>NC_072736.1:69076055-69723170 GCF_026930045.1 Uloborus diversus | reverse complement strand
TGTACTTTTAAGTTAATGTTTAACATCGGGTAGCGGTTATGGTGGGTCCAATCTAAAAAAAATTCGAACGCGTTTACGATGTAAATCTCGGAACTTTATGTTCCGAGTGGTAATATTTTCACGCATATGAGTCTCGAAACTTTACGTTCCGAGCAAATTTCAAACGCGTTTAAGTTAATGTTTAACATCGGGTAGCGGTTATGGTGGGTCCAATCTAAAAAAAATTCGAACGCGTTTACGATGTAAATCTCGGAACTTTATGTTCCGAGTGGTAATATTATCACGCATATGAGTCTCGAAACTTTATGTTCCGAGCAAATTCAAACGCGTTTAAGTTAATGTTTAACATCGGGTAGTGGTTATGGTGGGTCCAATCTAAAAGAAAATTCGAACGCGTTTACGATGTAAATCTCGGAACTTTATGTTCCGAGTGGTAATATTATCACGCATATGAGTCTCGAAACTTTATGTTCCGAGCAAATTTAAACGCGTTTAAGTCAATGTTTAACATCGGGTAGTGGTTATGGTGGGTCCAATCTAATTACGATGTAAATCTCGGAACTTTATGTTCCGAGTGGTAATATTATCACGCATATGAGTCTCGAAACTTTATGTTCCGAGCAAATTCAAACGCGTTTAAGTTAATGTTTAACATCGGGTAGTGGTTATGGTGGGTCCAATCTAATTACGATGTAAATCTCGGAACTTTATGTTCCGAGTGGTAATATTATCACGCATATGAGTCTCGAAACTTTACGTTCCGAGCAAATTCAAACGCGTTTACGATGTAATTCTCGGAACTTCATCCCCATGCAATAGGTTTCCGGAAACTACTTCTCAGAATTGAAAAAAAGGGGATTGCATGAAATCGCAAACGTTTATGTGGGATCGTTTTTTTTTCCTTCGATGATCTTAAACGCGTAGAAAAATACGATCGCGTGCGTGTTTTTTACCAATCTTGTATTTTTTGTGTGTTGCATGTTTTTTACGTTCTTGTGAGTCTCGAAAAGGGCGTTTCGAGCAAACCCGCGTGCGTGCTTTTATCTGTTAGGTTGCTGGGTGATTTTTACGATGTATGAGTTGGTGTCGAAAAAGGAAATGTAAAACATCTCGCGGACATTTGATCGTGTGTAGTTTTTGAGTTTTGTGTGTGATAGAAGCTCGAAAGAGGGAGGGAATAACGAGCACTTGAACGGTACGTGGTTTGACGGAAACGTGTGTAGTTTTTAAATTTGTGTGTGTGTGTGTGTGTGTGTGTGTGTTTCGATCATTTTTTTCCTTACCGACTAAGGTTTTTTAATGAGAACAAAAAACATTCAAACTCCCAAAAACAAAAAAACATTCAAACTCCCAAAACAAAAGAACATTCAAGCTCCCAAAATAAAAAAACATTCAAACTCCCAAAACACAAAAACATTCAAACTCCCAAAACACAAAAACATTCAAACTCCCAAAACACAAAAAACATTCAAACTCCCAAAACAAAACAAACATTCAAACTCCCAAAACACAAAAACATTCAAACTCCCAAAACACAAAGAAACATTCGAATTCCCCAAAACAAAAAAACATTTAAACTTAAATTTCAAAAAAAAAAAAAAAAAAAAAAAAAAAAAAAAAAAAAAAAAAAAAAAAAAAAAAAAAAAAAAAAAAAAAAAAAAAATTTTTTTTTTTTTTTTTTTTTTTTTTTTTTTTTTTTTAATTTTTTTTTTTTTTTTTTTTTTTTTTTTTTTTTTTTTTTTTTTTTTTTCCTACCTTTGTGAGCTACAAAAGATTCCAGCAGCTTGTTTCGAATCAACGATTTCCGTCATGATTCGGAATACGAAATTGACCGCTTGCAACGCAGTTTTGCGGGAATTGGAGGACTTCGAATTGGATTTCAAGAGCAAAATCGAGCACTTCCTCGCCACTAGCATCTATCCCGATCGTTACCTATTAACGTACTTCGATTTGAATCGACTACTGAACGAGACGAGAAAGGCTCTCACGGAACGATTTCCCGACGATCGGTTGGAGATGGTCGTCGCCGAAGTATCGGACATGGACGAGCTTCGCGACGTTTCAGCGAGAGAGCGGAGGGGAGGACGATTGACGTGTTCCATTTGCCTGGACGCGATCGTCCGTTGCGACGGGAAAAAACTAGCGTGCGGTCACTCTTTTCATTGGGCTTGCATTTCGGAATGGTTCGCTACCGCCAAGAGGACGAATTCGGACCGGATGTGCCCGCTGTGCCGTCGTCGTTGCTTCGACTTGAGTGGTGGCCGTAGTAGATGCCGGATCAGGACGACGAAAAATTTCTTCGATTCGCAGAACTATCGGACACTCGCCAAGACGTACGAGGAAAATATTTCGGCCATCAAAAACATGGAGAAGTTGCTGCGGGAAGCGAATGCAAAATGCCCTTGTAATGTTTGTAAGACCTGGAGGTGAACTTTTGAAATAAAACTCTTTCAATCAGATGCAGATGCAATTTCCTACAAACTTTCGAAATTTTCAAAGTCCCATTTTTTTGAAACCCTAAGATCAAGAACCTAAAATTTAAATACAAAAAAAAAAAAAAAAAAAAAAAAAAAAAAAAAAAAAAAAAAAAAAAAAAAAAAAAAAAAAAAAAAAAAAAAAAAAAAAAAAATATATATATATATATATATTTTTTTTTTTTTTTTTTTTTTTTTTTTTTTTTTTTTTTTTTTTTTTTTTTTTTTTTTTTTTTTTTTTTTTTTTTTTTTTTTTTTTTGAGTGATATGTTGGAGGTTTCAATCTTCGTTTATTTCGCAAATGCTGGACTTTGTCATTTTTGGAGTCGTAAAGTTTTAAAATGCCAACATCTTCAACACGTGAAGTAAAAATGTAAGTTGTTTGAGGAAAAAAAAACACTTGACTTGAAAAAACGTGACAATCTCAAAAGAAAGCGATCGTCGTCATTTAACGTTGATGATTTCAAAAAAAAATACAAGTTCAATTTTTTGTTCTTTCTTAATGCCATTCTCTCTTCCTCCGAACCCCTGAGGTGCAGAACCTCGAAGAGATCTAAGGACTGTACGTTTTCTTTAACCGTGTTTGCGTGAACTTACAGACAGCAACGTTCGAATCGAAAACAAACACTAACGTTCGCGAGCAGTTCTGAAGTGATTCTCGTAAAATTCGTCAGGTGGCATCGTGAACGACGCAGATGGCGCTGTTTCCATGCGAGGTTAACCAAGATTCGGGTACAGGTCTGAAGTGGTTCTCGTAAAATTCGTCAGGTGCCCTCGTGAACGACGCAGATGGCGCTGTTTCCAGGCGAGGCTGACCAAGGTTCGCGTGCAGGTCTGAAGTGGTTCTCGTGAAATTCGTCAGGTGCCCTCGTGAACGACGCAGATGGCGCTGTTTCCAGGCGAGGCTGACCAAGGTTCGCGTGCAGGTCTAAGATGGTTCTCGTAAAATTCGTCAGGTGGCCTCGTGAACGAGCAGATGGCGGCGATTTGACCAAGGTTCGCGTACAGGTCTGAAGTGGCTCTCGTAAAAATCGCGAGGTGGCCTCGTGAACGAGGAAGATGGCGCTGTTTCCAGGCGAAGCTGACCAAGGTTCGCGTACAGTTCTAAGATGATTCTCGTAAAAATTCGCGAGGTGGCGTCGTGAACGAGGCAGATGGCGCTGTTTCCATGCGAGGCTAACCAAGGTTCGCGTACAGGTCTGAAGTGGTTCTCGTAAAAATCGCGTGGTGGCATCGTGAACGAGGCAGATGGCGCTGTTTCCAGGCGAAGCTGACCAAGGTTCGCGTATAAAGATGATTCTCGTAAAAATTCGCGAGGTGGCGTCGTGAACGAGGCAGATGGCGCTGTTTAAGGACGATGACCAAGGTTCGCGAACAGGTCTGAAGTGATTCTCGTAAAAAATCACTAGAAGGCGCTCTCCTAGCCCGTTTCTCTTACAGCGTTGCGATGGTTCCTGGAAAAAAACTCTAGGAGGCGCTCTCCGAGCCCTGTTACAGCGTTGCGAAGGTTCCTGGAAAAAATCACTAGGAGGCGCTCTCCGAGCCCTGTTACAGCGTTGCGGAGGTTCTCGCGACGATCGTGTGGGGGCGCCGAAACCCATATGCTCACCGAGCGGTTGGTCGCCCCGTCTTTGGTTTTTCCTCCGGGGTCCCGTTGCTCGAAAAAAATATTGAGGGACTGTACTCCTCGAGCGCAGCGCCATCTGGATTTTCCTCAGATCTGACCTCACTTTTTCCCCGTCGATCGGCACACTAGTCTTTCTACACAGGGATTCAAGTGAAACACGGCCGATCGCAATGCACCGATGCGATCGCTATTTCCCCAATGTACAGTATTCACCTGACGTCACTGCGGGTAAAAACCCTCACTGCAGTGCATTGTGGGAACTGTAGCAGACGAAAATCCAGCACTGCAGCGTATAATACAGTGAAACCTGTGTAAGTTGACCACTTGCGGTGCAATACTTTGGTGGTCAACTTAGACAGGTGGTCAACTTATAAAGGGGGTAATGATTATTATTATTATTATTTATTTATTTTTTTTGTAAGTCTTGCACCATGCATTCATTTTTTGACTAATTGACACTTACTCTTTCTGTTCAACTCACTTTTATTGTTTAGCATTACTTTGAATCAATAATATAAAATGTTATTCAAATATTTTTAGAGATTATTTTCCCAGAATGATGTATAGTATGCTATGCAAATTTAAAATTTCAGTAAATTGATCAAAAAAAGTCTTATTGTTTATGAAAAGTTACTCATTTTATATTAATAGTTCCTAAAAATTTATAGTTAATCAAGAAATAAAATTTTTTTTCGTTTAACAACAAAAGAAAAACAAGTTTGGAGAATAAAAGGGTTCTTAGTAGTTTTCCCATGTGGTTAAACACAAAAAGAGGTTTAGTTATGCTGCTGTTTCATTTGTTGGTAAAATGCTGGTCTGGCATGAAAAATATTCTTGGAAAGCAATAAAAAAATAATAAAAATAATAAATTGTTGAATAAAATTTTAAAAAATAAACCAAGTGGTCAACTTACAAAGGGTTTTTTACAATACTCCAAACCAAATTCGGTGTTCATTAGTGGTCAAGATAGACAGGTGGTCAAGATAGAGAGGTGGTCAAGTTACAGAGGTTTTCCTTCATTATATAAGATAGGACTAATTCCGTTCCTGACAAAAGCGGTCAACATAGACGGTAGGACTCGACCGATGCATCGGCCTGGCCGATGCATCGGCGCCGATGGTTCAACAATTTAGCCATCGGCATCGGCATCGGCGGCCGATGCTAACTTGCTTGAAACATCGGCCCATCGGCCTTAAAAAACATCGAAAAGCCGATGGAATTGGCCGATGTTTTTGAAAAAAAAAAAAGGATCTTTGCTGTTTTACTTTTTATTACAAAGTAAATGGAGTTGTTGTTTTCATATAAAATTATTTACTTAAATTTCAAAATGAATTTCTATTTTTAGTCATCCCTAGAAGAGTTTTTAATACTATATTCAGGTACCTAACAAGTTAATTATTGCGTTGTTTCTTGCAGCAGGATGTACGTATATATCTGTCATAAGTCATAACTCAAAAATGATAATCTGTAGAAGGTTAAAGTTTCGTATGTGGGGTCTGCGGACGTTCCAGTTGTGCACTTCCCTTTTTTTTCGATCGGGTGTTCTGAAAAGCCTGTTTACTCATTTTTTGTGGCTATTAATTACTTATTTCAATGCAAAACTAATATAGCGTCTCAGACTGACGATCATTTGGTGATATATTGCCGAATTGGAGACTATCGAAACAAATATGAGATGGCGAAACCGATTTTTGTGTCATTTTATTAGATTCCCGTTGAACCGACGGTAATTTTTAATTTTTCGATATTTGTAATATGAATCAATGTAATGCAGTCTTTTCTGTATCGCTTCGGCGGAGTTACAAGTTTGGGGCCCGTCGAAATACATTTTGGGGATCACAGAAGTTGTAAAACATTTATCATTCGCATTTTTGTAACTCCTTCGGTGGTCCTATGGTTAGGGCTGCGGAGTCGGAAGGAAAATGTCCGACACCGACTCCTGGATTTTGAAATGCCTGACTCTGACTCCAACTCCGACTCCGGATTTTTTTTTTTTTTTTAAATTGTATTTTTTTAATTCCCTCTCTCCCTTTAGGGGAGGGGGAAAACCTTAAACAGAGATTGAAATATTAATTCCTTTTTATGAAAATTTCGCATTTTGTTTTTTATTGTAAACACAAGACGCATACAGCGTTGGAAATTTAATTTAAAAATCAAATTTTCCAATAATTACGAGTTAAAAAATGAGATGACTTAAAAATCCCCTGTAAAAAATTTGAAAAGGAGTATCTGTAATTGTAATCTGTAATTTGTCCCCCTTTAATGTTTAACAAATATATATTGATCAAATCGTGTGCTTTCAATTTTTGAAAGCTGTAACTTGAGAAGAAAAAAGCTTTTTTTTCTAAATCCAAGTTCTTGAGAGGGGATGGTTTGCCCCGGGTGACACCCAGCAGGTAGATGACACCTAAAGTTAATTTCAGAGTTTTTAAAAAATATAAATGTTTTGAGTCTGAAAATTTTCGTGAATATATTTTAAATTATATATCATCAATAAAATTTCAACGAAAATAGAGCACATATACGTCACGAGCTAATTTTACACAAAATGCGGCGGTATACAAATTTGTACGAATAGCTTTTACTATACCTATATTTCTTCTTCGCTAAATTTTTAATTTAAATTTTATTGGCTCCTTTAGAATTAACCTTAATATGAAGATTTTAAGATTAACTGCAATTATTGAGTGTTGTAATCAAGAAATCTTTTACACTTATTTTGTTCCATACTTTTTAGTGAGAACCAAGCTTATAGAAATAGTCTTAATAAAGAAAAAAAACATTAAATTATTTCATCGATTCTTTTGGATTCGTGCTTTCTTTGAATTTGCCGATCACCCTTAAACGCTTCAACCTTGGCTACGGGAATCGACTTACTAATTTGTTACGTTTCTTTTATTATTTTATAACTGAGATCGAACAAAACACTATATTTCTATTTTTATTTGAAAGTGATTACTTGAAAATGTTAGGCAACAAAACCGTTTGCTGACAGTTGCTATTAGTTAATTAAAAAAAGCTAGCAAACTGAGGGACTGCTACAGAAAGTTCGGTAAGCACTCAAACTAGCTGATTGCCATAATGGCACTTATTTTTTCATTAGTATCTTTTTATACATGTAATCGAACCAATTGGTAGTCAGTTTTTAAAAAATGCTAGGAGAGTCAGTGAAAAGGAAAGAAAAAAAAAAAGCCCAGAGTCGGAGTCGGCATGTTTTCTAACGACTCCGACTCCTTTACCCCAAAATCAGTCCGACTCCGAGTCTCAGACTCCACAGCTCTGCCTATGGTTATGGGGTTTCTCGCGCAATTGCAACATTTGCTATATTTTAAATCCGCCATTGCACGTCAAAACAAAAACGGGTGCAAGTTTTGAAAGGTTTTTCTGCTCAATGTTTATGATTATTTTGAACTCTATTTTTACGACTATTTTTTGAATTTCTGAGAACACTTGCGTGCCCCTCCTCCCACTTCCTCAATTTCTGAAATTAAACTCTAGTTGTACTTCTGAGTTGTTTAAAACTAACACCATTCATAAAATTGGAGATTTTTTTTCTTTCAAACGTTATCTATTGTTTAGAAAGAATTTAGGGCATTAATGTAAGAAATTGATTAAAGACGTTTTGAATGGTGACATAATTCGAAAATCAAAGGGACTTTTGATTTTTTTTTTTTTTTCGGAAGTGCTGAAGTAGATTCAGAAACTCTTCCGAGGCGTTGGTGGTAGTTGTTCTGTACTAAACAAATGAGGCAGAGGTTGGGGCCGAAATGTGATTTACTCCAAAATCAGAGGGTGGCCCCCCTAACCCTACTTCGTCGTTTCAAGCATTTCTTAAAGATTTAGCGATTATTTATTTTGGTCAAGAAATGTCATTTTGCGTATCTCTCATACTTGTTTCACCTATGTTTCGTAAATTGCCATCTTTTTTGCATCATTAATAGCGATTGATTTTTTTTTCTGTTGTAAGTAACTATTTTTATGTATTTATATAAAATCAATGAATAAGTTATTTTCGTTTTTTATAGAAAAGTTTCAGGGATTTTCATTTATGCAATTTTTCAAATTTCAGAAAATTATTGTTAAATTGAAAAATTTAATTTGAACTTGTTTGTAAAGCTTCATAAAAGATTAAACAATCAAATTGTTCAATACTATGTGTGCAAACATCAGATCAAGTATTATTATGTATTCAGTTATTAACTTGGTGTAAATATTGAGTTTGTTTATTGTACCTGCGTTTTAAGAACCTTGCTATTTTCATGGCTATTTTTTTTTTCAGCAAAATGTATGTCACTGTTATAACTTTTATGAAAAATGCAAACTTTTCTATTCATAAATTTTAAATCAGTATAAAAATATTCCTATTTTGATTTAATATTGTAATTTATCTGTTACCTTTTTTGTTTAATTTGATGACTAAAAAATGTCTACGTGCAATCTTTCCACTTTAATTGCGTAATTTGTTGACGGTTTCATAGTTCTATTCTTATTTTTTTTTTTTTTGAATGATTAAACAACGTAATTTAATTTTTTTTAACTATGTTTAGTGTATCTAAATCCATACATTATTACAACATTACTGAAATCTTAGTTATATGCTCAATTTAAAAAAAAAAAAAAAAAACAAATCAATTGGTTATTAAACAATCTCTTTGTTTTTCTTCCTTCTTTTTTTGGCTATTGTTCTTTCTCTTTCATCATACAGCAGTCAAAAAAGGAGAAGCATAACTACACCCTATACAGATTGTACGTAGTACGATGCAAAAGTTCGGGGACATGCTGTATAAAATCTTACCCAGAATAGTTCACATTACCGAAGCACATCTACCTTCAAAAGGTCGCCTTGAGGGACTATGTACTTCTGCCAGTGTTCATAATATAACTTTTGGAAACACTCCTGAAAGCCATTTTTCGCTACCATCTATGATGCAGCTTCATCTTCTCCTGACGGAAAAAAGTGGCGTCTATGCAAATGTTTTTTTGCTGGGAACAGGTAAAAGTCACACGGAGCTAAGTCCGACGAAACGTTATGTTATTTGTTTGTCATATCAGAGTATTGACCAATCGAACTGTGCATCCTCAACATGAAAGTCTCCTTCTTCCCCACGATGAAGTTAAAGCAGCAGCGCAAGAGGCTTTACAGGAATTTGCGAAAAATGTCTTCCAGGAGTGCTTCTAAAAGCTATACGAACGTTGGCAGAAGTGCATAATCGTTCAAGGTGACTATTTTGTAGATAGATATATGTTTCGGTAATGTGAACAATTCAGGGCAAGGTTTTATACAACTTGACCTTGAACTTTTAGATCATACTACGTACGTATGAGTTTTCAATTTACTATTTCATAACGTTTTTGAGTGACGCAAGTTTACGCGCATGAAGACATCACAAGAGAATTTGCGATAATTAACTGAGGAGGCGTTCAAAATGGATATTTGGTTATCTATATATTCTTAGGTACATATGTATGTACAGATGTGCCGAAAAAACTTGTGAAGTATAAATTGGTGATAGTAAAATAGAAATTTAGGTCGAAATCTGATTTTCATTTTGTGATTACAATTCTTTATTCGTAGAAAGGAAGTAAAGTGAAATGAATCAATGATCCTTTAAATCCCTGACAATCTTATCAATTTATTTCTGTTTGATTTTTTTTTGCCATCGGCCAACGGCATCGGCCATCGGCCATCGGCAATCGGCCATTTGGAGGAAAACAATCGGCCATCGGCCATCGGCCATCTTTGAACAATCGGCCAACAATCGGCATCGGCCCATCGGCCAAAAAAATGCCATCGGTCGAGCCCTAATAGACGGGTGGTCAACTTACAAAGGTGGTCAACTTTACAGGTTTTACTGTAACACTTGCTTTTGTGTGGCTTATAAACTCTTCTTTCTATTTAAAAATGGGAGATTTTTTACGTTTTTAACTAAGAAACGCTGTAAAAGAATGATGAACGATTCATTTGATACGAAATACTTTCTTTATTATCGTATTTTCATGGGTTTAAGCTTCTTTGGTTCCTTATCACAAACATGGTGAAAACTCGAATTCTCTTTTTATTTTCTCCGTTTCTCGGCATTTTCCATGCATTCCTAAGTCTTTTTAAGCTCTAAACATGTTCATTATGCGCATGAAGTCCAGTAATCCTTAAATAAAACGAGTTTTTTTAGCACTACTGACACTGCGTGATTGGTCAAAATACCCGCAGACGAACAGCTGATGGGACCGTTGCCAAACCGTGAATAAGGTCCATTTGAATTCAAGTGTAACATTGCGATTGTCTTCTGTCCCGATTCCCTCGCAAAATTTGCAATTGCTCTCGAGCTCTCACAAGTCTGGAAAATCCCTCACAAGTGCAGAAAAACATCAATGGCGTCTGTTTTGAATGCAAAGTTGATTTTAGAATTAATGGAATATTATTGTTGAAAATTTTCAATTCTAAATTGGCAACTCAATGCAAGACTCGTTTTTTGTTTACCGTAGCATTTTTGCAGTAGCCTTCATTTTAAATTGGAAGTATAATTGTTTTTATTTACTTAAAATATGCGATACTTCTTCAATTTCACATTGTTTTCGTCCACAAATGCAGTACTTATTTTAATTATGACTTAATACTTGATGGCATAATATTCTGCATAGTCATTATACTACTTCGTCGTTTTGAAGAAATCAACGGAATTTTTTTTCGGCTGAACAACAGTACAAGTTGAATTACGACTGTGATGAGAAATTATAATGGACCTTATTCACGGTTTGGCAACGGTCCCATCAGCTGTCCGTCTGCGGGTATTTTGACCAATTACGTAGTGTCAGTAGTGCTAAAAAAACTCGTTTTATTTAAGGATTACTGGACTTCATGGGCATAATGAACATGTTAAACGCTTAAAAAGACTTACGAATGCATGGAAAATGCTGAGAAACAGGGATAATAAAAAGAGAATTCGAGTTTTCACCATGTTTCTGATAAGGAACCAAAGAGGCTTAAACCCGTGAAAATACGATAATAAAGAGAGTATTTCGTATCAAATGAATCGTTCATTATTCTTTTACAACATTTCCTAGTTAAAAACGTAAAAAACCTCCCATTTTTAAATAGAAAGAAGAGTTTATAAGCCACACAAAAGCAAGTGTTATTATACGCTGTAGTGCCGGATTTTCGTCTGCTACAGTTCCCACAATGCACTGCAGTGAGGGTTTTTACCCGCAGTGACGTCAGGTGAATACTGTCCATTAAATTGTCTTCATTGTTGTAATTTTACTAGTTAGTATTATACTAGTTGAGAAAGAAAAAGAAAAGGGACTGTTGAAAGTGAGTAAATTTGTTTAACGTTCACTATCTTACTAATATAAAATCTCAATTCTAGGCTAGTACTTTTTAATTATTTGCTAAAATTGCATTTACTTGCGTATTATGGTACAATAACAAAATGCATCAAACTTAGCTACATGGCCCCCGGCATAAGTTCCTACTATGACATGCATTGTACTCCCATTAAAAGTTAAACTGTGAAAGTCTGAAATCTGGTAAATGTCGACACTAGTCAGTGCATATCAACATACACATACCAAAGGCATCAGTGATAAACTTAATATTTCTGGTGAATCGCCAGTAAAAGTCGACATTCTTTACTTTTGGTGTTTTACAGTAACATATATGTACTGCATACACATGATTTTAAAAAAGTAATTGGCAGAAACATTTCGCTGTAAATAAATGAAAAAAAAATTTAAAAAAAAGATAATTAATTTGAATTCTGAAATTTTGAATCCAAATTATGTTTTTCGCAATCACGAGTTGCGACAGGACCCTACTCATTTTGGGCTATTGTTTCTAGAAACAGCTCCTGTCCCCCCAAGCCTACCCCTCCTCCTGGCGAAATGGGAACTTTGGGCGGCGGGAACTTTGGGCGCCGAGCATATTGTGCCCAGTATTCCCGGGGCCTAAAATGCTCGGCGCCCAATGTTTCCGGCGTCCAAAATGCTCGGCGCCCAATGTTCCCGGCGGCGAATTTTGAAACGCTCTCAATGCTGTTGTTCGACGAGCAAGATCGGTAGCTACCGCGGTTAGTTAATCACGTGACAGCTAATGATCACGTGCTCCAATCAACTGCTTAGAACGGTAACCGGTTGATCATAGAACGCTGGGGTTAGTAACCGGTCGACCGGTGAGGTTCGTCGAATGCAAGGAATGCTTGCGTTCGCCGAGCTCAACTGGTAGCTACCGGTTAAACGATCACGAGACATCTAATGATCACGCAGCGGTTAGCAACCGGTTACTCAGTGGTCGACCGGTTAGGATTGCCGAACAAAACCAATTACAGTACATTGGCGAGATGAGAAATAAAAACGAGCGCGTTCTATTAAACAGCATGGTGAATTGGATACATTAAAGCAACCCCGAGTAAAATGTAAACAGAGCCGCCCCTTTAAATTGTGAGGTAGAAATTGCAATGCGAAATAGTGCTGTTTAAAGTTTTAGTTCGTTTTAATTTCACGATTTACTGTTTTTTGTGTTGTGAAATATTTCCGTTTTCGTAGGATTTCTTCTGAATCTTAATTTACGTCTGTATTGTTGTTATGTTTGGAACCCTTTCCCCCAACTACCAATCACTTCTGAAGTGCTCCAAATTCAGAGTTAATTACAATACAATATGAATAGCAACCCCTTCTGCAAGTTTTCCGGATTTTTTTCATGCCATGAATGTAAGGGAAAAAAACGGAAACGAACAAGTTCAAAGGGTGCAAGAATGCACTAGCCAAGGCCACTCACTTTCGCTCCCCTCTCCCCTCTAACTTAAATATCACAGGTGCTATGAATTCAAAGTCAATTATACAATACTAGTCGACCCGTGCGGAACTCCGCACTGTGCTTCGAATCGTTTCATAAGGTATTTCGCTCTTTAAGAATTTCAAAGGAAGAACATTATGAAGAAGAACCGAAAAAAAAGTAAGCGCAGAAGAGAAGACATGTAATTTAAAGACAAAACCTAGTTAAATACAACGTTGTGATAATTTGATCATCGCTCACCTTTTGGTCGTACATATTTTCAATGCAAACATAAATATCATTAAAAGTGGCTGAGTAGTGACTCGTGAAAAAGCAGTAATTGTGCATGTGAAAAAAACAGGTTGTGGCAAATACAGTGCTGCCCATGTAATCATCTGACAGGAAAAAAAGAAACATTAAAGAGATATTTATTGGCACGGATTCAAATTGGCGCCATTCTGATTAACAGCCCGACACCCCAACAAACCTAGCAAATGCGCCTTCCTTTTCGAAAGCTATTCATTGAAGGAATGCGTAGTAAAAAACAGCAAAAAAGATTTTGCCAGAAAAAATAATAATACTAAGATCATGCTTCTATATTTTGTCATTAACCAGCATGATACGATTTAAAATTATTCGTAATGCTTGGAATTTGATTAAAAAATGACGAATATCTCACGTATCGATTGAAATAAACGTTCTAGAGAAGTAATAAATTAGATTGAAAATAAGTGTTTTTATCTTTGAATATTGAACTATTTCACATAGAAGGTTGCTTTAACCGTTACGACTTAAATGCCAGCACATGTTTCTAATTTGTTCGAACACTTAAAATTCAAAACCAAAACCAGTTGAACTGAGTCCGTTTTTTAAGTGTAATTTTTCGAACGTAGACAAAATGTTTTTTTTTTTTTCCAGCAGAAAGCAGAGGAGTAGAAAATGATTTCTTGCTAGTGAAGTTGATAATAATTTTAATGCTTTATATCGTATTCACGCGAATAAAATATTAAAGGTTTACTGGGTGAAACTCGCAGTTTTAATTTGGCGTAGTATTTTTTTTCATTTGTACAAAAGGTTGAAAACTGCTATTAGAAACATCTACACTTCAGCATACAATGAAAATGTTTTTCTGCACAAAAAGGATTTCCTTTATGTAAATCTAATACTTTTTTATGCTTATATTATGCTGAACGATCTGGATGTAGTCAAAGCTTAAAAAAAAGGAAGAACATCCTTTGATTAACAGTCAACTTATCCGAATGATAACTGTAGCCTGCATAAAGGAGTCGAAACACCAAGTAGCATTCCCACTGCATTTATTTTATTACGTGTGTATGTTATGAGTACATGTAATGCGTAATACTAATATAAATTTGATATTATGTCGGACAGCCGAAGCTTGCCCGAAGTTCAGATAGTTTATAGCCGAACGCTCTACCGAAAAAATCTTATCAATTTAACCGAACAACTAAATCCAGTGCTTTTAAGTTTTATTAAAATATAAACACATACACACACACACGGGCTATTTTTTTTTTTTTTTTTTGCCGAAAGCGACGTAAAAAATTGGAAAACAGCATTAGAACTCTGCTTTAAAAAAAATGCATAAGAACTACAGACTGCATCAAGGATTTGAAAAAGCAAGGAGCGTTTTCGAAAACTTGAATTTTCGACCGTAAGTCTATTTTTTGTCGTTAGCCCGCCTGATAAGTTTTAAAATGAGAGGGGAATCATATATAAGATAAGATATTGAAGAGAAATGTTTTTATTTTTCAAAATTTTTACAATTTGTTACCGCAGGCTGCTTGAACCGTTATAACTTAGATGGCAGCACGTGTTCATCATTTAACAGCACGGTTAAAATACAAAAAAAATTGAACTATGCTCTTTTTTAAGCGTAGCTTTTCAAATGTAGTAAAAATGTGATAAGCTTTTTTTTTTTTGCAAAAAAAAAAAAAAAAAAGAAAAAAATATATATTTTATCCTTCAAATTGAGGTAGTGATTTTTTTATTTGTACAAAGAGTCAAAAAGTCATTAGACGAATATATATTTCAATATACGACTTATCATTTTTTTCTGAACAAAAAACAATTCTATTGTAGTCTGAAATCTTAAACCTGTTACTTATATTTTCACTTACATTATGCTTTAATTTTCTTACCAGAGCCAAAGCTTTAAAAAAAAAAAACGTACAATTCAGAAGTACTTTATCACAAAACCACATCAAGTTTTCTTATTAGCAAAGTGCGTTTCCTACTCATTTATTCTATTCCCCCCGATTTGTTATTCACTTAATTAAGTGTGCATGTAATGCACGATAATTCTCTAATTTAATTTGATGCAGATTGTCCGGACGTGGGCCCGAACACGCATTCTCCTAGTTACGAGGGGAATGCTCTGCCGATCAAGCTATTCAGCTCTGTCGGTCATAGTGCAAGTTAAAGTTATAAGTTTAACCGAAAATCTCATTCTGGTTCTTTAAAACAGGTTTTTCGGCCGAAAAAAACAATTTTTTCACCCTGGGTCTATTTTTCGTCAGTAGCCAGTACCACAAGCTTTAAAATAAGGTGTAAATCAAAGAAATCGATCAAGAATTGAGGAAAATCTGGCGTAGAAACCAAAAACAGGCTACAGAAATAATATATAAGGATTTGCTGTAAACTTCTTTGATAGGGAACATTTTAATATAATTAAGATTTTGGTGTAATCTGCAAATTGTTATCAATTATCAGTTCATTCAGGCAAAATTAACAAGGCCAAAAAAAAAAAAAAAAAAAAAATTCATAGAGCTCTGAATATATTATTATCATTAGCATACAAATGAACTCACACCTATTAGACTATAAAGATTTTGTACAGTTAAGGAGTGACACAAGCTCGGAGCATAAAACAATCGAAATGGAAAAGCTTACACAGTTCCTGGGGCCAATGACTACTGATTGCGAGTAGTTGGTGGTAGCCAAACGTGTCATTTTAATTTTTTCTAGGAAATGGGGGGGGGGGGGAAGTGTGCAAAGGGCTGAAACTGGTCGCTCAAATTCTCACGAGCCCCATAGAGCATAGGAGCAGTGACTCAACATCTTTCCACCCATCCTTTCCCCTTTTTATTTTTTTTTTATAAAACTAAAAAGTGAGACAGATGAAGGTGAAATTAAATTAAATGAAAAGGATTATATTCTTTCCTGAGATAAAATGTATTTCTTAGATCAATAAATGGTAGTATTTTTTACAGATTTTCTCACGACATTTTTATTGTTAAAAAACTTTATGAAATAACCAAAATCTTCGACATATTGTTCAGAGAAAACCAATAAATTAAAACATCAACAACATAAGAGAAGCGCACTCAGATTGTATTTCAGTTACTATTCTCAAGAATATAAAAAAAAATCAACAGTCAAAGAAACTCATTTTGAAACAGCATGTATTATCTACCATGTTAAAATCTGTTCTGCGTCTCTTTCAATGTGAGTTTATTGCGAATGTTTACAGCAAGCAGAATTTTCCAAACATAACAACAATACAGACGTTAATTAAGATTCAGAAGAAACCCTACGAAAACGGAAATATTTCACAACACAAAAAACAGTAAATCGTGAAATTAAAACGAACTAAAACTTTAAACAGCAATATTTTGCATTGCAATTTCTACCTCACAATTTAAAGGGGCGGCTCTGTTTACATTTTACTCGGGGTTGCTTTAATGTATCCAGGTTACCATGCTGTTTATTAGAACGCGCTCGTTTTTATTTCTCATTTCGCCAATGTACTGTAATTGGTTTTGATCGGCGATCCTAACCGGTCGACCACTTAGTAACCGGTTGCTAACCGCTGCGTTCTGTCATCAACCAGTTACCGTATTAATATGAAGCACATGATCATTAGATGTCACGTGATCGATTAACCGGTAGCTACCAGTTGAGCTCGGCGAACGCAAGCATTCCGTGCGTTCGACGAACCTCACCGGTCGACCGGTTACTAACCCCAGCGTTCTATGATCAACCGGTTACCGTTCTAAGCAGTTGATTGGAGCACGTGATCATTAGCTGTCACGTGGTTAACTAACCGGTAGCTACCGTTACGTAAGCATTGAGAGCGTTTTAAAATTTGCCGCCGGGAACATTGGGCGCTAGGGCTCGACCGATGGCATTTTTTGGCCGATGGGCCGATGCCGATTGTTGGCCGATTGTTCAAAGATGGCCGATGGCCGATTGTTTTCCTCCAAATGGCCGATTGCCGATGGCCGATGGCCGATGCCGTTGGCCGATGGCAAAAAAAAAATCAAACAGAAATAAATTGATAAGATTGTCAGGGATTTAAAGGATCATTGATTCATTTCACTTTACTTCCTTTCTACGAATAAAGAATTGTAATCACAAAATGAAAATCAGATTTCGACCTAAATTTCTATTTTACTATCACCAATTTATACTTCACAAGTTTTTTCGGCACATCTGTACATACATATGTACCTAAGAATATATAGATAACCAAATATCCATTTTGAACGCCTCCTCAGTTAATTATCGCAAATTCTCTTGTGATGTCTTCATGCGCGTAAACTTGCGTCACTCAAAAACGTTATGAAATAGTAAATTGAAAACTCATACGTACGTAGTATGATCTAAAAGTTCAAGGTCAAGTTGTATAAAACCTTGCCCTGAATTGTTCACATTACCGAAACATATATCTATCTACAAAATAGTCACCTTGAACGATTATGCACTTCTGCCAACGTTCGTATAGCTTTTAGAAGCACTCCTGGAAGACATTTTTCGCAAATTCCTGTAAAGCCTCTTGCGCTGCTGCTTTAACTTCATCGTGGGGAAGAAGGAGACTTTCATGTTGAGGATGCACAGTTCGATTGGTCAATACTCTGATATGACAAACAAATAACATAACGTTTCGTCGGACTTAGCTCCGTGTGACTTTTACCTGTTCCCAGCAAAAAAACATTTGCATAGACGCCACTTTTTTCCGTCAGGAGAAGATGAAGCTGCATCATAGATGGTAGCGAAAAATGGCTTTCAGGAGTGTTTCCAAAAGTTATATTATGAACACTGGCAGAAGTACATAGTCCCTCAAGGCGACCTTTTGAAGGTAGATGTGCTTCGGTAATGTGAACTATTCTGGGTAAGATTTTATACAGCATGTCCCCGAACTTTTGCATCGTACTACGTACAATCTGTATAGGGTGTAGTTATGCTTCTCCTTTTTTGACTGCTGTATGATGAAAGAGAAAGAACAATAGCCAAAAAAAGAAGGAAGAAAAACAAAGAGATTGTTTAATAACTAATTGATTTGTTTTTTTTTTTTTTTTAAATTGAGCATATAACTAAGATTTCAGTAATGTTGTAATAATGTATGGATTTAGATACACTAAACATAGTTAAAAAAAATTAAATTACGTTGTTTAATCATTCAAAAAAAAAAAAAAAAAATAAGAATAGAACTATGAAACCGTCAACAAATTACGCAATTAAAGTGGAAAGATTGCACGTAGACATTTTTTAGTCATCAAATTAAACAAAAAAGGTAACAGATAAATTACAATATTAAATCAAAATAGGAATATTTTTATACTGATTTAAAATTTATGAATAGAAAAGTTTGCATTTTTCATAAAAGTTATAACAGTGACATACATTTTGCTGAAAAAAAAAATAGCCATGAAAATAGCAAGGTTCTTAAAACGCAGGTACAATAAACAAACTCAATATTTACACCAAGTTAATAACTGAATACATAATAATACTTGATCTGATGTTTGCACACATAGTATTGAACAATTTGATTGTTTAATCTTTTATGAAGCTTTACAAACAAGTTCAAATTAAATTTTTCAATTTAACAATAATTTTCTGAAATTTGAAAAATTGCATAAATGAAAATCCCTGAAACTTTTCTATAAAAAACGAAAATAACTTATTCATTGATTTTATATAAATACATAAAAATAGTTACTTACAACAGAAAAAAAAATCAATCGCTATTAATGATGCAAAAAAGATGGCAATTTACGAAACATAGGTGAAACAAGTATGAGAGATACGCAAAATGACATTTCTTGACCAAAATAAATAATCGCTAAATCTTTAAGAAATGCTTGAAACGACGAAGTAGGGTTAGGGGGGCCACCCTCTGATTTTGGAGTAAATCACATTTCGGCCCCAACCTCTGCCTCATTTGTTTAGTACAGAACAACTACCACCAACGCCTCGGAAGAGTTTCTGAATCTACTTCAGCACTTCCGAAAAAAAAAAAAAATCAAAAGTCCCTTTGATTTTCGAATTATGTCACCATTCAAAACGTCTTTAATCAATTTCTTACATTAATGCCCTAAATTCTTTCTAAACAATAGATAACGTTTGAAAGAAAAAAAATCTCCAATTTTATGAATGGTGTTAGTTTTAAACAACTCAGAAGTACAACTAGAGTTTAATTTCAGAAATTGAGGAAGTGGGAGGAGGGGCACGCAAGTGTTCTCAGAAATTCAAAAAATAGTCGTAAAAATAGAGTTCAAAATAATCATAAACATTGAGCAGAAAAACCTTTCAAAACTTGCACCCGTTTTTGTTTTGACGTGCAATGGCGGATTTAAAATATAGCAAATGTTGCAATTGCGCGAGAAACCCCATAACCATAGGCAGAGCTGTGGAGTCTGAGACTCGGAGTCGGACTGATTTTGGGGTAAAGGAGTCGGAGTCGTTAGAAAACATGCCGACTCCGACTCTGGGCTTTTTTTTTTCTTTCCTTTTCACTGACTCTCCTAGCATTTTTTAAAAACTGACTACCAATTGGTTCGATTACATGTATAAAAAGATACTAATGAAAAAATAAGTGCCATTATGGCAATCAGCTAGTTTGAGTGCTTACCGAACTTTCTGTAGCAGTCCCTCAGTTTGCTAGCTTTTTTTAATTAACTAATAGCAACTGTCAGCAAACGGTTTTGTTGCCTAACATTTTCAAGTAATCACTTTCAAATAAAAATAGAAATATAGTGTTTTGTTCGATCTCAGTTATAAAATAATAAAAGAAACGTAACAAATTAGTAAGTCGATTCCCGTAGCCAAGGTTGAAGCGTTTAAGGGTGATCGGCAAATTCAAAGAAAGCACGAATCCAAAAGAATCGATGAAATAATTTAATGTTTTTTTTCTTTATTAAGACTATTTCTATAAGCTTGGTTCTCACTAAAAAGTATGGAACAAAATAAGTGTAAAAGATTTCTTGATTACAACACTCAATAATTGCAGTTAATCTTAAAATCTTCATATTAAGGTTAATTCTAAAGGAGCCAATAAAATTTAAATTAAAAATTTAGCGAAGAAGAAATATAGGTATAGTAAAAGCTATTCGTACAAATTTGTATACCGCCGCATTTTGTGTAAAATTAGCTCGTGACGTATATGTGCTCTATTTTCGTTGAAATTTTATTGATGATATATAATTTAAAATATATTCACGAAAATTTTCAGACTCAAAACATTTATATTTTTTAAAAACTCTGAAATTAACTTTAGGTGTCATCTACCTGCTGGGTGTCACCCGGGGCAAACCATCCCCTCTCAAGAACTTGGATTTAGAAAAAAAAGCTTTTTTCTTCTCAAGTTACAGCTTTCAAAAATTGAAAGCACACGATTTGATCAATATATATTTGTTAAACATTAAAGGGGGACAAATTACAGATTACAATTACAGATACTCCTTTTCAAATTTTTTACAGGGGATTTTTAAGTCATCTCATTTTTTAACTCGTAATTATTGGAAAATTTGATTTTTAAATTAAATTTCCAACGCTGTATGCGTCTTGTGTTTACAATAAAAAACAAAATGCGAAATTTTCATAAAAAGGAATTAATATTTCAATCTCTGTTTAAGGTTTTCCCCCTCCCCTAAAGGGAGAGAGGGAATTAAAAAAATACAATTTAAAAAAAAAAAAACAAAATCCGGAGTCGGAGTTGGAGTCAGAGTCAGGCATTTCAAAATCCAGGAGTCGGTGTCGGACATTTTCCTTCCGACTCCGCAGCCCTAACCATAGGACCACCGAAGGAGTTACAAAAATGCGAATGATAAATGTTTTACAACTTCTGTGATCCCCAAAATGTATTTCGACGGGCCCCAAACTTGTAACTCCGCCGAAGCGATACAGAAAAGACTGCATTACATTGATTCATATTACAAATATCGAAAAATTAAAAATTACCGTCGGTTCAACGGGAATCTAATAAAATGACACAAAAATCGGTTTCGCCATCTCATATTTGTTTCGATAGTCTCCAATTCGGCAATATATCACCAAATGATCGTCAGTCTGAGACGCTATATTAGTTTTGCATTGAAATAAGTAATTAATAGCCACAAAAAATGAGTAAACAGGCTTTTCAGAACACCCGATCGAAAAAAAAGGGAAGTGCACAACTGGAACGTCCGCAGACCCCACATACGAAACTTTAACCTTCTACAGATTATCATTTTTGAGTTATGACTTATGACAGATATATACGTACATCCTGCTGCAAGAAACAACGCAATAATTAACTTGTTAGGTACCTGAATATAGTATTAAAAACTCTTCTAGGGATGACTAAAAATAGAAATTCATACTGAAATTTAAGTAAATAATTTTATATGAAAACAACAACTCCATTTACTTTGTAATAAAAAGTAAAACAGCAAAGATCCTTTTTTTTTTTCAAAAACATCGGCCAATTCCATCGGCTTTTCGATGTTTTTTAAGGCCGATGGGCCGATGTTTCAAGCAAGTTAGCATCGGCCGCCGATGCCGATGCCGATGGCTAAATTGTTGAACCATCGGCGCCGATGCATCGGCCAGGCCGATGCATCGGTCGAGTCCTATTGGGCGCCGAGCATTTTGGACGCCGGAAACATTGGGCGCCGAGCATTTTATTCCCCGGGAATACTGGGCACAATATGCTCGGCGCCCAAAGTTCCCGGCGCCCAAAATGCTCGGCGCCCAAAGTTCCCGGCGCCCAAAATGCTCGGCGCCCAAAGTTCCCGGCGCCCAAAATGCTCGGCGCCAAAGTTCCCGGCGCCCAAAATGCTCGGCGCCCAAAGTTCCCCGCCTCTCAAAATGCGGAGCCCAATAGTCGGCGCCCAATCTGCGGCGCCCAATCTTCCTAGACCGTCCTCCTGGGCGGTTACAGTTGTATAGTTGTGGTTGTGCAGGTATGTGTAGGCTTGTATGTGTGCGTAAACCTGTGTGTATGAGTGTAGACGTGTGTGTTTGTAAAGGCTTGTCTGTATGAGCGTGTGTGTGTGTGTGTAGGACATGGACGCCCCTGACCTAGAGAAACGGATTCTATGGGGCAGTGCTCGGAGCCGTACCTGCACAGGCCGGTGGTGCTGGTGTCCCTGGTCCAAGCTGAAAAAGGAACCACAACATCAAGGACGGTCAAATGAAAGCAATAAGCAATCGTGATTGCTCAATAACGATCCAAATCTTGTTGTTTTTTTTCCAATGAGGAAAAAAATAATGGCAGTACTTCACAAAGGTGCATATACAAAACGTAGTCAGACAAGGGGTCAAATTTCGAATTAGATAAGATAGATAAAGATAAAATTTATTAACAAACAAAATACACATACATAACAGTAAGCAAAATTAAAAAAAGTAAAGTTAAAAAACTTACAAATTATAAAATATAAATTACAAACTTCATAACAAAACATTAAGAAAATCTTAACTATAGTTCAACACGAGTTAGTATTAAATTCAACACTAAAGAGCGCCAAAGGCACTGTCCGCAGTGTTTTTTGATTGATTTAGTATGGAGTACAAACACAAATATGTATTAAGGGTGCTCTTCACTGAGAGTCTGAAAGATTCGGATCTAATGTTAACCTACGGGGGGGGGGGGGGGGAAAGTTGGAGCTTGTTTTACAAATTCCTGTAAAGTTTTCGGATCCGTTTTTTTTCTGAGTATTTTTCAAGACCATGTCTGTTTCTTTTAGTTTTTACTTTTTTGATGTGTCCATTCTCCGATTTTTTAAAATTCGAGAAAAAATGAATTTCTTCGAAAACGAGGTACTGTTGGACATTTCGCTCTGTAAAACGTCTGCAACTCGTGCTATCGAAATTTTAAGAACGCCCTGACACGCAAAATATTTCCAGCTCTTTTTTGAGATCTTGTTTGAAATAATGCGACCATTTTTTAAACAAATATCATGTTCTAACTATTGAAAAAAATTTCAAAATACGTTCACTTTTTGCATTTGCCCCGCCTTAGAATAGTAACCTCCCCTTTTTGAGGGGTAAACGCTAATGGGGTGTAAGATTTATTACCCTCTCATTAGTTCCCCTCAATGACCTTAGCTGGACGTCCTTTCTTCTTTCCTCTTTTCCTAAGGCTTTCGTGAAGAATCAAGTGCTTTTGAAAGTGAATCCATGTAGATGCGTGCTATTAGCTGTTAAATTAGCAACATTTGCTTTTTTTTTTCAAATTTGTGGTTTGAAAAGAAATAGATTTGAAAGGAATATTTCTGAGTCAAATTGTTTATTTACAATATAATGAATATTGTTACAATGCTGTCGAATGCGAAAAGTTGACATTTTTCCCTTCCAGTAGAAAAATATTTTTATATATAGATTAAATCGTATTCCAGATACTAGGTATTTTGCATCGTTTTTACATGTGTTTTACGTTACTACAAATGGTACACACATAAAGTGCTTTCCACAGCTCAACAAACGTTTTTGAAAATTATTTGTGTCTTTAAAAGCCAGACTCGTCAAATTTCTTTAGAAGGTAGATACACATTGAACATGTAATTCATAATATACAGTAAAATCCATCGAATTTCGGAATCGGGATTGGAAATTTATTTGGTTGAAACAAGTATTTCGTTGCATTAGTATGCGTTGTAATAGGATTTTACTGTATTTCTCATTAGAAAATTCCTAAGGAGGAAAACGATGCGTAATTTGATCCCAAATAGAATCGTGAAACGTTTCTTATGGGGTCGCAATATTACTCCTTCTTTTAAGACATGTACGATATTATACCGTTTTTAAAACATTACGTGAGAAACAAAATAGGATAATTTTTATTTTCCAGCGCAGCAATGCGAACCGTGGTTAATTTTATTTTTATTAAAGACTATTTCCTAGCTTACATTTTGTGTCATAATTCCTGCGTTTTACCCCAAGTTTTTATTTATTGCCAGAAACAATGAAAAAAAAAGTTAAAACACTTATTTTTAATTAGCTGTTTTGGAAATAGCTTAAATATATGGATATTGTGATTAACTGCAGGTTTTGAATGTTTAAATCAAGCAATCATGTACTTGTGTTATTCCATACTTTTCAGAGCGAATCAAGCTTGCACAAATAGTATTTACAATTTAAAAACATGTTTTATATTTTTTGAAGTACGTTGCTTAAATATTATTTCTCCAACAGTGCTATCATTTTTGGAAAACTACTAAAATTCAGGACAATATTTATTCTTCCAGAAAAAAATAAGTTTTTTTTTCTTTTTCTTTTTCTTTTTTTTTCTTTTTTCTTTTCTTTTTTTTTTTTTGAGCAATTGCGAATGCTTATTATCCTTACTTGAACAAAGCTGATGTTGCTCTGATTTTTCAGATTGTCATGATGACAAGAATAACTCTAGCTCGTTGTTTTAATATTTACTAAGAAGTCAAATTTTCGTCGCCATGGTTACTAATCGTTTGTGTTCATTCAATGTTTAACTTAAGTAGATTTTACTTTTAAAAGGGGGGTGGGTGTAAAATTACATTTCAGGGAAAAAACATCAATGTGGATGAAATTAAAAAGCAAAATTTCATCCAAATACAAAATTTCCAGATTACTAATACCGACATTCAAGACTGACAAGAAAACAAAAATACAGAAGGCTTTCAGATGTCTTCAGAAAGTTTTCACAATAGAAATAGTTTTTTTTTTTTAATCTTTATAAGAATTTGGAAGCTGTATTTTTGGAGAATAAAATAACTTTTCAAAAACATTTATTCAGTTGCGGAAAACATTCCGTACACCAACATACTCATTAAATACATAGAAAATCATGAAAAACGTATTAGCAATTTAATATGATTCGGTTAATGTAAAAAACGCACCGTGGTAGAATTACTAAGCATTGTATGTATTAGTTTTAATGATGTTTTCAGCCTTATGTTGCTGACAAAGCTAACTAAGATGTGAACAATATACAATGAAGGTTACAAGTTTTCACTGTTTTCTATTTTCATTCTCAGAAGCTAGATCAGCATTTTAATGCAATGTAGAAAAAATTAATTACAGGCATGAAGGTTTTCAGGTCACATAAGCACCCCCCCCCCCCTCCCTTCAAAAAACATCATTAAAGATCGTCTTAAATTTCGTTTTTATGGCTTTAATTTCAAAAAATTTCGGGAAGGGAGTTTCTGAAAAGTCCTTCTTTGACCATAAAAAAAAAGTCGTCTAAAATTGCATTTTTGGAACTTTGATTTCAAAAACCTGAATGTCCCCAACGTTACTAAAAATGGCCTACAATCATGTTTATAACACTTTGAAAATTTTGCCTCCCCCCAACATCACACTAAGACTGCGTTTTTAGACTATTTCGAAAAATTCCGGGGAAAGCTTCCGAAATCCCCGTTTCCTAACATAATTGAAGAACCTGAAATTGTGTTTTTGGCGTTTCAAGTTTAAAAATTTGCTGGTGGAAGATCACAGGACCTCTTACTTACTTCCAAATACTACCAAAGTTCGTCTAAAAGTGCATTTTGAAAATTTTATTTTCGTGAAAATTAAATGGCATAGCCCCCAAACAGAGTGCTTGGGAAAATAGGGAGTATTTCTGAGTAAATAGTATGCTTACGATAAAGATCATGTTAATTAAATATAGAAATGGTTCCCTCTCCTAAACAAGAAGCTAAATCCTTTCTCTCGCTGTATTTACATATTATTAGGAATTAGGAGTCAATAGAATAGAAAATGTGGGATCTCAAAAAAGATTTTTGTTCTATACGAATGAAAATTACTTGATAATCATTTGATTAGAACATTCATTTTATTCTGTGACTGAAGACACGATACGATAATTTTTCGGCACAGAAGTGCGTAACACAGAACTTAAAAAGAAAAAGTTTGTCTTGATTTTTTTTTTCTTTTTAAATTGTGAACCCTTACTTGCACTTATAATTGCTTTCCTAAATGTAAGCTGTTCATTTTCATTTTTGTTTTAACTTTATGTATTTCCTGCAAATCTGTTTCTTGCCCTTTTTTTATTTTTTATTATTGATTCATTAAATGCAAGATGCATAAAAACGAGGCAGAGCGATAAAAACTTTAAAATCTGGCAGAGCGAGGCGTGGAGATTTTTTTTCACCTAAGTATTTCGAGGGGTTTTTTTTTTTTTTTTTTTTTTTTTTTTTTTTCAGGCAGATATACATGTAGGTAATATTTTCCTGCCTCCTGAGAAAAAGGACAACCCTTAATATTTATTATGACAACTAACGAGGATCAGACACTCACAAGACTTATTAGGAAATTTTAATAAAAACTCAATGTGTTGAAGTAGAAGCACTATATACACTATATGACCTAAAGCATTGGGACACTTTCAAAAATTCATTTTTAGGGATTTCTCGAGAAATAATAGACCAATTGCTCTATAATTTGATTCGCATAAAATGTATACTCTAGTTGTCATTTTCCAATAAAAATTAAGTCTGCTATTCATTTAGGGGACCGACAACAAATTGAGGAAAAAAGTTTTTTGATCATTTCTCATTGCAAATTGCTGGGAATAAGCTATAATTTTCAGAAATGAGTTAAAAATCTATCAAAAACTTATTTTTATATTTTTGTGAAAATATCTCTTATACCCATGGAAATATAAGCATTTCTTCCGAAAATGCAAAAAAAATTTTGACGGTTTTCGCCTCATATTACGCAGAGTATTTCGTCAGACGTTACTAAACTTATAGAATATTTGACAGCATTTTAGAGAAACATAATAATAAAATTTGAAGTTAAAATATTGAAAATTTGATGAAATATGAACAATTAATGCTATTAATTTTTCACTGCGCATGCACGAAAGATAGCAATTTATAACGTTCATAATTCAAAGCTCAGATACATCCTACAATCCATGAAAAAAATTCCACCGCAATTTCTTTAAATTTTAAAAAGTTATCAGCGATCTAATGAGCCGAATTTCTATAATTCTAGGATAGGTGACGAATGGTAAGGGATTGTTAGCAAACTGGCAACACTTTCCTGCCATCGTTACAGAGTGATTCATGATAAGAACGGATTATTTGTTGCTGGTCCCCTAAATGAATAGCAGACTTAATTGTTATTGGATTTGACGTCTGGAGTATACTTTTCATGAGAAAAAAAATTACAGAGCAGAAAGCAATTGGTCTTTTATTTCTCGAGAAATCCGTAAAATTGTGAATTTTTGAAAGTGTCCCAACACTTTTGGTCATATAGTGTATGTAATACCTCATGTATTTTGCCGAATTTAGTAACTGGGAATCTGAAACACTAAAAGTGCTAGGTTTAGCTTTATTTCAAAATTTCAGAGTAAGATAGTTTACAAACATTGAGAGTGGGTGAAGGGGTGATTTTTGCCTTAAAGCTTGGAGCAGGGTGAGCACCCCTGCATACAAACAAAAATCACAGAAAAATCTTTAATTTTTCAAATTCAGGAAATCCTTATCCGTAGCCGTCCGCGACTTTGCCGTTGTTATGCTCAATTTGAAAGAACTTTCACCATAACAACCCCTTGAGAAATGCTATCGTAGCCTTCTCATCTACATATAAAATTAGATAAATAAATAAATATTTTTTCAAAAAGAAAAGGATTCGAAGATAAAGATTAGAGGAATTTTCTGGTCACCAGTGGTGAGAAAAGGCAATTATAGTAGCCACATTTTTATCTATTCGCCACTGCATTTGTAAAACAGGTAACTAACCAACAAAGTAGTATTTAGTTTAGCACTAAAATTATCAGTTCAAATAAAGGTTAATGTAACTAATTAGTGGCACTAATGTTTATTGTACAATCAAGTATTAACTATGCAAAGAGGATCTAGTTTCATTTTTAAGAAGAATGTTTTCTGGCAACTCGGATGGGGTTGGGGAGAGTGGCAAACAGGCAGAGGAAGCGAAAAAATTTCGCCAACCGATAACTAGTTAGTCCCCAGTTTTATTCGGCACTCGATTTTTCAAATATATTAAGTAGGATCATCCATTTTTAAAGAATATTTTCTGGTTAGAATTTGGAGTTCATTTCGTTAAAATTCAGTGTGGTCATGCAGGCTATCTTTTTTTTTCCTTCCTTTTTTGAAATCATCAATTTTCAATAACGAACATTTTTTCTAAAAATAAAACGAATTTATGAATTTATTTATTGCAAATATTCATTCATTCGTTAATTTTTCCTAGATGAGATCTGAAACCGCATTAATGGGGGAAAAAATCTTTGTTTCAAAATTAACTTTAGCGCGAATACAAATAAATAATATCACATGTAGGATTGCAAAATGCCCGGCAATGTAAAATTTCGCGCCTTTTACATTGAGTTATTTTTCTTTTACTTATGTAGTCAAGACTCAAGAGGGAAAGAATTAGAATTTCCTTGGAAGGGTCTGTAAAAAGCTGCGGTTTCATTTCGCCGACAGCTATACCTCCCTTGACTTGCACAGCAGGGGGAGCGTCCGGTCTGTCCCCCTGCAAAATGTGACAGGTCACATGATCCACACTTTCATCGGTCACCGTTCGTTCTATTGGCTGTTGAAGTGTCAATCATTTCACTGATGTACACTGCTTTCGTTTAAAGAAAAGGCCCATTTTCAAGCGAGATCGTTTTTCTTCCCCACTGAAGAGCAGCCTTAAATTAGCAACATTTGCTTTTTTTTCAAATTTGTGGTTTGAAAAGAAATAGATTTGAAAGGAATATTTCTGAGTCAAATTGTTTATTTACAATATAATGAATATTGTTACAATGCTGTCGAACGCGAAAAGTTGACATTTTTCCCTTCCAGTAGAAAAATATTTTTATATATAGATTAAATCGTATTCCAGATACTAGGTATTTTGCATCGTTTTTACATGTGTTTTATGTTACTACAAATGGTACACACATAAAGTGCTTTCCACAGCTCAACAAACGTTTTTGAAAATTATTTGTGTCTTTAAAAGCCAGACTCGTCAAATTTCTTTAGAAGGTAGATACACATTGAACATGTAATTCATAATATGCAGTAAAATCCATCGAATTTCGGAATCGGGATTGGAAATTTATTTGGTTGAAACAAGTATTTCGTTGCATTAGTATGCGTTGTAATAGGATTTTACTGTATTTCTCATTAGAAAATTCCTAAGGAGGAAAACGATGCATAATTTGATCCCAAATAGAATCGTGAAACGTTTCTTATGGGGTCGCAATATTACTCCTTCTTTTAAGACATGTACGATATTATACCGTTTTTAAAACATTACGTGAGAAACAAAATAGGATAATTTTTATTTTCCAGCGCAGCAATGCGAACCGTGGTTAATTTTATTTTTATTAAAGACTATTTCCTAGCTTACATTTTGTGTCATAATTCCTGCGTTTTACCCCAAGTTTTATTTATTGCCAGAAACAATGAAAAAAAAAAGTTAAAACACTTATTTTTAATTAGCTGTTTTGGAAATAGCTTAAATATATGTATATTGTGATTAACTGCAGGTTTTGAATGTTTTAATCAAGCAATCATGTACTTGTGTTATTCCATACTTTTCAGAGCGAATCAAGCTTGCACAAATAGTATTTACAATTTAAAAATATGTTTTATATTTTTTGAAGTACGTTGCTTAAATATTATTTCTCCAACAGTGCTATCATTTTTGGAAAACTACTAAAATTCAGGACAATATTTATTCTTCCAGAAAAAAATAAGTTTTTTTTTTCCTTTTTCTTTTTTTTTTTTTCTTTTTTCTTTTCTTTTTTTTTTTTTTTTTGAGCAATTGCGAATGCTTATTATCCTTACTTGAACAAAGCTGATGTTGCTCTGATTTTTCAGATTGTCATGATGACAAGAATAACTCTAGCTCGTTGTTTTAATATTTACTAAGAAGTCAAATTTTCGTCGCCATGGTTACTAATCGTTTGTGTTCATTCAATGTTTAACTTAAGTAGATTTTACTTTTAAAACGGGGGTGGGTGTAAAATTACATTTCAGGAAAAAAACATCAATGTGGATGAAATTAAAAAGCAAAATTTCATCCAAATACAAAATTTCCAGATTACTAATACCGACATTCAAGACTGACAAGAAAACAAAAATACAGAAGGCTTTCAGATGTCTTCAGAAAGTTTTCACAATAGAAATAGTTTTTTTTTTAAATCTTTATAAGAATTTGGAAGCTGTATTTTTGGAGAATAAAAATACTTTTCAAAAACATTTATTCAGTTGCGGAAAACATTCCGTACACCAACATACTCATTAAATACATAGAAAATCATGAAAAACGTATTAGCAATTTAATATGATTCGGTTAATGTAAAAAACGCACCGTGGTAGAATTACTAAGCATTGTATGTATTAGTTTTAATGATGTTTTCAGCCTTATGTTGCTGACAAAGCTAACTAAGATGTGAACAATATACAATGAAGGTTACAAGTTTTCACTGTTTTCTATTTTCATTCTCAGAAGCTAGATCAGCATTTTAATGCAATGTAGAAAAAATTAATTACAGGCATAAAGATTTTCAGGTCACATAAGCACCCCCCCCCCCCCCTCCCTTCAAAAAACATCATTAAAAATCGTCTTAAATTTCGTTTTTATGGCTTTAATTTCAAAAAATTTCGGGAAGGGAGTTTCTGAAAAGTCCTTCTTTGACCATAAAAAAAAAGTGGTCTAAAATTGCATTTTTGGAACTTTGATTTCAAAAACCTGAATGTCCCCAACGTTACTAAAAATAGCCTACAATCATGTTTATAACACTTTGAAAAATTTGCCTCCCCCCAACATAACACTAAGACTGCGTTTTTAGACTATTTCGAAAAATTTCGGGGAAAGTTTCCGAACTCCCCGTTTCCTAACATAATTGAAGAACCTGAAATTGTGTTTTTGGCGTTTCAAGTTTAAAAATTTGCTGGTGGAAGATCACAGGACCTCTTACTTACTTCCAAATACTACCAAAGTTCGTCTAAAAGTGCATTTTGAAAATTTTATTTTCGTGAAAATTAAATGGCATAGCCCCCAAACAGAGTGCTTGGGAAAATAGGGAGTATTTCTGAGTAAATAGTATGCTTACGATAAAGATCATGTTAATTAAATATAGAAATGGTTCCCTCTCCTAAACAAGAAGCTAAATCCTATCTCTCGCTGCATTTACATATTATTAGGAATTAGGAGTCAATAGAATAGAAAATGTGGGATCTCAAAAAAGATTTTTGTTCTATACGAATGAAAATTACTTGATAATCATTTGATTAGAACATTCATTTTATTCTGTGACTGAAGACACGATACGATAATTTTTCGGCACAGAAGTGCGTAACACAGAACTTAAAAAGAAAAAGTTTGTCTTGATTTTTTTTTTTTCTTTTTAAATTGTGAACCCTTACTTGCACTTATAATTGCTTTCCTAAATGTAAGCTGTTCATTTTCATTTTTGTTTTAACTTTATGTATTTCCTGCAAATCTGTTTCTTGCCCTTTTTTTATTTTTTGTTATTGATTCATTAAATGCCAGATGCATAAAAACGAGGCAGAGCGATAAAAACTTTAAAATCTGGCAGAGCGAGGCGTGGAGAATTTTTTTCACCTAAGTATTTCGAGGGTTTTTTTTTTTTTTTTTTTTTTCAGGCAGATATACATGTAGGTAATATTTTCCTGCCTCCTGAGAAAGAGGACAACCCTTAATATTTATTATGACAACTAACGAGGATCAGACACTCACAAGACTTATTAGGAAATTTTAATAAAAACTCAATGTGTTGAAGTAGAAGCACTATATACACTATATGACCTAAAGCATTGGGACACTTTCAAAAATTCACATTTTTAGGGATTTCTCGAGAAATAATAGACCAATTGCTCTATAATTTGATTCGCATAAAATCTATACTCTAGTTGTCATTTTCCAATAAAAATTAAGTCTGCTATTCATTTAGGGGACCGAGAACAAATTGAGGAAAAAAGTTTTTTGATCATTTCTCATTGCAAATTGCTGGGAATAAGCTATAATTTTCAGAAATGAGTTAAAAATCTATCAAAAACTTATTTTTATATTTTTGTGAAAATATCTCTTATACCCATGGAAATATAAGCATTTCTTCCGAAAATGCAAAAAAAATTTTGACGGTTTTCGCCTCATATTACGCAGAGTATTTCGTCAGACGTTACTAAACTTTTAGAATATTTGACAGCATTTTAGAGAAACATAATAATAAAATTTGAAGTTAAAATATTGAAAATTTGATGAAATATGAACAATTAATGCTATTAATTTTTCACTGCGCATGCACGAAAGATAGCAATTTATAACGTTCATAATTCAAAGCTCAGATACATCCTACAATCCATGAAAAAAATTCCACCGCAATTTCTTTAAATTTTAAAAAGTTATCAGCGATCTAATGAGCCGAATTTCTATAATTCTAGGATAGGTGACGAATGGTAAGGGATTGTTAGCAAACTGGCAACACTTTCCTGCCATCGTTACAGAGTGATTCATGATAAGAACGGATTATTTGTTGCTGGTCCCCTAAATGAATAGCAGACTTAATTGTTATTGGATTTGACGTCTGGAGTATACTTTTCATGAGAAAAAAAATTACAGAGCAGAGAGCAATTGGTCTTTTATTTCTCGAGAAATCCGTAAAATTGTGAATTTTTGAAAGTGTCCCAACACTTTTGGTCATATAGTGTATGTAATACCTCATGTATTTTGCCGAATTTAGTAACTGGGAATCTGAAACACTAAAAGTGCTAGGTTTAGCTTTATTTCAAAATTTCAGAGTAAGATAGTTTACAAACATTGAGAGTGGGTGAAGGGGTGATTTTTGCCTTTGAGCTTGGAGCAGGGTGAGCACCCCTGCATACAAACAAAGATCACAGAAAAATCTTTAATTTTTCAAATTCAGGAAATCCTTATCCGTAGCCGTCCGCGACTTTGCCGTTGTTATGCTCAATTTGAAAGAACTTTCACCATAACAACCCCTTGAGAAATGCTATCGTAGCCTTCTCATCTACATATAAAATTAGATAAATAAATAAATATTTTTTCAAAAAGAAAAGGATTCGAAGATAAAGATTAGAGGAATTTTCTGGTCACCAGTGGTGAGAAAAGGCAATTATAGTAGCCACATTTTTATCTATTCGCCACTGCATTTGTAAAACAGGTAACTAACCAACAAAGTAGTATTTAGTTTAGCACTAAAATTATCAGTTCAAATAAAGGTTAATGTAACTATTTAGTGGCACTAATGTTTATTGTACAATGAAGTATTAACTATGCAAAGAGGATCTAGTTTCATTTTTAAGAAGAATGTTTTCTGGCAACTCGGATGGGGTTGGGGAGAGTGGCAAACAGGCAGAGGAAGCGAAAAAATTTCGCCAACCGATAACTAGTTAGTCCCCAGTTTTATTCGGCACTCGATTTTTCAAATATATTAAGTAGGATCATCCATTTTTAAAGAATATTTTTTGGTTAGAATTTGGAGTTCATTTCGTTAAAATTCAGTGTGATCATGCAGGCTATCTTTTTTTTTCCTTCCTTTTTTGAAATCATCAATTTTCAATAACGAACATTTTTTCTAAAAATAAAACGAATTTATGAATTTATTTATTGCAAATATTCATTCATTCGTTAATTTTTCCTAGATGAGATCTGAAACCGTATTAATGGGGGAAAAAATCTTTGTTTCAAAATTAATTTTAGCGCGAATACAAATAAATAATATCACAAGTAGGATTGCAAAATGCGCGGCAATGTAAAATTTCGCGCCTTTTACATTGAGTTATTTTTGTTTTACTTATGTAGTCAAGACTCAAGAGGGAAAGAACTAGAATTTCTTTGGAAGGGTCTGTAAAAAGCTGCGGTTTCATTTCGCCGACAGCTATACCTCCCTTGACTTGCACAGCAGGGGGAGCGTCCGGTCTGTCCCCCTACAAAATGTGACAGGTCACATGATCCACACTTTCATCGGTCACCGTTCGTTCTATTGGCTGTTGAAGTGTCAATCATTTCACTGATGTACACTGCTTTCGTTTAAAGAAAAGGCCCATTTTCAAGCGAGATCGTTTTTCTTCCCCACTGAAGAGCATCCTTAAATTAGCAACATTTGCTTTTTTTTTCAAATTTGTGGTTTGAAAAGAAATAGATTTGAAAGGGATATTTCTGAGTAAAATTGTTTATTTACAATATAATGAATATTGTTACAATGCTGTCGAACGCGAAAAGTTGACATTTTTCCCTTCCAGTAGAAAAATATTTTTATATATAGATTAAATCGTATTCCAGATACTAGGTATTTTGCATCGTTTTTACATGTGTTTTATGTTACTACAAATGGTACACACATAAAGTGCTTTCCACAGCTCAACAAACGTTTTTGAAAATTATTTGTGTCTTTAAAAGCCAGACTCGTCAAATTTCTTTAGAAGGTAGATACACATTGAACATGTAATTCATAATATGCAGTAAAATCCATCGAATTTCGGAATCGGGATTGGAAATTTATTTGGTTGAAACAAGTATTTCGTTGCATTAGTATGCGTTGTAATAGGATTTTACTGTATTTCTCATTAGAAAATTCCTAAGGAGGAAAACGATGCATAATTTGATCCCAAATAGAATCGTGAAACGTTTCTTATGGGGTCGCAAGAAGTACATGTCTTAAAAGACTCCTTCTTTTAAGACATGTACGATATTATACCGTTTTTAAAACATTACGTGAGAAACAAAATAGGATAATTTTTATTTTCCAGCGCAGCAATGCGAACCGTGGTTAATTTTATTTTTATTAAAGACTATTTCCTAGCTTACATTTTGTGTCATAATTCCTGCGTTTTACCCCAAGTTTTTATTTATTGCCAGAAACAATGAAAAAAAAAGTTAAAACACTTATTTTTAATTAGCTGTTTTGGAAATAGCTTAAATATATGGATACTGTGATTAACTGCAGGTTTTGAATGTTTTAATCAAGCAATCATGTACTTGTGTTATTCCATACTTTTCAGAGCGAATCAAGCTTGCACAAATAGTATTTACAATTTAAAAATATGTTTTATATTTTTTGAAGTACGTTGCTTAAATATTATTTCTCCAACAGTGCTATCATTTTTGGAAAACTACTAAAATTCAGGACAATATTTATTCTTCCAGAAAAAAATAAGTTTTTTTTTTTCTTTTTCTTTTTCTTTTTTTTTTTTCTTTTTTTTTTTGAGCAATTGCGAATGCTTATTATCCTTACTTGAACAAAGCTGATGTTGCTCTGATTTTTCAGATTGTCATGATGACAAGAATAACTCTAGCTCGTTGTTTTAATATTTACTAAGAAGTCAAATTTTCGTCGCCATGGTTACTAATCGTTTGTGTTCATTCAATGTTTAACTTAAGTAGATTTTACTTTTAAAACGGGGGTGGGTGTAAAATTACATTTCAGGAAAAAAACATCAATGTGGATGAAATTAAAAAGCAAAATTTCATCCAAATACAAAATTTCCAGATTACTAATACCGACATTCAAGACTGACAAGAAAACAAAAATACAGAAGGCTTTCAGATGTCTTCAGAAAGTTTTCACAATAGAAATAGTTTTTTTTTTTAATCTTTATAAGAATTTGGAAGCTGTATTTTTGGAGAATAAAAATACTTTTCAAAAACATTTATTCAGTTGCGGAAAACATTCCGTACACCAACATACTCATTAAATACATAGAAAATCATGAAAAACGTATTAGCAATTTAATATGATTCGGTTAATGTAAAAAACGCACCGTGGTAGAATTACTAAGCATTGTATGTATTAGTTTTAATGATGTTTTCAGCCTTATGTTGCTGACAAAGCTAACTAAGATGTGAACAATATACAATGAAGGTTACAAGTTTTCACTGTTTTCTATTTTCATTCTCAGAAGCTAGATCAGCATTTTAATGCAATGTAGAAAAAATTAATTACAGGCATAAAGGTTTTCAGGTCACATAAGCACCCCCCCCCCCCTCCCTTCAAAAAACATCATTAAAAATCGTCTTAAATTTCGTTTTTATGGCTTTAATTTCAAAAAATTTCGGGAAGGGAGTTTCTGAAAAGTCCTTCTTTGACCATAAAAAAAAAGTGGTCTAAAATTGCATTTTTGGAACTTTGATTTCAAAAACCTGAATGTCCCCAACGTTACTAAAAATAGCCTACAATCATGTTTATAACACTTTGAAAATTTTGCCTCCCCCCAACATAACACTAAGACTGCGTTTTTAGACTATTTCGAAAAATTTCGGGGAAAGCTTCCGAACTCCCCGTTTCCTAACATAATTGAAGAACCTGAAATTGTGTTTTTGGCGTTTCAAGTTTAAAAATTTGCTGGTGGAAGATCACAGGACCTCTTACTTACTTCCAAATACTACCAAAGTTCGTCTAAAAGTGCATTTTGAAAATTTTATTTTCGTGAAAATTAAATGGCATAGCCCCCAAACAGAGTGCTTGGGAAAATAGGGAGTATTTCTGAGTAAATAGTATGCTTACGATAAAGATCATGTTAATTAAATATAGAAATGGTTCCCTCTCCTAAACAAGAAGCTAAATCCTATCTCTCGCTGCATTTACATATTATTAGGAATTAGGAGTCAATAGAATAGAAAATGTGGGATCTCAAAAAAGATTTTTGTTCTATACGAATGAAAATTACTTGATAATCATTTGATTAGAACATTCATTTTATTCTGTGACTGAAGACACGATACGATAATTTTTCGGCACAGAAGTGCGTAACACAGAACTTAAAAAGAAAAAGTTTGTCTTGATTTTTTTTTTCTTTTTAAATTGTGAACCCTTACTTGCACTTATAATTGCTTTCCTAAATGTAAGCTGTTCATTTTCATTTTTGTTTTAACTTTATGTATTTCCTGCAAATCTGTTTCTTGCCCTTTTTTTATTTTTTATTATTGATTCATTAAATGCAAGATGCATAAAAACGAGGCAGAGCGATAAAAACTTTAAAATCTGGCAGAGCGAGGCGTGGAGAATTTTTTTCACCTAAGTATTTCGAGGGTTTTTTTTTTTTTTTTTTTTTTTTCAGGCAGATATACATGTAGGTAATATTTTCCTGCCTCCTGAGAAAAAGGACAACCCTTAATATTTATTATGACAACTAACGAGGATCAGACACTCACAAGACTTATTAGGAAATTTTAATAAAAACTCAATGTGTTGAAGTAGAAGCACTATATACACTATATGACCTAAAGCATTGGGACACTTTCAAAAATTCACATTTTTAGGGATTTCTCGAGAAATAATAGACCAATTGCTCTATAATTTGATTCGCATAAAATGTATACTCTAGTTGTCATTTTCCAATAAAAATTAAGTCTGCTATTCATTTAGGGGACCGAGAACAAATTTAGGAAAAAAGTTTTTTGATCATTTCTCATTGCAAATTGCTGGGAATAAGCTATAATTTTCAGAAATGAGTTAAAAATCTATCAAAAACTTATTTTTATATTTTTGTGAAAATATCTCTTATACCCATGGAAATATAAGCATTTCTTCCGAAAATGCAAAAAAAATTTTGACGGTTTTCGCCTCATATTACGCAGAGTATTTCGTCAGACGTTACTAAACTTTTAGAATATTTGACAGCATTTTAGAGAAACATAATAATAAAATTTGAAGTTAAAATATTGAAAATTTGATGAAATATGAACAATTAATGCTATTAATTTTTCACTGCGCATGCACGAAAGATAGCAATTTATAACGTTCATAATTCAAAGCTCAGATACATCCTACAATCCATGAAAAAAATTCCACCGCAATTTCTTTAAATTTTAAAAGTTATCAGCGATCTAATGAGCCGAATTTCTATAATTCTAGGATAGGTGACGAATGGTAAGGGATTGTTAGCAAACTGGCAACACTTTCCTGCCGTCGTTACAGAGTGATTCATGATAAGAACGGATTATTTGTTGCTGGTCCCCTAAATGAATAGCAGACTTAATTGTTATTGGATTTGACGTCTGGAGTATACTTTTCATGAGAAAAAAAATTACAGAGCAGAGAGCAATTGGTCTTTTATTTCTCGAGAAATCCGTAAAATTGTGAATTTTTGAAAGTGTCCCAACACTTTTGGTCATATAGTGTATGTAATACCTCATGTATTTTGCCGAATTTAGTAACTGGGAATCTGAAACACTAAAAGTGCTAGGTTTAGCTTTATTTCAAAATTTCAGAGTAAGATAGTTTACAAACATTGAGAGTGGGTGAAGGGGTGATTTTTGCCTTTGAGCTTGGAGCAGGGTGAGCACCCCTGCATACAAACAAAGATCACAGAAAAATCTTTAATTTTTCAAATTCAGGAAATCCTTATCCGTAGCCGTCCGCGACTTTGCCGTTGTTATGCTCAATTTGAAAGAACTTTCACCATAACAACCCCTTGAGAAATGCTATCGTAGCCTTCTCATCTACATATAAAATTAGATAAATAAATAAATATTTTTTCAAAAAGAAAAGGATTCAAAGATAAAGATTAGAGGAATTTTCTGGTCACCAGTGGTGAGAAAAGGCAATTATAGTAGCCACATTTTTATCTATTCGCCACTGCATTTGTAAAACAGGTAACTAACCAACAAAGTAGTATTTAGTTTAGCACTAAAATTATCAGTTCAAATAAAGGTTAATGTAACTAATTAGTGGCACTAATGTTTATTGTACAATCAAGTATTAACTATGCAAAGAGGATCTAGTTTCATTTTTAAGAAGAATGTTTTCTGGCAACTCGGATGGGGTTGGGGAGAGTGGCAAACAGGCAGAGGAAGCGAAAAAATTTCGCCAACCGATAACTAGTTAGTCCCCAGTTTTATTCGGCACTCGATTTTTCAAATATATTAAGTAGGATCATCCATTTTTAAAGAATATTTTTTGGTTAGAATTTGGAGTTCATTTCGTTAAAATTCAGTGTGGTCATGCAGGCTATCTTTTTTTTTCCTTCCTTTTTTGAAATCATCAATTTTCAATAACGAACATTTTTCTAAAAATAAAACGAATTTATGAATTTATTTATTGCAAATATTCATTCATTCGTTAATTTTTCCTAGATGAGATCTGAAACCGTATTAATGTGGGAAAAAATCTTTGTTTCAAAATTAATTTTAGCGCGAATACAAATAAATAATATCACAAGTAGGATTGCAAAATGCGCGGCAATGTAAAATTTAGTTATTTTTCTTTTACTTATGTAGTCAAGACTCAAGAGGGAAAGAACTAGAATTTCCTTGGAAGGGTCTGTAAAAAGCTGCGGTTTCATTTCGCCGACAGCTATACCTCCCTTGACTTGCACAGCAGGGGGAGCGTTCGGTCTGTCCCCCTGCAAAATGTGACAGGTCACATGATCCACACTTTCATCGGTCACCGTTCGTTCTATTGGCTGTTGAAGTGTCAATCATTTCACTGATGTACACTGCTTTCGTTTAAAGAAAAGGCCCATTTTCAAGCGAGATCGTTTTTCTTCCCCACTGAAGAGCAGCCTTAACAGAAATATTTACAAATTAATTTTACACAAGTAGTAAAAATTTTACACAGAACAATTATTGGACTGTTTGACTCCAGAAAAAAAACACAATAACTCGCATTGAAACATTCAATAATATAAAAATTACAATACAAAATCCCCCCCCGGTTGGCAAGTCAGTATATTTTATCAGCTAAATGTTAATTGTTGATAGAATGTCATTATTTTGTATATATTCATTGACCCCTTGTTTATATTTTTTAAAGTTCTTCTCATTCCTAACATCTTCCGTTAGTTCATTAAACAGCCGCGGTGCCAAGTAAAAGAATTGTTTTTTAATAATCGTTTTATTTGGTTTTATAACTTTATATTGTTTACCTGAAATTCGAGTATTATATTGTTTTTCATTAATTTCAAACCAGTTATTGTTGTTATGCAAAAAATATAATATTCTCTGTGCATATATTTCTCTGATATTATAGATTTTCTCTGACTTTTGTAAAATAGTATCGTTTTTATTAAGTTCTTGTTTAGCTCCATAAATTATTTTCAAAATTTTTGCATAAGTTCTATTTAAATTGGTAAGATTTGTTTCATAATCGCCTCCCCATGCACAAATACCATACGTAATTATTGAGTTAATCCAAGCATAAAATAAACATCTAAGAAACTTTTTCCCAACTATATTTCTCAATAGATAGAGCCAATGTATTCTACCTCTTAATTTTTTCACAAGTTTATCAGTATGGCATTTCCATTTTAAATTTTCACTAAAAGTTATACCTAAATAATTTATATTTTCGACTCTTTCTATGGTAGGGCAGTTACAGTTATTTGTGCAGTCACATGTTGGTTCGTGATATTTTATGCCTAAATCAATTTTATTAATTCCATTCTTTTTTAAATCAAACTTTATGTATTTTGTTTTATTTATATTAAGAGATAACATATTGTCAGTTAACCATTTATTTATAGCAGTTAAATCAAGTTCCATTTGGTTTTTTATATCATTAATGCTTTTTGCAGAATATGTTAATGCTGTATCATCTGCATATAGAGTAATTGTACCGTATAATTTAATGTATGACATGTCATTAATATATATTAAAAAAAGTAATGGACCTAAAATTGATCCCTGAGGGACTCCCGTTTTTGTTGTTTTATATTTGCTTATACAGTTATTTAGTTTTGTTGCTTGTTTTCTGTCCGTGAGATAGGATAATATCCATTTGTAAGGTATTCCTCTTATTCCAACATTGTATAACTTTTTTATTAAAATCTTTATGCTTACACTGTCAAATGCTTTACGTAAATCCAAGAATACTGCTGAAGTTTCACAGTTTTCGTTAATGTTCGCATAAATTTCACCTGCTAATTTTAATACAGCTTTTTCAGTATTTCTGTTTTGCCTAAATCCGTATTGTGCGTTATGGAAAAAATCATATTTTTCTAAGAAATTCATCAACTGAGAGCTATAACATTTTTCCAATAATTTTGAGAATATTGGTAGAACTGAGATAGGTCTGAAATTATTACAGTCATCTTTAGCACCTGATTTGTGTATCGGTGTAATTATTGCTTCTTTTAGATCATCTATGAATTCCCTTCTTTGTAGACTAATATTGATGATTTTTGTCACAATTTCTATATGATAATTAGCAATTATCTTAAGTGCATTACTTGTAATTCCGTCATGTCCCGGTGTTTTGTCATTTTGCATATTATCAATAATATTTTTAACCTTACTTAATTCCATTGGGTAAATATACATAGAATTTGTTTGGTGTGTTATGTTATTATCATAGTTTGATGCTTTATCGCCGTTTATTTCCACACAACATTTTATAAAAAAGTCATTAAATTTTTCAACTAGTTCATTGCTATTATCTACATCGATGGAATTCTTATTCTTAATCCCTGTAATATCTTTAATAATATTCCATTGTTTTCTTCCATCTTTTCCAGCATGGACAAATTTTTTATGAAAAAAATCCTCTTTTTCTTTTTTAATCAACTTTTTTAATTGTTTATTGTATTCTTTATAATTATTTTTATATTCCTTATTATAAGGAAATTGTTTTGTTTTTTTATATAATTTTTCTTTTTTATTGATCATATTTACCAACTCTTGTGTAATCCATTGTTTTTTTAATTTATTAGCTTTTTTTATCTTCTTGTTTTTTTCCATGAATTCCTTAATTTTACTGATAAAAGTGTTATAAATCTCATTTATCTCCATGTTTTCATCTATTAAGCTAGAGAAATTAATTTCTTTAATATCCTGTTCAAAAGTTCTATAATCGATGCATGTTTTAATTATTTGCTCGCTACTCCGATTACGTTTCAAATGTTTTCTAATAATTTTTTGTTATCAATTTTTACTAGTAATGCATAGTGATCGGTAATTGTTGTTTTATGTACTGCAGCTGTTACGGCTCTATCTATTCTGTAATTACATTTATAAAAGACATGATCAATACAAGATGAGCTTAGGTCATTACACCTAGTTGGTATATCAACATATTGCTTGAAACCCATAGTGTACATGATATTAATATAATCATTTGTTGTCGTGTTATTCTGTAAAGTATCAATGTTTATGTCACCAATATACAAAATGTTTTTACATACAATTCCTTTTACCTTTTGTTCAAGTTCTAATATATAATCATTTATACTACATTCAATAGCCCTGTAAATAAAAACTATAAAAAAAATCAAGTTCCTTATTATACAAGTATAATGCCTCAGCAGTATTCATTAAAATACTCTAATCAGAAAAGTAGTATTTCTCTTTAATATAAGCTATGACTCCCCCTGATCTATTTCTTTCTCTTGTATTATAAAGTTTGTTATACCCCTTAAGATTATAATTATCAATTTCACATTCCTTAATCCATATTTCACTTAATAACAAAATATCTATATCCATATTTTCAATTGTTATCAACAGTTCATCTAAATTTTGCCTTATGCTCCTTATGTTCAGATGATAAATGTTTAATACCGCTGTATTGTCTTTTATAAGAAATGTCTCTGCTTCGTCCACGTTATTTAGTTCAGTGATTTTTTCAATTGAATCATAATCCATGAACACCCGTTCACCTCTCTTAATATCGTGGTCTTCCATCGCAAAAAAACTGGTTTGAATTATTTCTCAATTTATCCAAGTCCTCTTTCCTCCTTACCTGTATTACTCTATCATTCTCACTTTTTCGAAGAAAGACCTTTCCTCCTTTCATCCAAACAAATTTATAATCATTTTCGCTCTTGAATTTTCTGGCTATAAAATGTAATTCCTTAACCTTTCTTGTAACATGTTCATTGATAAAAATCTTTTGTTCTTCAAATTTATTGTTAATCATGGTCGTGGTTAAATTTTTATTATTTTCGGTAGCTCTGAGCCATGTATTACGTGTGAGAATATCCTTAAATCTCACTATAATAGGTTTTATTCTATTTTTACTTTGCGTTGGAACTCGGTGCATGTTAATTATTTCATCTTTTTCTTCTAGATGCAACTCAGTAGCCATCTTTCCAATTATATCATTCAGATTCTCTCCTTTTTCCTCAGGATAGTTGTTAATTTCAATGTTGTTTTCTTTCGATCGAAGTTCGATTGCATCTAATTCCCGTTCGATGCTTTCTATCTTATCGTTCAATGTTCTATTTTCCAGCACCAATTTTCTATTTTCTTCTCTAACTTGTTTTCAGTCGTTTAATCAATGTTTTTCTTTATATATCAGTATTATCATTCGCCTTTTTACGCCAATGTTGCCGCCTTCGGCGGCTGCTTAAATAAATTTCGTAGCGGTATCAATCAATCTATATCTATTTATATCATTAGTAGTTTCAATAAAATATTTTCTAGACCTATCTCCAGTTCCGACATTTGGAATACTTTTAAAAGGGGGGGGGGAGACACAAACGGCGTACTCTTCATGCAAATTTTGTCGAAAAATAACAAAAGTACTCCCACTTTTATGTGATAGCGTTGTTTTTTCAAAGTCATGGTGTGTGTGTGTGGGGGGGGGGAGGAAGCATTTACACCCCGTAGAAGTTTTTTAAATGACGGGCGTGTCTCTTTCTTGCTGTCCATCTACTATATCGACCTCTATATTTGTCTATCTATCTATCTGTCTATCTCTACGATCTATGCATATCTACCTCTGACAGTAATTAACAATCTTTTTATTTATATGAGTATTAATTCGAAGAAAAGCATTTTTTTCTCCACTCAATCTCTGTCTCTGTATCTACCTATTCTAACCAAACCGCCAATCCGTAACAAAAACACAGATCATGCAAAAAAACCGCTGGCTTTATTTATTTAATCAAAATAGCCTGCAAAAAAAAAAAAAAAAAAAAAAAAAAGCCTCTATGTTCTCCGTAGTGTGCAAAAATTAACGCTTGCAAAAAAATAAAAAAATAAAAAAAGAGGTGAAGAGGAGGCAAACGATTTCAGTTGGATCACGTGATAAGTTTGGAACTCAGCCGGCAAGCGAACAGCTCGCGTTGCGTTCTGCTTTAAAAAAATTGTAAAAAAAAAACTATTGCGTATTTTTTAAAACTTTTTCTTCTGAAGGGGACAGAATGTTTTTACTATTACCAACTAAAATTTTAGAATTGAGGGTTCATAACTTTTCGCAGGATAGGTTTCGAAAAAAATAAACCCAGAAAAAAATGCAAATTAAAGGTTTTTTTCAAAAATCTATAAATAATACAAAAATTGCTCTATCTTCAAAATGTTTTCATTTATCACATTTAAAATTAAATTTCCTACACTATAGTGCAAAAAATATTCTTCTGGCGTGATTGGTTCGGGGTCTGTGAGGTTAAAAGTGATAAAAAGTGCTAAAAATCGCATAAAACATTAAATAATTTTTTTTCTAATTAAAATATCAAAAATCGAAGCCCGAGGTGCATATCTTCGGCAAAAACTGCACCTGTATACCAAATTTCATCTTTCTCGGCCTTACCGTTTTCCTGGGATGCGCGCCACAAACACACACACACACAAACATCTTATTTTATTATATGTATAGAAGATATGTATAGAATTTTTTTTATCACCTTTTGCAGTGGTAAGGATACCAGGAGAGTATCCCTTTAATTCAGATGTAGAACATCGATAAATTCAGGGGGTTCGGGGGTTTCTCCCCCGTGAATTGTTTTGAAAAAAAGACATAAATCTGTAGTTTGAGGCCTTATATGAGGTAATTAAGACTACAAAAATATGAAGAAAAATAGGCAAACGAAGTCTTTCAAAAAGTAAGCATTCTTTTGCAAATCAAGATCAATCAAAACAAAAATTGCTTGCTCGACAAATCGTTGACATTAATCGACGGAGAAGAAAAACTTGAGAGGAGAAAAGAGAAGCACATCGTCATTTGCTCATAGGCTTTTAGTGCAATTTGTTTTCGATCACTTCCCCAACATGTCCCCCCCCCCTTTTCATCAAATGCCCTACAGTATAAAAACTGTAAAAAATGGTTTAAAATAAATGGTGTAGAGATTCAGAAAATAAGAACGAAAGAGTAACATTCTGGCCATTTGGACAATTCATACTTTATTTTCATGATAAGAGACAAAATTGAAGAACATTTCAAGGAATCTCAAAAACTTATATAATTTTCAAACTCTAGAACATTTAGAACTATTTAATGTACTTTATTTGCACTTTTCAGAATTTGATAGCACAGTCTTGCAAAATGATTATAACTTTGTAAGACACACCCGTTTTAAGTTAAAAATAAATGTAACAAAATATTTCTCAAAACAAAAAAAAATTTTTTTTTTTTTTCAATCACAAGTAGTGCAGAAAATGAAACAGTAGAATAAGTGTTATACTGAATTCGGTATTGAATAAATGGCAAGACATGGAACATATAAATCATTAAAACTTTATCTTGAAAAATATAGTACAAAAACGAAAGAATCGATATTTTTGCATTTTTAATTCAGGATGAATCAAGGAGCGGAATAGGGAAGTATCAACCTATCAAATATTCCAATTTTAACTATTGCACATTGTTGACAGGCTTACAAAACACAAAAATTCACCATGGCCGGATTTTTAAAACCAACGATTGATTTTTTATGAATTTTTTAAAGAGCGATGCGCAAAAAAGAGGTGTGGCCTAAAACGTCAGCAGCTGACGTCATTTCCCTGTTCCGATCAGAGCTCCATTTCCATGCCGTATTGCGCCTACCAGAAGGTGAATAGCACTGTTTTTTTCAGCCTTTTTAAAGCCTTTAACCAGCATTTTTTCCATCATGGAGCTAGGATTCACGAAAGGTCAATCCAATAACCTTCCTCAAGTAAAGTCACTCATGGTGTTTGACTTTTTTCGAAAGGACGAGAGATTTAATGTCCTAGAAGTACGGGGAGTGAGACAACAAAGTTTCACCATTATTATTCTTTAAAATTGTACGTACATATCCGTCTATGTTTGCAGTTCATATTATTCGCATTAGTTTCCCTTATCAAGATTGATCATTTCCATTTGTGTGTCGATGGTTTTTTTTTATCTGAATATATAAATTACAATTAAGAGCGCTATTCCAGTTCTTACTTGGCGGCTTTTAATGAGGCGAGCATTTTGTAACAACCCTACTGCAAGTGATTCCAGTACTAAGTTTTAGAGCAGTTTTTGCATGAAAATTTTTCGCTTTGTTGGCGATAAAAGTTGATCTGCTTTTTTTTTTTTTTTTTTTTGTGTGTGTGTGTGTGGAAAATTGTTTCAAATCCATTAAAACATGCTTATTATCCTTGAGTTTTTGTGCAATTTAGCAAAAAAAGGAAAAATATATTTTTTTGCTCTTTTGATAAAAACAATAAATTTGAAAATGGTGTTCATTTCATAAAATAAGTACCTTTTTGCATATGAGAAAGGTCTTGTATATGGAAACGCTTCTGATGATAAACTGAAAATGTATTTTTAAATTATCAATTTGTAATAGTTAAAATTTGAAGATAGTTTGAATGTTAAAAAGAAAGTATTAATAGTTTTTGCATTGTTATTAAAATGCTAATAGTAATGCATCTATTACTTTCTATTTAAGTTTATTGTGCAGGGTTTAAATTCCTTTGTTTACTTGCATTTTTAAAAAAATATCTCACATGCTTATTAAACATTTATTTATGAACAGTTGTGAACATATGTTTCAAACTGTATTTCTCACTTGACATAGTTTTTAATTAAAATGCAGTAAAAATTTTCATTTTCAAATTTTAATTAATAAACACACTTGAAAACACTTCTTTCGAAGATCCTGCTGGGACGGAACAATAACAAATCGCTTGTGAGGAGTTTTTTTAGATGTAGATACGCATCCAGGAACGAAGCAATACTTGTAATTGATTCTACTAGCCATGACAAAGAAAATCAAATTAAAAACAATCGCAGAATGCATTAAACCCTACAGACAGCAAAGGATTTTCACTAGCCTTTTATGCGCGCTGCTGTTAGAAGGCTATGTTTTCCCGCGCCTTCCCCCAAAGATCGCCAAGCACTACTTTGTCCTAGTCAACCCCGCCGCCTCGCAGCGCGGCAGTGACGTCAGTCAAAGGACTGATTTCGTTAAAAAGCAAATGACGTCACTCGCGCGTGAACTTTAAAAAATTATTTAAAAAAAAAGTATTAGTCGTATCGTAAAAATTTTTTCGCAGATGATGTTCATGTATGTTACTCTATCATATAAAAAAAAAAAAAAAAAAAAAAAAAAGAAAATTGAATATTTCCCTATTTGGGACATCTTGGTAATCAGATACTAGCCTAATCGGAAACTAGGGACCCGGCCCTTGGTGAGTCCCCGGCTCGAAATCGGTGCAATGTGTGTTTTATAAGAGTTTTAGGGGAGGAGGGCAGGGGCGTGCACAGGGGGGAGAAGGGACACCTGTTGACCCGGGCCCGAGCCTGAAGGGTTCCCAATATTTTTAAAACTAGGGGTTGAAAATAGGGATAAACAATATAAAGAGGGGGTCCAAAAAAGTCATCTGTGACGGGCCCCAAAATTTCTGTGTGCACAGGGTCAAGGCTACCAAACTGACAAGGGGCCTGCCTTTGCCTTGGGCGGCCCAGAATTGAATTTGGAAAGAGATCAGGAAGCCCTAATTCAGGGTCTAAATTTTAAGTATGCTTTGCAGCTAATGAGAACTAGAGTTGCTTTTTCTGTATTTCTTCAAATTTTCACTGCATCAAAAAACATTGTTATTTTTCTTTTATGACATTAGAAATTAAAAAAAAAAAAAAGCTTCTGTTTTTCGGTACAAAGCACTTCGGGTCTCAGGGAGGGGGTCGACCCCCCCCCCCTCTGGATACGGTCCTGCACGGACAGAAGGTCCACATTTTTGGACAGCGAGGACGTAAGTTCCAGTTTTCTGAGCAGGCTGGACATAAGATTCGGATTTTGAAGTTATCTTTTGTCTCTCTGTGTGCATTCTCAGGGCTTTGTCCATTCTGTCTATTCTTCCCATCCATGCTATCTTTCTTTCTGTACTTAGTATTTTTTTTTTCTTTTTTTTTTGACTTTACAGAAGTTGTCTTTTTCCTTCTGCCAGTTTTTCCAGGAAAAAATATTTGTTCACATGCTTCGTTAGTTTAGCGCCCCGAAATCTGGTGCCCAGGTCATAGCCCCGTCTGCCCTCTCTAGTGTCCCTGGTTGATGTATTCTTCTGAAAATTGTCTGAAAACTTTGTCCACTAAATTACCATTAAAGCTAGCTCTCTTATGATGACAAGTTGGTACTAGTTATAACTACTACAACGTGATTACTCCGTATAAAACAGCGTAGATTTTTCTTCTTGAATCTAGAAACCTTTTTAATTTCATTTTCACAACTTCGCTTAGTGTTTATTTCTCCATAGACTTCTTGTTATCTAATGAACTACTACCGGCTCGCTTTTTTTTTTTTTTTTTGTAGCACCGACAACAGTAAGTCTATATGTTAGTATGGAAAATGTACGATAGACACAGATGAACCTATGGATTTAAAATTATTTATTTATTAAAAATACGTTTGATTAAAGTTCTGCTTCAAAGGGTTAAAATATCGAAAGTGTGCAAATAATTCGATTTTTTCAACCCAGTGCAGAGTACTTAAACGTAATAAGCCATTAGATAAGTTTTTTTTCATTTACGAAAAGTCTTACTGTTTAACTATTAAGGAATAAAAAAAAATTCATGCTTAAAAATTTTAAAAATGCTAGTTTTTACATATTTGGCGAGACTAATTTAAATTTCAAAACGATTTTTGTTTAGGTACACTTAACACTATATTATACACAATTTTTCTCCCCACAGACATTTTCGATTTCTTAAAAAGGTAACAACACACCCACCCTAAACTGTATGACAAGGCGTAAAATGCAGGACACACAGACCTCCGTAATAAGCAAATTCATCCTACATTCTAAAATCGTTGATAGTCGAGAGATGCTTACAGTTCTGAATAAATTAATAAAGCATATCTCTCGATAAGCGTCTCGGTTTTGATCTATAATAAGCACATGTTCTTAATGCATATTTTTTATTCTTGGTGGAAAGTAAATAAAAAAAAAAAATGAGGTTAAGAGTCACATTTGTTCGCGAGAATTTGGATCATGTTTTCCAAGAGCAATCTTATCTTTGAGAACCAGTTCATTCATATAGAATGAAAATGTCGCAATCGATGGCACTCCTATTTACTTCTGGTCAAGTGGAAAATTGCAAAATAATTTTAACAGAAAGCGTATTTAATTTACATCAGAAAATAATTTCAATTTTAAAGTCTCTGTAAAATTATTGCAGGATTAAATCGAACTATTGAGCAAAAAATCTCTTTATTGCCATTCCATGGAAAACGGTAATTTTGTCCCGCACGTGACGCTTCATAGTCCAGTCATATTAGACATTAAAATCGTAAAGTACGATGTAGTTCTGATTTTTTAATATGTTGTTTGGGTCAGTTAGAGTAGTGTAAACGTATGTTTGCAGTTTTCAAAAACATGTGCTTCCTGCGAAATTCGCGAAAAACTGCGAAATTTTCGGAATATTTTTAGGGTTTCCTTTCTAACTCCCAAACTATGTAACTTGTGATGCTAAATGGGAGTACCAGTTTTAAAGAACATTAAATTGGGAAGAATTTAAGCTAAAGTAGCGCTCTGTATGACAAATAGTTTAGGAGATATCGTACTTTAAAACTTTGCCATTTTTCGCGAAAAATGAAAAAAATCATTCTTCGATCACATTTCAGGTGAAGTAATATCCTACTCTAAAAGAAAAAAACTGGATATATTGTTGCAGTAAATTTAACTTGCTTTCATTTACGCCAAAAATGAAGTCTGTAAATTCAACAGTTCTTTCACAATCGTAAAACAAACAAATAATCGGAAAATTCGATTTTTCAAGAAATGAGACAAAACACTTCTCAAGACAATATGCAAGGTCCTATTCTAAACAAAGGTGTAAAGAATGATATAAGACTCTAGTGTGTGTTTATACAAGTTATGTGTGTTGGCAAAACAAGGCAATTATGGGGGGGGGGAGGCCAATAGTTTACTGCCCTACGCAGGTAACGCAAACATTCCTTTCCCTACGTATCTATACCTTTTACATTAATAAATTTTCGGCCGTATTACGTTTTATGACTTGAAACTTACCTACCAAGTTTTATTTTGAACATGGAATATTTTTGAACAAAAGACTTTAACTCTAAATACTTCCCTTTAGAATAAGGGACATCTGGAAATGAGAAAGAAAGCGGAATGCTTTCAAAAGGGTGAAACTGTACATTTTAGTTTCATCATTAAAACATATTTTATAAATTAACTACTCTTAATGTCGTGGTTTTTAGGGTTTCCTTGATGGGTATGATCGTACTCCCAAACTGAAAAAGGAGGTAGTGATAGGTTGATTTTATTTAATTTTATTATTTTTTCCTTATTTTTATTGATTAGATTTGCAAAGATAATGCGGGGGTCTCTTTAAATGGCAGATTGCACCAAGCTGTGCAACTAAGACCGGCTATGCAACAAGAGCATGCTCCCATATATCCCTTTTTGCACTAACATGAGAAAAAAACTGAAAAGAACGGATGAGGCTGGTTGTCTTATTGTTGTGATTAGTCAGTTCAAATTAAGCATAAAACATTGATATTGCGCTGAGTAAAATGTTTAAGAAAAATATTGAACAAAATAATTTTCATTTAAAAAAAGTCCTAAAAAAATCCTAATAAGAATATTTATGTCGCACATTTATCGCACTAGAGGGAGCGCAACTCATCTTTTTCAGTTCTGAACGAATATAACTTTAATTCCGAAACTAAGAGGAAAAATACTAACGCCCTTCATAACATACGGCACCATTGAAACGATCTGACGAACTCTCGCTTCGCTGGCAACCCCGAATAGAACGAAACTGAAACTTCCTAACTTCACCAAGCAAACGGCACATACGAGTTGACGGAACTTCTCGGATGCATGCGCGAAAATAGGGTTTTTATGTAAATTCTACGCATTAACGGATTTGAAGCCGTAATTATTATAGCAAAGCGAATCAGAGCATACTTACGGTTTTACATTACTTCGATAGTTCATTGCAACTCTTTTGTTTGGTATTTTTTGACTTCAGTTTAAGAGTCGTCATCAAATACCGGAATTGAAAAAGTGAAGAAGTTTTCGTATTCGTTTTTCGGTTAAATTGCTTGTGAAATAATGACATTGATGAGATAATTGATTTACCTAATAATATGGATTTTATATTGGATCTGCTGAAGAAATATTAACTGCATTTTTAAAATCAATATGAAAATTCATGTATCGTTAAAAAACAATAGTTTTAAATGTGGTATATATTTTAATTAACCAAATAACGATTTTACAAATGCAAATTCACCGTTTACGTCAGATTTTTGCCATATATAGCATAGAGGTCCTTTGATGCTCAAGAATTCAAATTGGGCGGTTTTCGTTCGTAATCGGAACCCTCCTTCGCCAGAGCCGTGTCCAAGGGGAGGATTTTAGGGGTTAAACCCCTCCCATTGGGGAAAAAAAATTTATGTCAAATGAAGAAAGTAATTGACTTAAATTAACTTTAATGTGAAAGTCTGCGTTTAGCGCTTTTTTTTCCACTTTCTCTCTGAAGTTTTTCTGTAATTTAACTCAGTAATTCTGTTTTTTTTTTTTTTTTTTTTTTTTTACCTCATATTCAACTCAGTTGGACCTAAACCCTAAACGCTTAGATTTCTTTCTTCTTTTTTAACTTGAAAAGTTTTACATTCCATTCAAATGTTATGTAATTTACAATTGTTAAAGCTTTACCGACTGAAATAATATTTTGGAAAAACTGTGGTGGTAGAACCGCTGAATGAGCTACCAATACAAAGCATTAATATTGCTTATTGTAAGGAGGTAATGATGAATTTGGCATATGCTGAGCTATGAAAATGTACAGGCGATTGTGTTTAGTAATGTAATTTCCATCTACAAAAAGCTCGTTCTTGTTTAGTTTACAAGTAAGAACGTATTAAGCATTATTTCAGAACATAAAATCTGATGTACAGTAGACCGTTTTACGCGGGGGTTGCGTTCCACGGAAATGCCGCGTTAATTGAGACCTAATACTAGTGTTAAAATAGGGGTTTGGTTCGCTAGATAACAAAATACTTCATTCTAGTGATGACTAATTATATAATAAGTTTAATGTATACTTATATCGACTTTTATACATAACATGCATAATTAATTTCGTGTCCTGTTTATAAAGATGAGCTGGCTATGATTTTTTTTGGCAGTCATCAAGAATTTTTCCCTGTAATTCTTTGCAGAGCATTAACGCATCCATGATCACTTGCGTCATTTCCAAGATAGAATTTTCCTTCACTAAACAACCAGAAAGATCAATTCTATTGTATAGGAATGGCTCAAAAAATTTATTGTGAACGTTTTTGGTTGTGTGTCACCGACGTCGGTATCCTCGTTGGTTTTGACCTACTTGGTCACTCCTAAAAGCTCTTCTTCCAGTGAGTTCTGAACTGTGTGAGTTTAATAACTTTACTTCTGGAAAGAGCTCTGGAATCAATCGTATAAAATGTCTCCAGTGGGCCAAGCTCGATTATTAGCACGCCAAAATGCAGTTGATTACGCGTAATCTGCGATATTTAGGAGTTTGGATTTTGAAAGAGTGAAAAATTTTATCTGTTTGCATTGCCGCATCCACGTAAAACCGAAACTCATCCGCGTAAAATAAAATATAAGTGTCAAATCTTAAACCGCGTATAACCGAAACCGCGTAAAATAAACCCGCGTAAAACCAGGACCCGATCAAGACAAACTGGTGCCTAGGTCCTGGAACGAAGATGGTGCCCCCCCCCCCATGAGAAAATTAGCGCAATTTTAAAGTCGATGTTTTATACCAGAAACCTAATATACTAGAAACCTACACATTACTACAGAAACCTGGGATTTGAATACCAAACACTCTTGATAGTCAAATAATTAAAATTGCCTTACCTTAAGGTGAAAATGAGTTTAAAAAAAAAAAAAAACAATTTAAAACTGCAAAAATAGCAAAAAAAAATAAAAATAAAAAAAAAACTAATTCGGACATCAAGCTTTAAAAAGGCTTCTTTCTGTCTTTAACAGCTTCTTTCTGTCTTTAACAGAGGTAAATATGTCGATTATCGAAATCTGATGTCACAGAATTTTCAATGGTCAATAAGGAAAACGCCTGTAAATTATTCTGAGAAACGCAGCTTCTCAAACGATTTTTGATTCTTTTCAACGCTGAAAAGGAACGTTCACTGGAACAGAAAAAAAAAAAAAAAAAAAACAGAACAGAAAAAAGTAAGTAAGTTAATTTAGGCTATTTTAGTGCCCCTAAATTTGTGGTGCCCAGGTCCGCGGACCCGCCGGACCAGTGACGTATATATGTTTTTATTTTGGAAGGGGCCCATTTAACCAAGACTGGCTCCCCTCCCCACTTTCTTTTTGTAATTTCAATTTCTGAGGGTGGGGAGCAACAGTGCCCTGATCTTCTTTTCGAGCAGGGCCAAGGACTTCATACTGTCGTACAGTGACGCAACCAGAAAATTTTGTTAGGAAGGCACTTTCAAAAAATTGTCTCTTCTGGTAGGTAAGGGTCCTTTGGTTCCCCCCTGAAAATTTTTTGAACTGTAGCCCTAAGAACGCAGTTTTAGACGGTCTTTGGCAATGCTACAGGGAGGAAAAATTCGGGGGGCCTTCTGCGGAAAGCTTTAGAAATTAAAATTTTAAAAACGCCATTTTAGGCTATATTTATTGACGTTAGTGTAGTGAAAGGAATGGGACTTTTAGTAGTTACTATCGATTGATTAAAAAGAAAAGGGCGAAATCCATCATAACTTTTCGAAATTGAAGTTCTAAAAACGCAGTTTCAGACTAACTTCATTGATGTTACGGGCAGGGAGGTTCTGGGACTCTCCCCAAAAACAATTTGGAAATTAAAGTCCTAAAAAATGAAGTTTTAAGGACAGATTGAGTAATACTAGGATTTAAATGCTCTCCACCTGAAATTTTTGGAAACTGTAGTTTTTTTTTTCTTTCCAGATTTATACGGGAGCAAGGGCGCCCAAATGCAAAATTGTAAGGGGGGCTTAGATATTTTCCCCGCGGTTTAGCTGGGTATTTTCCCCATAGAAACCGATTTCAAAACAGATAAGAGTCATTAAAATTTGAAATTTTTAATATCTCATTCATTAATGCCTGGAGAAGAAATGTTTTTACATTTTTAAAAAGAAAAAAGTACTAAAATCAAGGAAGTTCTAATTTCTAAGGCGGGATCGAGCCCCCTCCCTTACCCCCCTATATGGGCGCCCTTGTACGGGAGCAGTCAGACCCTCGTCCAAAATTTTTTCGTAATTGAAGTCTTAAAAGCGCGACTGCAGATTATATTTGATAGCGCTAGGCGTTTTGCCATTTTTCAAAATTGAAGCTCCATAAACGCAATCTTAAACGATTTTCGATGCTTGCAGAAGGCAAGGCGTTTGGTATTGTCCCCTGAAAAATTTTCGACCCTGAAGTCCTGAAAACTAGGTTTGAGAAGTTCTTTAATGGTTTAAGTGGGAGGGGAGGGGACTTGCAAAGAGTAGCATATTGAAGACTTTCTTATTTTTAGACTGACTAGAAAAAGTAAACTAAAGAAAAAAAAGGGACGGGAGGGGGGGGGGGGTAAAAGAAATAGGTGATGGACGAAATAATCTTATTAAAAGTCAGTGACTTTTGAATTTTTTTTATTTTAAGGCTCTTTTTAAAAGCAATACAGATTTTCCCCCAACATTAGGCAATCTTTGGAAAAGAAGAGTTCGGGAATCCTCCTCTGAAAGGTAACAAGCAATTTCAGGTTGTCTTTGGAGACGTTTAGAGGTGAGGAGAGGTTTTAGGGATCTCTTACTCCAAAACTTTTCAAATTGAAGTGTTAAAGACACAATATCAGATGATTCGGGAACCTTCCTCCAGAAATGTTTTGAAATTGATGTCTAGAAAACGCCTAAATAAATGTGTCTTTATGACATCAATTTCTATCATTACTCCAACCGAACAGCTAAAACTTATTTTAAATTTCTTGCAGGAAACGAAAGTTAAGGAGAGGAACATTTTGAAGACCCTTCTTTTCAGACAGACTAGGAAGGAAAAAAAAAAGGGGGCGGGGTGAAAGAAAGAGAGGGGAACTTAATTTGCTAAACAATAAGCTGCATCTGTTTTTTTTATATTTTTTTTTAATTATTTGCTTTTTTTTTTTGAAGCTAAAAGTTTGGAAATTATTTGTGAGCAACTAAAACCAAAAATAACTACCTTTAATAATTTTTTTCCCAGATTTTGGAGGGGGCCCGGGCCCCCTCAGCTCCTCCATTATATACGCCCTTGCGCCGGACCGTGCGTTAATCAGGCCCTGCGTAAAACGAGGGTCTACTGTACATTCTACATTATAAAATAATTTGTGGAGAGTTTTTAATTCTTGCTGCAATAAACCGCATAGTAAACAGGTTTGATTCAAAAGAAACAAACAAGGTTTGGTTAAAGTGAACCTGTAAAATGAAGGAATACTTTGGTTACCTGCCAGAATTATCCTTCTAGGGGAAGGGGAGGGGGCAGCAATACTTACAGGTGTATAAACGCCATACTGGGATTGACAATTTGTCGTAAAACTAAAGGTTGTGAGGGGTTGAATTCCCACCCCCCCCCACACACACAGGTAAGTTTAAAACCCCTCCCTTTATGAAAATCTGGACACGGGCCGTAAAAGGAAACCCCATCGGGGGTTTCCTTTTACGAATCCAAATTTTTCGTCGGATCTTTGCCAAATTTGGCACAGCGGTTCTTTGATGCTTAGAAATTTTTAAAGGAAGTTTTTCGCCTAGCTATGAGCGTGGGATGTGAAAACATCCCACGGAGGTTTTCCTTATGCAAATCCAGTTTACGTCGGATTTTTGCTAAAGTTTGCATAGAGGTTCCTTGATACTCAAGAATTCCCATATAGGGCAGTTTTCGTTCGCAATCGGACCTCCCCCCCCCTCCCACCGAGGGTTTCCTTTTAGGAATCCACAGTTTTTGTCGGATCTTTGCCAAATTTGGATCAACGATTCTTTGATGCTTAGGAGTTTTCAAAGGGTTTTTTTCGCCCATCGATGGGGGGAGGGGGGGGGGGGCAAAAACTCTCCACGGAGATTTTCTTTCTGCAAATCCAGTTTACGTCGGATTTTTGCAAAAATGTTCCAGACCAGTGGTTGGAAGTAGCGCGCTACAAGTAGCGACGCTACTTTTGTAGCTACATTTTTTAGTACTAGTTTGTAGTGTAGCGCACTACTTTTGAAAAAAAGTTGAGTAGCGAGTAGCTCGATACAAAAAAAAGTAGTTTGTAACGATTTCGAGAAACTACTTTTAAATTAAAAAGAAATTTACTTTTAATTAAAAAGAAACGAGGTTTTAAACGAATCTGACTGGTGGAAGTCTTAAGCGAGTAAAAGTTACACCAATCAGATTCGCATAAGACTTGGAAAAATACGAGCTGACCTCAGACATATGATACCGTACGTTCTTTATTTGATGCCATCAATTTGTTTGGCATCGAGATGCTCAAATTTCCCCCAATATTCGCCTTGAATAGAGCATGCATAGAAAGAAAAGAATAAGCTATAATTGCCAATTTAGTGCAGCGTTTGTGCTTAATGGCAGCAGAAAATGTGGATGAACATTTTAAGATGTTTTAGGCCCTGGCCGGTTAACAATAAATATTACAGTGTTATAGAAATTTATGATACAGAAATTTTTCCGTTTCGTGCAAATTTTGCACGTACAGCAAAAAGCTTTCGGTATCAATGTCATCAGCATATACAGTCAAGTATCAACTTACGCGAGGGATGCGTTCCTCGCATAAGTGAAAAAGCTGTGTTATTGAATAAAAATACTGTTAGGATGCACATTATCAATGGGAGCGAATGGCGTGAAATGAAACAGTACGGTACCTATAGTACGTAGCAATAATAATGTGCAGCGCAAGCACAACAATAGTACTGTACAATAGATGCAGTAATTATATTCGACGCGTTTTTAGTTGTTCAAGCATTTTAAAAATCTTTAAATTTCTTTAGTTGTCAGAAACTTTCTATTTTTCCTTTCATTTCCAAACTTTAACTAAACAACCCACTTGTGTGAAATTAAAGGTATGTTTCATATTTCTGTGTGCTCAATGGGTCTGTGGTGTGATAGTTTCCAAAATTTATAGCTGCATTCTTTAAAGATTTATTATTAGTATTTTACTTAATGTTACTCAGCTAAGAAGCAAAAAGTCTTAAAGCAAGAGCTATTAAATGACTTAAAATAAACTATTTAAGACGTCAACACGAAATACAGTTCAAAGTACATTCAAATTATTGAGACTGCTCAAATTGAAAGATTTAAACAAAATATTGAATTGAATATTTAATTGTCAGGCATTGAGCTATACCATCTGCGCCCCCTGCCCCCCCCCCTCCCTCCAGGAAAGTTTTGAATTAGAGAAATAATTGTTTTTATTATATTTGGAAATGTTTTTTGTTGTTTTTCGATATAATATGAACCCCTCCCCCCCTCAAGAATATATCGATATATCGAAAATATCGATATTTGGAGAGAGATATATCGCGGTATTACAATTCTGATATCGCCCAGTCCTAGTTAAGGTTTATAGTTATAGTAATGTGCGAGCTAAGAACCCTTGGCGAAATTTCGCTTATCAATTAAACCATTTGTATGACTTTATTAAAATGGTAGAAAGATTACAGAATTCGATAAGTTTAAAGAAATAATGCAAGATCAATTGAAAAGAAAACTACCGCCATACATCTCTAAGAAATTTATTGATGATTTGCATAGGATTACAGAATTAAATCTTTTAATTCAGAAGTTAGAAACATATGAAGCAGAAAAAATTAAAATTAACCGATTCGGAAATTTTAGAAAGAACTCAGCTACAAATGTAAAACAATTAGCGCTAGCCAAACAAAACAAAGAAATATCACCTTCCTCTTTTGATAACCAGTCGTATAGTCATATAATTCAGTTATCTGATATTAAATGTGATTCTTGTCAGTCTTATGGCCACAATAAAAATGTAATTCCACGAAGAATTGATATATATCGAATTTAACAGCACGAAAATAGCTGATTGAGAACTACAAACCAAGTGATTTGCATTAATTTCGGACGTTTAGAAATGATTCTTGACTTCTCATTTCTTTCTACGTGAGCCAGAATATCCACAAGATTAAAAAAAATAATTTTATAGGAATGAAACATAAAAATCATGTATTAAAGCTAAAATAGGGCTTATTAGCATATTAAACGCTACGGCATGTTTTTGTTTTACCCTTTTCATCCGCCATTAGATGGTGGCAGTAGTGTTCCCTATAGTTTGTCGGAGTTGTGAATTAGAAGGACAAATTTTCATTGCCATGGTAAAAATCTTGCGTTTATTCAAGGCTTAACTTAAGCATAGAACTTAAATCTGTGAATCCCGCTGCCCACCGGCCTCCGTGAGCGGGAAAACTCCTTGGTGGTGGCGTCTATGCGCTACACACACACACACACACACACACACACACACACACACACACACACACACACACACACACACCTACACAGACGCACATGCCTACACACACAAACGCCTATACATACACACACATGAACACACACACCACTTCACACACGCACGCACGCACGCATAACTACACACGCACGCGTGCACACACCCACACACGCGTACTTACACACACGTCTGCGCTCGCCCACACACGTCTACTTATGCAGACACACACACGTGATTGCGAAAAACATAATTTGAATTCAAGATGTCAAGAATTAAAATTTTTTATTTAGCATTTTGTTAGTACGTTAGCTTTATTGTACAAGCTTACTTTGGTGGTTTCTACAGGGGAAAAAAAAAGCAAGAAAAAAACGTCTAATTCCAACATTTCCCTATTTTTAGTATGGAATCCAAAATGTGTTTCTTAATATATCTCGAAAACTCATTTCTGTAGATTCTGCCCTTTACCTGCCCACGGCAATATAATCCTCAACTAGTTCGCAAACTTAGTGACGTAAAAAAACGGCGTCTGATTTACAATTTTCAAGTAATTTTGTGCAATACACTGAAGTTTAACTTTAAAAGTTATCGTGAATAATGCACTTTAAAACAACCATAATAATACGAAAAAGAGAAGTTCCATTAATTATTTAATTTAAAGCGTTTACTCTAAAAAAGACACTTTTAAAAAGTACTCTCAAAAATAATTTTAACCTAAAAAAACAAATGCATATATTAATAATTACACATGTAAAATACGAAAAGCAGAATCCGGTGAACTGATGATTGTAAAAAAAGAAAACACAGAATGATGATTTTTTTTTTCATCACAGAAGAAGAGTAGAAAATTATTTCTTCCCACTTAAATAACTGGGTGCCGTTAAAAATGTAATTTAAAAAACATTCGATTGCTTCTCCAGCCGCTTTCTACGACTCACGATTTTCACATTAGAAAAGTTTCAGCTTTTTTTAATGAGAAAAATTCTCGTTTTTTTTTCATTCTCACCTCATACTACTGACGCATTATCTCATTAAAATCGGAAATTGAAGAGAAAAATGGAGGAACGATTCATGGAAGGTGGGAGTAGGGAGCCATTTATATCCTCTCTCCCTGGCTAGAACCCCTAGAAGCAACAAAAGATGTACAGTTACAAACTTGGCGAGATTTTCCAACTTTATCGCTTTGAAGTATCAGATTTTTAACAAGGAGCATTTGCTTATTTATGCAGCTTAATGCCCTAAAGATTGCAATACCGGTATACCGGCACACAAAACCGATGTATTTTGCAATGTCGCAAAACCGATACTTGATAAGGTAAAATACCGATATTTTTGCTATTAACAGCGAGTAATAAATTTTTTTTTTAATTAAGGAGTGTTTAATGTAACTTATTACATCCCTACTGTCTTTTTTTATGCGTATTTTTCTATCGATAAATCAGTCACAAAATCAGTCATTTTATGCCGAAAGTTAGCATTCGAGATGCAAGAGATAGAATATCAATGAATTAAAGTGTAATATACTTTTATCATTGACGATGTGATGAATCACATTTTCGTGCAGATATACGTGTATATTTATATATATATGAAAATCTTCTGTGCAGACGTTTCTCACCATACATCTTTTAAACGGCTGGACCGATTTTGATCAAATTTTTGGTGTGTAATTATGTTGTGGCAAGCATGGTTTCGAAACGATGGATCGAATCGGAAACGTTTTTGTTAATTAATTAATTATTTTAAACATTAGATGGTTATATCTCTCAAATGATTAATATTTATTTTAACCTATTGTTGAGCGAGAACTGAAATTAATATTTAACTCGTTATGAAAGAACAATAAGAAAGCCAGCTCTGCTTTTTGTAATGAAATTTCCTACTGTGATACGTCAATTGAGAATAGATAAAATGTACAGAGAGAGAGAGAGAGAAGCCTTCATTTCTTGAAAGCAACAATTTTAAGGTCCCGTGATGTATTTTAAAGTAAAGCACTGGAAGGTTCACGCAAAACATGTGTTCTGTCGTCGTAGTTGAACCATGTAACCGGATCGGTGCTTAGGTTTTCCTAACCAAATGATCAGAAAGTACCGTACCTAGCAACATTTGTTTTTTGTCTCAAATCCATCTGAGTTTTGGCACCAATGTGAAGAATACTTTAAGGATTATCAAACTAATCAGTATATTATTAAAGGAAAAGATGATGGAATTTAAAGAGGAAACAAATTTTATTTTCGTCCAGATAAATTACAACAGGGTAGTACGGCATCACTCACCTTTCAGGAGATCCACTCAAAGACTAAACACAGGGATAATATCACTTGGATTGTCCAGCCAGAACACCATTGGTACTGATGTTCACGACTTGGTGGTTCCCTGACCCCTGGGTTTGACAGACAGGAACAAACAACTCCTGCCCGTTTTCGTAGTGGACATCTTAAAACTTTAAAATTTTCGGAGGGGTCGAATACCTTTCAGACTTATTCCAAGTGTTCCGTTGAACAGGCCTCGGCCTCGCCTAACCATATACTGTCGTGCCTGAGTTGAGTGATCATTTGTTTACATTTTAAAGCTACTGTTAATGTAATTTATTGTATTTTTTGTTTATTTGGCGAAATATTTCGAATTGCAAAGAATTGTTTTTCGTTTTTAAAGAGTGTTTAGTCATTTTAGTTGAAGAATGTGTTTATTTTACATCGGAAGGAGGGTGGGGGATGAGTGATTTTCGCTTATCCAGAGAACTGTTTTTACCTTTATCATTTTTTTTAAATGATATCCTTTCGATTGTTTTATTCTTTTTCATATGGGGAATGTTTCAGCGAGATTTCACGTTTGTTCTAGATGGGTAGTTAGTTTTTTTCACTTAGTATCTGAGGACGATTTTTATCCTTTGAGTATGGCTGAAGGAGCAAACCATGCAATCTATGAAGATCTTTCAAGTTACGCGATAAAATAGTCAATAAAACAACTGCTCAGTGGATCAAGTTGTAATAAATATACGCATTCTGACACCAAGCAGCTTAAGACATTCTCTTTTTACTTATTTTTTCCAACAAAACGGTTCAAACACTTGACAGTTTAGTGAATTTTTTTAACTTTTCAATTTACAAAGTTTGAACAGAACAACGTCTGTCGGGTCCTCTAGTTATATATAAATAGTAAAGAAGCATTAAGTCTCGATATTGTAATTATAATATAAGAAAATAATGAGTGATTTGAGGATGCTTTTACCATTCTGAAGACTTTAGTTTATGCTAATTGAAAATATCAGACATATATCAAAGCATCCGATATTTTCGAAAATATCGTGATATTTTCGAACCCTGCTTAGAATAAAAGAAAAACGAAGCTAATCTCTTCTCTCTTAATATATAAAAATCTTCTGTGCGGACGTTTGTCGCAAAACATGTGTTCTGTCGTCGAAGTTGAATCGTGTGACCGGATCGGTGCTTTAGATTTTCCTAACCGATCAGAAAGTACCGTACCTAGCAACATTTGGTCCTCGGCTGAAATCCTTCTGAGTTTTGGCACCAATGTCAAGAATAAGGATTATCAAACTAATCAGTACATCATTAAAGGAAAAGTTGATGGAATTTAAAGGCGAAACAAATTTTATTTTCGTTCAGATAAATTACAACAGGGTAAGCAATAAATAAATACCTTTGTGCCGAGGAATAACAGGAAATATCCAACGTACAAATAAACAGATTTCAAAATACACGTGTTTCGAGGTTTCAAGGAATCCCTTTTTAAACTCAAAGGTGTGAGCTTCTAGATGTAAAGACACCCAGTAAACTGGGTACCCAGTAGTAATGGGTGCCTTTACATCTAGAAGCTCACACCTTTGAATTGAAAAAGGGGTTCCTTGAAACCTCGAAACACGTGTATTCTGAAATCTGTTTATTTGTGCTAAACAACGTTGGATATTTCCTGTTATACAACAGGGTAGTTCTGTACACAAAAGATCAGTGCAGTGGAAGATCTTTATTTTTAGTGGAAATAACAAATTAGGCAATATATGAAGTTTAAAAAGCTTTCCTACAAAATATCGGACCGCTAAGCGATCGGAGTTGGCTTCGCTCACTGATCGGCTGGATTATAGTAACGTGATGGCTTAGCAACTTTGGCTATAAACAATAGAGTTGCGTGATCATTTGTTTACATTTTAAAGCTACTGTTAATGTAATTTATTGTATTTTTTGTTTATTTGGCGAAATATTTTAAATTGCAAAGAATTGTTTTTCTTTTTTAAAGAGTGTTTAGTCATTTAAGTTGAAGATTGTTTATTTTACATCGGGAGGGAGGGGGGATGAGTGATTTTCGCTTATTCAGAAAACTTTTTTTCTTTTTCATATGGGGGATGTTACAGCGGGATTTCCCGTTTGTTCTAGATGGGTAGTTAGTGTTTTACACTTAATGACTGAGTACGTTTTTTATCCTTTGCGTACGGCAGAAGGAACAAACCATCAAGTACGGGAGAAAAAATAGTTAATAAAACAACTGCTCAGTGGGCATTAGATAAACCAAGTTGTAACAAATATACTCATTCTGACACCAAGCAGCTTAAAATATTTTCTATTTACTTATTTCTTTTCAACAAAACGGTTGAAACACTTGATAGTTTGTTGAAATGTTTTAACTTTTCAATTTACAAAGTTTGAATAGAACCACGTTTTTCGGGTCCTCTAGTTTACAATAAATTTCTAAACAAAAAAGATGCTTTAAAGAGTAGTTTTAGGATTTATGTATCAGAATAAAAGAGAAAGTACACTGTTATAACCAGGGGTTCCAGACGAGTGAAAATATTCCCTCTAAGGTGAAAGCATAGAGCCTGAAGGTGCAATGCAGGCCAGAAAATAGAGCAGAGGAGCCGAAACAGCATGCAATCGCAAAAAGACTCATTGCGCATGCGCTTTTGTCTCAGACATACATTCAACCACCTCAATATGGCGGATGATTGCGTTTGTGTGTCTTTCACATTGAATGAAGTACACTATTAGATTAAGACACAACTTTTCTAGAATTAATCATCCGAAATTACAAGTAAGTACAGCTTTTGATCACTTTGTAGCTTTTAGGGCTTTCAAACATAGTTAAGTGTTTAAAAGTGCATTTATTACTTTTCAGTTACAGTTACTGTCTTTTAATTTCAGTTTACCGTTACTATCGGGAAATTTCCATCATTCAAAACGCTACTAAAAATATCTGTCAAGCTTTTATTAATCACAAAAAAAAAAAAAAAACACCTGCTATAAGATTATCAATAATCAACAAGTGAGAATCTTAATAAAAATGGTTCTTGTGCTTCGTAGATTATAACAAAAAGCTAGCGATAAAAAAAATCTCTCAGTCTAGCTCTTTTTTTTTTTTTTTGCTTTTCATTCAAGTGTTAGAATCATTTTCTGTTAGCGGTTAATGTCTCGATAGCGTTAGAAATTTCTTTTGGTTTTTTTAACTGTCGAAAAACTTCATGTGCATTTTATTTTGTTACTCTTGATTAACGTTTATGAAACGATTTTTTTCCCGTAACTGTAATATCCCTGAATATTTTTGACTCTTCATGTAAATAATCCATAAGTACTGCTATGCTTCATTTTCGGAATGCGTCATGTTCTAGTAAATGTATAATTTCTCACATTATTTAAATAATTACTCGTCTTTAAATTATAACGATTTCTGACAGATCTTTGATACCAAGTAAAGGGGTAGATATTTATTGTTTTATTAATTCTTAACATTACTCTTTGTAAAAAAAAAAAAAAAACTCATCAGAACTCTGAATTTTTCACATGTTTTTAACGGCCCCAGAGTTATTATTAATATTATTTATTCTATGAATTTTTAAGAAAACGATAAAGATTTCACTGGTCCTCAAAGTTTTTCATTTGCTTTTACCGCGCCCGTGGGTCAAAAGAGGTTGAGAAACACTGAGTTAGAGCAATGAGCACTTAACTATGTTAAAAACTCTGAAATATGATCAAATGCTGTAATTACATGTTTTAATCATTTCCAGTACCGAGTTCAATGTGAAAAATGTCCAAAACGTAGAATATCATAAATCAAAACAAAACTTAAAAAGGAAAAAAAAAAAAAAAATACACAACTGTATTCAAAAACGCACACAATACGGGGGAGGGGGGGGGGAGGAGGATCTATAGTAAGGGTGCCATTTCTCTCTCCGAAGGTCTATTTTTTAAAAGGTGCCTGTTTTTCACCCTATTTAGAGGTGCGATTTCGGCTCCGTATTGGGTGCCGCTGGTGAACAAGCGTTTCTCCATTGAAAGGTGCCGAATGCATCCTGTAGTTTTAACAGTTTTAACAGTGTAAACTAATTAAAAAAAATATTCTAGATGGAAACGTTGTTTGAAGATTTGGACAGCAGCTAAAAAATCCCTTTTAAAACAATCATTAGAATTTTATTATTTGCTCACCCATATGCGAAATGGCAACAGGAAAGAAATAAAAATTCCTGAATAACGTAATGTTAATTAACGTTTTAATAATATCTCCGCTAATTAAAGTCATACAATTCCGAGATTGGTCCTATTGTTTTCCTTGGAAAATTTCGAATTGATCGGTATTTCGTTCGACTCTCGACTCGCAGCTATTCTCGAGAAGATATATCTTCAGATGGACAGACAGAGGGACGCGAACAGATTTTAATAGTATAAATTGTGTTTTTCATGAAATAATTAGCTGTGAATAATTCATTAATCCTAAGAAAATGTGATTGAGATTAATACTATAGATGTATATTAACGAAATAATACCATCATTACATGAATCATTACTTGCGTTTTTGTTGTTCCACTTTTTTCGGAACTAAAACAGTTTTCCCCCCAGTATATAGAGGGTAGACAGGAGCACGTTTACGCAGTGCCCTTTTTTCAAAACGAATTATAACTGAAGAGCCAACAGTCATAGCAGATTGATGCTGCTCCCTAGCAAATATTCTCACTGGTTTTTGAGCTCCAGCCCTGCTTTGGTCTAGCATGCGGAAAGGAAAATCTGTTTTTTATCAAGCTGAGTAAATATTATGTTGAACGTTTTGAAGCTTATTGTGAACAAATAATACTTCGTTAAGGAAGAACAAATATACAGAAATTTGTAAAATTTTGAGAATTGTACTTGTATGAAATGAAATGTTATTAAATTTTTGCACGTTAGAAATAAATCCAAACTTGGCGACGGGGCACGTTTATGCGTTGACGTAGGAGCACCTTTACGCACGTTCTCATTGTGTCTTACTTAAGTGTGAACCTGATGCTTTTTTCGCTCCGAACTGTCTCAAACTTTTTAGTATTTTCAGGCTATTTAGTTTTGAAAATGACTATTTCATTTATAATTAAGTTAAAAAGGCGTATCTTATACCTTACAATCATCGTTGTTTCTATGGCCCTTCGGCTATAACTTTATACACTATTCAGTCTGTAATAAATTTGTTTTATTTTAACTTTGGTAAGACATTATGTTCAAATCACTAACAGAACCATTTAGGTCTCAAAATAAATATGCGTAAACGTGACCCGTGTCCGTGGCAAGTTGCCGCAACCGACTTGGATTCAAAAATAACTTTGTTAGTGGTTCAAAACACAAACTGAGTAACAATTAAATAAACCAATTTTGACTTCATCAACTGCTTCATAAAACCGCAATGTCCAAAATTTCGAAGTTGAAAGATAAAAATTAGAAAATCCATTGAAAAAGATCCTCGTAAACGTGCCCCTGTCTACCCTATATATTTTAAAAGAAGAAGAAAAGATTCACTATTAACACATTAATTTGTCACTATTAACTTTTACTTTTCTCTGAAACTTCATTTAAATTATTTTAGCATGAAATTTCATTTGAATAATTTGTTAGAGCATATGAGTTTGGAAAGTTTCAAACACCATTGGTCATATTCAATTTTGTTTAATTGCAAATTGAATCTTTTTCAATGTTTTATCTAGATCTTTCTTAAGCACTTTTCGAAGCGTGTACAGCCCCTAAATCGTGTTTTTCCTTACACGATATGTTTTTCCTCTAAATATTTTTATCCCAGTTTCCGCTCCTAGATTTATTAATAAACCGATAACAAGTAGATTCCGATATCGTCGCTTTATCTGGGTCCTCTTATCACGTGGAGTGGAACACAATAATAAATTTTGCTTTAACATCAGCGATTAATCTTTTTTAAAAAAAATTTTTTTAATCTCAAATGAGATAATATTGCAAAGAATATTTTTTTCAATTGAAATGTAATTTAAATAGAGATAGGGAAGCAATAGGTGTGAAAAATGTGTGGTTGAAATCTCCGAATGTAATCTGAGGCAGTTTTTCGTCAGTACTTTATTTGTAATGGTGAAATAAATTTAGATTTGATGTATTCGTACTGATTTTTTAAAAGCAAAAATAAGTATACTTAAATGTTGAAAAGATATGAAATGTATTACAGTAAAATTTTAATAGTAAGAAATGGAACACTATCTGTTAACACGATTTTACTAAAATACATAAAAAAAAGTACATGTTTGGTAAAATTTAGAAATAGAATTAAAACATAAGAAGTTAACTTTATTATCATTCCACAGCTGTTGAACTGTGAGTATCATATCAATTAAAATTTTTGATTAGCTTTTATTTTATGTGCTCTGTCTTATAGTGGGTTGAAAATATTTTAATCTCTGACAAAAAAGAAAAAGAATAATATTAATTGGAAAGTTATTTGCGAATAAAGTAATGCAGTTTTTTTTCTCTCCTTGATTCAAATCATCAATTAAACAACATTTAAAAAAGTTTTTTTCACCATAGGTTTGTTTTTTCTCAGCATATGAAAATTGGAAAAATGCACATTTTCTGCGGTATCGTGCATTCGTCAAGATGCTGAATGTTTTAATGTTCAAAAAAAAAAAAAAAAAAAAAAAAAATCATTTAATATTTGTTATTTGATAAACTAATTAAATTATTTTTTTCTAGCAGTTCATCAAAAACTATACAAGCATAACTCTTCTGCACATCAACATTGCTTTTTCAGCTCTAATTCCATCGGATTAAGCACTAAACTATATCAAATGATCCGTCCGATCAGTTAAAATAAAAAGGTCAGAATAAAATGTATCTCTTTTGTGTAAAACAAAAATTAGTGTTGTTACAATGAAAATGATATCAAATGTATTCTATGTATTCTCCCACTTTGTTAGGCGTTGTTTTAGTAACTCCATCGAATATAACAACAAAACAACAACAGATAAACAATTTTTTTAATAAATTATTTAAATTGGCGTCCTTTTTCGTGACAACTGTGCCGAAGAAGGTCATCTTTGGTAGATTTTCGTACGTATATGTACAACCTTAGTAATTTGTTACAATATGTTGGAACTATATTGAATTAATCTACTAATATGGCCTAATATTCAATATCATTCCCAAATACGTTTGAATATGATGTTGGAGTAATAATAACTGTTTTGAGAATTTCTATTTTTTAGAAACTCCTGAGTTGAGGTCAATAGTGTCGCGGGGCCCTAGCAACAAACAGGGGCACCCTCATGACAGGCCGCAGGGGAAAATTCGATATTCACGTACTTCAATAATACTCGGTGGCAATTGATTTGTTAAAAGAAATAGAGTTTACTTATTCTATGTAAGAGATATCAGCTAATTTATATTGGATGATTTATTTCACTATTTTTCTGGAGTTAGCTCCAGAGGTTTAAAATTTGAACCTTTTGCATTTGTTGGTTTTACAGTGTCGCATTTTTCTTGCTTGACTTTAAGGAGAAGATAAAAGATTTGTTGTTATGCCTTTTGCTTAGTACGAAAATTTACAAATCATTAGAGTTCACTAGAAAATTTCGGATGAAGTTTTACGCATAACACTTTTAAAATTTTTACTTTTTTGTGTCTCGCTAAAATTTTTTTGTAGGTTACATACTATAATTTGGTAGATGTAAGGGGCTCTTTTTTTTTTAATAGGGTCGATAAACTCAAATTTGAATTCCAATTCAATCTTTTGATTTTTTTTTCTCTTTTTTTCGTCTTTTGTAACTAAGACAGACGTATTTAAACTCTGTTTCTTCGTTTTTGCCACAAAAAATTTATTTCTTTTAGCAAAATTGGTTTTTACTTTACAACACTAATCTTACTTTTCAATAATGTTTTCGTTAAAACCTTTATGTAATTGTCCAAAAGTATTTAAAATTATTGTTTGACCAAGGAGTACTGCATTTTATTGAAACTTCCAAATTGCATGTCACTCTGGGAAAGTACTCATTAAATATGAGAATTACAAAAAAAAAAAAAAAAAGCCGGATCAAAACTTTGTTTTCAAAATCTTTTCACTTATTAATTTTTATGTCTCAATAGTAGGGAAAATACATTTTTACTTTTTAATTTTTTAACGAAACAAATTACATGTTCTTTTCGGATGAAACTAAATGGTTGAAGCTCAAAAGAGAAATTACAAATTACTTACGGCAGCTATTCATTGTACAGGGTGTTATAGTTAATTTTATTCAGTGTAACCAGATTAGCCTTGTACAGGGTTCATATGTCGTTGAAATTTGGTAACATGAACCAAAAGACAAAGAAATGTACAATAAGGAAAGAGTAGTTCAAATATTTACCGCCAGGTGAGGACTTGACCTTTTTTTAATCAATTGTAATTTTCTCACAGCCAAAATGTTGTACATAATTGATGGAGAAACTTTTCGCGCTGCGGTCAAACACGCTTTGATCATGTGATTGGAGCAATTGGAAAACTCATTAAAGAAATTAAAGTCAAGTTTTTTGCTCCCAGATTTTTGTTTTTCTTCGTAGGACCGTTTCCTACGTGAAGACAAATATTTGAACTAGTTTTTATTTTTTTTATTTTTTTTTTAATTTCTGTTACCCATTGTTCATATCATGCTTATATTAAGTATTAAGTATGAATAACTTACGTCTATTCTAACACGAGCTTTTTCAAACAAAGTAACTTTCATAAAACCCATCCGGGATATCAATAGCTTTTGTCATTCCAAGTCAACAGACCTAATTTTTCAAATCGCTCCACCTGACCATGTGACTTTACATGTTGCCGTCTCTGGTTTCGATGAAATTTTACAGAGGTTTAGGCTTTGATACCAAATTATGCACAGTTCCAGGTTTACAGATCCAAATCTTGAGGATCTTGGATTCTTCAAATAAAGGACTCCAAAGATGCCGAGCTGCTTTGGGAATCGAATAGCAATGTTTAGTCTACTAAGCTAACTGAAAATTGTATTACACTGGAGACTTGAAATTTCAGGAGTTTAAAAGTACTTGTAGTTAAACCATTCCAGTATTTTTGTGAGTTCATACTCATTAACTTTTGTGTATAACAGACATGTTAATACACACACATTACACACACATGTTTCCTGGATTAATTCCGAAAGAAAATAATTGAAAAGCTTGCACCTCCTAACTCTATTATGAAAATACTTGTTTTAATGGGTTACAGCTGCAAAGTAAAAACATCAATTCTGTACGAGATATTGCCTGCTTATAGCTCTTCTGCATAAGATATCTATGTTTACTTACCAGGTCCGTCATTAACGGGGAACAGAAAGAGGCAATTGTCCTCTTGTCTGAGGTATTAATGTAATTACTTATTTGTGGACGTGGTTTTTGTTGTTTTTAGATGTAACATACATTGAATCTACGCATTAGCGCACACACAGTGGAGGGTCCAAGGGATCCGGACCCCTCCGATCGCCTGGGTTTTTTTTTTTCACTGACTATAATCCCATATATGTAGTACGATGATTTTTCTTCACTGTTTTATTTTTAATTATGAGAAAAAGTAAATACATTAATTCTTGTGCCTTCTGGTTTTTAAATTAAGAATTAGTTGTCAAATTTTTTTAATAACTAATACTATTTTATTAAGAATTTATTCAATAATTTTTTTAATGTTTTTTTTTTTTTCTCGACAATCGATAAATTGAAAGAATACGTTTGGATGCGTGTTGGTGTACTGTATGAGAATGGTGGACCCTTGATCCTGACCCGACCCTTTGAAAAATTCCTGTGCGCACCGCTGAAACTACACCCTTTGACCCTCCTTCCGGAAAAGTATGAAAGGACGGGCTTGTTATTTAGGTTCAGCTTTGAAATTGAATTCTTAACTTCACTAACGAAATTGACTTTATAATTACGAGTATTAATTTTTGTTTTTGTAACTATTAAAAAGAATTCCTGCTCACAGAGGCAGAGTACGTATAGTAAAAAGGTTTATGAAAAAAATGCTGCAGAAACACTCAGAGTTTTTCGAATATTCTTTAACATTTGTTGTTGAGATATTAAAAAAATATAAAAAAAAATCAATAAAAATACAAAGATGGAAAAGCTATTTCACATCGTTTCTAGTATTTCTAGTCTCTGATTTAAAAGAAGAGTGATCTGTCTTGGATTACTTACCAAAAATCTAAAATCAAGCTGTCATCTAGCAAGTAAAGCGCTCTTTTTCACTTCCAAACACCGAGATAAACCAATCTCAGAAATGTTTTTAGAGTATATTTATTTACTCTCCTATAACCTCCCCTTCTGATTTTCTTTTGATAAATTACGGTTTCGAACACACAACGAGAGCGCTGACATTTCATCCATTGTTCTAACGTTTAAAGAATCCCGCCACCAGAGGCCGCTCTACATCCATCAATGTCAAGTAAAAGAACATGGCTTTCGGTTGCGAAATTATATTTGAAAGTTAAGGCGGTTTAGTTCGCGCTGAATTTCGCGTTCTTTTCGTTTTGCTGCTTCTTTACTTTATTCTGCAGTATTATCTCCTGCTCCTCGATTTCTTTTATGATTGACACCGACGTCGCCTGAAAACTGTTATAAAACAGGAGTTATATTTTCCAGATTGCAGAACGATGGATACTTTGCAGAAATTTCGTAATGACGGTGGCAGCTGTGAAAACTGGAGAACGTAATAAAAGGCAACAACTGCTCATGAAAGTATCATTTGGTTTGAAATTGTTCATCGCTGGATCTATTGCATTAAATGAAAGAAAAATAGAACTGGGAAAAAAAGACTGTCTGCTTACAACAGTAACTTTCTGGATTTATGTTTTCAATTTACGGCGAATATTCTGAAACTGAGTGTAAAGCCGTATTGGTGTATTTTTATTGGTGTGTATATATATATATATATATATATATATATATATATATATATATATATATATATATATATATATATATATATATATATATATATATATATATATATATATATATATATGTATATATATATATATATGTATATATATACATATATATATATACAGGGGCGGACTGGCTGACTTTGGCCCAGTCGGCAAAAGCATATTTTGGCCCACTTCTGTAAATTAGTCGAGCAAAGACATTAAACTACCACTAGTTTCTATTTTTCTTTAAGTTCCTATATCAAGATTTGAAGTTCTAAAATAGAAAATTGTGAAACGTAAAATATATAGCTAACACTGACACAATTTTTTTTGTGCCTTGAAAGGATACTTATGGTTATAAGCCAGAAAAGGCATCTCTTTAGGCTTCTATACTGACTACATAGGAAGGACACGAGGAAAGAGTTGAGGAACCAGGTAAATCCCCCCGGAATTTTTTCGAAATTGTTTAATCTATATAGGCCTAAGAAAAGAATCGGGACACAGGTTTCTAGTTACCTTCCAAGTGATATTTTCAAAGTTGATGTCAAAAAACGCAATTTTACAATTTTCGGTAGCGTTAAAAGGAGAGGGAAAACAAGGGGTTCCTCCACAATTTTGTTTTCTTAACTTTTCTTTTTCAAAATTGAAATCCATTTGTCTATCTTTGTTTACAATAGAATTTCGGGGGCTCTTTTCAGAAATTCTCCGAAATGGGAAGTTTTAGAAATGCAATTTTAGGCTACCCTTAGTAAAATTAATGGAACAGCATAGGGCTACCTACAAAAACGTTTAGAGTTTGAACTATTAAAAACGCAAAACTAACTTTGGTCACGTTTGAGAGAATAGGAGGGACAGTGATCTCATTTGGAAGCATTTAAAAACTGAAGTATACTTGACCCAGTTTTAAACTACATTTCGTTACTATAGGGAATCTGGCGATTCTCTTTCGAAATTTTCCGACATTGAAATTTTAAAAATATACTCTTATAATATGTTTGGAAACATTAAAGGAAAAGAGAAAGGTTTCCCCTAAGATTTTTTAGAAGGGCACCGTCCCCTTCCGCTTTTAAGCTAACCTTCGACCCCTGTCTATGAAACGTCATTCTTTCGTTTCAATCATTTATCCACAAGAATCTGATTAGAATATATCTGAATGTTTTTGCATTACCTTTAAAACTAAACATCAAAAAGCTTTTTAATATTTTAAAAATAATTACTATCGAAAACACTTGAACTTTGTATGTACCTAGTATACCAAAAATTAAAAGAAGCACCTTTTTTATTCAACAAAACTTCTCTACCCTTTTATCCCTTTTATCTGAAAGCGCACTGCCCCTTTTTTGGTCTGGAGGAAACACTAATTCTCTCTAGGTTTTTTTTCTGAAACTGAAATCAATTTTTGGCTATAGTCCGGAAAACAAAATGTGTCAATTTTTGCTTTTTTTTTTTTTTAATCATTTAAAAAACTTCTCCGTCTTTTTCTGCTTGAAAGGACGTTTGAATCTTGTTCCTATCTTAATTGGAACGAAAGATATAATTATTTTTGTTGCATTCCTTTAAGTAATATTATATTTAACTCGAAAACTTCAAACGCGTTTCTCTCCATGATACGATTTTTCCCGATTTTTCGCATTCAAACTCTTATAAGTCAAGAACTGATAAAGATAAAGTAATGAAATTTGGAGCATATCTTTTTCAAACAGTTTACTTTGATTTTTATACGGTGAATTTAAAAAAAAAAAACGTTACTTCTAAAAATAAGATTTTTTTATAAGTATCTTGGTGAATTTTTCGAAATTTTTCTTCAAATATTTTCCATTTTTATTGAATTAATATTTTTTCAATCGTCGAATAAAAATTAAAACTTAGATATTTGTGCATAGTTTTTTGAAAGAATTTTGAAAATTGACCAAGAATATTTTGTGTTTAGCAATTTAAAGCAATCCCATTTTTTAAAGAAAACAGTAACTAAATTTAAATATTTTTTTTAATATTTATGTTATGATTTTCGAATCAAACTGATGGTGAATCAGTGCAAAAAAAAATTTCAAAACTCTAAATTGTTGAGTACCATTTTTTTTCAAAATGTGTCCCGGACCGCCTTAAATCTGTAATACACAATTTCTTTCTTGGGCCTTGATGCAAAAACCAAGAACCAGGTAAGTCTAGACTCACTCTTTTTTGATAAGGGGAAATCAATAACATTAGTGTCCGATCGAAAGGCTAATAACTTTCCCACATTATTTACTACACAGCAGAGGTCTAATCTTACATTTGTGACCCGTTGTTGCACCAATCGGTTCGGAACAATGAATTCTCCACACGCAAAAATGAATTTTTAAAAAAGGAAAAGTTTGGACTTAACTCGTTCCTGCATCAAAGTTCTCAATTGTAGACTTAATACTACCGTGACTTTAGGACTACAAAGGGACCTCATACCTGAAATATCATAGGGACCCAGGGTTGCCAACGGCTCCGCATTTTGCGGAGTTGCAGCGCAAAAATAGCGAAACTCCGCGACTCCGCAAAGAAGTTAAGTAAGCAAAGAAGTGGGAAATTAAGGATGCTTATACTCAAAGATTGAAATTGTATATAAAGCTGTTTTACTAATTTAAAAATAATTATTTTCATACTAGTGCTTAAAATAATTATTAAATTTCTAAACAAAATCAGATAAGTGGTTTTATTTAATTTTATTGATTTTTATACAAAATTCCGAACTGCTCCGCAAAATTTTAAATTGCTCCTCAAAATCAGCACAGATGATCCTCAAATTGTTTCTCCAAGGTTGGCAACCCTGAGACCCCGTTAAGTCTAAGTCTGGCACTGATTACAACTAATGTTGCTCAAAAAAAAAAAAAAAAAAAAAGAGAGAAAGAAAAAAAAAACTTTCCCCCCCCTCCCCCCCCCCCCCCCCCACTGCCTCCCCTGGAACTCAGGCCTAAATCCGTCTATGTTCAGGAACTCGCCCTTCTAAGTTGAAATTTTGTCCTGTTCCAGTTTCAGGCTTGCTTTCCCGATGCGATTCTGAGATGAAAATACTCATATAGCGATAAATTACATTAGATTAATGATTAGTCTAATGATTAGACTAATGATTAGTCTAATTTAATTTATCGCTACATAATCGATTTCATTAGACACAAATGAAATCGATTGCCAACTGACAGCATTTAGTTGAATCTGCCGCAACCAGTGAATACCAGGCAAGTGGCGTATACAGAAATTTTTGAGGCCCGCCACAAATGACTTTTACGGGCCCCCCGCCATTTTGTTTACCACTACGTTCCTACTGTATATTTCACACCTCATTTAAAAAATCTCGGGCCCCCTTCAGGCTCGCAACCGGGTCAACAGATGTTCCTTCTCTCCCCGCCCTCCAACCTTGTGTACGCCGCTGCTCATGTATCAGCACCCCGAAGCATGGCCCACACATTTATAGCTGGGCCGGGGCCGCTTTGTCTAGTGGTGCAGATCAATTGTTGTTAATAGACGTACTAATATAAGATTTTGAAAGCTTTTTTTCGTCCCGGGCCCTTTTTCAGGTCGCGTCGGACCCTACTTTCTCTGGCCCCCTCCCGTTCCCTCAATGTGGGAGCCATGGACCCCAGAGCTCTAAAAACTAGAGAGAAAGTTGACAAAGAAAGGAAAGCATTCGCACCTGTGGACTTCGGCTATTTACTTTGGGTTATGGTTGGGAGAAAAATAAACCTGCTTCCAAACACTTTTTCCTCATAGAGTGAACGAATTTCATTTTTTCTTCTATTATTACTCTTTAAAAAAGATGTGAATTAAATGTATTAAGTTCAAAAAAAAAAAATTGCGTAAAGTGGCCCACTCGGCGGTTGGCCCAGTCGGGGATCCCCGACTAGCCGACCTGGCCAGTCCGCCCCTGTATATATATATATATATATATATATATATATATATATATATATATATATATATATAGGCGCAAACTGCAGTACATAGAATTATATTAAATATTTAAGATTTAAAAAGGAGGAAAATGTAGGTATGTAAGCGAAATAGAGATCACAAATAAACATAATATTCTAAGCACAAATAAGCTGCTTCTTCGTCAGTGGGTGAGAGCAGCATACCCTAAGCTGAGCTTAACAGGTTTCGGAACGCGTCGCGAGTCAGCAAGTAAACCAGATAATATCATTATAAAACAAATGTTGCAACAACTAAAGTTTGTTAAAGTATAATGCAAAAGCTGCTGTAAATATGGAACAAATGTTCTTTAAAACCATTCATAATACGATTTTAAAAAGGACATGATATCAATTTAAATGTAATTAACGTAAAAATACAATAATATAAATCTGAATCAAATTTCAAGGAAGCTTCTTCATTTTTTCCTATAAGTAATACTCACATAAGTATTAATTTCAACTACAATAAACCTTTCAGTTCAACAATCTTTAATTATAGAAAGTTTGCTTTGTCTGATTCTGATGACGAGGAACAATGTATCTGTGATCAAACTGATTTCATGCAATTTATCGATACACATCTTAAGCATATTGTCACAGGCAATCTAAACATAATTAAAAATGAAAATGTAAGACATTTGATGCCCTTTGGGACTAAATTTCGACTAAACAAACATATAAAATATAAGGTGGCTTTAGATTTGTTTTCTTATGATTTACATAACTTCATTTCAAACACTGCATACAGATATAGCATTCTTGTTGAAGCTTTTTTTGAATGGAAGCGCCATGTTATAATGGGCTTCCAAAATTTTTCTAGAGAATTTCTCAATGATAAGGCTTATGAATATTTCAATTTAAATAAAGATGATATCACTTACATCAAAAGAATGCAACAGAGTTTTATTTTTGTGCCTGTTGATAAGGGAGCTAATAATTATGCTATCAAGAAGTTCTACATGAGTAAAATTTCTTCTGAACTGAGTGATTTGAAATATTACGAGAAATATAAGTTAAATGAACAAATTATTCACAAAAAGTTCAATGCCTTTGTCAAGCAATGCAAAAACCTATTTTTCCAAAACTTTTTCTATATCAAATAATAAAAAAATGCCGTTCCTTTTTTTAACGCCTAAATTTCATATAATCCTGTTAAATTCAGATTAATTTGCTACACTGTTGGCAGTATAAACAAATGCTTCAATGTTAAATTACAGGTATATTTGAAATTCATTTATAATTTTCTCAAATCCAAATACAAAAACACCAGCTATTTTTGGTCTATTTATTTTAGTTACGAAGTTTAGTTACGAAGCTTGAATCTAGTTGCACACCTGTTGCTGTTCAAACGTTTGATTTTGAGAATCTATTCAACAATATTACTATTGACTTGCTGTATAATAATATCAAAGATATTTTAATTCATTTTCTTTCGAAGATGAACTCAGCATTAACAAAGATCGTTTTTTTTTTAAATCTCTGTAATTTCTGTTTCAATAATAATTTTAGTTATTTTCAGAACACAATTTACAGACAAACCCCTGACATTGGTATGGGTACAAACTATTCTAGTACAGCTGCAAACCTTTTCTATTTTTGTATGAATATAATTATGTCATCAACTCTAATAAGAGTCTGAAAATTTTTCGATAGATCGATGACATTTGGGTTCTGAATTCTGATTTTACTGAAGAACATAAAAAAGTTTTTCCTCTTCGTTTATACCTAAATTATGCAAATGAAGATGATAACAACACTAATTTTTTTTGGATATTACTATTAATAATGAAAATGATGTTTTAAATTTGGATTTATATGACAAACGAAACAATTTTAAGTTCATTACTTTTTCCATGCCTTACTGACATAGTAATTTGCATAAACGAGTTTTTATCAACATCATCATCGGACAACTAAATAGGTTCAGTAAAATTTGCAATAATCATGAAAATTTTAAAAAGCAGATGTTCCGTTTCTTTGCTAATCTTTTTTATATTAACAATTTCCCTTTAAGGTTCATTCTATATTACAGTCGAGTTTTTCAGAAGTAGTATAGCAGCAGTATTCGGGCGTACGATTGCGCAAATATCCTGCATGATAACTGCTCGCTCAAGTCCTGCATGGAACGCTTTCAGTTGGGTGTCGGATTTTGTGGGACGTGCAGACTGGCTTGATGTTTAATGATTTTTGGATTACGGAAAGACGATGTTATTTTCTGATACTTCTACATATGCTGAATTTAGATGAATTCGAATTGGAATGAAAATAATTCGTGGGAGCAGTGACTTTTAAAAACTTTTGTATGCATTAATTGTTATCCTTCTTTTGCCTTGCAGGTATGGGTGCGGACGTTGCGATTCAGCATGTTGCTTTGAAACATTTTAATCAATTGATGCTATTTTTACATTGATTACATTTAAATTGATATCATGTCTTTTTTTAAATCGTATTATGAAGGGTTTTTATGAAGGGTTTTGTTGAAAAAAAAAGTAAAAAGAAAATGTTTCAAGCTACTTGGTATCAGAATGCGTATATTTATTATAATTTGATTTATCTAATGCCCACTGAGCAGTAGTTTTATTGACTATTTTTTCTCCCGTACTTGATGGTTTGTTCCTTCAGCCATACTCAAAGGATAAAAAGCGTCCTCGGTTATTAAGTGTAAAAAACTAACTACCCATCTAGAACAAACGGGAAATCTCGTTGCAACATCCACCATATGAAAAAGAATAAAACAATCGAAAGGATATCGTTTAAAAAAATGATAAAGGTAAAAACAGTTCTCTGAATAAGCGAAAATCACTCATCCCCCCCCCTCCCGATGAAAAATAAACATTCTTCAACTAAAGTGATCAAACATTCTTTAAAAACGAAAAACAGTTCTTTGCAATTCGAAATATTTCATCAAATAAACAAAAAATACAATAAATTACATTAACAGTAGCTTTAAAATGTAAACAATGATCACGTAACTGTATTGTTTACAGTCAAAATCGCCAAGCCACCACGTTACTGTAATGCAGCCGATCAGTGAGCGAAGCTAACTCCGACTGATTAGCGGTCCGATCTTTTGAACGAAAGCTTTTTAAACTTCATATATTGCCTAATTTGTTCTTTCCACCAAATATAAAGATCTTCCACTGCACTGATCTTTTGTGCACAGAACTACCCTATTCTCAATTGACGTATCACAGTAGGAAATTTCATTACAAAAAGCTGAGCTGGCTTTCTTATTGTTCTTTGGCAACGGATTAAATATTTATTTCAGTTCTTGCTCAACAATAGGTTGAAATAAATATTAATCATTTAGGAGATATGACCATCCAATGTTTAAATTAATTAAGTAATTAACAAAAACGTTTCGAAAACATGCTTGCCACAACAAAATTACACACCAAAAATTTGATCAAAATCGGACCAGCAGTTTAAAAGCCTTATGGTGACAAACGTTTGCACAGAAAATTTATATATATATATATATATATATATATATATATATATATATATATATATATATATACACTGTTAAAACTACAGGTTGCGTTTAGCACCTGTCAGGGGCCGAAATTGCACCCTTAGCAAGGGTGAAAAACTGACTCCCTTCACCCAACGTGCACCGTAGGTGAAAAGATGGTACCCTAGGTGAGAAAAATGGCACCTTTATTGCTTCCTATAGGGATCCCCCCCCCCCCCCGTGTTGTGTGCGTTTTTGAATACAATTGTGTTTTATTTATTTTGATTTATATATACGAAGGCATTTGATCACATTTCAACTTTCGAACATACAGTGGTGGACAAAATTATAGACTCAATTTTTTTTTCTTTTGTTTCAATTACAACATGACTCAGTTTAAATTATTTTCATTGAAGTAAAGATGAATAGTTGAAGAAATAGTTCTAAAATTAGTACATCTTATCAATTAAATTAAAAAATTCATAAAGTTAGAAAATTTGCAAATTTAATATTTTATCATTACGTGAAACCTGGACAAAAGTATAAACTCAGAGGTAAAAAATCCAGGATTACGAGAAAGTTTCGTTCCAAAATGTTAATTTAACGCCATAGAATGAATAAATGTTGCCATCAGTAATTGCTAAAAGTTTTGTTTTTGGAAATTTATGAGAAACATATAAATGCACCGCTGGGCAAAATTATAAACTCTTTTTTTTCATTTTTTCAATCATAATTTAACTCGGTTAAAAAACGTTTTGTTCCAGTAAAGATAAATAACTGACTAAATAGTCCTAAATTCAGCATAACTCATAAACTTTATAAAATAATTTAATAAAAAAAATCTCAACTTTGATATCTTTATAATACATGAAACCTGGACAAAAGTATCAACTCAAAAGTAAGAAACTCTGAAATTTGGTAGAATTTTATTCAAATACGTAATCATTTAATATCCAAAAATGAACCAATGCTTAAATTACAAACTTACAATACTGCGTAAACACAATTATAAGCTGACAAAATTTTATTTATTTATTTATTTTTTGAGTTTAGTTAAGTTACATTTGCAATTACTTCAGTAAAATAAAAGCATAGATTTAGGAAAATGTAATTTTGCTATTAACATGGATAAATTGAAAAAAAAAATCAATATTTGAAATGTTTTAAAAATTAACACTGCATTAAATCTAGCCATTAGTGTAAACTACAAACTTTTAAAAACGAGTTGGGCCCTCAGTTTTCTGAATTACCTCGAATATGCGGCTGGGCATGTAGATTTCACAAGAGTTTCTAACAGCTGCAGTGGCATATGGTTCCATGCTGAAAGTATTGCTCTTTTTAATTCCTCTATGGTTTGGTACTGGTGCCGATCATAATAAACTTTGCGAACCGTGGTCCGCCAAAGATTTTCAATCGGATTAAGATCCGGACTACGAGCTGGCCATTTGATAACTTTGATACCCCACGCTTGAACCATTCTTTTGTACTTTTCGCTGTGTGGACACTCGCGTTATCTTGCTAAACTGTTACCTCCAGGAATCAGATGAGCAAAAGGTGAGAGATGATCTTCCATTATTAATTGGTAATCTTCAATTAAGAAATGCCAATCCTGCTTTACCATGCTGAGAGAGTTATTTATCTTTACTGGAACAATTTTTTTTTTAACTGAGTTAAATTATGATTGAAAAAATGAGAAAGAAAAATGAGTTTATAATTTTGTCCAGCGGTGAATTTATATGTTTCTCATAAATTTCCAAAAACGAAACTTTTAGCAATCACTGATAGCAACATTTATTCATTCTATGGCGTTAAATTAACATTTTCGAACGAAACTTTCCCGTAATCCTGGATTTTTTACCTTTGAGTTTATACTTTTGTCCAGATTTCACGTAATGATAAAATATTAAATTTGCAAATTTTCTAATTTTATGAATTTTTTAATTTAATTGATAAGATATATTAATTTTAGAACTATTTCTTCAACTATTCATCTTTACTTCAATGAAAATAATTTAAACCGAATCATGTTGTAATTGAAACGAAATAAAAAAAATTTGAGTCTATAATTTTGTCCACCACTGTAGTTTAGAAGTGTTCATGACTTGAATTTGTCTGTTCGTGCACTAACTTTCTTATATTCACACTTGAATTGCTCAGTAATTAATATGTTGTTGACAATTTTTACTATAATCCGTACCGAAAATGTACAGGGAAGGTATTTATCAATCATTTGCCGGAACAACCAGAAATATTAGGTAACATTAGATTAGAATCATAGGAAAATAAAAGCGTTTCATAAACGTTTAAAATTTTAATCGAGCATAACTTATCAATACTTATTATAAGATTCGATATTTGAGTATCCTTATGCGTACAAGATAAATACTAATTTAAAAGCCCTTCTTTCCAATGTCAAGTTTTCCGTCAGATTAAAAATAAAAACGAGCAGATAACTACATTCGCTTCATGCAATAACGCCTGAGAAAGATACGTTAACCAAAACACGATGTGAAACTCATGAGTCAAACGCTAAGTGAGAGATTTCTTTTCACGCAGTTTTTTTTTTCTCTGCCTTTGCTGCTCTGTTCGTTTCCACTACGTAGTTATTTCATTCAGAAGAAATAGACATTGATATATAGGCTGTTTACGTCGATGCATTTTTATTCCGGAATTAGCAATTAAATTATCAGCTGATTTAAACGTTTTTATTTTTAATGTTAGGTACTGATAGATAGTTTTAGGTAACAGTTTTGCAGGATATAAATAACAAGACATTAAATGTTTAATAAGGTAAACGGAACAATAAGAGTTGTCAACATACTTTAAACACTTTAAATATGTTCGAAAGTTCTGAGAGCTACAATATGATCAAATGCCTTTACTTACGCGAGATTTCGACGATTAATCCACGAAATTTTCAGTTTTGTACTTCATTCAATGTGAAAGTAAATTTCGTTGCAACTTCCTTCGTTCGCCATTCAAACTGGAGTTGTCGTTGCACGATAAGTCAGAGCGCATGCGCAAGGAGTCGCTCTCCTATTGAATGGTCTTTTATCACTTTTGTTGACGTCGTTCACCCACTGAGGAACCAAAAGCACCTTAACGACACTTCCTAGCCTCTGTTTCACTCAGAGGCACCGTTTTTTCACCCTTGGGTGAAATTCTTTACCCCTGTGGAACTTCTGGTTTTAACAGTGTATATACACATGTATATCTGCACGAAAATGTGATTCATCACATCGTCAATGATAAAAAAACACTACGCTTTAATTCATTGATATTCTATTTCTTGTATCTCGAAGGTTAACTTTCGGCATAAAATGACTGATTTTGTGACTGATTTATCGATAGAAAAATACGCATAAAAAATACAGTAGGGATCTAATAAGTTATATTAAAAACTCTTTAGTTCAAAAAACATTAATTTTTTTGCTGTTAATACCAAAAATAACAGTATTTTACCTTATTAAGTATTGATTTTACGACATTGTAAAATAACACATCGTTTCTGTGTACCGGTAATTGCAATTTCTAGGGCATTAAGCTGCATAAACAAGCAAATGCTCCATGTTAAAAATCTGATACTTCAAAGCGATAAAATTGGAAAATCTCGCCAAGTTTGTAACCGAACATCTTTTGTTGCTTCTATAGGGGTACTAGCCAGGGAGAGAGGATATAAATGGCTCCCTACTCCCACCTTCCATGAATCGTTCCTCCATTTTTCTCTTCAATTTCCGATTTTAATGAGATAATGCGTCAGTAGTATGAGATGAGAATGAAAAAAACGAGAATTTTTCTCATTAAAAAAAAGCTAAAACTTTTCTAATGTGAAAATCGTGAGTCGTAGAAAGCGGCTGGAGAAGCAATCGAATGTTTTTTAAATTACATTTTTAACGGCACCCAGTTATTTAAGTGGGAAGAAATAATTTTCTACTTTTCTTCTGTGATGAAAAAAAAACATCATTCTATTTTTTTTCTTTTTTTACAATCATAAGTTCACCGGGTGCTGGTTTTCGTATTTTACAAGTGTAGGTATTAATATCTGCATTTGTTTTTTTAGGTTAAAATTATTTTTGAGAGTAGTTTTAAAGTGTCTTTTTTAGAGTAAACGTTTTAAGTTAAATAATTAATGGAACTTCTCTTTTTCGTATTATTATAGTTGTTTTAAAGTGTATTCACGATAACTTTTAAAGTTAAACTTAAGTGTATTGCACAAAGTTACTTGAAAACTGTAAATCAGATGCCTTTTTTTTACGTCACTAAGTTTGCAAAATAGTTGAGGATTATATTGCCGTGGGCAGGTATACGGCAGCAGTGGCGTAGCGAGAAAAAATCCTTTGGGGGGGGGGGGGGGGGTAATTTTTTCTGAAGTTTAAAGCAAAGCCATACCCTCTAGTTTATACACTTATACTGTATATATATATATATATATATATATATATATATATATATATATATATATATATATTTTAGGACTCGACCGATGCATCGGCGGCCGATGCTAACTTGCAGGAAACATCGGTCCATCGGCCTGAATAACATTGAAAAGCAGATGGAAGTGGCCGATGTTTTCGAAAAAGAAAAAAAAAAACCTTTGCTGTTTTACTTTTTAATGCAAAGTAAAGGAAGTTATAGTTTTCATACAAAATTGTTTAAACTTTAGTATGAATTTCTATTTTAGTCACCCCTGAAAGAGTTTTTAATACTGCATTCAGGTACCAAACAAGTTAATAATTGCGTTGTTTCTTGCGGCTGGATGTACGTATGTATCTGTCATAAGTCATAACTCAAAAATGATAAGCTGTAGAGTGTAGAAGGTTAAAATTTCGCATGTAGGATGTGCGTACGTTCCAGTGTTGCACTTTCCTTTTTGTTTTCGATCGGGTATTCTAAAAAGGCTATTTATTCATTCTTTTTTGGCTATTAATTACGAAAATTGGTGGATAGGAAGACAATGCACATAATAGTAAATGATTAAATTCTTAGAACAATTGAAAAATTTATGTCAGAGTTACAGTAACAATTTCAATAAGGTATTGACCCGCCTCTAGCCTAAATACAAGCTGAAGCTGGGCGTGGTAAACACCGAGAAAGCTCCCGGAGGTTGTCCTGTGGTATTTCAGGCCAAATATTCGCTCCAATTGTCGGACGAGGTTATCAACATTTCCTTGCCAGATGCAATCGTCATCCCAGACATGCTCGATGGGAGAGAGATCTGACGATCTGGCAGGCCACGGAAGAGTTTGGCAAGCTTGCGGACAGTTCATAGCAACACATGCTGTATGTTATCTTTAATTTTCCTGCTGAAAACCAGTCGAGGATACTACAAAAGGAACGGCAAGAAAACAGGTCTTAGAATGTCGTCGTCGCACCACTGTGCAGTAAGTGTACCTCTAATTACGACCAAAGGGGTCCAGTTATCAAAGGAAATGGCACCCCAGACCATAATGCTTTGTTGAGGGCCATTGCGGCGTGCAAAAGTGAAACCAGGATCCCTCTTCTGCCCTGGGTGTCTTCAAACACGTCTTCGATGATCGTCATGACACAGATGGAAGCAGGATTCGTCGCTAAAAACTATACATCCCCAGTCGGCACCATTCCAACCTGATCGAGTCATGCACCACTGTAATCTAGCTCGGCAGTGTGTAGGCGTCAGTGGCAGGTGGTGTAATGGTCGGCGCGAGCGTAAATTTCGTTGTCCGTCGTCTGTAAATGGTCATGATGGACATTGGTGTTTAGGTTTAACGTCTGATGGTTCATAGAGATGAAGAAAGCTTTGTGACAGCTGATCGGACAATCACTGTCATCACGATTTGTTGTGACCCTAGGTCGAGCGCTAACATCCTGACGCTGAACTCTGCCATTTTCTACCCATCCTTGCCAACATCTTCGAATCGTCGCATCACTTCGACTCAAATGACGAGCGATTCTCCGATTTGACCAGCCTGCCTCTTTCAATCCAATGATATGACCTCTTTAAAACTCCGGCAATTGCTCGTAATGAGCACGGACCATGCGGCGAGGCATTTTAAAGTTGTTGAAAGGTAATCTGAATCGCAATCAAACCGAAAGTTTTAAAAACTGTTGAAGAACTGCTCTTTATATACATCTGCTGGATGCGCTGGAGATCATTCTGATGATATTCATTCATTGGACACCAAATTTTATTCATTTGCACATCTGGTCGAAACAATCCTGCATACAAAATTTCAAAGCAATCGGATGATTGCTTCTTGATGCGAGAATTTTTTTTTTTTTTTTTTTTGTTATAGAGTGTATATACCCGAATTGGAGACCATGGAAACAAATATGAGATGGCGAAACCGGTTTTTGTGTCATTTTGTTAGATTCCCGTTGAACCGACGGTAATTTTTAAATCTCTTGCGTGCCCCCCTCCCCCTCCCTATATTTCTGAAATTAAACTCTAGTTGCACATCCGAGTTGTTTAAAACTAACAGCATTCATAAAAATAGAGATTTTTTTTTCAAACTTAATCTATTGTTTAGGAAGAATTTAGAGCATTAATGTAAGAAATTGATTAAATACGTTTTGAATGGTATTTGAATAGAAATTTCTTAAATATTTAGCGATTATTTATTTTGCTCAAGAAATGTCATTTTGGGTATTTCTCATTCTTGTTTCATCTTGTTTCATTATAAGTATCATTCTTGTTTTATTATAAGTAACTCTTTTCATGTATTTTTATAAAATCAATGAACGAGTTATTTTCGTTTTCATCATATTTTTAATACGTTATAGAAAAGTTAAGGATTTTCTATTAAGCAATTTTTTAAATTTCAGCAAATTATTGTTAAATTGAAAAATTTAATTTGAACTTGTTTGTAGTGCTTCATAAAAGATTTTAAACAATCAAATTGTTCAATATTATGTGTGCAAACATCAGATCAAGTAGTATATGTATTCAATTATTAACGTGGAGTAAATATTGAGTTTTTTTTTTATTGTAGCTGCGTTTTAAGAACCTCATTCTTTTCATGGCTATTTCTTTTTTCTGAAAAATTTATGTCCCTGTTATAGCTTTTTTGAAAAATGCAAATTTTTCTGTTCATAAATTTTAAATACGTATAAAATTATTCCTATTATGATTTATTATTGTAATTTATCTGTTACTTTTTTTGTTTAATTTCATGACTAAAAAATGTCTATGTGCAATCTTTCCACTTTAATTGCAATTTGTTGACGGTTTCATATTTTTATTCTTAAATTATTTTGAATAATTAAACAACATAATTAAAAGTTTTTTAACTATGTATAATGCACATAATCCATGCATTATTACAATATTGCTGAAATCTTAGTTATATGTTCAATTTAAAAAAAAACAAATCAGTTGGTTATGAAACAGTGTCTTTGTTTTTCTTCCTTTTTTTTTTGGTTGTTGTTCTTTCTCTGTCATCTTACAACAGTCAAACAAAAGAAGCATAACTACATCCTATATAGATTGTACGTAGTACGATCCAAAATTTCGGGGACAAGCTGTATAAAACTTTACCCAGAATAGTTCACATTACCGAAGCACATCCACCTTCAAAGTGTCACCTTGAGGGACTATGTACTTCTGCCAGTGTTCATATAGCTTTGGGAAACACCAGTGGAAGCCATTTTTGCAACCTACTATGATGCACCTTTATCGTCTCTTGACGGAAGAAAGCGTCAGGTAAGAGTCACACGGAGCTAAGTCCGACGAAACGTTTTGTTATTTATTTGTCATATTAGAGCATTGATCAATCAAACCGTGCATCCTCAACATGAAAGTCGCCTTCTTCCCCTCGATGAAGTTAAAGCAGCAGCGCAAGAGACAGGAGGTTGCGGAAAATGGCTGCCAGGAGTGCATCTAAAAGCTATACGAACGTTGGCAGAAGTGCATAGTCGTTCAAGGTGATTATTTTGTAGATAGATGTGCTTCGGTAATATGAACTATTTAGGGTAATGTTTTATACTGCTTGTCCACGAACTTTTAGATCATACTACGTACGTATGAGTTTTCAACTTACTATTTCACAACGTTTCTGAGTGACGCAAGTTTACGCGTATGAAGACATCACAAGAGAACTTGCGATAATTAACTGAGGAGATGTTCAAAATGGATATTTGGATCATCTATATGTTCTTTGGTACATATGCGTGTACGGATGTGCCGAAAAAAATCTGTGAAGTTAACATTGGGTGATCGTAAAATAGAAATTAGGTTAAATTTTGATTTTTTTTTTGCCATCGGCCAACGGCATCGGTCATCGGTCAAGCCCTAATATATATATATATATATATATATATATATATATATTGCTTTGGGGTTCATGGGGGGGGGGGGTTCTGACACCCCTCCCCCCCCCCCCCCATTGCTACGCCACTGTACGGCAGTATCTACAGAAATGAGTTTTCGAGATATTTGAAGAAACACATTTTGGATTCAATACTAATAAAATAATAGTTAAAAGAACTTCAAAAAATACGCTTTAGTAGCAAAATGAACTAAAAAGTTAAAAATAATGTTTAAACGACAAGTATATAAAGTAATTGACCAAACATTTAATTTTACTGTAATAAAAAAACGTGTGGGGGGAAGGAGCTGCCTATTCACATTTTTGCAAGGATAACAAGTGGAAGAAATTTAAGACAACTGATAAGAAGCCCCCCCACGCTTTTTTTTATTACAGTAAAATTAAGCGTTTGGTCAATTACTTTATATACTTGTCATCCAAAGATTATTTTTAACTTTTTAGTTCATTTTGCTACTAAAGCGTGTTTTTTTAATTTTTTATACTATTATTTTATTTTTTACTTTTTAGTTCATTTTGCTACCAAAGCGTGTTTTTTTAGTCTTCAAAATCCATCAAAAATCCACAGTAGGAAATTTCATTACAAAAAGCTGAGCTGGCTTTCTTATTGTCTTTTGGTAACGGATTAAATATTGCTCAACAATAGGTTAAAATAAATATTAATCACTTGGGAGATAAAACCATCCAATGTTTAAATTTATTAATTAATTAACAAAAACGTTTCCGATTCGATCCATCGCGCTTCGAAACCATGCTTGCCACAACATAATTACACACAAAAAATTTGATCAAAATCGGTCCAACCGTTTAAAAGCCTTATGGTGACAAACGTCCGCACAGAAGATTTTTATGTATTAAGATTATCTGGTTTACTTGTTGACTTGCGATGCATTCCGAAACCTATGAGGATCTGCTTAGCTTAGGGTATGCTGCTTCCACCCATGACGAAGAAGCTGCTTATTTGTGCTCAGAATATTATGTTTGATCTCTATTTCGTTTACATGCCAACATTTTCCTTGTTTTAAAATCTTATATATATATATATTATATATATTCATGAAAGAGATGTCTATGAAAATAAAGTTACCATTCGCTACTGAATAACCACCGGCATTCGCACCTAATGGAAAACTATTGGGTTGGAGTTCGTATCCTGAAAAGGCACGAGATATGGAAGAAATTTGATTTGCAAAGTTGTATAGCATCATCGATTTAGAAATAATGCTACGGTTAAAGCACGCGTTTCTTTTTAGTGATTTCCAGCATGTGACGCTCTGTGTTCATGATTCTTAACATGTGTGTGTGATTCTTGCTTCTTATCCTCCTCTCTTGCATTCCAAAAACATTTGTCCAAGAGACTTACCCTGTAGATCAGGCTTGAAGTAATCGACGATTAAGTAATCGTAATCGACGTAGCCAATTACAATTTTGTTTAATCATAGTCTAAAAACTGAAAATACCTGTAGTCGTGTGTTCAAAATCGTAGTCAGGCAATTTATAATCGTAATTTCAACCTGTAATCAGGATTACAAATCTAAAGAAAAATTGTTTATGAAGTCAAAATCGAAAATGAAATGCAGAAGCTTGGGCATTCACACAGAGTTCATGGATCGAGTCATCGTCTTCACATTGAGCCTGAAAAATTCCCATAAAGATTGTTTCAGGAACAACATAACAGTTTTGAACGACAACAAATTTCCTTCGAACTGTTGGTTGTTGGAGACAATATAAGTCTCCAACAACTCCTATAATTTGATGATGACTGGAGCTTGGAAATGTCTGCTTTTAGATTGTTCAGTACCCGACTCACATTAAAGGGAGACCCTAGGCCCATAATAATTTGGAGGCCCCCTGAAGACGATAGCGGAATGCAGTGGTTGATTTACAGGTTCGGGGTCGGTCAGAATGATTTTTAGGAGGCCTCCTTGTCTATCAAAGAACTCTTGGATGCACTAAATCCTTTATCATGTACATTTAGAAATCCCCGTCGGAGCCCGGCCGGCAAATGAGGGGTTACCGGCAAATAAGGGATAGGTTCCACTTTGCTGTAAAAGACCTGGCAAGAAATTAAGGGATGGATATGATATACACCGTTTAGGTGGTGAAACAAATGTTAACGCGTTTTTTTTATAGTAGATATAAATCACTTCAAGAAGAAAGAAATTTATGGGTCGATAGAGCTTATATTAGAAATTCTGAACACACACACAAAAAAAAAAAACATTTTTTTTCCAAAAGTGGAGTTTTAAATGTAAGCTCTTCAATCATTTTAAATGCTCAGGTTCAGGTATAAATTAATTATCCTTACATTTAAGCTTCCTTATTATTGTTAGTAAATCGAAATTAAGGGAATTTTAGGGCTTGGGGCAGAGGAGGGCGGAGGGTGCCTTCATCGGTACTCCGGCGCCGGATCAAAATAATTTTAAAACACCCGCCTATAAAGTTCGCAATTTGCTACGAGAACTACAGCTTTTGGTCAACAGATGGCACTACATGTACGCATCGAAAGCTTCATGCATTCTGGTTTTGCTTGTGACTCTGTGTCGTTCTTCGCATTAGAAATTTCGACGCGAAATTAATTTTGTTAATATCTCCAACTCCAACGATCAACTATTTTATTGAAAAAAAAAAATATATATATATATATATAATTATAGCCTTTTCTTTTGTTAATGAACTGGAATAAGTAAGTAAATTTTTGAATGAATCATCTTTATTCAAGTAATTCACTCTATAGAATATTTTAGTTTTTTCACTGAAAAATGCATGTAAAATCCACAGAAGGGGTTTATTTTCTCGGATTTACATTGCTACATAAATCGTTGAGCCTTTGGAGGGTGGGGGGCGGGCATATGTTTAAAAAAAGAAAGAAAAGAAGGAAATAAAAGAAGAAAGCACTTCATCTGAGGAAATAATATTGAGTTAAAAATAAAATATTCAGCAGCTAACTGTTGCATATTTAAACACTAGATTTGATTTACTTGAAAATACGATAAATTAAAATTTTTTGCTGTAGTTTAAAGGCAAGAAAGAAATATTTTAAACGAGTCATCTTTGTTCAAGTTAATCATTTAAAGAAAACTCAATCTTCTCATTGAAAAAATGTACAAAAACTCAGAGAAGAGGGAGAGTTTGGCGTTACTGCGAAACCACCGTCATTCTCGACAAGGCCGTAGCCAGCGAGAGTGAGGGGAGGGGGGTGAGACCAGAGTGTCAGAACCCCCACCCCCTTCAAAATTTTCAAAGTTTCACATGCTAGAAAAATAAAGCGCCAAAAATTTCGTTTTTCGGACTTGTAACTCTGAAAAATTTAAGTTCTCCCCCGAACTCCCCTCTCCTCCCCAATATTACCAAAGACCATCTAAACTTTCGGTTTCACTGTTTCAATTCCAAAGTAATTTCTGGGGGAGTGCCCCTGAAAATTAGCGGAGAGTGGCCCCCAAACCCCTCTTCCCACTAACATAATCGAAGATCTTCTAAAAATTGTGTTTTAAAAGCAAACTTCAAAAAATTTTCAGGGAAGTATCTCCCCCCCCCCCCTCCCTTCCTTCTTGCCAATGCCAACATCATTAAAGATTGTCTTAAATTTAGTTTTCTGGGCTTGAATTTCGAAAAGTTTCCGGTGAGAGCTTGAAAACCCCTCCCTCTTACATCATTGAAAGTCAACCAAAATTACGTTTTTGGAGCTTCGATTGGGAAAGATTGCCGGTACGCTTAACGTTACCAAAGAGGGTCTGCTATCGTATTTTGAAGATTTCAATTTAAAAAAATTCATGGGGATTAGCCCCGAATGTCTCTTCTCCCTAACATTTCTAAAGATCGTCTAAAGCTGCCTTTTTGCAACTATAATTTCGAAAATTTTCGGAAGAGTGCCTCCGAACCTACCATCTTCATAGCATAACAGGTGATAATCGACAGTTGCATTTTAAAAGATTCAATTTCACAAAAGGACCAGGGGAACGCCCCTGAACGCCTCCTCTCTTTACATTACCAAAAGTTGTCTAAAATGCATTTTTAAAACTAAATTAAAAAAATTTCTGTGGTTGAACCTTTGAATCTTTCCTTCTCATCACCAAAAATCTTCTAAAACTGCATTTTTAGAGTTAGTTTTAAAACAATTTCGTTGGTGAGCTCCTGAACCATCCTTCTATTAACATAATTAGAGGATATGACAATTGCGGTTTTACAATTGCAATTTTGAAAAATAGGCGGGGGAGCTCCTTCAAACCTCTTCTTCCAAAACATTACCAAAGATCGTCAAAAATGCATTTTTAAAACCACAAATCCTTAAACTTTCTGGGGGAGAAGCGTATTTAGGACATATGTGATGGGTGAAAAAACGAAGCCTTTGATTTGATACACCTCCTTACTTTTTTGACCTCGGAATGGCCATGTGCGATAAAGACCGCTGATCCAAAAGAAGGTTTTAACCCCTTTGATAGGACCAAAGAGAGTCCAAAATTGCGTTTTTTGGGCCCTTAATTTTGGAAAACTTTCGGGTCAGAGTACCTGATCCCTGCCATCCTCCTTAATAACACTAAAGGTAACTTAAAATTGCAATTTCTGAACTTTGACTTCGAAAATTTATGGGAGGACAGCTACCGATTACCCACTCCTTATGCTGTCGTACCGAACATAATCAAAAGTTATATTTCTTAGACTTCGATTGCAAACAATTTTCTCTAGGGCACCTCTTTCCCTTGTCTAACGTTGTCGAAGAGAACTTTAGAATGTGTTTTCCAAGGTAAACCTCTTAAATTTCCATCTCCTTCCCGTAAACACACCCAAAGAAAATTTGTAATGGCGTTTTTACAGTCTTATTGTGAAAAATTTGAGAACCCCCGAACCTTCTCTTCTCCCCCAGCGTCACATCATGCATAAGCCTTATAACTTCAAAAAAATTCCGAGTTACAGCCACCCACCTCATACTACCAACTCCCCTAACATGTCAGCATGTATCCCGAAATTGCATTTTTAAAACTTCAATAACACAATTTTCCGGGGACAGTCCCAAATGCGTTTTCAAAGCTTCAAAAATTTCCAGGTGAACGTTTGCTAAACCAAACCTTTTCCCTAGTCTTACGACCAAATATAGCCTGATGCGTGTTTTTAAAAAATGTTTTTTGAAATTGCGTATAAAATGACATACCGAACCTAGTGTCAGTTTTGGCATGTATTTAAAGATAGTAAAAATGCTCCTAGTTCTGCTCCTCCCTTACAAACAATTATTCGGGCGCTCCTGATCCTAAGAGCTCATGAAAAGTGATTGGTTGTACATATTACTATATCATGACCAACTTGAGAGCCAATTAAAGGTCTTCATGTCAATGGAATCTTTGGTAATTGCGACATTTACAACACCACACGTCGTTTTCTGAACCAACAAAACTTGTACATTATTAAATGTTGATTAAATGATATTACAATAATAAATTAAATTCATCTTGGAAAACATTTGCTCACATTTTGATTAAATTACTTTAACTCTTGGTAATTCAGTAAAATTGCTGTTCAAAAGAAAAAATCAAAACAATCCACAGCATCGCCTGCCGCCCCCTCCCGTCTTCCTAATTTTTTTTCCTTTTCCTGTTTTGCCCCCCCCCCCCCCCCTATTGCCATACATCTACCAATGCCAATATGCTTCAAAAATAATAGCAACAGGTGACTTTTTGTCGGAAATTTATGACTTCCCCCACGAAACAAAATCCAGGCTACGACCTTGATTCTCAATGAAGTATTCTTTGCTATTATTACATTATGCAGTGAAATCTCGTTGCAACGAACTTAAAAGGACCGCAAACTTTGTTCGTTGCAACGGGAATTTCGGTGCAATGGAATTCAAGCAATGGAATGGAAATTAAAACAGAACTGAAAATTTATTTCGTTGAAACGGATATTTCATTGCATTGGTATTCATTGCAACGCGATTTCACTGTATTGCTGTTATACAATAAACAGCAGTGGGAGTGGCCATTCTTCCACAGAATATTTATTTTGGACCATTACACGAAAAAAAAAAAAAAAAAACGGACGATTTGCCTCGCACGTTACAGCTGATATATTTGTTTAAGAAAAATAATTTCAAAGGGTAATGAATAAAATTTTGTTTCTGAAGAAATCACAAACGTATGTGTGATTTCTTAAGCAAAACATTTTGCTCATTACCATTTGAAACTATATTTCTTTTTAATGAAATTTAACCATTTTGCAATCTCTTGTATATTTATAATCAAGTTTGCTTTTAGTATGTGCTGATATGTTTTCTTTTCTTTTTGTGTGTGTGAATTTTAATCAAATTCTGTTGTGAAAAATTTTTTTGCATGCGTCAATAAATATTCATAACTGTATTCAGGAAAGTTACAGTAAATTAAGTCTGCTTTCGTTTTCAAATGTAGAATGGTATCAACTAGCCTATTCTTACTGGAAAAATCAAATTTCTTCTTCAATTTTCCTTGAATTGAACCCTAAATATATTTGAAAACTGAAATATTAAAAAAACGAAAATTTTAATGACTTAATAAAGTTATCTATTAGCAAAAAAAAAAAAAAAAAAAAAAAAATATTAAATTAAGCAATTCAACTATTTTCGCAGCAAAACACGTTTAATTTACTGTTGTGCTACATGAGTAATATATACATTAGTAAGAATATAATTAAAATTTACAAACGGCGCAGTGAAAATCAGGCAGCCGATGGCGTGAGAATTAAATATTGTTCAAGACAAGTCTCCCTCCATCGAGAAAATGAACCGTTCATGGCAAAACCACGTGACCTGTGACGCATCGGTCGGCTGACGCAAGTTGGATTACATATCACAACGTATGAAATTTAAAGTTTCTTAGATTTCTCCGGGACGCCTCCTCAGATCCCCACCAAATTAGTATGGGACCATCTGGAAAGTATACCCTTTCAAACAAAAACAGAATTTTTCAAGTCGGTCCAGGCGTCTTGGAGAAATCAGAAAACATACATAAAAAGCCGCAGACAAATACATGACCTCCTTTGAAGTCGTTAAAAAAGAGAAATAAAGCTCAAATAATCAAATAAACTTTTCCCCAAATTAAATTTATCAAAAAAAAAAAAAAAAAAAAACGTCGTCTGGTGTACATAAGTGTAGAAATAAGAAATAACAACGCATAATTGCACAAAATTTCACATTTCCTCATCAACATGGTTTGGGGTTACAAGGAACACCTTTTCAATGCAAAGTAAGTGAGCTTTCGGATTTACATTAGAAAAGGGGTTCCTTGTATCTCCGAAACAGGTATCAGCAATTTTTGTGCAATTATGCATTGTTACTTTTTATTTTAAATTTTTATGCACAAAGGCATTTATTCAACTTTATCTGATGGTTTAGTGATGTCTGTTTGGAGGCTTCAAGCCAGTTTTTTCTTTAATATGTAAAGTAGCAACATAGAAATGGCATTTTTTTTTTTTTTTTGTAGCTTTAATAATATGTTTTGCATCGAGAATTCTTGGTGTCACAGGACAATAGTTGAATTCTTAACTTTTTTTTCAAAATTGCCTGTCGTAAAACTTCAAGAATCTTTAAATGTTTTACATTTTTCTAAGAATCTTATAACTTTTACACGACATCAAGTTCACTCAAATCTGCCGTATAAAATTTTGGCCCAGTGAAAGCTTATCAAAATAACCTTATGAGCTCATTTTCAGCTTTTTAAGAATGCTCAAAATCCGTTAAATTAAGTACACTAAGTATCTTTGCATCAAGTGAAAAAATAAAAAAAAGCCCAATTTTAAAAATTCAAACCCGATAACTTGCAGCAAAAATTTAAGTTATATACTTGCCCTTGAGTTTTACACTCTTAGGTTAGAAAAAAAAGAAACGCGAAAGAAATATATTTGTGTCATGCGTCGAAAAACAGGATCTGTCATCTTTTTTTTTTTTGCAGAGCATTAGTAAAAACATATTTATCTTACCTCGTTATATCTCCAGCTGACAATTAATTACCAAAGTGATGGTTTCAGCCTTGTCATTGTGGCATAAAGTTGTCTAACACCTGATAGCAACAAGGTAGTAACACGTAATCCTATTATCTTCTATCCTTAAATTTTTATGACAAACGGTTGTTGGAATGATGTCAGACTTATCAATGATCTCACTTGTCTGTTTAAATTCTACAAACATCGTTAAAAAAACATATTCACATGGCGGTATTTCTACTTGTGATATTAGTAATAGCATTTGCTTTTCTTAATTCTGTATGCTTAATACGTTTTGATGTGCTTCTTGATGTTGAGACGTCTTTTAACTAATCAAATGAAGTAATAGTAATACTACAGGGTCTTTACAAAGTCTTGCACTGGGAAAGAAAATTTATTTAAAAAATGTATTTGAGATAAAAATGTAATTTTTTATTTTTTGAGCAATCACGATTGCTTATTGCTTTCATTTGACTGATTTGGGGTGCTATCATTTTATTTTCCCACCGCCACCCTCCGCACCATCACCGTCGACCGGCTCCTCACGATGCTGCGCCTATAGCGAAAGCCGTCTCCAGGTTGCATCCATGTCCTATACACACAAGCGCATACATACACAACTACACACACACGCACATATACACACACACAGAAACACATACACACACACACAGAAACACATACACACACAGAAACACATACACACATACACAAACACATACACACATATAAACACATACGCTTACATACAGATTTCTGCACATACACATACACAAAAACATACACACACAACTATGCACACATTCATACCTGCACACAGACACATACCCCCATACACATACACAAACACATACACACACATACACACAACTACCCACACATTCATGCCTGCACACAGACACAAACATATATGCCTACACACACATTCATACACAACTACCCACACACTTATGCCAACACACAAACAAACACACATGTCTACACACACATACTTATACCCCTACACACAAACACACATTCCCCCCACACACAAACACACATGCGTACATACAGACACTCGTGATTGCGAAAAACATAATTTGAATTCAAGATGTCAAAATTCAAATTAATTTTTTTTTTATTTTGCTCCTTATTTTTTTTTTTTTACATTGCTAAAACCGTAGCTAAATCCACGTAGGTAGCGCTAACATCGAACACTGAAAATGGCGACTTTGAAAGAAAAAACTCTCAGAGGCTCCACGAAGCGGGTTTTGAGGATCCCTCCCCCCATATTTTAGTGAGATTTCGTTAAAAAATGTATATTATAACATCGTTATCTATGAACATTTTAATTTAATACTTTATGTTCGTTTTGGGCCATTTTGAAGTAATAATAATTTTTGCATCACACCAAACTCAAAAAATAAAATTTAGATAACTGATAAATTTAGATGACAAAAACCCGTTTTTTTATAAAAATTAATGTCGTATATTACTAAAACATACTGCTAGCAGAGTAGCTTGACAAATTTAAGTTGAAGTTCTCCAACTTTTGAAGCAATTACAATTTATTCATGCGATGTTATACATGCGGTGTGTCACTATTCAACAGTCATAGTGGATTACATTTATTTTTTAAAGCAATTTAATATGTATCTTTCCAAAATCACATCAATATTTTGTAGTTTTATTTCAAGATTACGGTTAACATTTTTTGAAGCTATGAATGTATTTTGGAAAGCAAGGATAGCGTGATGATTAATATTGATGAGGGACAATAAGGAAGTAGATGGTAAGGAAAATTGTTGTTTTTTTATTGTAATAGTTTGTATTCACACTCATCTTTTATTATTAAATTTTTTTATTATATTTTCTAAGATTTCCTTTTCAACTCAATTATTTTGTAATATTAAATAATTTTATTATTTAATGTTACAAAAATTAGACTTATGCTATATAGAATACATGTATGAAGTTTTCAGGCATTCTTCTTAGACATTGTACATATATTTTTTCACTTTCTAACCAAATCTCGGAAGAAAAGTGCAGTAGAAAAACATGATAACTGCTATTTTTAAACAGAGAACAGAATATCGCCGGAAATTTAGAACCGGAGGAACAATTGGCAGCCAAACATTTTGATTTTGATTCCTGTTTCTTCTTTCTCGGACAATCATAAGGGAAAAAATGATCCTTGCAATTTTTAATCAGAGAACGAAAAATCATCGGAAATTCAGAACATGAGGAACATCAACCTCAATACGTGGGGAACAATACGCAACTTTTGATTGAATCAGAATGTCTCTATTTTAAACTACCCCATTCTTATTTTAATTCCTTTATTCTATTTCGTGGGCATAAAACATAGGAGAAGTTTCTAGAGTATAGTACATACAGTATATCCAAAATTAAGAAATAATTAATAAATGCGAAGTTATTCAGTCATTTAATGTCACTGAGCTATGTCGGAAATGGAATACAAAATAAATTATTTTAATAAAAGTAAGGCCACTCTAATGTTTAAAAGTAATATTTCTAAATGTTTAAAACTCCCCCAACTCACTTCAAAATTTTACAAGCTTTTATAACATTGCATAGAAAATTACAGTGTAGGAGTAGTACGTTCTACAACTTCAAAAATAGCTTTTACACAGTAACTTCAAGATTCTCAAATGATGCAATGAACTGTGCATAATATTTCCAAATTATTGTTATTTTGTTATCGTTATTATTATTTTTGTTAGTGTTATTGTCACTATTATTATTATTATTGATATTGTTATTATCAATATTATTATTACTATTGTTATTGTTTTTTTTGTTTTGATTATTATCATTAATATAATTATTATTTTTTATACTGTTATTATTATCATTATTATTTTTAGTAATTAATACTGTTAATATTGTTGTTATTATTATTATTATTATTATTATTGTTAATATTGTTGTTGTTGTTGTTACTATTATTATTATTATTATTGTTAACATTGTTATTATTATGGTCATTGGTTTAATTATTATTATTGTTATTATTATTATTCTTAGTATTGTTAGTATTATTGTTAATGTTTTTATTGTTATTATTATTATTATTTCATTATTATTATTATTGTTGTTGCTGTCATTATTGGTGTTGTTATTGTTAGTATTATTTTTTGTTTGTATTATTGTTACGATTATTGTTAGTATTAATATTATTACTATCATCATTATTACTATTTGAAAATTAAAGTGTAGAAAACGTGTTTCAAAACATTGCGCGGAGAGTTCAGCGCTAGACCTCATATAGTTTTTTTTTAAAGTCAAATATGCTAAAAACTTTGAATTGGTACATAGTTAACCGGCATGGCTCAAATTTACCCTAAATGACTGCATATTTTTTGGTAACGAATTAAAAAGATTGTCGCGGAAACACATTCCTCTCTCAATGTTTAAAGGAATTATTTTAACACAACTAAGCTCATTGTGTTCCTCATGCTTAAATTCCATGCCTAAAGAATAAGCCTTGAATAACATTCACTACTTCACTTCCGCATTTAAGGCATTTTATTCTCTAAAATATTTCATTACAGCGCGGGCAAATGGCAGACATCTTTTCGGACGCATTCAGAAACCCCTTGAATCGCGTTTCTGAAGGGAATCACGGTGATGAGCTCCGAGTACTGAAGTTTCTTTGTCGACTTAATCTTTCCTTTAGAAAACAGGAGTTTATTTCGTCAAAAGACATCGTATTCAGTTTGTCTTGTACTTGAATTAGCGAGATCGTGAGGTTGTTATGACGGTGTTGTAAAGACAGAGAGGGAAGAATGTTTAGAGAACAGGGGGGGGGGGGGATAGAGAGAGAGAGAGAAATGGCGTCAAAAAGATTGAAACCATTTGAAGGGAATGTTATTATTTTTTTTTTCTTTCCGGGGGGGGGGGGGAGAAGCTTCCAAGCATACTAATATATTTACGGTTTGTTTTCAGATTACTTTGCCCAAATATATAGATATTTACCCTGCATTAATGTATATTAATTTGCATAAACTAAGAAACATTAACATAAACTGTATTTTTAACATGGACAATTCAAGCAAATTAAACTAAATTGAATCGAGCTTCACAACTCAGTTTGATAGACGCCATAGGCAGCACTTTGTTTCTTTTAGACAATAAATTTAATAGCAATGTAAAATTTGAACAAGAAGGAACGTAAAATTGAATAAAAATCCCAAAACACCATGGGGACTTTGCCTATTTGCATAAATATATCGGTTCATTTAGTAATTATGAAAATTTTGATAAAAAAGTAGGGTATTTTCAAGGCATGTAAATGCTCCCAGACATAGTTTAGAAGAGTGAAATTCAATTTGAAGGAGATAAATTTATAGAAGCTCATAATAGTAATCAGCTACAAAAAAAAAAAAAAAAAAAAAAAAGCTTAAGGACGGGGGGAGAAGGGAAAGAAGAGATGTGTACCATTTTGAAATTGTGAATTTAGAACCGCTTAATATTTTGAATTAAAAAAATAAAACATTCAAATGTAACTAATTTTGCTAATTCCAATTGCTCTTTCCCATATTTTTTATGACACTGGATCATGCGTTGCTTCGTTCGAGGTCTGGATTTAAAAGGAAGAAAAAAAAATTGAAAAGGTTTTTTGTGACAAGAGTATTTTTTAGGTGGAGGACAATGTGACAAGTAAAGCATCTCAACTCTTTGTAAGATTTTGTAATTCAGAATACAATTTAAAAAACCTCATTTTGTGAATAATTTACAGTGCTGGCCAAATTATTAGACTAAAGAGGTTTTTTTTTTTTGTACCCTATTTTTACTAAAATACTATTTATTTTCCTGTTAAAGTACAGTACATACTGCACACTGCTTATTACGTTATTTTAGCATAATGCAGGTGGCAGTACTGTCTGCTTTGTTTATGTTCTTTGCTTATCTACCTACCAGGAACATAACCTCAATCAGCTTAAACAGGTCACTATTTCTTTTTATTAGTGTATTCTGTTATATTTAAAGTTAGTTTTAGGTAATTAGTGAGTGTGTGTATGTGCGTATATATAATAGTGAGTATAAACAATTTTTTACCACTGTATATTTAGACTACTGTTGCTTTGCCACATTTGTACTTCTTAACGAGTCACTTAATTTCTCATTTAATTACGCGCAATATATCTATTGCTATTGCATAAGCAACATTAACTATATGAGCTATTCTGACAACAGAATTCTTCTCTTCACTTATTGATATCTTTAAGCATATTTCCAACAATTTCATGTAGAACATTTTCACAATCTTTATAGCGTATGTGAACAATCAATAATGGGAGTTCTCGAAATAAAATCCGTAGTTTTCACAAAACCTATAGGAATTTTGAAAGAATTTATCTTTATTTACCGCACAAAATAGCTTCCGATACATCTTTATTGATGATCAAGTTTAACTTTCTTAAGTTCACAGAATGTATTTATCACAAAGCTTAATGACACTGCTGTGATAAATGAACGCAGTAATATAGCTGCCAACTTTGATAGATGAAAATTTGGTACGCTTATAACGTAAAGTTAAAGAGACTTTGCATGAACAATTTTGGCAACAAAAAATCGATAGTAAAAGGGTTTTTTAAGATATAGGTAGGGATTTCTGATGTTGTGTCATATAAGACCCGAAATTCGGAGCTCAAAAATTCCGCTAGACCAGAAATTCGAAAATTTGAGAGGACTATTTTTATTTATTTATTTTTAAATTAAAAAGTAAATATAAATAAAATAAACAAAAACGAAAAGAGAGAGAGAGAGAGATAGAGAGAGGGGAATAGAAAAGAAAAAGAGAGAAAGAAAAGAAAAGAAAAGAAGAACGCTACAATAACAAACGTTTTATAAAAGGCATAAGTTTCTTTTCTCTTATAAGTGACAAATATTGCTTGCAACATATAAAAAGGTAAGAGAAAACCCGCGAACGCTTTATTTAATTTTTACGGGAACAAAAGTTTTAAAAAGAAGGAAAATGAAATAAATATGTTTCGAAATTGATTAGGCATAAGCAATTTCCATACTTGTGAGTGAAAAGGTTTTATTTTTGCGATTTTTTTTAATCAACTACGTTTTCTTTTTATCAACTGAGGCTTTTTTGACAACTGAGGGCTTTGTTTAATCAACTTATTTATAATCACTAAAAAAAAACCCTTTTTGAAGAATTTCGTAGTTTGATGAAAATTTGGGATATATTTGCTTTATTAGGGAGTTCGAGAAAGGGCAACTCAGAAGACTCCCAAACGAAGCGCGAGCGTTGGCAAGCATGTCCAACACCAAATCTTGCATATGGTTACAAAAGTTTGCTAAAGAAAAAAGGTAACTAAACTAACAAATCCAGAGTCTCGTCTTTACATTATACACAGTGACTTTGAATGAAGCGATGAAACAGGATGATAAAAAGGAAAAATTAAATGTAGCTAACACTAAATAAATCTTATGCTTACATTCAAAAATGAGTCTTCGCTAAATGTTAAACCAACTAATGTTAATCAGCAGCTGAATAAATATACATACAAACACATTTGTTGCCATCTAACTCAGAGCAAGTTTTATTCCTTACAAATGCAGAGCAGCAAACAATAACGATCTCCTATAACTCCTCAAGTACGCGGAACGCAGTTCTATCCCTTTTTAAATGACAGATAAACCCCGCTTACGCAAGGGCTTTATTATTCTTTTAATCCTTCTACTGTAGGTCAGCACTGGGGACACACTCGGGAGAGAACATTCAACATCTTTTCAGTTCCAAGAAGCCGAATTAGGGACATCATATTCGCTCCCCCTGGTGGGAGGGTGCGGAGAATAAATTACTCGAGAGGGGAGGTCAAATATTATTCATAAACCTTTTCTCTTTCAGGGAGTACATTAATGTCTTCGCTTCCACTGAGTTTGTTTACTGCCAGGAGTGCTCGTTTCTTAGCGCCATTATCTAAGCCTTAGGTTTCCAGAAAACTCGGGAATTTTTCGGCACTGTGGAGTTAAATGCAATTTTAAAAATTCGCTAGTTTAAATGAAACAGAATCATATTCAAATGCCTTGACGTATTATAAAGGCTAATTCTATGTATATTTTTGGTGGCACTATTGCTTTCGTGTAGTATTTTGATGGTCTTTTTTGAAGCGTTGCTTGAAATTGATATTATAATGTTGTGCTAATGAAGTTACACACACGCAGAAACTCTACAAAAATGCCTCTATTTCATGCAATCTGGAGTTGATTGTACACTGCTTACAGTCTTTTTGTTATATGAGCAAAATTTTAAGAAGCAAATACCAAGGATTTGTGCTTCACACTGAATTTCCTTAGATTTAGTTTGTAAAACACCTTTTATCTTAAAATCTGTACCTTTATTAGATGTACATAATTACGAGTACAATTACTTTTCAAAAAACTAAACATATGTTATGTGCGACAAAACATGCACCATTTTTATTGAAAATATTTTACGACCAAGAAAGAGTTAAGATGTAATCGAACTTCCGCGATTTTTCGATAAAATTGTCGTAATACTATTTTTCGGTATTTAATTATTATGTAATTCATGGATTTGTACAAATGCGACTATACTAACAAAGCAAAAATTTGCTTCAGATTTTTTCCCCTCACTTTACGGAGAAAGGGTAAAACTTTCACAACGGTCACTAGCGCAGTCAGAAATATTTTCTGGAGTGTTTTCTTTAAATCAAAAATACCTTCTGGAGGGGTTTTTGATGGCAAATTCCTTCTGGTGGGGTTTTGATAAAAAAAATACCTTCTGGAGGGAGTTTTTTGATTTAAAAAAACCTTCTGAAGGGTTTTTTTTTTTGAAAAATCAAAACAGCCCTTTTCATGTGCATAAACTACAGTATTAGAATTTGCATTTATGTTTCAATTAATGGCTCTGGGGGGTGTTTTAACCAACCCCCCCCCCCTCGCTGCGCCACTGCACACGGTACAAGTCATTAAACCCTCTAGAACTCGCATCAAGATAAGTGACCGGTCAACTCGCGAGTGGGAACTTTTCTCACACAATTTATTTCCCTCAAAAAATGTTTAAAATGTTTTTCAGTTCAAAGTGGTTCATTTACTATTTATTCTAATCACCAAGTGTTGCACAAAATAAAAATATTTGATGAAACAAGTCATTTTACTAAACAAAGTTAAATAAAAAAAAAAAACTTCTTGGTGCTTACAGTCTTCATGTTTTATATGAGCATGATTTTAAGAAGCAAATACCGAGAATTTGCGCTTCACACTAAAATTCCTTACATTTTACTCACGGAGCGAGTCCTGGAGGGTAAAAGTTGCTACAAGTTATTTGTACAAATTTCGTTGTTTGCTTTGCTTGGGTTATCGACCAATTGTCATTTCAAATTATGTGAGTATATATATTGGCCCAATAACAGATTTTTTTTTTTTTTTTTTTTTTTGCAGTCTGCGACACAGATTAAGTATCGAAAAAACTAATCTACAAGATAAAACAACGTTACATCAATCACAAAATTCAAATCAGCGCTGAGAAATGCACAAAAATATGATGCTAAATTTAAAAACTATGTAAATGCTACCTGTGGATTATATCCTAGAAAACAAGAAACAAATCTTTTGTTCGCTGAAATTATTATTTCTTTCCTTTAAAAACTTTTTTTTAATGCTTCAATTAATAAATGCTCTAGACATTCTCAAAAATCTGCTACGTACGTCACAGGGTTCCGCTGTTTCCGCTCCTGTCTGTATAGCCACAGCTATCCGTTCAGAAATTAAAATTGCAAGAAAATATCTGTTCATCATTGGATTCGTGGTCCCTACGGGCTAAGTGGCTATGAATAGGTTGATGTTCTGGACAATAAAGTGGCTAGTGGCACAACAAATTGCAAGAAACAATGTTGCATTTTGCACAAAATTATGTTGATATCAATTACAATAACTTTTATGTAAAACTCGAGACACAATTTTCTTGTTAAGAACTGCTACTTCAGAAAATAACGTATAATTCAAAGAAAAAACGGTAAACAGATACACTGTAAAAAAAATTCGGAAACGTTTCTGAGTATATCGTGCAGCTGCGGTTCATGAAATTTTCGAAAACGTTTCTGAGTATTTCGGAATTCTCTTTCTGTAATGTCCGGAAACGTGTCTGAGTATTTCGGAAACCTCTTTCTGTAATGTCCAGAAACGTGTCTGAGTATTTCGGAATCCTCTTTCCGTAATTTTCAGAAACGTTTCTGAGTATTTCGGAATCCTCTTTCCGTAATTTCCAGAAATGTTTCTGAGTATTCTGTGCAGCTGTGGTTCATGAAAGTTTCGAAAACGTTTCCGAGTATTTCGGAATTCTTCAAACAATTTTCAAAAACGTTTCCGAGAATTTCGGAATCCTTTTTCCGTGATTTTTTCTAAAATATAATTCTTTATTATAGTATTGCATACCATACACTGTTAAAACTACAGGTTGCGATTGGCACCTTTCAAGGGTGAAAAGCTTGTTCACCAGCGACACCCTATACGGTGCCGAAATGTCACCCTTAAAATGGGTGAAAAACTGGCACCCTTAACCACAGCGTGCACAGTAGGTGAAAAGATGGCATACTAGGAGTGAGAAATGGCACCCTCACTTTTCCCTATTGCAGGTTTTAATATTCAGTTCTTGCGGGAAGGGCGCTACCCCTCCCCCAATGGAAAATAGGTAGCCCCTCATGTGGTACGGGGAGGGGGAGGGTTTTTTTTTTTTTGGGGGGGGGGGTTCTGGGGGGCTGTTCTCCAATACAAGATCTTAAAAAATCGATAGTTTTTAAAAACATCCCCTTTTTTGACTGAAGCAGTCTGCGCCATGACCGACTCCCCCCCCCCATTTGGTACACCCCGCTGTTTTTAATCTTATTGGAATAGACTTTTTACTATCTAGATGGCCGATGGCTGTTCCCTATTGCAGTTACTTGCGGAAGGAGATGTTCCTCCTACATAATAATTCTCCTCCCCCTCAGGTCATGGGGGTTGGGGGGGGGGGCAAATCCCCCCCACCAAAAAAAAAACAAAAAAATTAAAATAAAACTAAAAATTTTCAAAAACCAACCTTAAATATTAAGTCTGCGCCACCCGCGCAACTACCCCTCCCCCCCCCGCCCATCGCAGGCCACACTGCTTTTGTCCTTATTCGAATAAAATGCTTAAATTTTTTATCCAGATGGTCGATGCCAGTTCCTATTGCAGAGTTACTGGCGTAAGGGGATGCCCCCCTAAATAGAAATTTACCCTACTCAGGTCATGGGGGTGGGGGTGGGGGCTCCTCCCCCCCAAAAAAAATATTAAAATTAAAAATTTTCAAAAACCAACCGTAAAAATCTGAAGTCTGTTCCACCCCCCGTTCAACTATTCCCTCCCCCCCCCCGTAGGCAGCACTGCTTTCGGTCTTAATGAAACAAAAATAGCTTGAACGTTCTTTTATCCAGAGGGCCGATGGCTGTTCCCTATTGCAGAGTCACTTGTAAAAGGAGATGTTCAACTAAAATAGGATTTCACCCTCTTAGGTATTAGGGGGGGGGGTCTGGGGCATCCCCCCCTCCTTCGAAAAAAAAAACAAAGCTATCAAAAAAAGCTACAAACTAAAGTTTTTAAAGGAAAAACTTTAAAATTTTGAAGCTTGCGCCATGACCCGCTCCACCCCCCCCCCCCCTCGTAGGACTCACTGCTTTTGATCTTATTGCAATAAATTGCTTGAATTTCTTTTATCCAAAAGGCCGATGCCTGTTCCATATTGCGTTTACTTTCGGAAAGGGGGTGCTTCTCTGAAAGTAAAAGTTAACCCCCTTCGGTAAAACGGGGGGTGGGGTGGTCAACCCCCCCCCCCAAAAAAAAAGAAAATCACCATAAAAACTGAATTATTTAAGAAATAAATCTTAAAAATTTGAAGCCTGCGCCATGACCCGCTACATCACCCCCCCCCCGTAGGCCCTACTACTTTTGGTCTTATTCAAATTAGCTTTTTTTTTTAATACAGAAGGCCGATGGCTTTTCCCTTTATCAGTCACTTGTAGAAGATGTTCCCCCTAAAATAGGATTTCACCCCCTCAGGTATTAGGGGGTCTAGGGCATACCTCTCCCCCCCCCCCCGTCCTTAGAAAAAAAAATTAAAACCACCAAAAAACTAAAATTTTTAAAGGAAAAACTCTAAAATTTTGAAGCTTGTGCCATGACCTGCTGCAACCCCCCCCCCCCCCCGTAGGACCCACTGCTTTTGATCTTATTGCAATAAATTGCTTGAATTTTTTTTTATCCAAAAGGCTGATGCCTGTTCCATATTGCGTTTACTTTCGGGAAGGGGGTGCTTCCCTGAAAGTAAAAGTTAACCCCCTTAAGTAAAACGAGGGGGTCAACCCCCCCCCCCCCGAAAAAAGAAAGAAAATCACCACAAAAAACTGAAATCTTTAAAAAATAAACCTTAAAAATTTGAAGTCTGTGCCATGACCCGCTCCATTCCCCCCCCCCCCCCAATAGGCCCTACTACTTTTGGTCTTATTCGAATAAATAGCTTGATTTTTTTTTAAAATCCAGAAGGCCGATGGTTTTTCCCTACTGCAGAGTTATAGCGGAAGGGGATGTTCCCCTTTAAATAGGAATTCCTACCCACATGTTATGAGGGTTTTTTTGGGCCCCCCCCCCAAAAAAAAAAAATTATAAAAATTAAAATTTCTTAAAAACAAACCTTAAAAATATGAAGTCTGTGCCACTCGCTCAACTCATTAATGTGGTTTAACTGTAACAGGAAATTTCTTAATTGACTGTGATCAACCACTAGTACCACGGTATACTGAATTCCACTTAGTGGTGGTCTGAAACAATTTTTACTCGTCTCGGTACAACAGACCACCAATGGTTCTGAATGCTTGTCAATGCATAAAAAATTTTATTGCAAATACAAGCCAAAGAGTAAATTTGTAAAAAGTTGCTAGTACAGAATGTGCTGTAAATAAAATTGTACATAAAAACAAAAAACAAGCAAGGGTTACAGATTTCTTCCACTAGTCCATTGGTAAAGAGTTGAGGGGGGGGGGATGTCACACACACTCCTCCAAGTGAAACGATACCTCTGGGGGTGCTGGACCAGGGATTGCTCATTTTCTGGTCTAAATCAGAAAATCAGAGCTATCTTCAGGGTCACATTCAACTTGTTAAACCACAAATAGTGGCAGGTACGGATTCGATTCTTTACCCTAGAGCGACGAGTGGTAAAGAATCGAATTTTTAAACATATGTAAACTCTGAGTTCTACTGTGTTTTTTGAAACCCATATCAATTTTTCAGATTTTAGAATATCTCTTACAGTAGAACTTCAATTATCCAAACTCCTACTTTCCGAATTTCTGAAACAAAAATACAGTAAAACCTGTAAAGTTGATCACCCTTTTAAGTTGACCGCCTTTTTTCAGGAACGTAATTAGCCTTTATAGTATAAATCAACCTCTATAAGTTGACCATCTGTTTAAGTTGATCAATAAAAGTAGTGCACCGCAAGTGGTCAACTTACACAGGTTTCACTGTATAAGATACATTTTAAAAGAGACTACCAATCTAATGTAGGCACAGCATAAACGTTAATGGGATGATAAAAGTAAGATAAATTTTTAAAAAGATTAGACTACAAACCTAGTGTAGGTGCAGCACAAACATTATTGGGATGAAGAGTCAGTGTCATAGTGTAGAAGCTTCTAATGTACAGCACAAGTAAATATACTCAGCACACACACAAGTAAATGTGTTGACTTTCCTTTCAATTAATCAAAGACTTTTTCTCTAAAAATGTTCTTTTCTCTCCTTTTCAACACAAATATTGACTAATTAAAATCCAATCATCCGAATGGGGTTCAGTTTCAATTGAATCAGAAAATTGCAGTTCCACTGCATTGCCATTTCAATTAATATTTTTATGTCATTCTATTAAATTACCAACATATGTATTCTAAAAAAATATCATTATCGTAAAAAATGTTAATTTAAATTCATTAATTGCTACACTCTTCATGGTTAAAGTTAATTTTCCAAACAACATATTTCTATACGTTTTTTATAGTCAATGTGTCGAGAAAATTTTTGTTCCATGAAAACAAGAAACAAGAAAGGCACAACAATGTGGCATTAAAATGTTGTACAACAACTTCATGTAGACACACATTGTAAATAAAACCCTTTTACAATGCAATCAAGATGTGAACTTAAGGAGAGCAGGATTGTAAACAGCAAGTTTCCCCCCTTTTTTTTATGCATGCTTGTACCCCAATAAAATTTTCCAGTCAAATTTTAACTTAAGTTTTTCCTAGCAATATTTCAATAGAATTTCTTTATATTTTCTTCAGTTAGGCCAGAAAAGTCAATCATCACTTAAGCTTACAGTTTCTATAAAAGTGAAGTTCAACAATAATAACACTAAGTAAGGAAAAAAGATTTTAAATTTATTTTATAGAAACATTTTCCCACTATACCTTCTCTTATGTATTGCTAAAGACTTCGTAACTAATGAAAAAATATTTTTCACCACAGGGGGGGGGGGGGTCACCCTTTGACCCTCCCCTGAATTCGCCCTTGGAAACTCACTGACAGTGTGGCGAGATCATGCGTAGGTGGTTGAACCGTTATTTGCTTTGAGAAAACCCTGTAATCTGTTGTTATGTGAATATGAATGCTTGATAGACATAACTTCAAACTGCACCTTTAAATCTACCTTACAGATACTTCACTTGAAGGTCTGACTAAAAAAGAAATACCTTGGCAATTAGTTATTTCAGAACAATATTATTCTACAAACCATGTTATTATGAATTTCCTCACAAATTCTAAAAACAATTTGTCAGGAGCCCACCAATTTTCCTTGCCTCCAAAGATTTTACAATTTTTGTCAGTCTGTGCTTATCCATTTTTGGTTTTGGCTGGACACCAAAAAACCCCAGCTGTTGAAAACACAAAGCATGTTCTTCCAACTGTCATTACATATGAAAATCTGAATTTAACTTATGCAGTAACCAAAACTATATACTGAAGCTGTCTAAATGCTGATCCTAACATTCTACTCTAGATATCAACCATTAAACCCAATATTTTAAAATTGCATCAGTTAAAACAACTTCACATTTCAATTTTGAATTCTAATCGTTTTGTTGTAACAATTGTTTTCTGTCTGTTCAACTTGATTTTTGTATTCCAGAATTTGTAAATAAAGTTAAGCATTATAAGCTACCTTTTATTAAAAGTACTGTAGGATGGAATAACTTTGGAACATTTTTCAAAGTTTAACTGTTCCTATTTTTATTTTCAAAGAAAAAAGCTAAATAATCACTAATATGTCAATTTAGTATTCCTCTTACAAGATATGGCAAAAGAATAACTCTAGTTATAGTGACATTTTATTTAAAAAAATCTAAATTTGTCCTAATCTTACCCCATTGATTGGGGTAACATTGGAACAGTGCTTTATCCCAATTCAAAACAGTAGGAAACATGACTGCGAACCATTGTACCATAGGTGTCTGATCTACACTAGGAACAACAAAGGAAATGAGTTTATATCAATCCCAGAGTCAGATAAAAATATAAAGTATCTGCGCACGCAACTCAAAAGTATCTGCAAGCTAATAATTGTCTAACACGTTTTTAAAAAAAAATGAGGGGGGGGGGGGGGGTCGGATTACAAAAAAAAATTTAATCACAAGAAATTTCTTCATTTTGTAAAAATTCGTTATCTAAAACAACGTTATAAAGCACAAAATTGCAAATAATTGCAGGCATATGCTTTGAGGTTACAAGGAACTAATTTTCATGCCAATTATATATGAGCCTATTTATGCAAAGACCCAAGTTAAATTTCAAAATTTTAAAACTAAGCTTCTTTTAGCGATATCTTTGCATTCGTAAGCTCACATAATTTTGGGTATTATATCTCTACTGCAGATCATACATTGGTGGGACCTTTCTCTTCTTAGTCTGTCAAGTCAAGAAATTAATATGATATCCAAATTTCTGAGAACAAAGGCAAAACTAGCAATTCGCTGCTTCTTGGAAATGCTCTGTTGAGGGAATGGACAAAAACAAGTGCAACAAATTTAGTAGCAAGAGTTATTTATGAATACGTTATGCTATTATTACATTTATGCTATTCGTTTATAACTTTTACAAATTAATTAAATATCACTTTAAAACAAATTAGAAATAAGAATTTGAACGATTATCGCGAGATGCGCATGCTCGCAGCGAATACATCCACCACACGCTTGGGTGTATATATGATCTGGAAATATCTTTTACAATCTAAATAAATAATATCAACGAATTTAATATCAAAGAAATTTAAAACGAATTAGAAGAAAAGAGTATGAACTTTTACTATTATCGGACGACGTGCAACTCCGCGGCGATGTATCCGCACGTCAGCTGAAGTATCCGCGCACAACGTGCGCGCATGCGTCTACATTATTTAGCTCTGATCAATCCTAGAATATTATATATTAAATAGATAATTAAGAACAATGCATTCTAACTAACAAGTAAAAGATTATGATATTATTTTAAACTGCACTGAAATTTTTTTTTAAAAAGATAGTGTAACTAATACTATTTTAACACTTTGTAAAGTTTAGTTTTTGTCAACCAAAGCCAAAATAAGGCTGTAAACTTACAGCCCTTTAACTTTGAAAATTTCTCAGTCCCAAAGTAACCTCGTGAAAAGATGAAAATTTACAATGTACAGGCGGTAAAACATAAACATAGTTATTATACCTTACAACATAACCAGTTATCATGATTGTCAGTTATGAAACCCTATATCCCCAAAAAAGAAACTAATCAGTTTATGCAGAATTTCTGATCAATAGAGACGTACCGAGTAGCACTTTGGCCGAGTAGCCGAGTACTCGGCCTTTCGCTACTCAGCTGAGTACCGAGTTCCAATTATGTTTTAAGAAGAACCACGGACACACACCTGACAAATTGTGAACTCATTGGAATAGTAGTATAGACCTCCATATAAAAAAAAAAGTTTTTAAAACAAACTTCCAGATGAAATTTAATTATGTATTATTTAAAAGATTTTATTTGTGTCAATAATTTTACAAATAAGTTATTTTTTAAAGTAAAAATAAACAAATACATAAAAGGTAGGATTATCAAGCTTGAATTAAAACAAATTATATCAATCTATACTTCTAGTCATACAAATGTAAATAATTTTTTAAAGCAAATGAAACAATGTTAAAAGTACAAATGTGCAGGAGCACTGCAGACACATTCTTCTGCATTACAAGGAACATCTTTTTTAGTGCATAAAATGTGAGCAAATGAACGTAAAAAAATCTGACTTTTGTCAGATGTCTTTAAATCCATAAGCTCACATTTTGTGCATTATAAAAAGCATTCCTTGTAATGCCAAAACACGTGTATACAGTGTTCCTGCACATTTGTGCTTTTAACATTGTTTTATTTTTTAAGAAAAGGTATTTTTATGCTTCTTATAATTTTGTTAGTGGCAAAAATCCCTTTAATAATATAAAAATTTCATATTTTCTGTACTTGCCTTTTTGCCCCATTTTTAATATTTAAGTTTCATTAACTTTGGGGCATTAAAATATAAGATTTACTCCATTGAGGCATAACAAACTTCATTATTCTCAGAATTTGAATTTGAATTGTAAATGATTGCAGTATATTATTTATATGCTTGCACTTTTTTTATTAATTGTAACATCTGCTTTGAACATTATTCAATTTTTTATAACTACTCAGTATTGGCCAAGTACTTGATCAAAATTTGCCCGAGTACTGAGTACTCGGCAAATTGTCCGAGCAAGCCGAGTACCCAATAGTTACCGAATACTTGGTACGTCTCTACTGATAAACATAGCCAAGATTAGTTGTACTACATTAAGTTATTTTTGGAATAATTTATTTTATTTTTTATTTATTTTAAAATAATAACTATGCTTTTAAGGAAAATAAATTTAGGATTTTTGATGGAAGTGCATTTAAATTTCACATAAGACACAAATTAGATAAACTACTTCAAATTGAATGCGATATACCCCGACAGCCCGGTCATCACATACTGAGACTGTAGTTTCGTTCTTACTAGAACCCCTCAGTCAGGAATAGTGAATAACAGAGCTGGTTTCGGATGTCATCTCAATTCAGTTCTGACTTAGCCCTGGCTTAAAGGTGGTAACTTACTGCTAAATACCCATACTTTGTCTTCAACTCACGAGTCGAACCATACCATGCTGCGAACACTCGCTGGTGAATTCACTTTATCTACCAGTTTGTAGGCACTCTCAGCTTCAATTAAGATGATATCTGCCATCTGCTCAGTTATTCACCAATTCTGACCGAGGAGTTCTAAAAAGATCCAAACTGCAGTCTCAGGATGTGATGTTCAGGCTGTTTGGTACATTACATTTCGTTCCGGGGGCCTTAGCCTTGGCTTAGAGGCGGTATCTTACTGCAAAATATTTCAAATTGGCATAAAATAAAAATTAAATTTTTTAGATTAAAAAAATTAACCAGGTATTCAACTGAATATTTTTTTACTTAGTGCATCTCAATTAATATCAATAGAATATTACTGGATATTAGGGTTGGGCAATGCATCGCAAAAAACTATTGTACATCCTACATCTTTAAATCAGATTAGAATTTTTCTCTAAACCAATTCATCACTATAGCACTGGCTACAAATCCTACCACCAATATTCAGACACCATTCCACAATCGTTACTGTTTCAATATCTTAATTGTTTCAAAATTCTGTAGAAGCAGGGGCACCCAGATGGGAGGTTACTGTGATCTACAAAAATGCGCTTATTCCACCATTTTTTTCAGATGATTCATAAAATTTAACGATTACTTTTTGAACTTACCTTTTAAAAAAATAATGATGTTTAATGTCTCTTCTCATAAGATGAATTCATACTCATAGCTTATGCAGTACAATTCAGCAAATTAAAAAAATTTCCCAACCAAAAATTTAAGTTTTGTTATCTCTCATGGAAGTATCATAAGCGAACGAAGATCTTCACTTTTCCCAAAACTTGCAGGAAATGCAGTTTTTTAAGCTCTTGACAGAAAAAATATTGATGAACAAAGTTTATACATATCTTATGATCATTCAACAACAAAAGAAAAAAAAAGACGCTTAAAGTGTAAAATAGCTACTAAGATTGCATGTACATATTTTGGTGTTTTGATGAACCCCTTTTTAAATGCTAAAAGACTGCTCACATCTTTTTGCATTAGGAAAATAGATTCATTATAATACCAAAACACCTGTAATATTTATTGCTATCTTGTCCCTTTAAACAGTTTTTTTTTTTTTTTGGCAACTTCCAGCTAGCGTTAGAATCTGTTTGTAGTATCTGGGATAATTTATATTTTTTCATCTGGAACATATTTTGTAAAATTTAAACAAGCAGTTTACAGTGAAATCTCGTTACAACGAACTTTAAGGGACCGTAAATTTTGCTCACTGTAACGGAATTTTCGCTGCAATTGAATTAGAGCAAAGTAATGGAAATGAAATATACAGAAAATTTCCTTTGTTGAAACCGATATTTAGTTGTATTGGTATTTGTTGTGACAAGATTTCACTGTATCTTCAAAAAAAAAAAAAAACTTACATTGTGATGTATTGTGACATTGCCATGTAAGGTTGGCGATGCATCACAATGTAGAAATTTCTACATTGCTTAGTCCAACTGAATATAACAAAGTTGTTGTACATCATTGCGGTAATTTTTAAGAAAATAATGTATGCAGAATTATAGAATAAATGAAAACTTACTTACAAATGTCAGGGCCCGCGCTAAAGATTCGCCACTGCGCCAAAAGTGATAAAATTGTAAATTCAACAAAAGAAGCTGATTTGCTATAATTCTTGGCAAACGGAAAATTTTCGGAAATTTTCATAAAAAATAGAAAAAAGATTTTTCCCTCGACCCTCAAAATTATAATTAGAAAATCTGCAAGAAAAAAAACAACAAATTGGGATTTCCATGTCGTGTGCATTGTTATTAAGTGCTTAGTAAAATATTAGTGTATACTGCATATTTAAAATATTAGCACTTGCATTGTCTATTTTATAAAATTACTCCTTTGTTTTCCAATTGAAATTTTCTGGAAAATTTTTTAATTCACAATTAAAATTAACTAAATTTAGGTCTTTGGCTAATACAATTAAAATTTGACTAATTTGTTGGCTAACAATTTGAAATCCCTAGCAAGGGCCCTGTATATGATGCATGTTAGACAATGTTTTTTTTTTTTTTTTTTTTTTTTTGTCCAACATCTTTCTTGTGCACTTTATAAAGTTATTTTTTAATCTTGTTATGGTGTTTTTTACTTGCACCAAATCAGTGCACCATCAAGCCTGGTACTATTATCTGACAGCATATTGCACGCAGATAAGAAAAAAGTGACAGAATACAAAAATGTTCAATTCCTACAAAGCAACAACTAAAAACCTAATGAATATATTGCATTATTAGTACCCACAATTAATAAATAATACAGTAGAAGACCGTTATAACGCACACCTTGGGACCAGAGCTTTTGTGTTATACAGGTTTTGGCATTATATAGGTCAATTCAAATTTTGAAACTAATATTCAGAATATATCTATATATTAGCATTTCAGAATGAGTTCTATCTGCAATGAGTCCTAAAGCACTAATTATAAACCATTAGTCATTCACAAATAAATATGTTTCACAATCAAAAGAAAGTGAATTATTCTGCACTTCTGCTAGCTCCATGGTTAACATAACAGCTGCATTTTCAAGAGCCATCTGGTATTTTCTTTTCTCAGTGAATACTAATTTTTATTTAAAAGCTTTGAATTAAGATGAAAAGATGAAAAACAGTTTCAAAATTGAATTTACCTAACAATATTTATGTTTGCAAGACAAACCAGAGAGATTTTTTTCTTCAAAACCTATTGTTTACTTTTGAAAAGTAGTGCGGTTTATAGACAATTGCGTTATACAGGTCGGCCTTATAAAGGTATTCTACTGTACTCCTAATGTTTCAGCTCTGAGCCTAATGCTTTTGCTTTTAAAAACCAGAATTTTCACCTTCAAGTTATGGAGTTCTTTGAGCACTATTTCGTGACATCTTGGGATACAATGATGTAAGATCATGCCTATGTGATTGAGCCACTTTCTGCTTCGACAAAACCCTGCAGTCTGTCATCATGTTAATATGACTGTTTGATAGACTTACAGTAAAACTCCGATATAACTCCACTGTCAAATCCCATCTTTTGGTGACGTTATATCGATTTTGGCAATATATCGAAATATAAAGTGTAAGATTACAAATAATGTTAAGAAATGTGATAAAATTAAAGCATGATTTTACCTCTTTAAGCTAAAAAAATTAATAGCTTTCAGGCTCCAACATTAATTAGTTTATCTAAACTACCTGTTTTCTGGTCCAAAATATTAATATTTTTTAGTTTCAGTTTGACTTTTTTTTTTTGGCTCAAAAAAGATAGCTCTGTTCTTTTCTAATGCAAGAAGGCTGTTCAACATTTTTCTATCAGTCGCATATTCCTTTAAGAATTTTGTTAGTTTCTAAATGCGACATTCGTTTTACAGTTTCTGACTTAAAATTCCCTTCTACATTTTCAAGTTCTCCTTCAGATGAATCGGAATCGCTAACTTCATAATTTCCTCGAGAGCCATATTTTCAAAAGCTGAAACTGATTTTTTGGCATCAATGTATTTATTTACTGTGGAAGATTTTGCAAAACAATCTCTTTGTTGATGTTATTCTGAATCTCTCATTTCAACATTACTCTGCACTCTGTTTTTCACCTTCAACTAAATCCCCATATCTCCAGCTATTGACAAGTTTCTGGTGTAATTTCATCCCATAAACCCATTTAGCTAAAAGGGTTGTAAAGGTTGTGTAAAATTTAAGCCCTGGTGTAAAAAATGCAGGCACATGTTAACAAAGCCCCACTTTCCTATTCAACCACTGATAGTGTTTTTCGGTAGAGAGTAGACCACAAGTTTATTGCAAACGAGCTCTCCACAAAGCGTTTTTGCCTGGAAACATTTTGGTGTACTCTACTTTTGAATAACTTGGATGGGAGTGCTTATTACACTATAGATACAGAAGAGAATAATCAGTATTTGGGGCATTCCACGGTATTTTGGACATTATGTAGAGTCCGTAACGTGACCTTTTTTTGCTATAACTTTTTAATTTACCGTTTGATTAGCAAATTATTTTAATTTGAGCTGGTGTGTTGGTAGGAAAAGATCAAAATAAAATAATATGCTAATTAAACAGTAAATTAAAAAGTTATGGCAAAAAAGGTCACGTTACGGACTCTACATAAATGTCAAAAATACCTTGGAATGCCCCATTTGTAATTAAATAATTGTCAACTTACTGTAAACATCAGAAATTTTTTTGAAAAAGCATTTTTTTGGAGCATGGTATTGGTCTGCGTCATAACAAGCGACACAATTATGGTGGCATAATAGGATTGGTGCTTTAAAGGGTGGGCCTTAAGTCAGGGTTTGACTGTAAATTCAAGACTGCTTCCTCAATCAGGATCCTTCCACAATTTTGGTCAATGGGAATACAAAAAATATCAATTGCTCCGTTGCTAGAGCAAAGCATGTTTTTCTATTTGCCACAACCTACCAAATTTGAATTTAAAACCTATGCAGCAGCTAAGAGGTGTTTCACATCATTATTTATAATGAAACATGTTAGTCAAGATTTAATTTACTACACAAGCCTTAAAGTTTAGTCTTAAAACTTTTTTGACGAGAAGTAAACAAATCTTCAGAACTTTCAACTTCATTCGTTTAAGGAGAATCAGCGCTTCAAACCAATAGGATCGTTCGCAAGGCAGAAAATTTTCTTAAAACATCTCTGACTGGGCAACGACCCAAATAGTTTGAAACGAAATAAAAATGCATGCACTTTAGCTTTCGAAACAATTGACAGCATGAAATCACGTGGGTAAATATCTCAAAGTCAAAAAATGTTTCACCTTAAATTCAGCACGTATATGTATCAGCACACGCGATGTAGATTCATTAAAACGAAAAAAAGTCAAAGATATTTACAGAATTGTGAGCGAAACTATATAATTTTCTCATCTCTCAAAAGAATAGCGGCCGAAACAAAATAATCATACGTGAAATAAATATAAAAACAAAAAAAACTTAGCGAAGTAGTAACGGTCCAGTTTCACTTCATTGACTTGTAAACAAGCATGGAACAGCGGTTACAGGGTTGAATTGAATTGAATTGAATACGAGTCTTCCGACTTCCACAAATTATAGAGGACTGCGTTTATTTCACGCCTTGCCTCTGTTACTAATAGGTGATGTGTCTCTCCAAATGTTCCTTGGAAGTAGTCAGAACTAAGTCCAACCGCCAAGGGGTTAACTAAAACGAAGTGCATATAATTCAGATACAAGCAAAGATAGACAAGAAGAAAACCAAAAGAGAGAGAAAAACTAGAAACCACATGCATGACAAAAGCAAAGTAAAGTCGAAGAGATAGCAGCACAACCAACAGACACAAAGGGAAAAAAGAAAGAAGGCATGCAACAACAAAGAGCTGTCAAGGAAAGAAAGAGCTTAAAGTCTGAGCCACTCCAGGGGAGAAGATCGTATCATGAGCCAAAAAATTGCCGTTATAACTGATATTGTTCTTGAAAATATAGTCCAATAACTTTTCTCTATGGTTATTTGTATTACTGCAAAAGTGCAGAATATGATCCACAGTTTCCATCACTCCACATTTATCGCAATTTGGGGAATTAGAGGATTTAAGTTTGAAAAGCTTGTTTTTAGTGATAATACTATCACAAATTAATCTATTTAGGAAGATTTCCATCTTTCTATTTTTAACTGTATTGTTTGCTTTAACGGAAGGAATTTTTCTATTTTTAAACTTTTCAAAGTATTTAGATTTCTTCCATTTTTCCTGATGTTCTTCATTTTGCCTACTTGTTAAAAATCTACATGTATCTTTCCATGTTGTGATGTTTAAGCTTGGGGTGAATGAATTGTTTGTTGCCTCTTTTGCAAGAGTATCTGCTTCTTCATTTAAATCAATGTCTGAGTGGCTAGGGGTCCATACTAAAGTAATATCATTTTTATTGGTTAATTTCTCTAGATAAATTCTTGTAATTCTAACAAGGGGGTCCTGATTCTTTTTTTCATTTCTAATAGCATTTATCACACTAAGGCTGTCTGTAAGAATAATAGTCGGAGACTCAGCATTAATTAAGTATTTGGTGGCATAGTAAATGGCAGCAAGCTCAGCTGTAAAAATAGAACAAAAGCTGGGAATTTGGATTTTCCTCTTAACATCTTTATTTTGATTCACGATCCCAAAACCGACATAATTCCGGTTTTTGGAACCATCTGTAGCCCAGACTTCTTTTCCTTTATTTTCATTTAAAAATTCTAGAAAGTCCTGTTTTATTTCTTCTTTAACTTGTGTTCGTTGAAATCTTCTTTCATCCGTGATTATTTTAAGTTTTTTGTTGTACCATGGTGGGTTGTTTTCCAATTTTTTATCTTTCCAGTGGTTGGTGTTATATAAGAACATAAAGCTTTTATAGAAGTTTATAACATCTTCTTCCACCTCTGTTGAACTTGTTTGATTGTGTGTTTCAGTGTTGATTTGTTTATCTTCCTTATACATTATTTTCAGCTTCCACTTTATGATTTTCCATTTCAACCTATTCTCGTACATATCAATATTAGTGAAATGTCTAATAACATCATTTGGTGCGAAATTGTTAAGTTTTAGTGCATTCCTGATAACTTTATTTGTGATAGTATCTAGTTTATTTCTGTTATATTTAGTGTCCTTAATTCTACAAATGTTTCCATAATCAATTTGCGGTAGTACTACTTGTTTGATAATTTTAAGAAGGTTATCATTATTGAAGCCTGTTCTGCTTCCCAAATACTTAATGACATTACTGCTTTTATGGATTTTCCTTTCAACTTCATTAGTATGTTTTCTCCATGATAGGTTGTGATCAATGTGGACTCCCAGTAATTTATGTTGAACTTTCCAAGGAATGGTTTTTCCATTTATCTTTATGATATCTGTATATTTATTTCTCGTGGCTGTCATGTCTTGGATGCTGCTCTTTTCCGCTGAGAATGATAACTTGTTGATTTCTGACCATTTCTCAATATCAGTTATAAAATTTTTTAGGGCTGTTGCTGCAGTGTCTTTGTCTTTGTTAAAGATTATACAGGAGATATCATCCGCATATATATATACTTTGCAGGTGTCGTTACAACAGTAAAAATCCGTCATAAAACAATTGAACAAAAAAGGCGATAAAATAGACCCCTGTGGTAGTCCAAAATCAACATTTCTTTCTGCTGATATCTTACTTCTCCATTTAACTATCAGTTTCCTATTCTTCAGCCACTCTTTAATCCAGTTTATAAGGTCCTGTTCTATTTTCAATGACCTAAGTTTTTCTACTAGGATTTCATTGTTTATGTTATCGTATGCTCCTTTTATATCCATAGAGACAAGAAAAACTGTGTTCTTTTCTTTTCTTAAAAACTTTATAGAATTAATTATTTGACCTACACAATCTTCGGCACTTTTCCCTTTCCTGAATCCGTGCATGTAATTAGGGAATATTTTATTTTCTTCTTCCCACCATGTTAGCCTTTTCAAAATGAGTTTTTCCATTAATTTGCAAAAACATTGGGTTAAGGCAATAGGTCGGTAACTATCTATATCATGTGGGTTTCTCCCAGGTTTGCATATAGGTATTATCATTGATGTTTTCCAATTATCTGGAATTTTTCCTTCTTTAAGGCTATAGTTGAAAATATTTAGACATATCTTAATTGCTTTTTCTGGTAAATTTCTAATAATTTTATTCGAAATTTTATCTGATCCAGCTGTTGTGTTTTTAAGTTCCTTTATCTCTTTTTGCAATTCTTCTATTGTAAAAATGTGGGTATTGCCTTTGATTTTCCTTTCTATTGCATAATTTTTTCCAGTTGTGTCTATTTTCTTTTCAAAATGTTGAGCAAAAAGCTCCACTTGTTTGTCTTCTTCAAAATATTCAATATTGTCCTTTATTAAAACAAGGTTATTGGTTGGTGTTCTATTCATAATGTTTTTGAGCTTGTTAACAGACTTATAGATATCTTTAGGTTGTTTTATTTTGTAGTTTATGTGTTCCCAGTACTTTCTTTTGGATTCAATTATACATTTTCTGAAGATCGCTAATTTTTTTTATATTCAATCCAATCAGCAACATGTTGTGATCTATAGGCTTTGTTTTTTGCTTGATTCTTCTGTTTTTTCCTTTTTGCACACTCCCTGTTCCACCAATTATCATTTGAGTTATTATTGTTATATTTAATCACTTTAGTAACATTTTCAACATTAGAATCAATAAGGTGAGTGAATTGAATATAATTGTTACAGTTAAACCCATTAAAATCAATATTATTCATAATTTTACTCATAGTCTCTTTAAAATTGTTCCAATTAACGTATCTTTTGATTTTGGTGCTATTTTTCTTTTCTGTATTCCTAACTATGGTAGGATAATGATCACTTTCCCCGTGTTCATCGATTCTAAACCAAAATAACTCTCTGACCAGTTCTGCACTTACTATGGTTAAATCAAGAATTCCATCGTCTTTTTTTTTGTTTATACGTGTGGGAATGTTTTTATTAATTATACAAATGTTGTTATCCTGAATCCACTCATAGAATTTAGTAGAGCTGGGAAAAGATTTCCTGTCACCCGTTATAGTATTTCTTGCGTTGAAGTCCCCTGTGAAAATCTGATTCCTTCCCTTTTGTATTATTTTTAAAATATTTAAATCAGCATCTGTGAAGGTTCCTGGCGGCCTGTAACAATTGATGATTTGGTAGTATTTTTTGTTATATAAAATTTTTATGCTATTAATTTCAAAATAAGAATTTAAAATGTTAATCTTTACTTCGCAGGCTGAGAAATTGTTTCTAACATATATACAAAGTCCTCCCCCTTTACTGAGGGAAGAACGTTCTTTTGAAAAACAATAATACCCATTGATTACAGGGATGTCACAATTATTGCTCCAAGTCTCTTGGAGGCAAATAATAGTGGGAGATAACCAAGAAATAAGGTTTTTCAGATAAATAAAATTTTTTGCCAAACTGCGGCAGTTCCATGATAACAAAAAACAAGCCAGGAAAACGACCAAAAAGAAAAAGGACACAACCCCTTAATCAGGATTGTGGACCACACCCTCAGCATCCATAGGATCACCATCAAAGGGAAAACCCTCCATATTCTCAGAGTCCGATAGACTAGATCCCGCGTTTGGAAGAATTTTATCACAACTTCTACTTCCCATAATATCTCTGTACTGCATTATCATAGCAATTTCAGAAGTATTCAACTTTTCATTCTCTAATGTGATATTACATTTTGAGCTATATTTAACAATTTGTAGTTCCTCTTTAATATTTTTTATTTCAAGTTTTAGATACACGATTTCTTTTTCTCTATCCTTCAGCTCTTTTTTTAAATTATTAATTATTGCATCTTTATTTTCCTCCTCCTTTTTACCTTCTTTAACCATGTCTGCATACGTTGTGTTTTTTCCTCGTTCATTCCCTTTATTTTCTGAAAATCTTATTAACACAGGGCAATTCTTATTTTCTGCATTGTGGTTGCCTTGGCATCGAAAGCAAGTAGTTAAATTGCCGCAGTTTTCGTGTTCTAATCCACAGTCCGCACACCTTACCGTTCCTTTACAATATTTGGCAGGATGCCCTATTTTTTTACAATTTTTACAAATAAGAGGCTTTTCTATGAATTTACTGATTTTATAATTGACCCAACCTATTTTAATTTCAGCTCTGTTTGTGATGCCCAGCTCTTTTACTAGGACCACAGGTATAGGCGTTTCAGCCCCTTTTTTTATGAACCGGATGACTTGAGTGACTCTCATACCTCTTTCAGAAAGTTCTTTAGCAATGAAACCCACTGAAAGGTCTACATCTATGTTTCTAATCACATATTTCGTACTTATTGCATCCTCTATTAACCTTGTACCGACTTCTATACCTAAGAATAAATTTGTTTCACTAACCTTCTTAATGGTATCAGTACTGCTTGTTGTAACAATAATGTTTCCATTTCTGGTGAAATAAACGTCATCTTCTTTTTTAACTATTTTGCCAATTTCATTATGGAAGTTCATTCCCTTGCTCTTCGGTAATTCTTTATTTATTCCAAAAATGACAATTTTACTTTTAGTTGCTCCATTTCCCAGCGCTGCTTGAATTTTATCCGTTCGAGACAAACTTGCCTCGTAAACATATTCGTTTCTTTTTGTGACTTTATCTTTCACACTTTCCTCCATGACCCTATCTGGGCCATTTTTTCGTTTATTAGCCATACTTACTCCTCCCCAGAAGGAAACCAAAAACAGGTGCTATGCATAACACGCACAGCAGCAAAAAATCAAAAATAAAAGCAGGAACAAGCAGAAATACGAACAAACTATCGAAATCCCCAATAAATGAAGAACTCTACCACCACGCAACACTTCCACGAAAAAACTCCGGTTACAGGGTTACAAGCTCCTTTTAGTAAAATCGAGTCGTCAGAAGAAGGCATCTACTACTGTAATCACGAAGAATAAATTTGAAAAATAAACGTAATAATACAAAATGCATGAAAATGACTTTTATCATTTCATGAACGCCGCCATTAAAAATCATAAATATCATGTGACAGATCACGTGACAGTTGGGCACCCCTTTTTAAAGGAGCTAAAAGAACCGCAAGGACATCTCCAAGCCTCCGTTTTCACCCGGATGCACCTTGCTTTCACCCCAGGGTGCCAAAGGACCTTTCAACGGCTCCTGTAATTCTAACAGTGTATCAGTTTCAATTCTTTCATATCTAAGAGCAATAATACAAGCAATTTTAGAATCATTCGTGGATTTTTTTTTTTGGAATTTCTAATGACAAATAGCATGGTTAACAGCATAACATATGCACAGTTATAAATTTTTGAAAAATTATGAAATAATCTACTAGTTTCACTCCTAATCACAAAATCGTCGGGGAATTGGAGTGGGGGTACCTTCTGAAAAGTGGGGATTGTTTGTTAAACAATCTTAAACTTCAGTTTTTTTCTCAATATTTTCAAGACAAAACTATCAACATATTGTATTTTTAATGCAGAACTTAAAAACATATCTTGTATCAAACTTGATAGCTTTTATCTTCGGATAAAATTTGACAGGACTTACCTACCCTTCGCGTTCCGGAATTCGTTGACCTCAAATCAATTTCTCTGACGAACAAAGTGTACCGAAAAGTACCAACAGAGAAATTGATGAATTTAAATATGACACCAAGTCCCCCTGCTGGAACCATTCGGGTTGATTCTTCTGTTCTTGCCCTTTCCAGCTCATCACAAATATAAATACTTATTCAAAATAGGTTACTGATTTTATTTTTACAGTGTGCGCAAAATGCATTATATGTTTTATTTACATTGAACTCTATTACATGATTATTCCATTTCATATATACGAGAATACCCCCCCCCCCCACCATAAGAGTGATGGTGCACCCATAAAATGCTATGAAGCACCCCCCCCTCGAAAAAGCAACATCATATACATTATAAATCAAAGTATCATATGAATTATAAGTCAAATACTTTAATATGGTGTAAAAATACAAAATTATTTTATTAAGTCTTTTTTTTTTTTTTTTTTGCTTTTGGTAAAATTGAGGCTCGTAAAACGAAAAAAATGAAGACACTTTTAAATACATACATGTATTTATTTGTTAAATAAATTAATACACATTTAACTAATTTAAAGCGTTTCGCTAATGCAAATATTTAAAGAGATATCGTCATTTAGATAATACTGAAGCACTATGTTCCTAATTACAAGAGATAGTTTTTTTTTTTTACTTCATACAATCTAGCTACACTGTTTACAAGAGAATGAAAACATGCAACCTTAAAGACGAACTATCAAACCTGACAATTTGCATATTATAACATTTAATTCATAATGCTTGATACATAAATGTTCAGCCAAATATTAACTGAGATTGACACATAAAAACAAAGTACACAATAACACTTATTTAAATTTTTTTATATGAACTAAATCTCTTTAAAGTAATAGAGTTGCAAAGCGACTTACCTATTCGTCGGTGGTGGTCTTTTGCAGGCTTTGGTCACCAAAAAGGTGATTTTTATGACAGAATAAAATTCTGCCAACAAAAATTACCCATTTGGTAGAAAGAAGAAAAGTATCCAAGAAAAAAGTAAATTACCTACACAAGTTATGCGACGCAATGAATTTACATGGCGTCCTCTAGGCAGTTATTTGGTTTTTAATTTCAGTTTGTATTCCTTCCGCGAGCATGCGTCGAGAATTTGCACTTCGTACTTAAAAATAAGTGACATAGCTTCAAATTCAATCTCATGACGATACATAAGCAAGAAAATATAAGACTTTAAAATTATCTTCAGTGAATTCATGCGAGGAACAAAACTTCTACTAATCCCCTTGATGAGTGTTACTTCGCATACATGAGTCAGCACTTGTTTTCATTGCGTGCTTTCGAAAGTTTCAGTTTAGATTTGCTGCTGGACTATAAAATTGCCGTGTAATCTGCGCATGCGTCGACTCTTACTTTCTTGCTAAACGGGAAACGTTTCTGATTATAGCAGAAAACTGCGGAGGGCGTACGAATCTGTGTATTACGGAAAACTTTTTTGTATATTCAGAGAGTTTTCCGATTTTTTACAGTGTATAACCGCGATTCGGACTAATGCTAATAAGTATTTATTGCCGATTGTTCTTGTGGAGTGTTCTTTTTTTGGTGTTTTTGAACGACAGAATATTCATATGAATGATGCATAAAATAGTTCCGTAATGGCCACAGCATACTAATTCCTAAGTTTTAATCTTAGTAACACTAAGATGAAAACATGTGTCGCTTATTTCATTTTGTTTTAATATAACTGATCTAAATAAATGTAGCTGTACACACAGCCACAAAAAAATGCGATAATATATTATGCATTTATCTGCATGGATAAAACTATACGGTCAATCTGGTTACGATAAAATTTTCTGAATCAACAAAAATGACATAATATTCAAAAAATGTTCTTATAACTTTTCATAATTTGCATTTTTATAGAAGCACTTTATTTTAAATAGCTTTCTCTACATAAGTTCTAGTAAATACTATAAGGTATATAAGTCAATATCCTGCAATATTAAAGCAACTTTAATCCACGTTGATCTCATAGAATATTAAAACAACGCTCCTTACAATATCTTTTTGAAGAAAACTGCTAATAATTTCCAAAACGCTGTGGCACTGGGATATTAATTAATTTTTTTTCATAAATTCTCGCTGTTCGAATTATTTATCAATCATAAAATCCAAGACACGAGTAATTCTATCATTTTAGCCTCGGCTATGACATCTGAACCTAGTACCCGGGAGGTCGATTAAGGCCCCCGCTAACCCCACGTACGCTGGAAATCTCGCTTTCTAAAACGGTTAAGCAGTCGAATATTTAACCCCGGTGGGAATCTTCAATCGACCAGCTCAGTTGAAATAATTTTTCCACAAAAACACGGCTCATTCTTCAAGAAAACCCCTTTCCATCCTTAACGGCCTCTGGATTCGACGTCACGTACCTGGCGAAATGGGAAGTCAGTACATTGAAAATGGCCCCTAATTCTGCTCCTGCGAAGGCAAGAAAATTTCATTTCATACTTGTTTTAGCTTTTGGACGTACGGTACGGATATCTTCTCCTTTTTTTTTTCTTCCCCCTCTCCTTTTCTGTTCTTCTTATTCTGTGTGTTCAGTTTTATGTTGCTTCAGGTGAAAGGGAAGGAGTGGAGGGAGAAAGGTTCCTCCTGTGCTGTTCCTTTAATGCGTGAGAGCGGGAAAGGTGATACATTTTTAATAGGACACTGCCATCAGATGAAGAGGTGGGGCTTCGGGGATGGGGCGGAACCAATAAGGGGCTGTACAGACAGTGAAAGGTTCATCAATGTGTAAATCAGATTTTAATAATAATTCATGTAATTGCTCACAATTGTTAGCTATTTAATTATCAAATTGTTAACAGTTTGGATTAAAAATTATTCTGAAATGATGAGAAAGTATTTGCAATCCTCGTATAAATAACAGCCAATGATCGAGTAACCAGCGAGTTTCAACAATGAAACTCGCACCACGACATGATAATTTGATAATGTTTTGGTGATGTTTAACATGCAGGAAAATGCTTTATTGTGACAAGGCTGAACTCTACCCGGTAACCGAACTGTTTCACTGGTAAGGTTGTGTCATTTGAGGGGAATGAAGAAACGAAAAAATGGTCAAAATGAACGCTACCTACTGGAGTTTAGGGTTAATCCGCTGGAGTTAGGGTTACAACTTCAAGTATCAAAATACCATCAAACAGGAAATGGCTTCGTTCATATGTAGAAGCAATTTTCAATCGTCATGCCTTGACGGGTGATTTTCTAGTTCGTAATATTCAAAGAAATATCTAACGACAAGAACTTATGAAAAATGTTGACGGTTCATGTTACATATATAGTAAATATAATTAAATTTTCTAATGCATTTTCAATAATCACGTTGCATTGATTATAGCAGGGGTACCCAAACTTTTCTGACTGGCGGCACCCTTTGAAGAGTTCGAATTTGCTCATAGCACCCTATTCTATCTCTATTATATATTGTCGCCTCAGAGCAACAGTAAAATATCTAATCCCTGAAATATCACAAAGATATCTTAATGTTACTATGAGGCGACGAGATACGTACGTATATATATTGATTCAGTGGCCACTTGGAGGAACACCTTGTCTCTACCTTTGGCACCCACTTTGGAAACCCCTTGTATTATAAAATTATGATAACCGTTTGAAATCTGCTCACATTGATACACTCACTTGTTGATAAAATACAGCAAGTTGGCGAGTTATTTGGTTTAATTTCTGCTATAGTCTTCATTCTTAAGCCATTTGGCATAGTTGCAGCATTGACAAGTTCAGTTTAAAGTTAGGTATTAATGTTTAAGAAGACTTGGATGCAAATCGAATCTCCAGGAAAGTAATTTCGATGGTCTCAGCAACAAAAACCGGATATGTGATAAATGAACGGGTCCACTTTTAAAAGAAAACTGTTTCAATAAGGTTAGCGGCAAAATAATTAAATCTTAGATAAAAATCACAATAAATTTGTGTTCCTTATTTTATCATTTGTTTGCTTGAAAATTAATTTTAAAAGAGTTATGTATAAATTGCTTAGACTTATTAAAATGGATCTGAGATTCATGCCCTTACTTTATAAATCAGGGGTATGCCAATCAAGCACCTAATTGGTTAAAGTCGTAAAGACTAAATGTTACATTTTAATTTATCTTTCATCTTTTATACAAAAAATAAAGAAAGTAATAAAAAGAAAATCCTTTACTAACTAAAGTATTGCACATGGATGTGGCAAGACATTGAACTGATTATCATCAAGAGTTATTATCTTAATCTTCGTTTAAATAATTTTGTTGCAAATTCATCGTCAAAACAAGTTTGTTCAAGTAAGTCAAGACATTAAATACTTGATCATTATAGAATTATCCTTTTATTTTTTGATGCACATAAGCCATACGCAGCTTCAACTTAAAATTTAAAAAAGAAAAAAAAAATGCAACAAATTGCAACATTTTTAATGTCTTCATATTCATGTTTTTTTTCTCACAAATAAGTATTCGTTTTGTTTCGGTAAACTCATTTGCAAAGTATACAGGTATATTCTTATTTTGCATTATTCAACTCGTAAATCAAGTCGCACTTTAATGGCTAAATTTTTACGAAAGGTTTGTTATGGCGTTAGGGCACTAAAAATAGAAAAGTGACAAATGAAGTAATGCAAGCGGGAGAAAGATAAGATTGGAAAGATTTTGATTAGTATGACTATCAAAGTTTAAATGTAAAATAATTTAACTTATCAAAAATTTCTATCGCTGTGTCGAAGTGCTACACCTATAGCTTACTACTATGTAGCATGAAAAACAGATAACTCATGACTGAGAGCTCGAAGCTTGCCGCATTTCTCAGCTTTTAGTAGCTTCTTATTCAGTATGCAATTTCACCACAATCTAATACCGACTGAGTGGCGTTGGCCTCTTACGCCCGAAATCTTATGTTCAAAAACGGCTCCAGTTTGTTAAATTTCAAGGTGCAGAGCATGGTCAGAATCAATGTCTTATGCGGCATGTTAAAGATCCGTTGAGGATCTGTTTGGTTTGGATGCTAACGGCTAAACTTGAATACCTAGTGCAGTTTCGCATTATGAGAGCCCTGGTGCTTCCACCTGGTGGAAAGCTGAGCGTTATAATTCTCAAATGCCGGGTAGCCGCCAATAGAAGTTTCACGTGAAAGAATAGATGTTAGCTCTTTAGGAAAGTTTTCGGTCTGCAAACGATGAGGATTCAGTGCACTACCACATTAAAAACACCAACAACTAAAATCCAATTTCATTTTTTCGCCTTAAGTTAGGAATGAAAAACCATTCTAAAAATATTTTTCAATTCAACTTAAAAATTTTAACTATAAAGCCGTGGAATGTCTCCATAAAAGTAGGGAATGGTTCTGCATGAAGCTATTGCTCAATCTTTGCCCCACGGAAGACATTGAAAACAATAATAAGAGAAAAACTGGAGGCAGAGAGAAAGAAAGAAAGAGAGAGAGATCGTAGAGTTGGCCAATGATCGTCAAAAAGTTCCATGCAATAGTAATGCAGAGGTGCGCACCGGTGGGCAAAGGCACACACCGGGCATTTCGTCTATTTAGTGTCTAGTGGTTTCAGCCATTTCGCGTTCCTCCGATGCCATTTATGTAATGAGTCAGTGGCGAGGCCTTTTAATGGGCCCGGGGCCATCCCGAGGGAAAATAAATCCTACCTCCTCTGACACGGAAAGATCGCGGCCCATGTTTTCATAAATAATTCCGCACGGAGAAGGAAGGAACAACTCGGCTCTTTTTAGGAAAACCTGTGGTAGTGTGGGTGTGAGGAATGTTCGCGTGAGATAGTCCTCGCTCGCCTGGATTGGGTGGAGGCAAGGGTGCTTGGGATGGGCCATTTGAAAACATTTTCGAATCGAACGAGGAGGGGAAAGTTATTGGTGGGTTAGAACCATCTTGGATGAGTAACTTTTTTAACATGGAAAAACTCTCCGCTACTAGGTTCTGTATCATTGACTAGACTGAACTAGGATGAGAAATCCTGGGGAAAGGGATATCAGTGCAATGCATAGTCGAATATTTTGAGAAAACCAAGTCGGAGAGAAATGCAGAGTGTTCACAAAAGAACTACACGGATTTCGAAAATTAATATCGAGATAACGGTATGAGTTAGGTCGGGTCACTTAATTGTGAAGAAATTAGTGGCTCATCAAATGTTATGCACAGCAGTTTCTGTTCGGTTTGTCAACACTAAGTAGAGAGCAGGGCTGTGGAGTCGGAGTCGGAGTCGGAGTCGAAGAGTCGGAGTCGGACTGATTTTGGGGTAAAGGAGTTGGAGTCGGAGTCGTTAGAAAACATGCCGACTCCGACTCCGGGTTTCTTTTTTTCTTTCCTTTTCCCTGACTCTCCTTCCATTTTTTAAAAACGGACTACCAATTGGTTCGATTACATGTATAAAAAGATACTAATAAGGAAATAACTGCCATTATGGCAATCAGCTAGCTTGAGTGCTTATTGAACTTTCTGTAGCTGTCCCCTAGTTTGCTTGCTTTTTAACTTAACTAATAGCAACTGTCAGCAAACGGTTTTGTTGCCTAACATTTTCAAGTAATCACTTTCAAATAAAAATAGAAATATAGTGTTTTGTTCGATCTCAATTATAAAATAGTAAAAGAAACGTAACAAATTAGTAAATTGAGGCCAGTAGCTAAGGTTGAAGCGTTTAAAGGTAAACTGCAAATTCAAAGAAGTTCTGGCGCGAAAGTACGAATCCAAAAGATTCGATGAAATAATCTAATGTATTTTCTTTATTAAGACTATTTCTATAAGCTTGGTTCTCACTAAAAAGTATGGAAAAAATAAGTGTAAATGATTTCTTGATTACAACACTCAATAATTGCAGTTAATCTTAAAATCTTCATATTAAGGTTAATTCAAAGCAACCAATAAAATTTAAATTAAAAATTTAGCGAAGAAGAAATATAGGTATAGTAACCGCTATTCGTACAAATTTATATACCGCCGCATTTTGTGTAAAATTAGCTCCTGACGTATATGTGCCCTATTTCCGTTGAAATTTTATTGATAAAATATTTAAAATATATTCGCAAAAATTTTCAGAATTAGAGTATTTGTATTTTTTATAAACTCTGAAATTAACTTTGGGTGTCATCCACCAGATGGGTGTCACCCGGGGCGAACCACCCCCTCTCAAGAACTTGGATTTAGAAAAAAAGCTTTTTTTCTCTCAAGTTACAGCTTTAAAAAATTGAAAGCACACGATTTGATCAATATCTATTTGCAAAACATTAAAGGGGGGCAAATTACAGATAATCCTTTTCAAATTTTTTAAAAGGGATTTTTAAGTCATCTCACTTTTTAACTCGTAACTATTGGAAAATTTGATCTTTAAATTGAATTTCTAACGTTGTACGCGTCTTAGGTTTACAATAAAAAATAAAATGCGAAATTTTTATAAAAAGGAATTAATATTTCAATCTCTGTTTAGAGGTTTTCCCCCTTCACCTGAAGAGAGCGAGGGAGTTGAAAAAATACAATTATTTTTTTTTAATCCGGAGTCGGAGTCGGAGTTGGAGTCGGAGTCGGGCGTTTCAAAATCCAGGAGTCGGAGTCGGGGTCGGAGTCGGTCATTTTCCTTCCGACTCCGCAGCCCTGGTAGAGAGGATGCATTGGATACTCGTTTCGGCAACAAGTGGATTTGAAGGTCAAGGTCTACCCCTTCGCCTCCAAGAAGCCCTTATTTAGTCCATGCGGCTTTTTTTCCTGGGTCCAGAATAATGCTGATGATGCGTACATTCAGGATGCAAATTATCTCAGCCAAATGAGACCACTTATGTGGCAACTATCACTCCAGACATGCTGTGGATGTCGCAGCACATCCACATTACCATTTGGATGCACTCCGCGCCCCAAACGGATCATGCATTGAAATCTACTAAATATCTAAAATCTTAATCAACGTTTAAGTACTTATGTTATATCATTAACTCAATTTTATGATTATAGTAGTTCAAAAAATTGCTTCAAAAATCCGTAGCATCCCTGTATTTTTTACCTGAATCAAATGTTTTCATTCCATTATATCATATTTACCTTCTGTTTGTCCTCTAACTAATAAAGAAATGAAAAGCACGCCTGTCTGCCTGCAACTCATATGTATTTCCCACGACCATTTTCCCGATTTTCAAATGTTGCATAAACTTACTTCGAAAATGCCAAGTGGACGTACTTGCGCTTTTCTTGAAATTCAACTTTCAATTTTTTCATTTTCTTCCTAAGCAATATTTTCACACAAAGAAGCAAAAAAGTATCGAAGTATCGAAGAATTATTTCAACTTTTTATACTACCGTGGGCAGTTAAAACGCCGTACCTGCAAATTTTTGATTTTTTTTTTCATTTTTGTCCTTTATTGTACTTTAGCTTGATTGTACAAGCTTGTTTAATTGGTTTCCGCTGAAAATATAGAACGAAAAAAGGTCAAACACTGACATTTTAATGTGGTTGGTATGGAATTTAAAACGCATCTTTTCAACTATCTCGAACTCATTTCTGTCGTTACTGAGCTTTACTTTCCTACGGCAGTAATATTTTTATGCTCTTTTACTCCCCCCCCCCTTACAAAAAAAAAAAAAAAAAAACTTAAAAGTGATGAAGAGAGCATCTGAAAACGAATGGCTCACCAAACGAATAAATTATTGAATATGATTTTAACCCGACATAAGTAATCGTCTTACATTTTATTATGGATCATTTTCAGAACGTACCATAATACAAAGGAATTCTTCATTGAAAATTGATGAATTTGGTTCAAAAGTTGAAAGAAAAACAAACATTCATTAAAACATTCTCTAATGCTTCACTAAGTGATAGAATCGGCGAGTTCTGAACAACAGCACACTATCATTAAGCAATCTTTCAGTGGTGTTTTCATGCACAGTTGAGCTTCTAAATCAGATGAATAAATAATGGACATCATTAAGCAGTAAGTTAACGCTCCTACGCCAGGATTAAGGTAGAACTATATGCAATATACCGACCTATCCCATTCAGAGACTGCAGTTTCGTTCCTGATAGGGACTCATCAGTCTTCAAAGACAGTAGTCGAGCTAGAGACAGATGTCATCTCATTGAAGCTGAGAGTGCCAACAAATTGATGAAGAGAAATTTATCTCACCAGCGATTGCCCACAGACATGGCACGGTTCAACTCGTAAATTGAAGGACAAAACTGCAGTCTCTGATGGATGGGATAACCGCGCAGTCGGTATATAGAATGAACACTATAATTTAATGTTCATATGGATTGATATCAATAAAATATAATTCGGAATATGAAAGAAATAATCAACAAGGTGTCCCCGAAGTCCTGCCTTTGCCTCAAAACCTGAATAAGGTCACAGTAATTTTCAGTTTGACATTAAAATGTGCCCTAACACAAAGAAAAAAAAACTAACTTTTCATTTAAAATTTCAATGTGTGACAGAGCCAGAGTGTTCTGAACAACAGAGCACTATCTGTTATCAAGCACTGTTCAGTGGATTTCATCCACAGTTGAGCTTCTTAATCAGATGAATAAATAATGAGCACCATTATTTAATCTTCATATGCATTGAGATTGATGAAGTATACTTCTGATTCGATGTGAAAGAAAAAATGTAGAAAGTGTCCCTGAAGTCCAGCCTTTTGCCACATTAACCTGAGAAAAGCCACAGTAATTTTCAACTTAACATTAAAAAGGGCCATAACACAAAAGAACGAACAATTCATTAACGTTCTTTAATATTTCACTGCGTGACAGAACCTGTGGGCTCAGAACAACAGCGCACTACTTGTTATTAAGCACTCTTCAGTGGTTTTTGTCCTCAGTTGAGCTTCTTAATCAGATGAATAAGTAATGGACACCATTATTTTCCTCCTAAAATTTATTTTTCAACATTCAGAAAATGAAAACTCATAAACATGCCACAATAGCCATTTAGATGTGTCTAACACGTGACATACCACCTGCTGCGGGTATCAGTTTCATTGCAAGACGGGAGGATGTCTTTCACAAAGGCTATTCGTCACAGAGTTAGTCACGTTACAGTATATCTGCGGCAGCAATGGCGTTTCAGACATCCGGGTATTTTATGGAAGTCCTTTGAATTCGTCAAGGTAGTACATGTATCACTATTCATTGGAAGCCATTGCGACATGTTGCCATTTTTTATATCATTATTTTATTTTTTAAGGCTGTAATTTATAAGGCGTACAAGAAAGCAAAATGGATGAGGTTTGCTTTTGATACTTTTTTCCGAATTAGTGACCCCTCCCCCCTCTAATATTGGTTGGTGCACTTTAGCTTTTTTAATTCTATTTGTCAATATTTAATTGATTTTTCTAAAGACTTCAAAAATATCTTCAGATGGAAATTGCTTGCATGAAAAAAGCTTCTTTAAGGTGTACCTGATCAAAGATTTGTAGCTTGTATTACAGCATGTTGAATCTTTTAGCAGACATGTCCAGGCCACTCAGAAAAGCTGCACGCAGCCTTTCAGCAGCAAGTGGAGCATCGCTGATGCAAACTAACTTAATGAAATACTAACCAGCAATAAACGGCAGTTTCGATGTAAAATGCCACATTGCGATATTCGATACATGGATGTCTCAGTTGCCAAGTCAATTAAATCCATTTTTTTTTAAATCCTCATTTCTGCTTTAATAGTGCCTAATCAATGCTTAGAATGTGAATTTATATTGAACTTTTGGTTCAGTACATTTCTGATTCTGAAAATGTAACACGAGAGGTCATTCACTACTATGGATAACACTATCTTCTTCATCACTTTTCTCGACTTTTTGTTTTATGGAGTTAATCGATTTGGCAAAGTGAAGCATTCATATATTGCTCAATTTTTAAGTTAAAAAAGTTTAAAACCATGTTTTTATACATAAAATTTATCTATGCCAGAAATTAATAGGATTCTCGTATGAAAATAAACAATGGATTTTAAAACTTCAATTTTACTCATAAAAAAAACACTTCATGTAATTTAGTAAATTATGTAATTGACCTGTGATTCTCAACCCTTTTGTGACCCACGGACCGGTAAACATTTCTGAAAAAAATCGTGGATCAGTGAAGTGTTTTTTTTTATTGTTTTTTTCTCAAATTTTTTTTACGAGGCACTCAAAATCTCTTACTTAAATTAATTTGTAGGGATTTTTTTATCGTGATTTACTTGTAATAACCTTTTTATTCTAAGAATTTAATAATTGCAATTGATATGCTTAATTGATTAAACCTTTGAGAAAAAATAGAATATGTATTATGTAAAGTAAGAGAAAATCAAAGTTAAAAAAAAAAACGTACACAAATGCAATTTTTTGAAAATTTGATTTAATTTAACTTTTTAAAAATTTTATTGATGTATTTATTTATTTTTTTGAAAAGAGAAATATTTTTCTACTTGAACAGATAAAAATATCCTAGGACCGGTCAAACATTTCCGCGGACCGGTGCCGATCCGACGGACCACCGGTTGAGAATCACTACCAGACAATAGTTTAATAAATATATGCAAGGGAATTCGGCCGACCCCCCCCCCCCCCACCCCGGCCACTGAAGTAACAGGCCCCATAGGCCGGGCCTCGTGGGTCGAATGGAATATTAGGCTTTGCCTACTCCTCTGAACTAAATAGCTGAAAGACGATTCTAGCAAGGGCAAGTTGTTTTCTTTACATTGACACTGTGTTGGTAACGAAACAACTTTTACAGAATTTCTTTAATTTTAAAAAAGTATCTAGAAAAGAATGGGACTTGGCGAGTGGCGACTAAATTAGTGCGACTTGGGGATTTATGTAAAAAGCACTTAATATCTTCAGAAAATAAAGGATGAGCCCAGAATATCTTCAGTGCAAGCCAAGCTGAATTTTCAGCTTGAATAGCGCAGCAGCATAAAAGCAAGGTGCAAGAGATTTGACAGACGATATGAGATTAATGTTTTTAACATCGGTCCGATTTGAATTTAAAAATTTAACAAAAAATAATAATAATAATAATAATGAAATAAATAAATAAATATATAAAAGAGAAAAATATAAAAGCGTAATTCATTTTATTTTCATGAAATTGATTATTACTTTGTTATAAATCTGCATGTTGTATCAGGATTTACGCACAATTCAAACTCCCTCGCAGAGGCTAATGTGAATATCTTATAAACTATGTATGTTAAAATGAAAAATTGCACAAATCAAAAGTTGAAAAAAAAAAAAAAAAAAAAAAAAAAAAAAAAAAAAACGAAAGAAGGAGTCCTGGCGAAGATTTTTCGGGAAAAAAAAGAGAGAGAGAGAGAGATATATCTAGTTCAGCCGTATTATTGATTCCAAAGTTAGGGGGAGAATGCAAACAACAGATAGGCCGAGACCGACAGAGATTCATTTTCTCATAGCTGCCTTCAATTTTTTATTTTGAAATATTTGTTTTGTTAATGTAGTTAATTTAGTGTCCAATGTTTTTATGAGATAGATTGAACACCTTTTTTCATGATTTTATTATTTATTTATTTATTTTATAGGAACAAAAGCAGCAAATGATGTTTTACATTGATAATTAATTTCCTTTGCTTTGGTTTTATTTTCTTTAATTTTACATTAATAATATGTTGCATCGCGACTCTTAGAGAAAACATGTAATTTATAACCTTCAAAAATACAAAAATAAATAAATAATAATAAAAATAATATTTTTTTAACAGTAGTATTGAAAATAATTAACACATTTTTACTTCTAATGCATACCTTTCAAAAGTACAAATTAGATTCCATATATTTTTATTAAACGTACGCACTTTTGAAAACTGAAACAATGACAATATTTTATTGAATGTGAAAAAAAAATGTTAATGCAACTTTCTCCATTAAAGATGTTTTTTTTTTCTTTTGAATCTATCTTTCAATGGTTTCGTTTACGGGACAAATAGTTCAATTATTCGCTTATTTCTATGTGATACAGCAAATTGCAGAACCAAACGGTTTTCTAACTGCAGCGGTTTTCAAATAGCTTGTTTTGGTTTTTGATTCCTTAGTCAGCATGGGATTAAATTTCAAGAGGGGGAAAAATCGAGTTTACAGCTGTTGCACAAACTATAAACAAATGTTATCTTCTGTATTTTATGTTTTCTTCCTTTTTCGCTTCAGTTCAAAAAGTAAAAAAATATGAAGGAATTCCTTTTTCTCCACATTAGCAAATTTGAGCAAAAATTTCACTTAAAATCCAAGTGAAAAAAAAAGAAGGAAATGAACTTAAAAATAAAAAAGCTCCTGTACGTTCTTTGTCATGTTCCGAAGTAATTTTGCACTAAATTTCATGGGAATCAATCAAATATTCCAAGTTCATACGAGCCAGAAAGACAGACGCTTTTAATTTTATTATTAGTAAAGACGAATACCTTTTACATCTCCAGCAATAAATATTTCACCGTGCTTCATTTGTTACCCCGTTGACATAGCGCTTAGTTCAAGATCCATCTGTTTGACTACAAGCGCCCTTGGAATGACCTTCGCAGGAATACCAGTGATATAACATCGCACATAACATTATACTGGACAGAATGGCAACAATTCCAATTTGCTCTCCCCTGGCCATCTCCTCCCCTCTCCTGTCAACTGTTACTTCGGTAGAACGTTGATCTCACATACCAACAGACGACGAGTCAGATCTTTGCACATTTTTGGTGAAATTAAGAGTCAGTTAATGCACATACAGGTGCTAATGAGTGAAATTACTTGAATGGTACTGGGGAAGTTAACTTGATTGCAAGGACGCATTCAGAAAGGATTTGGAACTTAGCTATAATTAATTTTTTTAGCAGAAGTGTGGGACAGTTTGCTTTTACAAACTATGAATAAAGATTTTTCGCGTAGACTGAAATACATTTCCTCGATCTTAATAACCACTTCCTGCTTTTAATGTGCACCTTATTACAATGAATAATTAGTTAGTTAATTAATTATTACTTGAACTAGTATCTTAGCACCTGCATTGGTGGATAAGGAGATCATAACACTCAGGAGGAGTTGTCGTGTGAGATAGAGTATTGTTCTCATAACATGACGCAACACTTTGGAGAATTCAATTCTACTTGAGGAGAAAGAAAGATTTTTTTTTATAGTCCCAATGGCAATTACAATCGCAGTATGTTAGTGGCGAATCAAATTGACTTTCCTCACCACAATTTAAACTAGTGGAACGGTTTAATTTTTCGCCCATCGGACTTCAAGTTATCACAACCAGACTAACAACAAATTCGGACACTTTTTTAAGAAGACGTCTGTACATATTTTTAACTAGAGTGCTAGACAAATAGGAGTAGCAAAACTAGCACTACTCATGAACATGCAAAATACGCGTGCTTTAAACCAGGGCTGCAGAGTCAGAGTCGGGCTGATTTTGGGATAAAGGAGTCGGAATGGGGAGTTGAAGGTTTAAAACTGCATGTGTTGGAGTCGCTCGGAGTTGGTCATTTCCCTCAAAGTACTCAATTCTTCCAGTGCTTGCGCAGTTGGACAGATTTTTGGTTAAAGGAGTCGGAGTCAAACGCTCTAAAATTCCTGGAGTCGGAGTCAGCCATTTTCCCTCCAATCCGCAACCCTGTTTTCAACAAACGATGAAATCTTCGTCAGTGTTATTCATTTTTAAAATTGAACTCTATGAGGTAGACTTGAGTCAAGAATGCCTTCAGGGAGGCAGAGGCAGTATCAGAAGGTTAAATGAGTTTGGACAATGCCATGATGTCGGTTACGAGAAAGTGAATTTTGCTTTTGGACCAGTCCATAAAGGGTATGGTACGGATGTAACCGCTGCGGAAGATTGTTAGAAGCAGTTGTCAGAAGAGAGTATTAAGACTAAGATCCTATTTCACTGAGTCAACAGGTGAGAAGGGGGAGGGGACTGCCGTAAATTAGATGTATAACTTCTGTGAAACCTACTGCGTTTAAAATAGAAACTCAAGCTTCTATTCGGTCCAGCATGACACAACAAAGCGTAGTAGATCGATAACTATAGGACAATTCCAAGACAACTGCTTAAACTGCGTTTGTGCCGTAATTCCACAACATTCTTATTCATCTGTGATTGCAAAAGAGTCAATCTAGATCTTATTGGAGAGTAAAGTATAGAAGTGTGTTGTGTTCGTAAATGGCTGTGTTTCTCTGTTGTGGTGCCAGTATGTCAGTTTGTAGAAAGCCATGTGACTGTTGAGAAACGACTACTGATGTTTTTAGAATTTGTTTCCCTTTGATTCAATAAAATGATTAAAGTAATATCTTGTCGCTCATGAGAAGATGGGTAACAATTCTTGACCAGCTCTTGGTTGTAAACCGGTCGAAGAAAACCCAATGATTAAAACGAATAATCTAAAATTAGAGCTAATTTTTTGTATTCATATCGTTTAAAATTCCAGAAAGCATGCAGTTTTGCTACTGCTATAGCAATTGCTTTTGTGGCAAAGAAGCATTAAAATGCAAATCGTTTAAGCGTATAAAAAATAACAAAAAAAGTAAAACTACCTGAATCGAAACTACTTACAACAGAAACTCATTTTGTTGAAAGACAACCGAAATGATAATTTTGCTAAAAACATTTCGCTCGGCCCACCCTCGAAGCTTGATCCTACGAGCGGCAAAGGTGAAGACATCGCAAAAAAAGGACAAAAGAAAGAAAAGATGTGTTCCAATCTCCCCTATAAGTCACCTTTCTTGGGCGATAAGGGCCGGTGGCCGGGCATTTGTTTCAGCGGGCCGCGATAAGGCTGCATTAAGGACCGTTCGCATGCAGCGCTCGAAATCGGCCTCTCTGATAAACTTCTCCTTCCCACTTGCTTTATGGCTTCTCATGAGGTGTGCAGGTCACGGACACAGAGAAGAAAGTGGCGAACAGGTCCGCTTTGTTTAGATCTGTTTTTGTGTTTGGAAGCAATTCATTGTCGAAAATTTACATGATATTTGAACTCGATGAAGAATTTTTCCAGAGTTTCTTAAGGTGAGATTGTCCTGGATTAATTTCTTCTGAATGCGTTTGGACTCGCTGAAGGACATTCCTGGGGAATATCTTCGGATGAAATTGTTCTAAATTTCTTTTGAATTGATTGAAGTTTACTGAGGAATATTTTCTGAAAATTTTTACAGATAAAATTGAACTGAATTAATTTCTTTCATGTATGCATTTGAGCGCTCTAAAGAGTATTTCTGGGAAATTGCCTTAGATAAGTTTGTTCTAAATTTCTTTTGAATGACTACAAGATTTCTGAGAAGTATTTTCTGAGAGTTTTTACAGATAAAATTGTCCTAGGTTAATTTCCTTCCTGCATGCCTGTTTCTTTTTATATGAGATTGCACTAGCTTATATTTCTTCCTTTATGCATTTCATCTCGCTAGGTAACATTTCTAGAGAGTATCTTCAAGGGCAGTTGTACCAAATTTATTTTACATAAATTATAATTTGCTGGTGAATGTATCCTCTGAGTTTTTTTTTTTTAAATTTATTTTTATTTATTTATTTATTTATTTATTATAGACAAAATATGTAAACGTGTTTGAAATTTTGGCTAGAGGTTGACATTTTCATGGACCTTGTGGAGGTTCACATGTTCGTCTACCCACTTTTCCCCTACACAGAGAAGGAAGTTATTTTATACAATTTTATATAGATGTACTAGATAAGATATTAATATTAAATAACTTCATCTGCCTTTCTCCATGTAAGTTTTCAGCGGTAGACATTTTGTACGAAATTATCTAGTTTTGTGCCTATGACCACAGCTGCCTTACTCCTAGGTACAACTGCAACATTTTTCATGTAGTTTATTCTTTAAAATTTTACATAGGAGGAAAACAGCCTTTATTGCATAAAGCGATTTTATTTAGTCAACGTTTTCTGTTCTGTTCTACAGTATTTAGATAGAATGGGTTTGTGTCTTTCTCTGGAACTTACAGTGTGCTTGACCACTAAAACTGATTGCTTTTGTTGTTGTTATTATTATTTTATTATTATCATCATCATTGTCAAAATTACTATTGTTATTATTATTAATATTCAGGCTTAAGCTGTGTGTGTGTCAAAAAAGACTCTATAGATCAATAAAGGAATCCCCTCATTATTTTTTGTAGGATATCAAAAATTCGCTAAATCGTGACTTTTTCACCATCAGAATGCCTAACTGATGATAAAGCACTATCAATAAGGTATTTCTTATCAACAGGCAAAAGTGTATCAACCGTAATTACTAAAGAGTCCTGTCAAAAGTGCTTGGTTTTATTTTACAGTAAAAAGTTGCTTCTTCATGGCTTATTATAGTTTACTAGCATAAAAATATTGCTAATTGTTTTAGAGAGCCTTATTTATGTAGTTGAGGAATTCAAAAAGAAAAATGTCGCTGTGTACCATTGTTTTTTCCTGTGATTTGGTAACCCGAGAAAAGTGGACTAGCCCAATAAGCCTTTGATTGATGTTCTTCTTTCCATTGAAGTAAATATGGAATTTTTGATAAGGTTTCTGAGTTTACCAGATGTAGTTTAATATGCTTTTATATCTTTACTAATAATAAAGCTCTAAGTCTCTCTGTCAGGAGGATGTCTGGATCTCTGTGACGCGCATAGCGCCTAGAACGTTCGGCCGATTTTCATGAAAGTTGGTACAAAGTTAGTTTGTAGCATGGGGGTGTGCACCTCGAAGCGATTTTTCGAAAATTCGATTTTGTTCTTTTTCTATTTCAATTTTAAGAATTTTTTCTTGAGAAAAATTATCATAAGATGGACGAGTAAATTACGAAATTATCATGACGTGGAATAGGAGAGCGAATGAGTATAGCCAATTAGCGAGAAATTTGTCCTCCATTGTTTGTAAATATACAGGCGAACCGAATGACCTTTTAATTTCCAACTACGGGCAAAGTCGTGCCGGTACCACTAGTTGAAAATAAAGAATCTTTCCATTTTTTTTAGTCTGATAGTCTTCTTTATCATTTTTTCAGAGTTATCCCTTTTGCGACCCCAGTTCTTAATAAGGTCATTTTTTACCATTTTTTCTCAAACTGCTGCCAAACGTAACAAACTTGAATTTTCACATTGAATGATTTTTTTCCTTATTTTTATGAGTCATTTGATAAAAACACAAAAACTGAAAGCAATTGAAGCATTAATGAGCGAGATATTACACCCTGAATCTTAAGTTCGTCTCATTTGGAGCACTTACTCTATAGTTTTTTTTTCTTGGCAAATTACTTTCACAGAAAAAGCTATTGCCCCGAGGTACAATCATGTCTTGTATCTAGGATCAGGTGTGAAGTTTCGCAAGCAACTATTTCTCATAATTAATTATTTTAAGTATTTTTCTAATCTTTTTTGGTTTGCAATTGGTGTTAATGTATGCACATCAGTTTTTCACTAAAAGGCATCTTAGGTGGGTAGGTCTCCCCGATGTAATCCCTCATCAATTCAGTTTGTACAGAATCTCTACGAATAATTAAAAACCCCCTCTTTAACGTAACTCTACTATTTTTAAAAACTAATGAACCGATCCGAAAATGAAACGGAAATATGAAGAAAAAAAGTCTACAATATTGATGTCCACAATAAAGCTAACCATAGGTACAAACTGCTTAAGCAAATGATCATTTCCGTATTAAGGTTTTGACCTTGGCACATATTGAACGGACATAAAAACTGAAAAGCTTTTAACTTTGACCTACAAACCTACTGAAGTACTTTCCGTCAAAAGCTTAATGCGTTTAGAAGTAGATTCCTTTGTTAAGTGGGACGATTCACATGTACGAGCCAATGAATATCTATGGGGTACACTTCTTTTAGCAGGTTAATTCTATAACCGTTCAGAATGTTTTTCTTTTCTTGTGCCCCTTTCTTTCGGTTGTTATCCTATTAAAACCGTTGGGAACCTCATCTTTACTGTTCTATATTTGTTTTTGATTTATTTGGCAAAATAGTAAGGGTCAGTCGCAGATTAGGAAAATAACGTAAAATCGATTCTGCGTTTTATGAGGGAACTGCAATACTTATGTTTACCATGTGGATATCCCCTCTAAAATCAAGGACATGTTTTGAAATTAAAATAATTTTATTTTATGTAGTTCATGAAAACAAATGTTGAGAGCAGAAGTTGTTGAGCTCTATGTAAATGCTTGAAGATATGTATAAAGATATAATTGAAATATAATGTCGAATGATGTATTTGATGATACACACTGGAGAATTTAATCACTGGAGAACTTAAAATGATTTTATGTATAATTTCAGAATACCCAAGCAAATAATGCGCCACAAAAGTTTTCCAAACACAGAAAATTATGCAAGTGTGCTAAAACACAAGCATCTCATTTGGGCATCAAACATGTAATTTCAATTTATAAATAATTTCAGTAGACTTCAAAAAGGTTTAAAAAATATAGTTTTAATGTATTTTTTTAATATAATTTTAATATACAATAAAAATTTTATATTAAAATACTTATTTTTAATTGGTACACCTTTTAAGGGAATGACGGGAAGGGCCGTCCGGAGAGCTGACAGCTCCCGGGGCGAAAGTTTCCTGGCGATCCCTACCCCCTATACGCACAAAAAAAAAAAAAAGAATCAAGTTAGTTATAACATCAGTGCACAATATGCGTGAACGCGTCATATTTGAATTTTTTACGTATTAATGAACAGAAAAATCAGAGAGCTATGCATAATACAAACTAACACATAAGTAATGAATCTGTTTCTAATATATGTGAAACATTAATGCCCCAAAAACTTTTCGTAAAATGGAAATATTAAAAATCCAAATATTTATCTAGTAAAATGGTATTCTACTGGACAAAAAACAAACAATTAAAACTGAATTGTTTATTCATATTAATCAAACTAAGAACACGAATAAATAATTTGCTGATTATAAATGGAAAATGTATTTACCGAAATAAATTACATCCAAAATTTAATTTCGATTTGGATTCATCCAATGATTCTTTTCAAGAGTTTTTTGGTTTTACTTGTTCTAACTTAATACCAGCTTTCGCATATGTTTAAAACAAAGATGTTATTCTTTTGCATCAAATATTTGTAAGTTTTAGGGAGAAGCCCACAAATACTCAACAACATCGTAAATTGCGCAGAATTTCGTTTTTGGAGCTCTAATTTCGAAAAATCACTGGCCCTAATATCACAAAATATGGCCTTATAAATTGCCTTTTAAGACTTGAGTATAAGAAAATATTCGTGCAAGTGTCCCCATGCCGCCTTTCTTTAATATCACAAGCAATGGGTTTTTTAAACTACACTTACAAAAAATTTGGGCGGAACAGCGCCTGAATGTAAAAAATTGCTTAAATTACTTAGACCATAATTTTGAACAATTTTCCTGGGAAAATGCTCCTCATCCTCCCATCCATAAAATCTTCAAAGTTTGTCGAAAGTTTCGTTTTTGAAAATTTGATTTCGAAAACGTGCAGGGGGAGAAGGGATTGATTTCAATCTATTTAAAAAAATAATCGATCCGGAAACAGTCACTGAACTCACTTCCTTACCCTAACGTCAATAAACATGGCCCCTATAATCGCGTTTTTAAGGCTAAAATTGCGTTTTTAAAATTAAAAGTTTCAAAATGTTGACCGACCACCTTTTGACCTTTTCCCTATCGGATCAAAAAAAGGAAAAATTTTTTTTTTTTTTTGCTGTTTTCTGTTTTTTCAATGTGCCGCTTAAATCTTTTTTCTGGTTACGTACCAGCACGCAGGGGCAGAATTCAAGCAAATTTGGAGAGAACTAGACAAAGGAGAAGTGCCTTTTGTTTTATTCTAATATTTTCAGAAATTGTATCTGCTTCAATGATACAAATTAAACGAATGTTTTGGAGACTTAAAGAGAGGAATATTTTCGTGTCCTAGGAAAAAAAAATAGAAAATCATTGCAATGATTCTCTATTTTGTGTGTCTATGACTGTGTATCTATGATACACGAAATGAGGGGGGGCCGCAAGGCTCCCCTAATTTTATACAATTGAGGCATTTTATACGATGAGGGGCGTCGCACCTCGCGGCGCCCCTCATTTCGTGTGAATGTCTTCGTGTTCCGTCGAAACGAGGGGCGCCTTGCGGCGCCCCCTCATTTCGTGGCGCCCGGGGCGGTTGCCCCGCTCGCCTCCCCCCTCCCGTTCGGACGGCCCTGATGACGGGATTTAACAAATGACGGGAACAAATGAAGAAACAACAACAACGCATAAGTGGAATGTATCTGTGACATGATTCATTTAGAATGCGGCGTATAAATCAATTTGAAACATTAATGTGCAATAAGGTATATAGCACGGTATATATGTGCGTCTTTAAAGGGACCATTTATAAATAACGAAAATGAGTAAAACAAAATATTAGTGGAACGTACTTATGACAAAAGTAATTTTTAAAATGTGAAAATTTCCTTTTTCTTGCTTTAAAGTTTTACTATTATGCCAGTTTACCGCTCATGAACATAAACTTAAAATATTTTTTAAAATAATACTCTTAATTCGCTCAAAATAATTTATACAAAAAGCACCAAAAATAGAGAAGAGCGGGTTACAATGGGACAGTGTTCATTTCTTTTCCTGTAACTTTTTAATCTAAGTTTTAAAGGAAATTTAATTGCAGAACATGATTAGAGGTCTTTAGTTGTTAATGTAATTTTTCTCATATTTTTTCCTTACTATACTCCTTTCAAAAAATTTGTTTTCGAAAGGCTTTCAATTTGTTCTACTGTGCTCCACATGGGAACAGAGTGGGACAAGGCATATAATACAGTGGGATGTTGAGAAAGACTCATAAAAATCAGCTACATTATGACAATTGAGCTGTGCTATAAACGCAAAAGTCATATTTGCATCTGAGTTCAAAATGAGAAATTGCTGTTTAAAGTTGAGTACCTCCATGAATTTGATACCGATGCAACTTTTTCAGATTAAAAAAAAATATTTCCCCTTCACAAATGACCATAAAACATTGTATTTAGGCAAAGTATGCGACAAAGAATCACTTGGTGACCGTAACTCAATTTTGATAAAAAGTGCAGATACGACTTTTGTGCTTAACACGGCAGTATACATAGCACACAAAACGTATAAAATCAGTTTTTAAAAGGCAAGGTATAAGAATAGTTATACTAGTAATGCACATGCAAGAGTGAAATAAAAAATGTGTAAAATAACGTTTGATGCACTAAAAATAATTAAGTAACTTTAATAAGACATAAGTAATCTGGAAAGAATAAGAATAATAAAGTGTAACAGATAATCATTTTAACTTAGAAAACCATCGGAAATCTTCAAGGAATTCTGTTTTTCTTGTTTTTGAACCGTAAAAGTCATAGATAATTTTACAGTGCTGTTACATGTTTTATTTCATGATTGGAAGCAGAAAAACTCAGAGTAATGTATTCAAATCACTATTCATACGAAATATTCATTAGTAATAATATGGTATTATCAGCAGATTAAAAGTGTGCTGCCTAGATATGCCAAGATGAGCGATTAATGTGTATATTTATATTGCTGACGATACCCCGCCTCCATGGTTTTCACTTCCTGATATGGTGAAAACAATGGGACGGTGTACCCTCAGAACTATAAATGTATACATTAATGCTATTATAAGCATACTTAAGTTCATATTTTTAATATTAATTATAACTGTGAATGAAAGTTGAATAATAGGGAAAGGTTCTTTATTGAAGATCTGCAATGCAACTCTGACTATGCAACATGTGATGCAACAAATACAGGGTGTCTTGAAAAAGACTGACTGTTTTCAAAAATTTATAACAGGATTACAGTTAATGGTAAAAAACAAATTCTTGCAGAAAATTCATGTGGTGGACTCATTTTTTCCCCCTCAGAGTTCCAAATTTTGGTTCAAAAATGTTTCAAAAGATGGCGCTGCACATAGTAAGCCCGTAAGTCAAAAAAGAAAAATTAAAATTCACTGATTTTTCCTCCGATTGCGAAGTGGGATTACAGCAGATAATTGTTTGAAAATATTGTTTTGTTCTTTTGTTCATTATTTTTGAAAAGTTATGGTGCAACTTTCTATTTTTTTTTAACTGTACGGGCTTACTATCTGCAGCGCCACCTGTTGGAAAAATTTTCAACTAAAATTTGGAATTCAGTGATAAATAATTTACTGCCCACCGCATGAATTTTCTTCAAGAATTATTTTTTTATCATTTACCGTTTTCCTGTTATAAATTTTTGAAAGCAGTTAGTCTTTTTCAGGACACCCTGTATATATATATGTATATATTTACAACGTGAAAATTTTTCCTAACATGGGACTCATAGGAGTGAGCCCTATGCTCTGGTTCATGCGGAAAAATACATGACAAAATTGTAAAACAAATTTCTAGAAGAAATATATATTGGTTTTGATGCTTGTTTAAAAAATGATAGAGGGGAATATCCCCATGAGTCTCCCAATATGCTCCAAATGTTCATGATCTTGATATTTGCACTTCCTTAGCCCCTTAGAAGAATGTTAATGGTTAATATAGTGCTCCCCCTCCCCCGCAAATAAAAATATTGGCTATGAAACTGTCGAAAACTGAAAAAAAGTTGGAGGCGTCATTTCCAAAATGTGGGACGTGATAGGGGGGGGGGGGAATGGTGGTCATCTTTGGATTCTGGGGATTCTTTTAGATGAGCACCAGCAAGAATGGTATCAGAAACACTTTAAAGGGTATTTTGTTTTCTTTTTTCCGCGCAGTGCAATTTATACTTCAAATTCAAAATATTAAAACTTAAATTAGATAGACAACAGTGAAACCAAAAATGAAAAGGGCTTTCTTACAAGAAACTAGTATGTTGTGGCCATCACGAAACTTTCTTCTATATTTTTTTTTTTTTTTTTTCTGATTTCACCCCATGCTTGACGAGGAAGCAATATTCCCAACAAAAACAAAATTACACATGCAAAAACTTGACGACCATCCCAATGTCTGAATTATTACAAAAGCAAAGCAAAGAGCGAAAATTGAAAGTTATTTTAAAAGCCTTGCTTGAATTAATTACAAATATTTTATTTGTTAACAAACATAAGATGGCAACAGTTAAAAATTTTAAATCATTGAGATAATATTTCCGATCATTTTCATACAATTAAAATCACGAGAAATATGCAGACGACAATCTATTGCGATTTATCTTTCTTATTGTTGCATTAAAAAAGCTATTTTTATTCGCAAAAAAAAAAAAAAAAAATCAACACCTCTTGGAGCGATTGGCATCAAAATGGAACCAAAGCTTGTTTACATATGGATTCACATATATTCCAAATTTCAACCAGAACGTAGCATTACTTCTTGAGATAGGGCACTCACAATGGAAAAAAAGAACGGGCGATTGCGCTACCCCCTTTTTAGCTGTTGACACCAAAATAAAATCAGCTCTTATACCCACTAAGGGCTACTAGCGGATAAATTTTTCTTTCATTCCGGTCATTATTTCTTCAGATACAGCAGTCACAATTGACGACAAAAAACGTTCCATAGCTCAACCCCCGTGTGAGTTATTGACACCAAAATTGAATTAGCACCTATTCCTGTTAATGGCAACATATGGACCAAATTTTGTTTGATTCCGCCAATTACTTCCTGAGGAATAGCAAGCACGCGTCAGTCAAAAAACGTCCCACTGCTCCACCCCCCTTGGAGGAATTCGCGCCAAAAACCAATGGGCACAAGTTCACATAAGGGCACATATGTGTACCAATTTCCGTTCAATTTCATGTGGTAGTTTTTGCTGTAGAGCGGCCACAAAAAAACTGGTCACACACAGACTTGACGCACACACACACACACACACACACACACACACACACACACACACACACACAGACATTTTCCAAAAATAGTCGAAATGGACTCAGCACACCTCAAAACGTTCGAATCCGTCAAAATTCGAAATTCGAAAATTTGCACGAATCCAATACTTTCTTCTACATATTAGATATAGAAGAAAGTAAAAATGTAGCAGTGTCTAGAAGCAATTGTCAGACATCGTAAGTAAAATATGACACATAATATTTTAATTTTTAGGATTTGAATAAAATGAAAAATTCCATTTTTCCAGCTATGCCCCAACACTATACTTTATTTTCAGTAAGTTACCGCCCTATTGCCAGGGCTACGGCAGAAATACATGAAATACACCGCCAGCTGAGTCATTCCAGCCGAGGACTGCAGTTTCGTGCTCAACTTCAGCATACACATTACACATTTCCAAAAGTAGTTATGTACTGTTTTAAATGTTGCAGATATTTCATGTGAGATAGTGTTTCAACGCTGTAATTTACAAAATTAACAGCATTATATTTCAAGTTTAAACTTTACACAGTTATTTACTACATTTGCTCTAAAAATTATTCGACGAGTCGGTTTTTTTTCAACACAGCAATTTATTTGTGCAGGTAACCTCCGAAGAACAACTTGAAGAACATGAGCTTTTAAGAACACGAATATCTCGCTCCGAAGTACCCTATTTCAAATTACATGATTTTCGTGTTATTCTAGAATAAAATGCACACACTGTCCGTTCTCGAAAGCAAAGACTAGCACTCAGGATAGATTCCATTTTAAAAAGGGGCGATAGGTTGAGGATGCGCGCTTCCCGCTCGCACTTGCTATGACTGTCGTTTTCGACGCTACTTTGGAAGAACTGCTGAATACGTTATTTTTGCACCTTCTACTTCCGGGTTTCCTTCCCTATCTTGATAAAATCAGAACAGACGTGACACATGCGCAAATTGGCGCTAGGTCTCGGCTAAAGAAAACAGACAGTATTTTTTCAGTGGCGTACCTAGATTTTCAGTCTAAATACTGACAATATGAACCTAATCCTGAGTCCCTAGTCACCCACGACGTGGGGTGGAAAAAACAGGGGTTCCGAGGAGGGGGGTATCCTCCAAAAAAATTTCAAATTTGTAGTTTTAAAAATGCATTTTAGCTTCATATTTTTAAGAAGCTTGCAATTCCACTTTGGGCCACCCCCCCCCCCCAGACGGGTGATACCCGAGGCAGACCGCACCCCCGTAGTGACACCACTGATTTATTTGCTACAAAATTACTTCCAAATGTGTCATGTGTGTAATAAAATATAGGATTCTGATTAAGCGCAAAATTGTAGCTTTTTAATATTTTTTCATTTGAAACAAAATCTAGTTTTTTGTAGTCTCGAATAGGACGGTTTCAAAAGACACGGAACCAATTAATCAAGTTGTTCTTCGGGGGTTGGTAATAGCATTAGTATCACACATTGTCAGTTTATTATAGCTACCACATCAAAATGAATCTCATGTCCTTAACCAACAACTTATCCATTCGTAAAGCCTGCTACTACACACTGGCTTTCAAGAACTAGATTTAAATGTTCAGCTCTGCCAAATTGCTCCGACAATTCATAAAACCCTCTTACATGCAACAATTTGTATCCTGCAAGGTGGAAAGAAATGCTAATAAATATTATAAAACGCATTATCTTCATCACGCGTCACCTTAACAAGCCATAACTTTAGAAAAAACATTCTTACAAGAAAAATTCTTCTTCGGGCTCGGCTATATTTCCTTTTAGCCGAGACAAAACGTCACAGGGACAGCCGGCGTACTTTCTCTTGCGATAAACTTTCGCTCTGTTTTTATTGTTTGCTGAGGAAAAAACTACTTAGTATCTAGAAGCCCACATAAAACATTCTAAGTGCTAAAGCACAGCGTGGCGTGTCATTCGTCTATGTGTGACCTTTCTTGCTTCTTCTACAGGTCTTAAATCCAATTCACAGGTGTCTGTGGCAACGGTGCAGTTATTTTCCTGATCGCCATGAAATACTCTAGCAGAGATTTGCCTTTTTTTTCTTTTCGTTAACACTGCTCATGGTCAAGAATGAAGGGTTTTACCACTTTTTCAATTATTTCATGGTACACGGGTATGAATTTCAAGGTTTTTTTTTTTTTGTTTTTTATTTCTTTTTACATAGTAAAGGAAGTATTGTATTTGCGAAAAAAAATTCACTCAAAAATTAGCCTTAATTTCCATTTTGCTCGCCCCCGAATGAATATTGAGTTTTTTCTCAACCCGACCACACGTGGATATATGCCTAAGAACGTATAGACATTAGAAATATTCATTTTAACGATCCTCGAACTTATTACAAATTGTTTTCTCGTGACGTCTGTATGTGCGTATGTGTATATGTGCGTATGTATCTCGCATAACTCAAAAACGGTATGTCCTAGAAAGTTGAAATTTGGGACGTAGATTCCTAGCGGGGTCTAGTTGTGCACCTCCCCTTTTGGTTGCATTCGGATGTTCCTAAGAAATTTACACCTTTTTGGGGGAAAATCATTGGTTAATTTCAATGCAAACTCAAGTGGTGTTATAATTTTGCAAACACTTGATGATATGTCGCCAATTGGCGACAAATGTGGCTTTTTTTTTATTTTTTTCTTTTATTTTTTCTTTTAAAGTCTGGTTTTAATTTGGCCATACTTAGAGAGTTAACCATTGAAGCACATTAAAATTGCCAATATTGGGTAAGCTTATCTGTATAAAACGTTTTTTTTTCTTCTTTTTGCTTCGGTTCGCAATAAACTTGGGGTGATTTTTTTTTTTTTTTTGAGCAATTACGAATTGCTCATTGAAATCACTTAATCGAGGTTAAGGTTGCTGTGATTTTTCAGATTACCATGGCGACGAGAATAAGTCTAGCTCGCTGTTTTAATATTTCTGTACCTCAGAGCCAGAAGGGTGCAAGTCCAAAAATTGCGATTTTCTGTTTATTAGTGCATTGTATGTAGAAGTCTACGCCGCGTCGAGCCACATGAAAGTAACTCTTTAAAAAAACATATTTTCTAATTTTTTTACCAGGGTTAAAAGAGCGCGCGTTCCATCCTTTGCGTGGAAAAGTTTTTGCAGGAAAAAGTTTTTCCTGTCTTCTGTAAAATTATCATTATGTGACTTAACGTTCTTCTGGATCTGAGGCAAAGATTTATGAAGAAGACAAATTTTCGTACCCATGGATACAAATCGTTTGCATTCATTCAAGGCTTAAATTAGCAGATTTTGCTGTATTAATCCGTCTCATTTAACCATGATAAGAAATAAAAATACCACAAAGTTATACACTGTAAATTTAATCTTTATGATGAGTATAAGGGTGCAAATTTGCCGTAATAACCAGGTCTTTATTATCGCATCTTTATGACCATTCCTATTTTCATGGTTATGCTTCGTACTATCTAATCTAAGAAATCACCTGTCGTAATATGACAGGTGCGAATTTCTTCCTCATTTCCATTTCAGTCTGTTTGTAGAAGCAAGAAACTGAACTAGTAGAGTTCTATCGCAATCCGTGATTGCAAAAAACATAGTTTGAATTCAAGATGACAAAATTGAGATGTTTTTTTTTCTTTGAAAGGCTGAACTTGAATGGAGGACCCCCCCCCCCCCTCCCACCCTCATACTATACAATTTTTTTTTTTCTATTTTCAGGAATTGTGTCCCATGAACTAGTTGCAATTGGCGGTCTTGTTAACACCAAAACCAACATTATAAGTCTAAGGGACTGGCACGATATTTTTGTGAATGGCTTGATTTTGCAAATGCAATTCTTGGTCCCTGCTGTATTCTCGATTGCGCGGTCACAATTGAAGTACCAAGAAGTAAGGGAGTGAAAATGGCACAATTAAAAATTTTATGTAAACTTGTACAAACAGAAAGAGAATATTTTATCTGATTTAGGGCAAGATATAGTACTAGTAGCCGTGGTAGCAACTGCTATACAGCATGATTTAGGTAAACTTTTCAGTGAAATCCCACCTAGGGTTTGAACTACGCATGCGCTTTACTTAAGACTTTAAAAAGTCCATTTGCATCCCTTCGCTTCTCACTATCTCAATAATTGTTTTCTGAAGGATATGTTTTTACGGTCTATAAACTAGCAGTCCTATTTTTTATAATTATTATTATCTTACATTCAAAGTTTTATTTAATTCGTTCTCCAAAAAGTATCATGTTTGTTTAAAATCAATAAGCGTAGACAATAACAACTGAATTAAAAAATAATTTTATTGATTACCGCTAAGGCCTCATAGAGGTAAGCAAACTTGGATAACGCACAGTTCATTTCAAATTCAATAGAAAAAGGCTTAATGCACCTCACTTATGTTCAATTACAAAAATGTTGTTTTTAGCATTTTTAATTTACATAGAAGGGATGAAATACTTTTCTTTCTTCGCAAAACATCATAAAACAGGCCTATTTTTGATTTCCCAAAAACAGGGAAAGAGAAAGGGAAAGAAAAAGTATTTAGCTCTGAAAATTAGGAAAATGAAACTAGTTTTGATGATTAAACATGATAATGAGAAAATTGTTGCCTCAACTTTTTGATTTCATGCGTCCCATCGATTAGAACCAACAGAACACTTCTCACAAACACTTGGCGCCGCAAACTGATTAAAAACAAATCTCTTTACACGCAAAACAACTGAACTGGACAAAACCGCTGTTTTCACTTTCCACGCATTTCATATGGTAACAATAGATTCAAGCACCTGCACCAACTTCCATATTGCCACGCCAAAAACTAACGATGCATAGCGCTGCAGTCGTTGCCGGAAGAATGCCGTTGCCACCTGCCGACACAAAATGTAGCTGATTTGTATTGCAGCTCAAAATTGGTCCTTTTTTTTAAAAAGTTTGCCAGTGTAGTATATGGGAAATGCTCACGAAAATAATATATATCACAAGTCCGATACTTTGGAATTAAAAAAAAAATCTTTCCCAGTTTTAACTTTTACAATTAATTGAAAATATATATATTTATATAACCCTAAGCGGCCTAAATATTTAAAAACACTTCATAAAGTGTCTGTGCCCAAGCCATTGATACTTCAGTATGAATAGTTAAAAACACTAAATCAATTTTAAAAATAATTAACGCATATACACTGATCCTATATCAATGCATTTTAGTTGGTAGATTAAAAGTGATTGCAGTGTTATGTGATAAGTTTGTGCAACACAAAAAAAAGATCACTTATCAATAAAAATCTTAGTGATTTCATCATTTATTTATTTTATAAGTCATTAGCAATATTCAAAACAAAACAAATTTTTTTTTTAAAAAATGCATAGAAATCAGTTACTTTTTAACCGACTTCAAAAAGGAGGCGGTTATCAGTTCATACCGTATGTATGTTTTTTTCTTTCTTTTTTTTTTTTTTTTTCTTTTTTTTTTTTTTTTTTTGTCCACTCACAGCGTCTCACCTTGTGAACCGATTTTGATGATTCTTTTTTTAATGGATAGGGGATGGTTCAACTTAGGTCCCATTACTTTGTTTGACCATATTTGCTTTTTAGAAAAAAAGTTATGGGCAAAAAACAGTAAATTTCATGCAATTTCCCTATTAAATGATTAAATAAAACCCATTGTTATAAAAGTTTGGTGCCATACAACAGTGATATTAATAGTTATTTTGGTGATAATTTTGAATGAAGGTTTCTCTGAAGCAAGCATCGAGTTTCTTCAGTGTCATTGCTTTATAGTGGGGGTAAACCTAACATGGAAGCGAGATAATGCAGGGATTAAAATCTGCTTAGCCTTCAAAATGCTACCAGATTAGGTTTGTCTCAACGATAGTAGTATTTTTATCGTTATCATATGCCATTAGCAGATCATCTGGGCTAAGTTAGGAGATACAGAATTGCATCACAAGCACTTTGTATGCTTTGAAATGTAACTTAGTTAGGAAAAACGTAATATTTAAATGGTTAAAATTAAATTAACAAACAAATGAATTCCAGAGATTAACAAAGATATATTTTTAGTGCCAATCTTTAAAAGTTTAAGGCGTATTTATAGTTTATTTTAGTATGGAGCATTTTTATGGAAAAAAATAAGGTGAAGTTTCGTGATAGTAACTTCTTACTATTTCTGAAATACATTTACACTAAAAAGAATGAAATAAAAAAATTTTGGAATAAAAAATAGAACCGACTTCAAAATTGCTCTAAAAAGGGAAAAATAATTTTATTCTTTAAACACCATCGATAATACTTTTAAACATAATTTTTGAAGTTGGCGCAAAAACGATAGATAAAATCATTCACAGCCATAACTCAACTACACTACAACTATAAATTTAACCAGGTCCACTTTCTTCAGTACCACATACATTATGCATTGATAACAGCGTATTTCAGTAACAATATAAATGTTTCGTTCCTAACTTCAGATGATTTTCTGAAAAAAATATGAACGAAGCATGGCTACACTGGATTTTACGTTTTGTTTTTGCGCCAACTTCAAAAATTATGTTTAAAAGTATTATCGATGGTGTTTAAAGAATAAAATTATTTTTCCCTTTTTAGAGCAATTTTGAAGTCGGTTCTATTTTTTATTCCAAACTTTTTTTTAAGTTCTTATTAAGAATTAATTAATAAGAAATAATGAAAGCAATCTCCGATGCATGAGTTTGGAATTACAGTTGGTTCTCTGGTTAACGACGCTCTATTAAACAACTTTCTCTGTTTAAAGATGATTTTTCACGGTCCCAGATTCTCCACTGTATTTAAGGACGTATTCTACTTAAGGACGATTTTTTGTGGTCCCTTGAAAATCGTTAAACAAAGAGTCGATTGTGTTGCTAAAAGTTGAAAAAAAAATTTTTAATAAGAAAATTTGAAATTTAAAAAAATACACGTCAGATAATCCATGATTGAAGAACGAAGTCTATTTTGAATTATTTCCTTTAATCCACGCGTAATACATTCAAAGATTAAGTAGCAAAAATTTAAGAGATAAACATTATATAATATGAAATGTAAAGATGAAATGCGGACACATTTTAAGAATAGTATCATTTTAAGAAAACTTCATTACTAAGTTTCAATAACCAAGTAAACCGACAAAATAGTTAAAGGAAGAACGTCAATTTTTAACTGCTCATTATAACATCTAAGAGCCCTCTGTGTTTTTTTTTATTGTTGTTGTCATTGACTTTGCTTTTTCTGTTACCACTAATAAATAAATATATAAATAAATAAATAATACTAATAATAACAATAAACGAATTGTCAAAGGACTAATAAATTACTTCGATACAGCTAGTTGCAATGTGGAATATAAATAATAGTTGTTTCTCTATAGTTGTTAGGTTTAGCTTAGTGCTAATTTTTTTAGGTGTTACTTATGAGAAACATTTCTACAAGAAGGTGTTAAATATTTGTTCTTGGTGATCTTTTCAATAGAAAATAAGTAACTGATTAAATTTTGATGAAATTCGGATACAATGAACTTCAAGGCACCGAAATTTTGTTCGTTGTAACGGAAATTTCATTGTAATAAAATTCAAGTAATGTAATAGAAGTTAAATCGAGATTGAAAATTAATTGAAATGAATTCGTTGAAATGGATATTTCGTTGTATTGGTATTTGTTGTAACGAGATTTCATTCACTGTATATATACATATGTAGTACGTATACGTATATGCACGTACGTGCGTGCGTGCGTGCTTGTGTGTAAAGAAAAAAAAATCATATACTTCAACAGATGCAAAACGTCATCCAATTTCTTCATCATCAGAGCATGAAGGAATGTTTGCAGGTGGTACCGAACAAAAAGGACGAATGTTCAGTATTGTTGAAAAGGCACGATTAGGGGAGCAGGATAGTGTATGCAACCTACTTTAAAAGAAACAAACACCTGGAGACTAGTTTGTACCTGGTTTGTACGAAGGAAGACAAAGCGACTCATATGGCCCCATAAAAAAATGGTAGAAGTGTTGATTAATTTGGTTTTAAATTAGTTTGGTCTTTTCATTCTTTTTCTTTTCTTATTACATCTAACCTGAACAACCAAGTTATTTATGGTTTCAGCAACTTTGAATATTTTTCAATTTTTTGTTCCTATAAAGTAGTTTATCCAAAACTATATTTTGCTACTGGACTCAAACACAAATCAGTAGTAACCGCGATTCTTAACAGGTCTGTGTGTGATGTACTTTTTTCGCATTGAGTTTCGATCTTAAAACGAATCTTTCACTACATTTTGCAATCGCAAAAAATTGGAACATTCCACAAATCAACTAGCTGTTTATTAGAACGAAACGTACATTACCCTTTTGCTTTTTTTTTTTGAGTCATAATCTTAAAATAAAATCGTAATTTCAAGAAGAAAATCGTTAAGCAGAATTAAATTTCGTAAATTATTTGCTCATTTATTTTTGGATTCACTATTGAAAGTCGCATCTACGTGAAGAGGCTTCAAATGCGAGATGGGGGAAAAAATTAATGATAGTTGCAGTCGATTCATTTAAATAAATCCAATCATTCAACCTGTACGCGAAACGCATTGTGTAAGTGCAAGTGTCATATGTCATTTTGTGGGGTGGAGATTTTTGTCCATCCCACAAATTGTGGCGGGTCATTCCATGTTTCAACAAATGACCTGTGCCGCGCTATTTTTGACTTTGATGAAATTTGGTACCGTAAACTCGGGCTACTTCGGCCCACGTTTTGGAACTTTTCTTATCATTTCTCAATAATTTTGTAACTAATTTCCAAGTTGTGGAAACCTTTTTTACACATCGAGAGTTCTCTTAATTTAAGTTTTTAATACTGATCACTTTGTTTCGAAGTAGCCTTTTTAATTATATTTGAGCCAATGTTATCCTTACGTTTGGGTTACTTTGGCTCAAAGTGGTTTTTCCTATTTAAAATCATTGTAGAACTACCTAGAGTCAAAGAAAGACGTGTGTTCATAGGAAAAACTATTTATTTAAAAAGAAACATAATTTTGTTTACAATAAGTCTGAATAGCACATACAGTGGCTCCCAAAAGTGTTCGTACACTTACGATTTTCACTGAAATACGCCATTATCCATTCGTAAAAATTAATATTTTGGAATGGATATTTAATTATAAGATCTATGTCCTATTTTCAACACAACTAAACGATTTTTTTCATAACATAATAAAACTTGATTTTTTAAAAATCAATAATCAAAAAGTGCCAGAAACTTGATCTCACAAAAGTCTTCGTACACTTTGAAAAAAATGTCAAACAAAAAAAAAAAAACTAACTGTTTACTAAGTTATTATTTAGAATAATATCATGCAGTATCAACAACAGCTTTCAAACGTCTAGGATTTAATTGTTTTTTCTTTCTCTTTTGTGCAATTTCTGAGTAAGTGTTCAGCTGCACTTCGAGTCATAATGTTTCTAGTTCGCTTTTCAATTCAATGGTGTATTTTCATAATCTAACCACCAGATATCTCCAAATATGTTCCATTAAGTTTAAATCTGTCGGTTGAGGAGATATTTCTAAGCTTAAAGACATTTTTTGAGGCACAAAACGCAAAAGTGTGCTTCTTATTGTTATCTTGATAAAAAACAAAGTTGTTTCCGATTACCAAATTTTGGGCTAATAGTTCAAAATTGCCTTTTAAAATATTTAAATGAACGGTATGATTCATTATTTCATCAAAAAATTCCAACTTCCCCGTCCTGATTAACTGATCCAACTAAGTTCATAAGATTAAATTCCTCATTTTTTTTCTATTTACAATTATACAACAATTTAACCCAAAATGTTGAATTTACTTTCATGTGTAAGTAAGACGTCGTTCCAAAACGTTTTAAGCTTATTTATCATTGATTTTACGACAGAAAGCGTAAGCTTTCTGTTTTTCGCACGATCAAGAAAATTTCTGCGGGAAGAGATCCCATTTAATCCAGCTAATCAGAGAACTTGGCGAACAATTTTAGGTGAAAATTAAACGTATAATGTTTCATTCAATTCTGCAGAAACCTTTTCAGTACTTAACTGTGTATTTTTCATAATTTTTTTAACTGTAAATCTCGGATCACGCTTTATTAACTTTGCCAGTTGACGTTTTCTTACCTTGTTTTCGATCCGATTCTTGTTTTTAAAGCATTTTATCAAGCACTTCACTATAGAATGGTATCAATTAACTAATTCAGAGACATTTCAAACCAATTTACGGGCTACTGTGGGGCAAAAAAAGCAAATTTCGAATGGTGTTTGTTGTTTTTTACGCAAACCTGCCATTTAAAAATAATAAGAGGAATATTAGGGAATAAATAAACAAAAAATTAAAGCCAAATGACTTTACAGTGTCATCACAATGCAAGAGTAATAAAAAAACGACATATGATAAATTTTAATCATGAATGTATTCGAAAATATTTCAGTGTACGATGACTTTTGTGGCGCATTTTTTATCTGTCTCTTCGTTTTTTGAATAATTTCAAAAATAAAATCTGGCAATATTTTGAAAAAAAAAAAAAAAAAAAAACTACTTAGTTTTATTCAGAATGGCATAGGAATGGGGTGAAAAAAATTGGACTTCATATTCGAATTCCGTTTCACGTTATTTTAATTTTACTACAAAATTTCAAGTTGTACGAGCACTTTTGGAAGCCACTGTATTTGTTTTACGGAAAATCAATTGCTTTTAAAAAATGCGCGTGAATGTCAAGTTATTGTCTCAGAAATTAACGACGGAAAACAGTCATCTTTTTATCATTTTTAGAGGTAGAATAATTTTATTAAGATAACATGATTCATAAAATAAAGAAAACTAAATATTAGGTCACTTCTAAACTTTTTGGTGTACTCCATCTCTCAACATTAGCTCCTTCTTCTCTCGAATGAACAGTTACACCTGGAATCCTGAGCTAATTCCGTTCTACAATAACGACATTCCGTAAACTTTCCAACAAATTTAACAAAATCTGCTGGGAGTAGACGCAACTGGATGCAACGTTTTCCAAACCCCCTGTTTTTAGCTCCTCTTCATCTTCGATAATGAAAACTATGTAACTGAGCCCTGAGAATTTGAGTCTGTAGCGCTCTTTTAATCCGTTGCTGAGAATTCCTCGTTTTTTCCTGTGGTTTTCCTGTTTAGAACTTTCTTTTAGCTTTTGCTTTCTTTTCCAAACCTCTCTGACAGATTTTTTTTCAAGTTTTTAGGTTGGGCTAAAGTAGATCGTAGTTTTTAGGTCAGGATATTTGTTGTTATTTTGAAACTTTTGAATGAAAAGCATAATAGAAATGAGAAGTACAACTATGTTACATCATAAAGTATTGAATAGTATTCATCAATAGGTACTTAACAAACTGTTAGTAGCTTATATATAATTGCTTCTGCATATAAAAGTATGAGTGGTTATAAAGACTCATATTAGCACAAGAAACACAAAACCAGTAGTGTTGCTCCTTGTGGAGAGCTATGAAGCTGCTTGGCATAAATTACTGAGTCGTTGAGGCTGCTCTCTAACGGATTCTGTCATAATATGTTTAAAAACTGGTTCTTGAAGATGTACAGAGAACATTGTCTCTTTTTTTACAATTTGGACCTATACTGTGAAAACGATTCAGAAACGTTCCTGGAAAATGATGGGCAGCTGGTATGCCCAAATTCTGTCAGTAGCATATCTTTCAAAAAACAGGAATGTTTTCATCTAAAGTTCAGTAACCTTCCTGAAATTATCCTGGAAGCCTCCTGAAGATTTCAGAAATCATCTCATTTAAAATTAGCCGTGTCTCTAGAACTCAGAATAAACTCGGGTAGATTACATGTAACGTCTTGGCACCTTCCTGATTAACCAAGAAAGCTCCGAAAGCAGCATTGCTAACATGGCTAAAGCTAAGAGACAATTGCTAGTAATATCAAATATGTTACGAGCTAGCAATGCTTAAGCTACGGAACCAAAAAACGTATCAGGGCCTTATTCGCTCCCTTAGGGATTGATCCCTTAGTCTGCTCGCGCCGAAATCGAACTTAAGCCGATACACTAAATAAATACGCTCAGTTAATCTTTAAACTGGGAGCTAAAAATCTTTTTCACATGAGTGAGAAGTGTGATGGGATGCAACTTGTAACAATTCAGGACACTTTTTAACAATAATACTTGGTTTTTTCAGAAAGTGGATAAAAACCATTGAAATCCCGAAACGTTACGCGGAAATACTCAGTAAAGTTTGGGAATTTTTTTACAGTGAGAGAAGGACCCTAGGGTCAATGTAGTCCGCGACAAAATTTAATTAGTGTTTCATAACATTGAGTTAACCATCTTACGTTGTTAGAATGTTGCATACACCTGAGGTGTTCGGGTGAAAAATGACTCATGTTGTACTTTGCAGTATTATCAATTAATAATCACATTTTATCTATGTTAACATTTTTTATACATTTTTATGTATTTATATTATTAAAAATTGCTTTACAGATAAGTTTTCATAACCAAAACGTAGTATGAATTTAATGAGCCCTTCTGTATTTATGGAATAAAAATGCTCTTGTTCAAAACATTCAGTCCAAAATTACTATAAAATTCAGTACAGAAGAAAAGAAGTACATTTTTTTGCATACATTCATTTTTTTAGTTTTTTTACAGCAGCAACAAGCCAATAAATGCTTCCGAGGTCGATGCGGTTCAAATCTTTCCAACAGTCCTCGAACCTTTTATTTCCTTCTATGTTACTATTTTCTAATGTAATATTTACAATAGCTAGAGGAAAAAAGAGCATAAAATCAGAATATTCGTTTTAAATTTTTGGTATAATGAACCTTATGGACCTAGGAGTCACGTTCACAACATTTTCTACTTCACGCCTTCCACATGACACCGATGGTTTGGAATTCCACTCAACTTTGCATCTTTGCTAACAAGACTTGTCGACTGACTCGTCGATTGGTCACATTCGTCATCTGTGTCGCCATTGGATTGTATGAAACATAATTACATGTAACAATTCTTCGATTTCATCTTTAGTAAGTCCGCGACGACGATATGGCGTATCCGAAACTTAGAAGAGTTTCTAACTGAACACGTAAAAATACAAACCACTTAAAAACAACAAATGCACTCTATATGAAAACGAAACAAAACTGGCGAGAAGTCAATTCAATTCGGTTACAAAAACGAATGAGACTAAAAACAGCAGAGTACTCCTAGCGCCATTTAGTGTGCCGCTAGAGGCATTAAAAATGCACAAAAGACTGGAACACAAACATGAATGTGTTGCAGAGTAATAATAATTGAAAAATATATTGAAAATCGCGGTACTTTATGTTTCTACTCATTAAAATTTGACGTGGGTCAAAATTGACCCTAGCAACTTTATGTGCTACAATTTTTACTGGAAAAACTATCACATTTTTTTTAAAAAAACTGTACATAAATGAATATTTACATTGACTATAAAAGCAAAGTCACAAAATATTTTTGAAAAATTCCGAAAAAAACATTCGACATATAAGAAACAAATTTGAAGTAGGGCAAAAACAGACCCGAACACCGTCGAAAGGTTAAATAGCTGATTCATGTCAAATTTGGTCGGCTAAACACAAATATATAAACTAAATTCTTGTAAAACGTTCCATTATAAAGTTATAATGCTTTTAATTTTCATAAATTAATAAAGACGATAACTTTCAAATCGAATCTAAACGGAGTTATTTACCTATTTACAAAATTTTTCTTCGAATTTTTTCGCTAGATTCGAGCTATCGCAAGTTGACGTAAAGCAAAATGTTGATAATCAGATGGAATAATCTAGATCGATGCTTGTAGAACAGTCAGCCAATATTTATTCTGGTTGCATAAAGAGTTACGACAAAGATGGTATGTTAATAAAAAAGCAAAACATGGTAAAGGATAAAGGTGAAGAATACACTAAACTAAAAAACCACACACACACGACGGCGAATAAAAATATAAGTAACATGAACTAAATAATAGTGAATATTTTGGGTATCTATTTATCGGTTTCTCGGCCTATTCTTATCAATACCCTCATAATTTTTTAATAATTTAAATAATTTATTTTTACATCAATTATTTAAATTACAATATTATCTCTTTTATTATTTTTTTTCTTTTGAAAAAAAAATGAATTTTGCTATTTTTACACAATTACATTGTATTATGATCATTACATTATTTTTTTATTAATTTAGTTTAGAATTCAATAATTTATTTTTTGAAATTACGTATCCATTTGTTTATTTATGAACGGATTAAAAAAAACAGAGATCATCTACAGATTTACATGTTATACGTCGAAAGGTCCTGAGAATGTAAATTGTACGATGGAAATCATCTTATTCTTGCGCATCGTAACATTATTATTATCATACTTAAAAAAATGATAATAAATTTTTGTTAGTTAATACAATTAATGTAATTTTTTTTTCTTGAGTTGGATGTGAATAAAAATCTTACTCCCTAACTAAATCAAGATCACATTTTCTTTAATGCTTTCAAACTTAACTTATTCTTAACTCAATCGTGCCACACAGTGATGAAATTAAATCTTGATCTTATCATGTAAAAACAGGGCGAGAGAAACATACACGTAGTTACACTTTACTGATTGTTACACTCTTCTCTCCTCTCAAGGCCTCCGTGGCGCAATCGGCTAGCGCGTTCGGCTGTTAACCGAAAGGTTGGTGGTTCGAGCCCACCCGGGGGCGAGTCCCTTTTTACCTGAAAAAAAGTACGCTAATATAGTCGGCATTATATAAAGAGGGGAATATAAGTATGTTGTAAAGTATTAGCATTAATATTTCATTTAATTAAAAAAAATTTTTCTCCGAATCTCATTTGGTGTTTCCATCCCGCCGGGGGCGAGTTCTTTTTATTTCGTCAAACAAACAAAATTAATGTATATATATTTTTCTGCATTGTAAAAGGAGGAGAATTAGAAGTTTATTGTAAAGTCTTGCCATTATCATTACTCTTTTATTGATTTATTAGTTATTACTATGATTACTTTTTTTTTTGCAAATCTCAATTGGTAGTTTGAGGCAGCGAGTTCCTGTTATTTTTCCGTAAACAAATAAAATAAACGAAAATATAGTGTTCTGCGTTGTAAAAGGAGGAGAGTTAGAAGTTTATTGTGAAGTCTTGCCATCATCATTACTCTTTTACTTATTTATTAATTATTACTGTGATTACTTTTTTTTTTTCAAATCTCAATTAGTGGATTGAGTCCACTCGTGAGCGTGTTCTTTTCACTTTTCCCCTAATCGAAAATATAGTATTCTGCATTGTAAAAGGAGGGGCGTTAGAAATATATTGTCGAGTTTCCATTATGATTAGTATTTTATTATATATATATATATATATATATATATATATATATATATATATATATATATATATATATATATATATATATATATATATATATATTTTTTTTCAAATCTCAATTCTAAGAAACAAATGAAATTTCCGAGGAACATAAGAAGGCCCAAGCATTAATCTATTTAACTGTCAATTTAATTACTCTATTATAAGCGACTGAATATTTAGCATAGAGAATGGTGTTAGTTTTTTTATCTGTCGAAAACTAAAAAAGTTTTCCGAAATGGCCTGTTTGTGGTAGCATTCGACCTGATTTAGACATTTCATTGAGGGGTCCCAAAATACAATATTTTGACAATGCAAAAAAAATTTTAAAAAAGAAAAGATTTTACCACAAAAAAATTTATGAAAATGGTTTACAAATACCTGAGGCATTTTAAAGTTAATATACTATGAAGTTATAAAACAAGACAGTGTTTACTTAATGAATAGAATGCAAACTTTTCACCCCGCGTCATAATATTTTTTCACTTTTCTTAACTTTTTATCCCTTATCAGAGAAGCTAAGCTAGTGAAGGTAAAAAGTGTGTGTGGGGGGGGGGAACAATTTTTAATGCAAATTGTAGGCTCTCTTCTGACAGGTATTCTTGGATATTTTCTTCGCTTTTAGGGGTAAGGAGAAAAAAAAAAGATTTCTTTGAATCGTCTCAGGAAAGACGGTCCAGAAACGTGCAACCTCCTTCTCAAAAGCCTGTTTCCTAAGACAGAAAAGCATGAAAGAAGAGGAGTGTAACTACTAATTAATTTTATTTTGATTTCTTTTCAATTTTGCTATTGCATTTTAAGGGATTAAATCTGATTTGACGAACACTATGATTTTAGTCATTCATCTCATTTTTTTTTACTTACTGTGCATATTTATTTCGGAAAGTAGGCTAGAATAGTGCTGACCTGTCATACGGAATCATAAGCACTGAAAATATATATTGCTTTTCCGTTGAAGGGCAATTCCATTTTAATAAAAGCATTAATTGTTGCACAAAACTCCTACAGAGACTCCAAATATGTTATATATGAAAAGTTTTTTTTTGCTCAGTAACGAATATATCTTATGAGATACGAGCTACCACACGGAGCAAAAAATATATTATTTAAACATTGTTTCTGAAAATCTTCAAAATAAAATTGCATTAAATAGAAGTAGATTCCATGTTCTTCATAAAATTAATGCAAGAAAACAATGGCATAACAAATTTGAAGTCTTAGTAAGTCATTTGTTTAAAGTTGATACGTCTGTAGAATTGCCCAGGTCTTATCCTATGAAACTTTTTTTTTTCGATGTAAATTTATATAGTAGGGGAGACTAGTGATACATGATGTCATAGCCAAAAATGTACCAAAATCATTAAGTAGAAATTTGAAATCTGACAATTATATTAAAATTATACTTGTACATAAAAACTGGCAACATTTTGATTTTTTCAGCCATTTTGTTTTGGCTCAAGAAATGATCGTCTGAATGTGACAAGGGAAACTTTTTTTTAGGAAAGCATTCCGAAGTTTACATTGTCCGTTAAATACAAGTTAAAAAAAATTCCGAAGTGTAATGTTAAAGTATAGACAGTCTTTAATAATTGAGACAGATTTTTAGTAAGTTGTCACTGATTGTTAATAATAGAACAAGTATGTTTGTAAAAATCGCATATTAGGGATATTTGATCCCTTCGTTTTGAGGGTTACATGATCCCAGGGATCAAGTATCCATATGACAATATAAACACAATGAAAACAATATAAATGTTGTTTACTTAGTTGACATTGACTTTAAACATTCAAAAAAAACATGTTAACATAGTAAAATTAATCATAGTTTGAGTGATAGATTTAAACAATCACTACTGTAAATATGCTAAACAATGGAAATATCAGTTTGCACTTGTAACCCACATAACACCTCAAATATCTAAACATAAACTAACTCTACTGATAAATTATGTTCTGATCAGCCAAATGAGCTTGAATAAGTTGAAATAGATGTCAATTCTTTGTTTGAAAGAAAAAAAAATGATTTTACTATAATTAGATTTACAACAAAAAAGTGAGTTGCCCATTATGTTGACACATTAGCGGATAGAATGCAAAGTTGGATATCTAGAGTTTGAAATTAGGTTTTCTGAAGCGAAAAGGTAATATGTTTAATCAATCTATTTTTCCTGAAAAATTGACAAAATGTGTTAAGCTGCACAAGTCCAGTTGGGTTGAGCGGAACTTAAAGAACTACAACAAACGAATTGTTTGAATTTGACTTTTCAGGTTTTGAAAACATATAAGCTAGGCTTTCTTTTTTATGAGTACACTGATACTTTTATTTTTCTTCCCTGTTTTTAAAAATTAATTCAAATGATGAAACTCTTAATTTTATTATTGAATGACAAGAAACAACTAAATTGATTTTCGTGCCTGTCATCTTATTTTTTTTTATTTGTTGTAATTTTAGCTTTAGTACGCTACTTAAAAAAAAAATTGTTTGTTTTATTTATAAAGTATAGTATTTTTTTTTGTTCACAACTGTATTGGATAATAAGTAACTGATCAAAAGCATCATAAGTTCATGAAAGTTGTGTACATTTTTTTTCTTTTTACAAATGTCTAGTGAAATTTGAAACTATGTTATTTTGTGTTCACATTTTTATAATCTAATAAAGAAAATTAGAAATAGTGTTATATTTTAGAAACATTATGTAGAAATTATAATCCCTAAATAAATTGCCGATTTAATGAAAAGTCTATGTATTTTCTCAGTGGGATCAAGTATCCCCCATAAAGGGATAACGTTTCCCTTGATGTGAGGATACATGGTCTCTTTCTGAAATTATTGAAAAAAATTTTTTACTAAAACTATTTGTTTCATTTCAACTAAAAAATACTGTTAGATAGAGGAAAAAATTACCTTTCTTCACGTACTTTTTTTTTTTGAAAAACTGATAATTTGCAGTAGAGAAGAAAATTGAAAACTAAAGTGGGGATTGTTGTGTCTTGAACCTGGCAACAAGTATTTATTAATATTTTACCAAGCTGTGTTAAGTTGTGGTTGCCATGGTTTCCGTTTGAGTTCCATTCTTATTCGCAAAATTATTAGATTATGTATCTGTAGTGTTCATGTTGTAGAATTGTAAAATAAATGTTTGTCGTGTGTGAATCGTATCCTTATAGTTATTGCTAAACACGACAATAAGTTGGCGACGAGGATGATGGGATCTTCCAGCATTAATTTTGAGTCATTTGATGTTGCAGTGGAAGATTGGCCAAGTTACGTAGAACGACTTGAGTCTTACTTCTTAGTGAATGAGATTGAAGAGACTAAGAAGGTACCAGCCATTTTGAGTTTAATGGGAGCTACTACTTACAAATTATTGAAGAATTTGGCTACGCCAAAAATTCCTTCTGATCTGGAGTATGATGACATTGTAACATTATTAACTGAACATTTGAATCCAAAACCGTTGGAGATGACGGAACGCTTCAGATTTTACAAGCGTAATCAATTAGAAGGTGAGAATATTACTACATATTGCGCTGAATTACAAAAATTGTCGATGAACTGTAATTTTGGCGAGAATTTAAGTACAATGCTAAGAGATAAATTAGTCATGGGTTTAAGAAATGAAAACATCCAGAAGAAGATGTTGGCGCAAGATAATTTGACTTACGCCAAGGCGAAAGAAATTGCTTTCGCTATGGAATCAGCACAACGTGATGTGCATGAAATTCAAAATAAAATGGTATCTATTAATAAACTGTATAGTTCGGAAGATAAAGTTGCTAAAACTGTTTCGAATAAATTTAAAAAACCAGAATTTCAAAGAAAAGCAGCAAAATCATCTCGCAAATGTTATAGGTGTGACAGTGCGCTTCATTTAGCCCATGAATGTAAACACAAAGACACGGAATGCCGAATTTGCCAAAAGAAAGGACATTTGGCGAAGGTCTGTCGCTCAAAAAGAAATAAAACTGAAACTGTGAAACAAATTGAATCGTGTTCTGACAGTGCCCCTGTTCTTAATGTAAAATCTGCTACGCAAGCAAGAGATAAAATATATTTGGAAGTTTTTATTGAAGACCAAAAGTGTGACATTGAATTAGATACTGGAGCCGCAGTCACATGCATGAATGTAACTGATTTTAAGAAACTGTGTCCATTGGTAGTGATTAAACCGACGAATATGATACTCCGTAATTTTGACAACTCTGTGATCATACCCGCTGGAGAAGCACATGTCAAAGTTCGGTATAAGAATCAAAGTAGCAACAAGAAGATTTATTTAGTGAATGAAAAAGTGAGTGCAGTATTTGGAAGAGAATGGTTACGAAGTTTCTCTCTTGACTGGAAAGAAATTAAGACCGTTGGTGCTTACAAATCGGACTCCCGTAGCAATAAACTAGTAGAATTGTTACAAAAACATGAGAAAATATTTACTCCAGGGATAGGAAAATTGGAAAACTTTAGCTGTCGTCTACAAATGAAACCTGGTGTCAAGCCAGTATTTTTCAAGCCTCGACCAGTACCATTTGCTTTAAAGGAACGAATCGAAGCAGAACTCGTTAGATTAGTATCAGAAGATATCATCGAACCAGTTAAATATAGTGATTGGGCAACTCCAATAGTACCTGTTGTAAAGCAAAACGGAAAATTGCGAATTTGTGGAGACTATAAAGTGACAATAAATCCTGGACTTAATATTGAGCAGTATCCCTTACCTAGGATCGAGGACATTTTTGCGAATTTGGCTGGCGGAGAGACTTTTACTAAAATAGATTTAACAGAGGCATATTTACAAATGATGGTTGATGAAAAGGATCGTCATTTACTTACTATAAATACACATAAAGGTTTATTCAGATACAAACGAATGAACTATGGAATCGCCTTAGCCCCTGCTGTTTGGCAACGTAGTATTGAACAAGTGTTATCCGGAATCCCAGGAGTGCATGTATTTCTGGGATGATATCACCGTAACGGGCCGTAACGATCAAGAACATCTAAGCAGATTAGAACAAGTATTAGAAAGACTTTCTGAACATGGACTTAAAGTTAACAAGAGTAAAAGTGAATTTTTCAAAGATTCCGTAAATTTTTGTGGTCACAAAATCGACAAATTTGGACTGCACAAAACTCAAGAAAAAATTGAAGCAGTTTTGAAAGCGCCTGTTCCGAAGAACGTTTCTGAGTTAAAGAGTTTTCTAGGGTTAGTGAATTATTATGGAAAATTCATACCAAATTTATCCACTTGTGTTGCGCCACTAAATAAGCTACTTAAGAAAGGAACCAAATTTTGCTGGACCACAGAATGTCAGAATACTTTTCTGAAGCTAAAACAAGAAATATCATCAGAAGGAGTATTATGCCATTATGATCCGAAGCTACCCATTGTACTGCAAACAGACGCATCACCAGTGGAAATTGGAGCTGTGTTGAGCCATATTACTGAAGACGGTTCGGAGAAGCCGATTATGTTTGCTTCGAGATCCCTGACAGCAACAGAGCGCAATTATTCTCAAATTGACAAGGAGGCTCTAAGTATGGTTTGGGCAGTAAAGGAATATTACCAGTACCTGTTTGGACGCCATTTTCACTTAGTCACTGATCACAAGCCCCTAGTATCAATTTTTGCTCCTAGTAAAAGTTTACCATGTCTTTCTGCTACAAGAATGGTCCACTATGCACTGTTTTTACAAGCTTTCAGTTATACTATTAGGTACCGAAACACTAAGGATCACGGAAACGCAGATGCTCTGTCAAGATTGCCATTGTCAACCGGGAAGGTAGAGCATATTATAGATGCAGATGCAGCTAACATTTTACAAGTTGAAGTGCTTCCGATTACGGCAAGTGAAATTGCTAAAGCGACCAAAGTTGACAGCAAACTGTTTGAACTTTATGAAAGTTTACGAACTGGAACTGAGCTGCCTTTACCCTGGAAAGGTAAAGAATCCGAATTTTCTTTGCAACAAGGATGCATTATGTATGGTCATCGAGTTTGCATTCCCCAGAAGTACCATAAAGCTGTCTTGGAGGAGCTCCATGTAGGACACCCAGGAATTGTTAAAATGAAAGCCCTCGCAAGAAGTTTCTGCTATTGGCAGGGTATAGATTCGAGCATAACTAGTTTTGTCCAAAATTGTGCTGCTTGCTTGTCAACTAGAAATGACCCATCAAGAATCAAGCGACATCCGTGGGAATGGCCGAATGGCCCATGGCAAAGGATTCATGTCGACTTTGCTGGTCCATTTATGGGGAAAATGTTTCTAGTGGTTGTTGATGCATTTTCTAAATGGGTGGAGGTAATGCCAATGAAGAATATTACATCGAACTTAACAATTGAATACTTAAGAGTTCTATTTGCCCATTATGGACTTCCATTGACGGTTGTGAGCGATAATGGTCGAAGTTTCACAAGTTACGAATTTCGTCAATTCCTGAAAATGAATGGCATTAAGCATAGACCTTCTGCTCCTTATCATCCTGCTACGAATGGGCAAGCAGAAAAGTTAGTTCAAGGTTTTAAAGCATCATTGAAATCTAGTCAAAGCGATCCTGGAGATATTAATGTGAAACTCCTGAGATATTTGATGCAGTATCGTATAACCCCACACACATTAACAGGTGAAACTCCAAGTTTCTTGTTTTTGAAACGATGTATTCGTACCAGGCTCGATATTTTGAAACCTAATGTAAGAGAACATGTGATGCAAAAGCAAAGCTCTCACTGCTTGACAGAAGAAATTACACGTGAGTTTGTCGAAGGGGAGAAGGTAGCCGTGAGTAATTATGCAGGACCGCCTAAATGGAAGATAGGTACTGTGATCAACCGTGATGGATCTTTGAATTATAGCGTACAAGTCGGAAATGAAATATGGAAACGACATGTTGACCAGCTAAGGAAGTGTGGACAATCCTTGGAAACAACTGGATCAACACTTGAAAATTGTGTTCCTACAATTTCAGAAAGTACTGAGGAACCAGAGGCAATATCTGATTCAAGTGGGGTAGAAAAGCCTGATCTTTCTATTCCTGCATCAGAAGCCTCATCAACCCCGATACCTGTGCCTACACCTGAGCCGAGCCTAGAAGTTCCTTCCCCGACTACTGTGCCATTGCGACGCTCGACCAGAATTAGGAAAGCACCTAAGAGACTTGGTTTGTAACGTTATATTTAGTCGCAGAGGGACTGTTGTGTCTTGAACCTGGCAACAAGTATTTATTAATATTTTACCAAGCTGTGTTAAGTTGTGGTTGCCATGGTTTCCGTTTGAGTTCCATTCTTATTCGCAAAATTATTAGATTATGTATCTGTAGTGTTCATGTTGTAGAATTGTAAAATAAATGTTTGTCGTGTGTGAATCGTATCCTTATAGTTATTGCTAAACACGACAGGGATCAAGTATCCCCAGTCTCCTCTATAGTGCCAAAAGGGATATACATAGACATCACACGTAATCACATTTCCTGCAAATGCACTATCACAGTTTACAGATTTCACCAAAGAAGAGCTCTTTTCATCCCTCCCCCCTTCTCCCAATCCATCGATTTTCTAAACCTCCAATTCATAAAAAGCAATCTCCCAACTACAGCTCATATTTAACTTCGCGCCAATGTTATAATCACTTCGAAACGGGAGCTCCAGTTGGGTGGTTTGAAGGTTTGTCAGGGCCTTCAACAAAGTTAAAAGTTGAATAGAAGCTAGTTAGCGTGATGTATGAGACGGCAAGTTCCACCTCCAGCTACGGTTTCGCTCCCCCAGAAAGTTCCCGAGATATATACAGCTAGGGGTAATTCTCAAAATCGGAGACTTTTTTTAAAAAATAAAATCTTTAAATATTATTTCTAGAAAGATTTTTGAAAAAAAAAAAAAATTGCTGATAAAGTGTCCTGTACTTGTTGTCAGCAGGGATAAAGATTTAAATTTTCACTTAAAAAAAAAAAAAAAAAAAAATATATATATATATATATATATATGATTTAATTGACTATCATTTTGGCATGGACAGAAAAATCCACGCTCATAACAAGTTAAAAATAAACGAGATTATAAACCATACAATAACTACAGCACAAAATTCCTGTCGGTGACATTCGAACATACCCAAGTTACACGAAAATCAATAAAATAATATTTTTAATTGCGAGTTTATTTTGAAAATTGCTATGTATTCTAATGACATAGAAAAATCCATGCTGATGACAGATTTGAACTTAAATGAGATTATTAACGATACACTAACCCATGCTAATGACAGATTTGTACTTAAAGGAGATTATTAACCATACACTAATCCATGCTAATGAAAGAATCTGAAAATTATTCGTAATACAATAATAGCAACGCAAAATTCCTTTCTGTTTCATTCAAACATACCAAAGTTACTTAAAATCAGTAAAAAATATTGTAATAACAAATTTATTATAAGAATTACTATCTAATGTTTTACTTTTGTTCTGGACCTAGCACAGATGCTTCTATTGGAACACCACTACTCTAAAAGGGCTTACAAAAAGAATTTTTTTTTTTTAAACTGTTTCTTGTTTGGGGGTAAAAAATAAATGTGGATTAATAATAGGGCTGGGCGATATACCGATATGCCGTCCTATATCGATCTATATCTACTACCGCGATAACGATTTTTAGATTTCTATTCTTCTGATATATCGTTTGAAAAGAAAATACGGGACTTAATTACGGAGAAATTAAAATAATGACTTAAAAATACGTAACCTTTCAGAGCTCTGTGTGATGGGTGAGTGTTTGAAATTTCAAGATATTTTCTGCATTCTCCAAAGAGTTATTTAATTTTTAATTATAGTAAAAGGGAAAAATTCACAAGGCCACCGAAGGTAAATGTGGGCCCCTTTGTCAGTTTGGTCTTTGGATCCTCTCTCCCTATAAAGTTTTCAAAACTTATACTACTTCCATTCAGAGCTGGGTCCTTCCAAAGATCCCCACTTTCTTTCTGACAAAGCTGACATGGCCTCTCGTGAACCCCATAAAAGTGAACATGTATTGTTTAAGAAAGCATCCTAATGCAACAATTACAAATTAACCAATTGAGGTATCAAAACGAGTCATAGTTCAAATTGAACATAAACCATTGATATTGCGCTGAATAAAATGTTTAAGAAAAATACTGAACAGAATTATTTTTATTTAAAAAAAAAAATGAAAAACGAAAAAATCCTAATAAGAATACTTATGACGAAAGCTAGTCTACGCATCCACAACGTATGAAATTTAAATTTTCTTAGACTTCTCCGGGATCCCTCATCAGATTCAGACAAAATTAACATGGGACCATCTGGAAAGTGTACCCTTCCAAACAAAGAGAATTTTTCAAATCGGTCCAGTATTCTTGGAGCAATACGAAAACATACATAAAAAGTCGCAAGATGAAATCATAACCTTCTTTTTTGAAGTCCCCCCCCCCCGGTTAAAAATGATATTACAATACACTTCCAAACAAGTTCCTTCTTCTGTTACAATGCAGGATTACGTTTTGAAGTTAGAATCACGACAGCAAAAAGCGAAACGTCCCCGGATGGGCTGAAACCAGCAACTAGATTTGGAACCACCAATTGCGATTTGCAAAAAAATTAATAAAAGTAATAATTAATAAATAAAAAAAAAATTATGATAATGGAGAGACTTAACAATATACTTCTAACTCCCCTCCTTTTACAAAGAATAATATTAGAGTACGTATACTTTATTTGTTTAAGGAAAAAACAAAACGAACTCACCCCCGAGTGAGCTGGAACCACCAAATGAGATTTTGAAAAAAAAAAAAAACGTAATAATAACAATAATAATTTAATAAAATATTGATACTTTAGAATACACTTATAACTCACCTCCTTTATACAATGCAGACTATATTTACATTAGTTTTGTTTATTTAGGAAAATAATAAGAAAGAAGCGCCCCCGGGTGGGCTCGAACCACCAACCTTTCGGTTAACAGCCGAACGCGCTAGCCGATTGCGCCACGGAGGCCTTGCCAGAGGAGAAAAGTGTAACAAGCTGTTAAGTGTAACTGCGGGTATCTTTCTCTAGTAATGTTTTTGCATAAATAAAGATCAAGATTCAATGGATCAAGATTAATTTCATCACTGTATGTCACGATTGAATTAATAAGAATAAGTAAAGGTTGAAAACATCCTGGTTTCGTTAGGGAACAATATTTTTGCTCAAATCTTTAAAAAAAAAAAAAAAAAACTAAAGTTTCAGATTTTATTGCATTAAAAAAGAAAAAAAAACCAAACTAAAGTTTTTTATTATCATTTTAGGGATGATAATAATATTACGATGCATAAGAATAAGATGATTTTTATCATACAATTTACGTTATCAGGACCTTCTGACATGTAAATCTGTGGATGATCTTTTATTTTTTTTTTTTCGATCCATTGATCAATAAATAAATGAATACGTAATTTTAAAAAATGAATTATTTTCTTCAAAACTAAAATAATAATAATATAATGATAGTAAGACAGTATTGCTTCAAAATAGAGAAATTTAAAATTTTCTTTATTTCAGAAGAAAAGAAAACGATAATGCAAAACTAATTTTATATTTATTTTATTATTTGTTTATTTATTTGTTTTTACACGAGAAAAATATCGGGAAGGAAAAGAGTTTTCCGAAATTTTGAAATAAACTAACTAAAGGTGGATCCAAATACAAAACTGGAAATTGTGAGCATTCAGTGAACTTATCCTAATTTGTGTCTGTGTACAATGACTATGATTTTTAAGTCCGTCCAAGCCAAGACTCGCGAACGTCAAATCAAAAGTAGTAGTAAAATGTTGTAACTGATGGTATTCGTGCCTGTTCCGGCCCAGCGCAATTTATTTGAATTAAACTGAACAATTGAAAATGTTTATAAAGCATTTACTCTGCGCAACAGTGGCGGACCAAAAAAAAAAACGGTATCACTTGCAAAAATGCATTTAAAAGAATTTCACAAGAAAAAGAGAGCACACTTGTCCTGTTACTTTTGTTTTTGTCAAATAAAAGGCATGCTCCAGCTGTCATGTTTCAATTAAAATTTAATCACCGGTGCATTTAGAGGACCAACAACAAATTGATGAAATCACAAATGTTTTTTGATCATTCTTCATCATAAATAGCTGAGAATAGGTAAATGCGTTTCCTTTACAAGATATTATATCTTGTAAAGGACACCTATTTTGAAATAAATTTATGTATCCAAAATCCTTAAGTCTAACAGAAAACAGGAAGGTACATTTATTACAGTTTGTTTAATAGTCTTTATTCCTTGATGATCTTTATTTCATAATAAAATTTATGTTTCACTAAATTCGCTCTATATCCTAAGAAACGGCCTTTATAAGGATGTTAAGGCTGAATTCGCTAGAATAAAAATAATAGCAAGGTGAAATAAACCAAAATTCCCATAATTTACAATTACAATGAGATTTTCCGATCTCTTCGAAATTTGATAAGCACAACACTCACACTTTCACAGAGAGCATTGAACTAATGTCAGCTTGATGTCTTCACCTAAGTGATATCAACCGCTGAATTGCTGCCGCCATATCTGTTGATCTTCCACCTTTTGGTACAGCAGCCGTCCAGCTGTTGAACAGTTTTCTCAATTAACTGATAAATGTTTTAATTCCGTTGTCCTTCCGCGAGATGGGGTGCTTATCACTATACAATCAACAACTCAAACGTATCTCCGATTAGAGATCTGTTGAATCATTTGTCATATTTTTGATAATAAAGACATTCTCATCTGAGCGCAGTCAATCTAGTTGAGTGCATATCTCACCCCTTATTGGGAAAGGTAGCATTGTGCTCCTTGGAGGAATTCGTTTATGTTTTGGCGCATGGAACTTACAAGTTTATGTGCACTTTATATTCCATTCTCTATACATATAATTTGTATATTTCTGTACCTCTGAGCCAGATTGACGTAAGTCCAAAAATTTGCGATTTTCGGTTTATTAGTGCATTATATGTAGAAGCCTATTCCGCATCGAGCAGTGAGAACGTAGTTCTTGGAAAAAAAAAAAATCCTTTTCATTTTTTTTTACCGGGATTAAAAGAGCTCGCGTCCCACCCTTTGCTTGCGCCAGAAAAAGGCTTCTCCTCTCTGCTGTAAAATTATCGTAATGTGACTTACGTCGTTCTGGCTCTGAGGTACAGATTTCATAGATGTAGAAATGTGTTTATTCTTCATAAAGGGTGTTTTTTTAGAAGTAGAGAACTTTAGGTTCAAATAAAACACAATTAAATGTTGTTAATTGCCATGAATGTTGCTTTATTCGAAAGGTGATTCTATGCCATTTTTATTTAAATATGATTTCTAGCATATGGCCACCTCGGCTGGCTCGGAGAAAGTCCAATTTTCTCACTTTTTGCAGCAATAGAGGCCGTATGTCAGTAATAAGGTGGCGAATGTTCTCTTCCAAGGTGTCAAACGTCTGTGGCTTATCGGTGCATATCAGAGACTCCACATAGCCCCACAAAAAGTAGTCCAGCGGTGTTAAATCGCATGATCTTGCAGACCAATTCACGGGTCCATTACGCGAAATTATTCGTTCACCGAACGTTTCTTTCAATAAATCAATTGTGACACGCGCTGTGTGGCATGTTGCACCGCCTTGTTGTCTATTCATGATGAAATGGCAAACCGAACTGAACACAAAAGAAGTGACAGCTATCATGGCACACATATCAAACAGTGTTGCCAACTTAGAGTTCTATACCTTTAAAAAAACACCCTTTAGGTTTTCGTGCAAGCTTTTTGCCATTTTAAGAACCATACTGTTAAAAAAATCCTGAAATTTTACCGTAAAAGTTACTGGCATTCATGTTGCTAGTAACTTCTACCGTAAACTATTTTACTGTAAAGTTTTACGTTAGAATAAACGAGAGTTAAAAAACGCAAAATGCGAGCAGTAGGATTGAACTCGGGACCTTTGTATTGGCAGTTGGCCTTGCTTACCACTATACGAGTTATAACACAACCAGGTTGTTATGTACTTCTCTCTGCAAGTCAGGTGGTGTATCAATTGGCGCTGCAACCGTTTATTTTTTTCGGTACAATTTACTGTTTTTTTTTTCTGTACTGTAAACACTCCGTTTTACAGAAAGGTGTGTATACCATGAAATTTTCCTGAACTTTTAACAGTGTAGAGCATTTCCATCATAGAGGTGGTGTCCTTTCGGTTATTTGACACCACTATCGACAGTTCACCGATCACTGCTTGAGGATTTTGACTCCCAGTTTCCTACCAGATGGAGACACCTGGGCTCTCACGATGCGACATTTAACTTCGCTGAATGCATCCAATCGAATTAGACACTCACATAATCTTTGACATGCTGCATAATCACATAACTATGTATGTGTCATGAACATGGACGATTTTCTACATCTCAAAAAAGCCCGACTGGAACCTGTCTCGAACCCGCAGCCTTGAGCTGTGAGGCCAACACAACTTCAACAACAACGTGTCTTAGAATTAATAAAAAATACACTAAAAATTCATTAAAAAGTCATGCACTTAAAAAGCATTATTTTTAACACGCGTATAAGTAGACACATTATAAGTAGAGGTATCCACATTTCTTTTGAGTTATTAAAAAACAACTACCATTTCACGTGGACGTACAAAAAACCGTGTGATGTACACATCACTTTTTTGTTCTTATGATTTTGAAATTTTGCATGGAAACTCTCTGCGAGGATTTTAACTTGCAGTTTGCGAGATCTGTTATTACATTGTAGACGCTTGTTTGTTTTTACATTCGTAGCAAAGTAATATCAATTGATGGGTTTGCAAAAATAATCAAATAGAACGAAGTGATCAAAAATTACATTTCAATCTTTTTATCCTATTATTTTCAAACTCTGGTTAATACCCAACTTCACAGTTAAGTTAAGATGACAATGCACTCTCATCATCTCACCTGAATATTCATTTAAAAAATTTATAAAACAAGTATGAATTAGAACAACGCTCATGACGCATGTTCTTCAATGTACTCGCATAATTTTCTTTCTATTCAAAATATGTTTGCTTCTTTTGATACGTCAGCTAAGGAGGTTCACACACTTTCATTAAAAAGATATCTATTGCACATAAACTTATCAAAATAAATTTTTATTGCTCATTATACTTGTGTATCAAATTTTACGTGAAAAAAGTATTTTAAGTAGAACGCATTTATTAAATAAAACAATCTTAAAAATTATCTTTCCCCAAAATTTTCATATGGGTTGTTATTCAAAACTACTAATAGTAGATAGAATGAAATTCCGTCAAACTTTATGTCTTTTGCCAAAAACTGAAGCATACAGAAAATTGAAGCGAACAGTTATCATTAACTAAATCGAAGCTTTCAAAATTAATTAATATGTTATTGAAAATTAGTTAACACTCAGATATTTTGCAAACAGCAACTGAGACGGTAATTAATATTTTACATAGAACGCATTTTGGCCCTGATCGAGAAAATATTCAGATATCGTCTGCTCCCATCTTGCTCTTACCTCCTACTCACTTTCCAGACAAAACCCATTTTAATTTTCCACGCATAACATTCTATAGGGGTTAGTTTAGAATCTTTTGAACATCCATTACGCATTGTTAAGGTCTTGATTATGCCAAAGAGCACTATTTCTTTCAACTCCAAACAACATTACGCACTTGGGAAAATGTGGAAAAATTTGCAGAATAGGCTGTTCTCCAGGATCCAGAACGGGCAAGAATACCTGAGAGAGTTATGGAAGCCCTTCTTTCCAAAAAGGGAAAACGCTCCCACACGAAATCATAATTAACGACTCGTAAAAGTGCCTCCCGAAATCCCTTTTAGTCCCTGAAGTAACCTCCGGCGAGCATCGGGGCACAAGTTCTTTCACCAAAAACTTGCTGGGTTCAAAGGGTTTTCCAAAACGCTGAAACTCGTCAAGTAATTGATCTTCATTAGGGAGGGGGAATGCGCAACTGTAATCTAATTCATTTGTTTTGTGGTAGTTTTGCCCATTTGCCGACTGAGTGTGGTGAAATTGCGGCAGAGGGCGCTTGTGGATGTTCCGGGGCACGTGCTTGGAATGATGAAACAAAAGAGAGCTGGAACGATTAGTGGATGGATAGAGCGAAAGAAAAAGGGAAAGGAAGCAGAGAGGCTTTCATAGATTGTTTAGATTTGTTCGAAGGCTAAATTGGTGTTTTCTTGATAGCGGTGTTGGGAAAATGGTCTATTTCTGCTTTGCTGGAGTTAAAGAAATTACTTGAGTGAAAGCGAAGTTCAAAAGATGCATCTCGGTCAGTTCCGAATCAATTTATTTACTTCGATAGTTCTCTTTGTATATCTAGATCTCTTTCATTAAATTATTCTTTCAGGTAACATAACTTGCATCTTAAACCATCAGACTTCGTTATCATACGAATTAAGTACTTTCGCTTTGACTTTGAAAACAACTACCCACAAAAGAAAAATCTAGAAAACTTATGTGCCTTAAAAGTTTCTAATTGAGTGTGAAGAAATCAATAAGGACGTATGAATGCTTCGTTTGCCCTATCGATTAACTCCATAAAACAAAAAGTTGAGAAAAGTGTTGAAGAAAATGGCGTTATCCATAGGAATAAATGTACCCTCGGGTTCCATTTTCTGTCGTCACATGGTGATGGTCAGAAATGTACTAAACCAAAACTTTAGTACAAATTCATACTACACGTCAATGGAGCACTATTAAAGCTGAAATAAGGAAATTTTTAAAAAGTTGAGTTAATCAATTCGGCAAATGAAGCTTTCATGTCTCAATCCAAGAAATGTTAGTAGATGAATAAATGTTTTGCAAGCATATCAAAGTTTTTTTTTTTTTTTTAAAACTAAATGAAAATTACTATAGGGTCATTCCAGCGTTACGTGTGTGATTTTTTGACACCATTTCGTTGCAAATGACAATAAAAACCAATATGATATTTTAAAAATATTTCTTAGCAGTTTCTACTGGATTAACAGAAGATATGTAAGAATTTTTAGGTACTCAGAAAATCTGAACTCGTGTGACTCAGAAAATCTAAAAATTAGCTATACCTTATACTATTTTGTAATTTCCTGTGAAGTTTTAAAAGGTAAAGGTACAGTATTTTTGTGCATGTGTCTAAGTATACAGAGTAAGTAGGGGAGACCGGGGCTAGTATGCGCAGGGGTAAGTGTGCGAATGTTAAATAATTTTCTCGTTTTTGGTTTGACAGTTCTGAGTGAGCTGTCACGTAACCACGTAGATGCCTTGCTACTGTCAGTGTATTTTCATTGAAATCTGCCAAACCAAACGTGTTGCACAAGAGACAGTTGTTTTTTCGCAGTGCTAAGTAATTTTTTTCATCCTTAGTTATTTTCTCATAAAACATATAATAGTATTAGAGTAATTTACCCAAACTTATTAATATTGAAAGCCCATGCTTCTACGGAACAAATGACGTCCTATTAAAATTATTTTATGAAATCATTTTTCAACCAGTATAACTTGATTTCAATACGGCGAGTTGGAGCTTAGGCAAACTTTTTTCGGGGTAAGTGTACGAATCGCATACTTGCCACAATTTAAGTTTTTAAAGTCAAATCATTAAATAATTGAAAATAAAATTCTGTAAATTGTTAATTTAACAAAATAATTGCATTAGTTATACTATTTCTGAGCTTATCATTTCTTACAGACATGCTTATACAATTGCCAACATAAGTGCTCTTCTTTCCGGAAATGAGAAAATGCAAAAGAAAAAACAGCAACGAGAAAATCGCACCAGCTGTAATGCTGCATGTATGGTACATCCCCTAGTGGGTGATGACAGCTGAAATGTTTCCAGATTTCTGAAAGAATTTTGCTAAAAACACTAGATGTTCAAAAAAAAAAACTATGAATCTCTTACTAAAAATTGACGACTCCCACGTCAATAGAAGGGCTTGATTTTTGTAAGAAAACTACTACACTACTAAAAATAATAATAACACTACTGTCTTTCCAACCACATTGCATTATTATCCGTCTGACTGGCACAGAAAAGTCGCGTCTGTGGTGATAAATATTGTATTCTGTTTTTTATCCTGCGTATGTAAAAGGATAGTGCTTTTTATTTCTTTCTTTCTTTTCCTTTGCAATTTTTTTTTTTGCACGGACATTCACTGCACTAGATATTACTTTTTATTGCTTACCTTTAAACGTTTAGATACGGTAATTAAGAACTATTAATCCTTAAATCATAGTCAACTTAACAAATTTATTGCACAAAAGAACCGAAAATGCACCACTGTACCAAAGATGAACCATTTAAATGGCATTTGGAATATGTATTTAATTTTCATTTTATTTTCTCTAAAATACAGCGGTTTTTTTTTAAGTTTAATAATTTAATTAGTACCATTTACTTGGTATTACAATTCAATTATGTGTTCAATTGATATTACAATTGTACACATTTTTTACTACGCAATATTTTGTTTTTTGACGATTGCTTATGTGGCATAATTTTTAAAACATTACGATTCTTTAGAGGTTTTTTATTTTTTGTACGGCAATGCAAAGTTACAACCTTTTAGAAACACGGAACAATCAAGTATTATAGGGCATGGAAGCATATAAACTCGAAATGGGGGGGGGGACTTGGTTGCAGGTCTTTGATCTCAAAACTTTTTATATTTATCAGAAACAAAATTATTTTTTCTCTTTTCTCCAATGTCAAATGTGCATATGGTGAGCACAAAAATATAAGAAGAAAACTATAACAGTCCCCGTTGTTTAAAAATATTTGTTCTAGACATTGGCAACAACAGTTTGCAGTCGAGAACAGAGAACGGACATTCTCAATTGATCGAGCACAGGGTCGGGTCATACGGTTACGGTCAGGAAGCGAGCCGCCGTTATCCGATAATTACCTCCCCGGTGAAAACGCAATTAAAACACTTGATCAGTTATTCCAATAAGTTGTCGGACAGCTGTGAAGTTGGTCTGACAGAGTAGGGGGTATAGATGCGATAAGAGATCGATCCTTTTGTAGGTTAATATTGAAGTTCACACGCAACTCATGCTTTTCTTGTAGGGCCTTAGGGGGATGTCTGGTAAGTAAAGACTCATGCAGCAAGGTATTTTTTATCTGACATTTTTCAGAATTGGGAATGCGTACGATTTGTTTTAATGCACAACTGAAGTTAATTTTCAAGCAATGAACATTTTCCAGCTTGAGTAGTCAATTTTGTTTTTTAAATCTTGTTGATTTTAGCATTGTTCAATTGTTCACAAATTTAAAATCTTTTGCATGCAATTCAGCCAGTTTTTTTCTCATTGTCTTGGGCAGCTAGGCAGTAACTTAATAAAAGATTTTCTGTGCTTTTCAGCTCAGTTTTTTTTTTTTGGTTGTGACGTGTGCTGCCACAAGTTTTTTTTTCCAAAGAAGAATATTAAGAAGAATTTTGTGCGCAACCCATGCAGTCAGTTTTATGATCGTTGACGTGAGCTATCACATTTTGTTTTTGCAAACACAGTAATATTAAGAATTTTGTAATCAATTCATCCAGTTTTCAGCTTGTTGACATGGATTTCCACAATTTTTTTTCATGTACATTAGAATTTTCTATACATTTCAGGTTGATCTCTACTTTCTGACATATGGCGCCAGAAATTTTTTCTGGGCAAGAATGTTACAAAGCATTTTCTTTGTAATTCAACCAATTTTCATCTGGGTGACGAGGGCTGGTTCAAGTTTTTTTATATGTATACAATAGCATTAGGAAGACTTTTCTTTGCTATTCAGCCAGTTTTCTGCTATTTGACATGGGTTACCACTATCTCTAGATAAAAACGCTAAGAAGGAAAAAATGCATTATTTGAGTAAATCGAGGTTTTATAACTGACTTTTAAGCTTTTAGCCGTCAGGTTCAAATCATAATTCATTAATTGATAGCTAATTTAGTTTTTTTTTTCAGTCCCACTCACTTTGTTTTTTTCTGTTTAGAGAGAAATGTTGGGAAAAAGTACCAGAAAAATGTGTGAGAATTAGTAAGAGAAATTGAAGAGAGAGAGAGCGAATTGTGTGTGTATGTGTGTGTGTAAGAGTTGCATCAATTAGGGTAAATGTTGTGACAGCTTGGTTGCATACTGACTGAAAGCAACATAGTTAACCCCAGTTCTTCGGGACTTTTGATGAGTTTTACAATAGTTTTGATCTGTGTGAATTTTCCCAACGTACCGTTAACGTGTACGTCACGTGTACCATTACGTGTAGCTAAGTAAGGAAGATAACCAATGACATAACTGGTATTTAGGCGTGCATAATGTCATTGAGTTTGATACGAGATGTCAAGTGTGTTAAAAATGAGCTCAAACTTGTTAATGAAGGTTCGGTAGACCACATCATTGATATAAGGTGGTTATTATAACATCAATATTAAATGCTATGATGTTTAATTATGATTATCATCACATGAATGACAAGAAAATGTTATTGGTGCTGTGGTATCGAAGAACTGGCTGAAATACGGCTTAAAACAGCAGGGGAAATTCTCGATTTGCCGAATGGGACTCTACATTTTGCCGAATGATGATAATTTTGCCAGATGAATCCCAAACTTCGCGGATGATGATAATTTTGCGGAATAGAAAAAATATTTGCCGATTGATGGTAATTTTTCCGAATCGTCAGACAAAATTGGTCGAGTAAGGAAGCTTTTGATTGGTTACGTGACCTCTCTTCGGATCTCCCCTGTGAGACGAACATAAAAGCCTCTACTTTGACTGCTAGGTTTCTAAAGTTAACAATGCATTGCAAGAAGGAAAGTAATTTATTGTAAAACTTGTGACTAACTGCCAAAAATTTCTCAAAAATCTAATTCCTGCTCGAAATTGTTAGAAAAAAAGTCGCTGTTCGGTTTGCGGTCTCTAATTTGCACACTCCACATCCTCCGTAATGAGATCTTCCCAATTTTTGCCATCACCCCCCAATTCATCTCCAACCTTGTCGGTATTCATCAGGAACACGCGAGACTGCATTATTCCGAGGGAGGACTGAATCTCCCCGCGACACACATCTCAAGCTGTTTCGTGGGGAGCGGGGTAACAGCTGGATTGGTGACACCTCCGATTCGTTCATCTCTGGCTTTCTGATTTAATTTCATAATGACATTCGGGTTGAGTATTACTGAAAGAGCGATATTAAATGCTTTCGCCAGAATGGTGTTTTAATGGCATTTGACAGAATGAAGCTTTTCTGGAATTTTTTTAAATTTAAACGTTTTGATTGAATATAAACGTGATTTTTCTTAATTTACATGTCGTAACTTCATGGGTATGAACAACTTGCAAACTTCAAGATGGAGGGCAGCTGTGTCATTTGTTAGATATAATTTTCGAAAATTCATTCAAAATTATTTAGACCGAACTTTAAAAATTTTTTTCCGAAGTGTATGTTCCTGGTTTACTCATTTTTATAATTTCATGGCCTGTGCTTGCTGTATCTGTAGATTGCAGCTTGACACAGTCATTGACTTAATACACCAGCTATGGATGCTCTGCCATGAAGATGGAAAATGTAGCCTAATAATCCTAATAGTTTAGAGGAAAAGAAAATATGAAGTCATTGACTTAATACATCGCGAAAGTTTGATATTCTGCCATAATTGTGAAACTTTGAGAACGATACGAATACATTGACAAAGGGCATTTCATAGCATGAAGAAAATAAGGATCTGCTAATTATAGGTAGATTTATGAAGTGCGGACGCTTTACTTAGCATTTGCAATAACACTCATTTATTAATTAAACACACAAAATATTTACCGCTGTATAACTGCAGAGTAACCGAAACGCGTTGCACCTTGGAAGCTGGAAGGAGATAAAAACCAACAACAATAGAGGGATAGCAGTTCAAGCGTAATACATATAGTGTATGTTTTGACTATAATAAAGAACTATATGAAAAGGTTTCCCGAGAGCCGTATGTTTCTATCATTCAATAAAGAAGTTGTATACATAGTAGATCAGAAATTATTATTAAAGAAATATGGATAAATTCATAGCAAGTAAATTTCAAACATCACGACGTACGTGATATTTTGTTATGCTCACGTCATGTCATATTACATGTATGTAATGTAGGCAGGGGCGGATACCAAATACAGAATACTATTTTAGGGTTGTCATTCTAAAAAAGGACTCCTCCCCACCCATGAACGAATCCACAGTTTTGGGTATGAATTTTTTTTTTTTTAACTGCTTCTATTTGGTACCAAAAAAAGCACCAAATCGGCCTGAAATAAAGCACCGGATAGGACATAAACGTCACAAATTATTTCATAAGCAATGAAAAGAGAAAGTATTTTAAATATTTACTTTCAAAAATGATTAATGAAAGGAAGAGACTACTGAAATCGTGTACATTTTATTTTATTTATACAGTGTTTGAACACAATGTAGACAGATACTATTGCCGATGGTTTAGAGGGGGGGGGGGTTCATACCCCCATGACCACCCCTTGTATCCGCCATTGAATGTAGGTCTACTCGCTATTCCCGCCATATAAGTTGAAAAAAGGAAAGGAAGGAGAGGAGAAATACATTAAATTGCCAGAAGAAAATTTAGAAAAAGAAAGAAGCCTTTACAAAAGTCAATTCAAGATACGGTCCTGTAAAAAAACGTCGTTTTCTTTTTAAAAGAACAAAGGAAAATTACTAACGTTATATACAGAAGATATGTGAATAAAAATATTTCGTACTTGCTGTTTGAAGTAGATAGAAAGAATAAAGCAACAATAGTAAAGCAGTGGAAGTTGAAGTAATACATGCATAAGTTTTGAGTATGTAGAGAAAGAGAGAGAAGTAGAGTTACTAGCTAAAAATTTTGAGATTATTAAAAAACTATGAATAAATACACAACCATCAAAATTCACCCAAGTACGTCAGAAGTTCTCATGTTCATGTCGCACAAGATGAATAATGTCTATCTATACAAACTATTTACGTTAGCTAATTTTAAAAAAATAAAATAAAAAAAGCATGATGTAGAACATTTGCTTGTGGAAAATTTAAGAAAAAAGGAAATAAAGGAACCCTCCCAAAACTCTAACTTTGCAAAAGGTAGTTCTATAAAAAGAACAAGGGAAAACTTTTAACGTCATATTTCATATACTATCAGTATATGTATGAATAAAAACATGTTACTGTTTACTGATAAAATCGCTACCCTCTATACATATTGTGGCGATGAGATAGCTTTTCGAATGCATTCATTCCCCTGCTACTGGTGTTCCGTGAGAGACCTAAAAGGCCAAGTTCTGCCCCGCAGCGGCTAAAAGTTCAACACAGGGGAGTCACTATGACTAATAGGGAAATTATCCGCTCCTAACACCCACTACGGAAGAGAAAGGGGGTGGCGACCCCCCGACATGACCCCTCCCCCAAATTCTGAATCAGCGATTCCAGTGGCTGTCGCCGGAACCGCAGCAGCATTCCCATTCGCGGGTCAAAGGGTCACGTGGAGTGCACGAAACAAAGAAAGACCACGTACAGAGGGCTCGTATATAATTAATGCAATCTCTATTATCCGTTTTAGGACCGCGATGCAGAGTTCGCTTTTTTTTTTGGTAGGGAGAAGTGGGATTTTTTTCCTTTTTTATTTTATTGGGGGTGATTTTTAATCTTTTGTATTGCTGTTACGCATGTTTGCAGAAATTACCATACATATAACTTTTCCATATCGTTGCACAACATTTTTAGTTGATGTGATTTAGATTAGATCTGGAGATGGTGTGGTTAAAAGAAAAATATTTTCGAGCAGAGTCGATTTTACTATCAGGCACGTGCACAGAAATGTAACATGTTCGAATGGTACAAATATAAATAAATAAGTGACATAAAGTATAAGTAAACAATAGTGACCACAAAGAAACGAGCTTGAGCCAATCTTCATTCGAAAACATTTTACTATTCATTTTAAAAATGTGGGGAAACTCAGGACTCAGAAACGAAAATGCTTGACTGGCTGACGGTGAAAAGACTTGCAGGTCAAGAACGTCTTTCGCATTTGAAAGCTATTTTTTAAAAAGAAGGCTTGTTGTCAGGGTCAGGGCCTGATTACTGAATGGAACAACACAGGCAGTGGACTAGGGCTCCAATTGCTTAGGAGTCCCCAAGTGGCTAGAATTCTTTTAAACAGGTGCTAAATAGTTAAGTTTTGACAACATGGGGTCTCAAAAAAGAATTTGATCTCGGCGTAAAATGCGTTCATGTTCTCCGGATCACTAGTGAAACTGATATAGTTATGACTTTAACGTTTTCTTCTGTAAGATGTTAGAGGTTACCTTCCCTTTTTGATGAGCCCTTCTGTCATTTAAAAAGTAAAAAATCAGTCTTTTTTGATGCACTAAACGCTATTAAGTATTATTTTCGTCTGCGCTTCACCAGCCATTGCGTTATCGAATACACTTGTTGTGACAAAAACAATCATCTTCCAACAGCTGTTTCGTCAATAAGAAATCCGTGAACGTATGTGAAATTGAGCTCTGAAGGCAGAGCATTCGAGCGCTCAAAATCGAGCAGCATGGAAATTTTATTTTATTTTCCTGCCTGCTGTTGCCCCCGAAATTCTCCATAGACTTTGAATTAAGTGACATGACAGTAGTCTCAAATCAATTTCTTAATTTAACAAATTGCTGCTCGCCTTGTCTAGTGGTCAGAGAAGTCTGACTGTGATGGAGAGGTCCCGGGTTTGAATCCCGGCTCAGGCATGAATGTACTCTCTCCTCCTGTTCTTGTTCCTTCTTTGTGTGAATGTGTTGTTCTGCTGTGAATGGTTGCCTAACTCTATAAACAGGTCTTTGTGGCATGTGTGTACTGTGGAAGTCGGACTTGAACTCAAATTACGGTACAGTTGGAAAAGTGAAGCAGCGCACCCCAAATTGCCAGCCTAGTTAGCACAAGATAGCAACAACAAACAACCAAAATTTAGCACCCACATTCATGCTGTAAATATAGTGGGCTGATGCCGTAAACAATTACGATTCCTCATTTCAAAGTTCGCATCAAAATAGAAACTGAACTGAAACTAGAGAAAAGGGGCCAGTATACAGAAAGTTTGATCTTTAAGTTGACCACAGTTGCTAAAAAGGTGTGCCCTTTTGAGAATATTTCCGTCAATTGACCCTTTCCCTCTAGGGTCCACATTGGAGTAAGAACAAAACTAGCAATGAGTTTGTTAGAAGATGAAGTCTGCTCCTGGAGAAAACATATAGCCACTGAGATTGGAATGATATTATACGCAGGGGCGTACTTAGAATGGGTGACACTCGGGGCTGTAATTTATGATGTTACTCCCTCCCTCCCCCTACAACAGCAAAAGCATTTTTTTTTTTAAAGTGAAAACATAAAATTCATACAATTTTCAGAAACTACCTTTGGGTTATAACGAAATTTGAAGTTGGCTAATGTACAAAAAACAAATATAAATGGGGGTTCGGGGGTTTACATCCCGGAAAAATTTTCAATTTGTAGTCTTAAAAAGGTATTTAGCTTCATAATTTTCAAAAACTTTAATTTCCACTTTTGGAGTCATCCCTCAAACGGGGGATACCCGGGGCAGACCCCCCCCCCCCCCCGTAGCGACGTCGATGATTATACATATTTAAATAGTTCGTCGTCATTTACTCGAGCCGATTAATATGAAAGAAAGAAAAGAAAAAGAAAAAAAAACCCCCAGTTTTCGATATTGAAAAGCTTTCCACACTACTTATTGTTTACGAAGATAGCACACAGCTCAATTTGCATAACATTGAAAAGAGCGCAATAGAACGATGGGAAATGTCTTGATTGAGAAATTAAAACACTGTATTCAAGGATTTGAGAAAACTATACTCAATACATGATTTCGTGATATTTATTTATTTATTTATTTACTTATTTATACAGAAGCTAAACAGCTTCACATACATAGAGGATTGCGTACAAAGTGCCATGCCTCCTGACACACACAGGAAAAAATTCGCAACAAAAGAGAAGGAGATGGAAATGACACCCAGGGCACTGGTGGGAATCGAACCCACTACCTTCGGCTTCGAAGACGAAGCTTCTGCCACAGATTCACAGAGGCCCCATTTCACGATATATTTTGCTTAAATTAAAAAGAAATAATAAATTATTAAATAATTTTTGGCGAGAAAAAAAATGGACGTGTTATTGGCACGAATTTCAGTTGAAATTGCAAAACTTCTACGAAATTCATCCAAATCAACTCACGCAAATCGCCCTTCCCTCTTGCTTCAAAAATTAGTAAATATTGTCAAGGTCAAGCCCCAACCATCAGAGCCTCACGTAGATAGTATATAAAGTCATAGTAGCGCTCTGCCAGTTGGTGAAAGGCCTAACTTTCTCTTAATGACTGCATTTACTTTTCTATATATACTTATTATAAATATTTATCTGATATTATTTTTTGCCTTAAAATCAATGTGAAAATTTTATCTTTCAAAAATAGGTAAAAATATTTCTCCGCTAAATCTTAAAGTCATGCATCTTGTTTTGAGATTCAACAGACTTTGTAAAAGGTGTTTATAGATTTTCGAAACATTACTTGGAGGGGCCTTAATCCAGTTGGCACTCGGGGTACAAAGAAAGGCTACAAAACTCTCAACTATCACGTAAGCTTAGCAAATAAGGGGAGAGGGGATGTTTCCATGGCGACCACGATTGTGTGATCTGAAGTGGCGTATCCAGTTGGGGTGACAAATCGCAACAAAAGGTCATCGTTTCTATGGTTGCAGTGTGTGTGTGACATAGACGAGAGAACATTTTTTGTCATTTTACTTTTAAGCCGCAGGGCACTTGAATCGTTAAATGGATCGGTTATTGGATTTTGAACTGGAATGCTTTGGGCCGGTAAGAACGATTTGGAGGAGAGAACTCGGTTATGTTGCTGATATTTTCATTGAATGCCATTTCGAAGAAAAACTCAACAGGATTGAGCATCTTTTTTCTTTTTTTTCACTTTCCGTCTCTGAGCTCGTATTTTAACGAGCGTTTGGTAGGCGAAACACGTTTGCTAAAGTAGGATTTACAAATGCTTTTCCTTCGCATGTGAATCATTAAATATGAGACTCGTAACGAGTAAAATTTATATTGAAATTTAAAGTGTATCTTTTATACGGTTCATTGTTACCCTGTGACAGGAAAGATATTAATTAGGTTAATAATTCGTTTTAAATAGTTTATAATTATTACAATTTTTTAAAAAAAAAATTTGATAAGTGTATAATATAACGCTATGAAGTTTCTTTCTTTCTTTTTTTTTTTCCTTTTTCAGTTTTGTGCCATTGCAATCAAATAGCACAACCAAAATATGTGTGAGACAGTAGAGAAAATGTGGAGAGAAGAGAAGACATGGAGAAATTGTTGGCAAAAGTTTTCCTAAATGATTCTACAGGTTTCAAGACAATCTGATACAACTCAGGGGCATGGAGAGAAATTTTTCATAAGAGCGTTATTTATTTAGTTATTTATTTATTGCATTCACACAAATAGATATGGATAGATGGATATAAATAGATTGAAAATAGACAGATGTAAATTGATATAGATAGATTTGATAAATAAATACATATAAATGCATTGATTGATATATAGAAAGAAAAATATATCAATATACATATAAATTGATATAGGTAGATAAATAAATAGATATGAATGGATTGATTGATATATGGAAATATAATGATATCAATACAAATATAAATTGATAAACATAAGTATTGAGAAAAATGAGAGGTAAAAAGAGATTTACGTAGGGAGGTAGACACATATAGAAAATGTATTTTTTTTTTAATTGAAATGTTTTGATGGGCGCTGTGCTGTAATAAATTTCTTTTCTTCATGGGAGGGACCTGTCGTTACGTCAGTGATACAATTGTATTAATAAACATACGATTCATTTTTACGCCATAAAATAATTCTCCTTCTTTGTGAATGCTACAAAACATCTTCTGGAAAGAGGGAAAAAATCAGAGAACTGAATGCTCTCTCTCTCTCTTTCTGCCTAAGTACTTCGTAGTTCTAAATCAGGCCGCAAGCTTAATCGGATTTAAAGAGGGGTAGGGGTGCAGACACTGCAGCCCAACAGACAAATACTGTCACTTGCTGGGCTTCACCACATCGAGGGAAAGAAAAGGCGCTTACTGCTCCATGTTCCGTAACCAGGTTCCAATGCTGTAATCTGCTTGTTCTCGGGCCACACCGCATGCCCTTACTTCTGCTTTTGTTGCGGCTTCCATTAGATAACAAGCTACTAAGCTCGGTGGCTTACGTGCACTGTGGGATTTTGGTTGTGCCGTCGCTCGTTCTGCGCTTGTTGATTTGCAGACAAGTGGAGTACGTGAAAGAAGATTAAAAAAAAAAAGAAGCTAGATGACATTTGCGAGTTGTTTTGGGGAGATTTCTGAGTGCATACTTTGAATAAAGACGTCGAAAGAGTAAATTAAATGCCTTATGAACAAATAAAACACTAAAAATGGCTTTCTGAGGCGAAAGTTTGAATACAATTTTCAGTCTGCGTCTTCTAGCGAGAGTCAGCTTATTGACTAACTTTCATTTTAGCAGTAGGATGATGTTGTTAATTTTTTTTTGTTTGAGAGTAGCAGCCATTGAGTTTATTTTTTGAAAACAGGGAACAGTAAGACACCATTAATTCGCTGCTCACTGCTCCCATGGAACTTTCATATTAAAAGTGGAGAAATTATACATTTTTAATGATTTAATTACATTTAATTGCAACTAGCCTGTTGATGCAAATAATAATAAAATAAGTTTGAAAGCCCTGCATCTACAAAATAAGGATGCTTGAATGAAATTATGACTTTTATTGCTATTCAATATCACATAAATATTTCCATTTCGTACCTATTCTATTTATATATACATACATTTTTATTGTTTCATTGGAGTATGCTAAATCTATTATTACCTTCCACATTTCAAAATTTGAACATACCTAGAAAAAAGGAAGTCAAATAAGCTATTTTGAAGATTTTCTGAAACAGATAGGAAAGAAGCTGCTGTACTAGTAATAGACAAAGTCTACAGTGAAAGCATTCCATGCTTATCTAATGTTACATCACAATATGACACTTTATGTAATTTTACTAATTCAGAATCATCTAAATCATTCTATCTCAGTCCCAAACAAATACGTGGTTGATGTCACTACTGTGTGTCAAGAAGACAGGAAATTTACCTTGCTCAAGGCAATAGCTCATATCAAGACCAAACGACAACAGTCATTCATATTTTTCCATGAAAAATTTGGATAATTTCAAAGCTTCCGGGTTATAAAAAAAAAAAAATGTGTCTCACTATTCTCACTTACCCAGGGGAACGGTAAGACAAAATTGCATTTCGTTTTTATTTTTTTTCTCTCGTTTGTGTGAATTCGCAGTTTTTTCTAGATCCGCTTTTATAATACCCATAACAGTGACAAATATTGTGCCATTTGAAAGAATGTAATTTCTGTGCTTTTTCATTACAGAAAATGTAATTGAATTTTTGTGTCTCACTGTACCCACTCTCCCCTCCCTCAATTAATTACTTAACCAAGGATCTTCATGGTAAATCTTCAATTCTTTATTTTACCTTCAATCAAAAATGCAAGACTAAGGGAATATAATACGAATCTACATTTATGTCATGTACAATATCATTTAGTTATTATCGGTTCCCTTAGGATTGACCCAGACGCTACCGAAAAAGATAACTATCTGTTTTGCGGGCCAAAACTGTCAACTGCTCAGATTAGCCACAATAAGCAAACACGGGGCAGACATTGAGGAATTGTACCAGATATGATGCATAATGGGTGCGGTCGCTTTCATCTTAAAAGTGCAAAAAGATAATATAGCTCTGACAAATGATTTCAATAGTCTTTGCTAATGAGAAGATGAACTTTTTGTTTTTAACCTCTGGTCAAAAGTCCAAAATGAGTTATTGCTAATATTTAAATGTTCCATACATTCAGGGGGCTATTTTTAAGACTTTTATTTTGGAAATTGTAAGTTTGCTGTATTGCTCAATATCTTTACACTTAATATCAGCAGTAAATGTAGATATAAGAGGCAAACAAATTTTAAATAAAGCAATTTTCCTCTGTAGTTGTGAAAAATTGCAAAACTTCAATTTGAACTTTCAACCCTAAAAACGCCTCCTTTTTTTTTTTTTTTTTTTTGGAAATTCCTTGTTTTCTGTGCTACAATCTTTTTTTTTTAAATCCCAATTTATTAAAATATTTCTAAGGATATTAGTGAAATTCATTTTTAGTGCATTGTAATGCTCCTTGAAGAAGCTCAAGAATTCTGTACAAAAATTTGTCGAATCAAATCGTTGAAAAATTGAAAAAAGAAAAATCCTTGCTGGTAAGTTTTTAAACTTCACACCGCAAACAGAGGTTAGCGGTTGAGACCTTCTGATTGCGATTTCGACTCATAGTTTCAGTTTAGCGGTTTTTCTCTGTCATTCATTTTAAATTTGGATACCTCTCCTGTTAAATGACGAAGGCGTGTACGCACTCAAGATAGGTGGATAAATATCATGAATAACTTCGTAGATACAGAGCAATTTTAATCTTTAACGTAAGTGACGGAAAACTCCATTATAGTCTACATATTTAAAACACATCTATAGCCTTAACTCAAGAAAGGATAGATATAATAAATAGATGAATAATAGCATCACCAGACAAAAAAGTAGCATTAAATAACATTCTTTATTGGGTGTAAAATTAATAACTGACATGATAGTAGAAGAGTATATGTATAGATTTGGATTCTTATATTTTAAACCGAGTCAAACTTAATAATAATTATTATTTTTAAAAAGTTAGTGATAAAATGGCAAACAGGTAGGGCCAATAAATAAACAATTGCTGCAGGAAGGATCATCTACTTTCGTGGCAGATAGTGTTGCGTGGTTATGCTATTTTCCTTGCATTAACACTGTTCTGGCAGAAAAACAACTTTTACAGCATCCATTATTTTTTATTGAGAATAATACAAGAGATGTAGCGTTCAAAAGTGGGCGATATATCGCGGCGAAACCTTTATGTCTACAATAAAAAGGGGACTTTATAATATTTCCATTTCGTGAGACGTAGTGTCTATGGAATTTCCCATGCTGCTCAGTAAATGGGGAGAGTGGCTCAAAGCGGGTAGGCATCCGTATGCCGCCGCATTGAGTGAAAGCTGCGATGTATGCGTATGTCGTGTTTACCCGAACACCCCCGAATTTCAATCAGTCACAGTAAAGCAGCAGTGAAACAGCATGGTGTAACCAGGCTTAAAATAAGAAAAATGATACATATCTAAAAAAAAAAAAAAAAAAACTGAAGGTATGGAACTTGTGATTAGTCGAAGACCAGTTTATCTTTTTAAATATCAATAATATGACGTTATTCTGACACCACCCGCCTACAAGCTACGATGGTCTTTTCCTTTGTTTCTTTTTTAAGATTAAGGTTTTAATTATTGAAATAAAAAAGTTTCTTCGGGCAAAGCAGGCATAAGATTTAATCATATATTTATTTATAATTTCTTGACACATCTGCTGACTTATATTTTCTATTTCAATAGCATAAGTATAACATTAAAAAAATATTTTTTATGATGGCAATTATGATGTTAATTTAATCAGTTATTTCTTTAGTTTTATAAACAAGTGTGCTGACTTAGATTTTCAATTTAAATTGAATAAGTATAACTTCTTTATATATTTCTTTATAATGGCAGTTAGCTAGTCAGTTAATTTTATCATTTATAACTTCATATTTGATTGACAAATGTACCAAATCGCAATTATTTAAGCTTTCCCGCTTTGGGCCCCCTGCCAGGGCAAAGCAGATTTTCCAAGTTTTTGTAATGTTTGATGATAAATAAATATTAGGCTTGAAATTCTGCAAAAATCACTTTTTATTTTGAAGTTTAAGAACCCTGCTAAGAAATAAAACCGAAATCGTTGCGATAAAAATCCAAAAACTGCAAGTTTCGAGCGTTCTTCGTTAATATAACCGCTTTGAGACACCCCCCCCCCCCTCCCAAAGTAAAAAGGATTTTATTTTTAATTAGGAATTGCAAAAAATGTTTTTTAGCTTGCATTTAAAAAAAATTTAAAAAAACCCTTCAATCCTTTTTTAACTTTAAGTTATGAGCTATCCATTTCCTTTACTTTTCTAAAGGAGCCGTCGAAAACTAAAAATTTTAATGTTTTTAACATTAGATGAACTGACTCGACTTAGTTTTGTTCACTTTTAAGGTCTAGCTACATTCATGATTAAGTATTTTCCAGAAAAAGATCAGGCATCTGTTATTTTTATAATATCAAAGGCAGTATTAAGCCTAAGAATTTCGGCAAGCACTGAATGTTGCACACGGAGAATTCCAAACAAAGTGCCAAGTTGTCACTGGATGTGTCCGTACCACATTTCAGAGTGGTGTTAAATGAGCTTGAAAACAATTTCACCCCCACACTAGCATTCATAGCACGTGGGTGGAACATGAAATGCCACCCGTGAAAGACCCCTTCAAAAAAGTGACGAAAAATCAAAAGGAAAAAAAAAATCTCAGAATCGCTTTCCTCTGTGCTGGATGCTTTTCCTCGTGTGGCTGCAACATCCCAAGAAGGCACCGCCCCTATCCTCATTCTCTCATATTTATAGACACAAAACGCCCCTTGTTCTCTTCTGGGTCTCTCACTAAATGAGCGTGAAGGATCTAAAAAACTTCACTTTCCTGGTAGGAAGCAAAAATGTGTGAAGGGGATATTTTAGAATCCTCACACCGCTGGAGGAATCTCGGGACAGTAATGAAGTGTAAAGACTGCAGGGGGAGGGGGAAGGGAGAGAGAAATATGCAAGTAAAGTACCCGACGCTGTAATTTGCACATGTTGTCCTTTTGACTGTTTTGCAGACGACTGAAAAAATAAAACCAAAACAAAGAGCTTCGTTCTTTTGGGAATCTGGGGAAAAGCAAACGTTAGCTTTCCGAATCTTTTGCTGCGGAGCTGTTGTATGTAAACAGCGCAGTTTTTGTTACAACATTAGTTTATACCCATGTGATGGATACAATGTATTCCTTAAAGTCGGAAATATTTATATGAAATGACACATGTATAAACTTGCGCAAGTAATGATCCTTACCCAATAGTGCAGTTTAAAGAACGCGTTTTGCTACTTTCCCTTTTAAATACCCTCCCCCTATATGTGTGACTTTGAAGCAGGGATTGACAAAGCAGTAGTTAGGTCCATTCATTAATTACGTACGGGTGCCGAGGGGGAGGGGGGGTTGAAAAATCTCCACGTACCCTTAATACGGGGGGGGGGGGGGGGCTGGTCAAACCTATTCTTAGGTAGTATTTTCCAAGTCGATATTTTATATCAGAAATCGCGCGATCAATTGGTTTGGCAGGAACCATATTTCATTTGCGTATGGAAATTAAAAACCATATTAAAAGGAGCTGTTTTTTTATTTGTTTCAAAGCATGAATAGTGTAAAATATAATAAAAAAATGACACTACGTATGACATGTTTTATTTTTTATTAGTATCGCATCGTATCATATTAAGAAAAAATGTCGAAAAAAACGTTGTCTAGATTTCAAGGGTTTAATTTAATAATAGTGAATTTAATAACGATTCCAGTGATGTAAGATTCGTTATTTTATTAATTTTGAAAAAGAAATGGAACCTTACGTAAGAATAGGGGGGGGGGGGGAGTTTGAAAACTCTTACGTACCCTTACTTGGGGAGGGAGGCAGGTTTCAAAAATTGCCAAAATTATCCTTACGTAATTAATGAACGGCTCATTAGTCGTGTTCTGCAACTAAAGATTTTAGTGTAACGATCACGATTTCCCTCCCAATCGTCATGTGTGACGTCAAACTTTTCACTAAAAAATGAATTAGGTGATCTACCTTTACGCCCAGTTGCATTTTTTTTTCTCTCTAAGTTCACATCGTCACCGCAGAGCTATGCAGTAAAATATCCTACTGTTATTCTGAGTCTGAGGCGACGATATTTTAAGGATGTGATCTAGTTTGTGTAGTTGCAAATGTAAATGTATTTTTCCTTTCCCCGAAAGAAACTTTTCCAGTATTATTATCGGAGCAGTCGAAATCGAAACCCCTGTCAAAAGTTATTTAATTACAATAAATTCATGCCGAAGCAGGGCATCTTGGCAACTATTGAAAAAAAAGAAAAAAAAAAAAAGCTATGTGCTAAAATGACGCTTAACTTCTATGTCTTAGTTTCGAATCCTGCTTTAAAATGCTTTTATGTGAGATTAAGATTAAATTAATTTTCTTCGTAAGGGGGGGGGGGGGATTTTCCCATCTCTTGCAGATAATTTTTCAATTTTATTTCATTCTGATGTATTTGAAATAACAATCTTGGTGTAAGAAGCGGAGATTTACATTGAAGTTGGCTAAACACGGTGGTCCATCTCTCCCGTATTTACCGCCATTGCTCCTCAATAACTCAATGCATTATTTTTAAACTAAAGTTATGAGACAGTCATTTTTCTCTGATTAGTACCAAATATGTTTCGATTATTACTGAAAGTACTGATTAAGTTTTGTATTATTATACAGGGTTAGCATTAAAGAATACCCCGGTTTTAAAATTTCATATTTCATAAACTATTACACTTACCACTATAAATGATACATAAAAATAAAGATAAAACTGTCCAAGTTTTTTTTGAACATAAGTAACTACTTAAACGTGCACGTTCCGTACTAGCGCAGCCAGATATTCCTTCCGAAAGGGGTTTTTTGGTCAAAACTGTTCTTACGTGTATTAATTACTTTATTAGGTAAAATACGCCGTCAGCTCAGTTATTCCATCCGAGGGCTGCAGTTTCGTGCTTTTAAGCACTCATCAGCCCGGAATAAGAGGTAACTGAGCTGGAGGCGGAATACCTCTTAAAGGAGCCAAGAGAAACAAACAAACTGGTAGCTAGTGTAGAATTAACACACTAGACGAGTGGCCGCAGCAATGGTGTGGTTCGACTCGAAGATTGAAGGCAAAACTAGGTATTTTGTAGTAATTTACCGCCCTAACTCAGGGCTAAGGCAGAAATGCATAAAGTACACCGCCAGCTCAGTTATTCCATCCGAGGACTGCAGTTTCTTGCCTTTTAGCACTCCAGTTTGTTTGACTATCTTGGCATCTTTAAGAGTTTTTTTTTCTCCAGCTCAAATACTTCCTATTCCGGGCTGATGTGTGCTAAAAATCACGAAACTGCAGTCCTCGTATGGAATAACTGAGCTGGCTGTGTATTTTATGTATTTCTGCCTTATCCCTGGGCTTACGGCGGTAACTTAACTACAAGACTCTATAGTGGGATACGGTGATTACAGGTTAAGTCCCCGTTAGAATTCATTTTTGGGGTCTCTTTGTCCATCCCAGAATTACGTAAATCATTAACCATGTGCATTTATGAATCCCTTCAGGGCCCCTCATAGTTGTGCTAATAGTACAATGAATAAAAATTCTCTTTTTGCAATTAATAAGTTATTATTATTTTTTTTAATTATTATGCATAATTCTTTAGGAAATTTGAGGCCCCTTAGGAAGGTGGAGCCCCAGGCCCAGGCCTAGTTGGCCTGTGCTATAATCAGGCCCTGATGGTTGATGAAGTTAATTAAAAAGTCTATTGATTCGCTTGTATATTTAAAAGGTAACTTCTGTTATGCGTTCAGTAATTTCATTTTTCAAGATATCTACATATATTCGGTAGATTTGAAACTTAAACGCCTACGACTACCAGTGGATTTGGCTCTCTTTCGTAAACAACTTTATTTTATCGAGAAAGATGCAAAAGAAAACAAAATTACTATTACATACACTCATGTCACTGAAATTGACGTAACATTTTCGGCATCAAATTTTTCGAGGTATCTCTTTGTCGTTAAATGCTCACCATTCACAACGTCACTTATATTACATTACTTCCGCGATTTTAATACGTACCAATCAAAAAAGAAATTTTACCTTCATCGAACCAAAATTAGCATAACTTTTAAATTTATGAATTTCAAAAATGCTGTTTTGTTAATTGAATTTAAATTAATTAGAACAGTCCGGTTAAAAGGAAAGTAATATTTGATATTAATACATTCCAATTAATAATAAATCAAGCACCAAACTGTAAACTATGTAAAACTTTTTTGGGGCTTGACTACAGGAGGTAATCCCACTTTATAAATACAAACATTCAATGAGGACCAGAAATGCTGACTCCAACGATGCTGCAGGGCTGAAACATTAACTCAAAATATCTGCTGAGGGGCAGAACATACCACACCTTAAGTAAAGAGAAGGAAGGGAAAAAACAAAGAAAATCTCAATCTCCTTTCTTTCTCTTTTTCTTAAGTAATGAAAGAAAACTTAAATACATTTTACCATTTGGGGGCCCCTGAAAGGCAAGGGTCTATTCAGTAATCAGGTCCTGCTTATGGTCCATCCATGACGTTCCTTGGCTTTCAACCATATTTACGTAAACAATGTGCAAAATCAAAATATTAAACAGTTTAGAATTTAAAATTTATTTTGAATTTCATTTTAAGCATGGTTTTGATATGAATGCATCTGCTTTAGGGGGCTTCAAGGTAAGTTTTGCTCACAACCAGATTCGTTTCAAGGCCGTATTCAAGGGAAGGGTCATGGTGGTCATGACCATCTACAGATGTATGTTGAAAATGATCAAGAATTTCATGTAAATATATTTTTACGCAGTGTGTTCTGTTCATATACTTAATGAATAAAACGTAAACTTTGCTTGTAATGTTTTTCATTTATTAATTAGTTGCTTAAGTAAATATTTGAACAAATACTTCCCATCATTGCTTCTGAAATTAACGAACATAGTGCATTTCTGTGCCCTACTAAGAGTCTTATTCCTGGCTGATTTGGTGCTTTTTGTTAACCCCCAAACAATTCTAGAAATTTTTGGTACCCACGATTATATATTCTTCAGCATGACCCCAGTCCCCCCCCCCCCACAAATGCTAGACTGTAACCGCTCCTTATCCATTCACTATATTAATATTCCTTGTCAGCGCTTTATAATAATAAATGGTTATTACTATTGCATGTACGTACAACCTGATAATCGAATCTAAATTGAGACTTAACTCACTTTTCTTCCACGAAGAATATAAGGCAAACAGAAGGAAGGCTCTATTCTGAACAAGAACTCTCTCTTCCACCTCGGATCAAAATCTTCACAAGGTGTTCTTTGTTTCCGAGTCCTTAGGACGAACCGGAAACACCTTTTCGCCTAGATTCAGACCTACCACGATGAAAGAAGTACTTAGCGTTGCATGAGGAAGAGACTATGAAGGGATGGTGAACAAAGTGTTAGATCTAATGGCCTTGTCGTATGATTTCACTATGCAGATATGTCATGAGTGACTTGAACAGATACGATATCGTAAGACGATTTGGCATGCATTTCTTTATATAAAGCTAATGTAATGGATGTAAAAAATGTCGTGATTGTTTAGTTAAAAAGGGATAATAATGGAAGCTTGGAATATCGGGATGGGGGGGGGGGGGAGGGACAAAATAGAGAGAGGAAAAGAGAGAAAGATACAGCACTTTTGGATTTTAATTTTCCTTACAGATTGATTGTTTTAGAATCAAGGATCTTGCTAGGGGAAAAAGCCTTTCATCATTAACAACATAAATACATTTAAATCACGTAACATGAACACTGCAAACTCTCAGTACACGTTGTAAACACGTTTGAAACAGTATAATTTGGAAAAAATGCGCCTGTTGTGTCCTAATGTTTACTAGTAAACTGTGTTTCGAATGTGCTCCACTAAAAAAAGGATGTACTGAAATGTCATCCGAATCAGTTTCGAATGTGTCCCGGTCAAGATACTTGTTATCTTGCTAAATTTAAGTTTAGGAACACATTTAAGAACGAATCGAACGAATATTTGGAAACAGATCGGTTCACAGTAGAAAACAGATTGGGGGCACAGTAGAAAACAGATTGGGAATGTATTTGGGAACACTTGTGAAATCATTGCTTTTTTCGTACAAACATAGTTTTAAGAGCTCTCTTGCCAGCAGTTAAAATCTATCAACACGCTGCTACTATAAATTTTGTTACAATGAATCATGATGAATTGGAGTCACGAATGCTTTACAAAGGATGGCCAATTCTGGTCGGAGACCGTCCATTACCCGACAGCTTACTCCTGCCAAGCGAAATTTCTGTAATATTAATTACAAAAACTACCGTAAAAATTTGCGACAAGATGAATGCTCTAAAAAAGGCGTAAAATTTATTCTAAAAGAAGGGATGTATGTCAATATTCAAAACAATATTCTCCAATTCGTTCTCGAAAGTGTTCAAAAAGTGTGCTGAAGCTAATAAGTATTCTCAGAAATGATTTGAAAACTGCTCCAAAAAGTCATTCAAATGTTCTAAAAAAAAAGTCATTCAACTCTCCGTGCTCAATAAAACGTGGTGGTCTGTTTCCACTTCCAGTTCATCCACCATCTCTCTATGGCACAACTATACCAGTCAACTTACAAAATATGTTTCGTAGTTCAGAGGTTCCCAAAGTGAGAGCCGCAGAGAGAGAGAGAGAGAGAGAGAGAGAGTCGAAAAGTAACCATGGAATCAAATCTTTGTTGTTAATGAAACAAAAGATTTTAATGGTTGCTCATTGAAGTCTCACCCGGTTTCATATATTTTACTTCAATAATAATATTTTTAAAAAAAGAAAAAGAGAGAAAGTGGCACCATTCCTATGCTTTAAGAGTCTTATAAAGACTTGCTATGAAGATTTGCTTAAAGACTTGCCTTTAAAATACTTGCTTATTTTAATTAGCAAGTATTAAGAACCCTGATACTACATATTTTATAGTTTCTTTCACAGAATGATACAAATATACAGGTATAATGTTTATTTATCTGGTGTTTCCTACTTTTCGCCAACATTTAAAATTCCCTCCCTCTGTTTTCTAGTTTCCGTTTTACCTTTCGATATATTTAGAGGGAGGGGAGAGAAGGAAATTTAAATGTTGGCGAAATGTAGGGTAAACCATTTATCTCGCTATTTATACCTATTGCATCATTCTGATAAATGACTAGGGTAGTAATCCAAGGGTGCCATGTCTTGATGAGGTTTGGAAACCCCTGCCGTAGTTCAAACGATGCGTTTCTCAATCGGAACATTTACCCATTATATAATGATGTTAAAGTATTTGCTACTTTGTAATTACATAGTGTTCTTTTACCAATAAATCTTAAATTTGTCTGCGTACGAAGACGTCCAAAGCTTAATGATACATGATTCGCTTATATTTAGCAAAAAGGATCTAACTTTAAAAAAACTCTGAAAAAATAGCTCATTTTTGTTCCAATGAACTCGCGAAGCCTATTTCTTAAGTCAGAAATTGGATGATGTGTTGAACTGAGAACAAAAATGTTGGGCGAAATGCCACTTGGACTGACTGTCACGAAAGGTGTTTTCTGAGAGGGTATTCGTTACGCGAGGGGCGAGTGAGGAAGGTGATGAATTACTGCAGGGTTGTCTTGTCAGCACGATAAATTGCCAGCATGAAAGCTCCATGTAAACACAGTCGTCTGGAGGTGTCAGGGATTTTTCTTGGAGGGTAAAGATTCCGGGACCTCTGCTACATTTAGGAAGTACAGTATTTACGGTCTGGGTTATGTTTTACTTGGCAAACCTTTCACAAATGTAGTCTCTGCTAATTGTTTTGATTCGTCAATAATGGATAGGGTTTTAAATCAACGCCACGTACATGCTAGACACCTATTAAGCAACAAGCAAATGTGCCAAGTAGCTTTCAGGAGAAATGTTTTGTGTTCTCGCCTTCTGCGATGTTTTTTCCCAGGAAAGTTCACTCGTAATATTTTACGTTTTTGTCGTTTTGATATTTATTACAATTGTACGGAACTATTTCCATACAAAAATAGATTTATTGTTTTGCAACTCGAGTTTTTAATGAATTTTTTAAAAAAAGATCTGAGCTACACCCCCTTAACCAATGAGCGGTTGTTAAGTTGGTTTTTGTCTTAAAATGTGGCAAATTTTTTAAAGATAGATACGGTCTGAACACGGATTGTGTGGAAAGTCAAACATCCGGTTTACAGGCAGAAATGGACGCATCTATTAGTTTTCAGGGATGTCACTTTTTTCAGATGTATGTTAGCCTCTAAATTATGCGGAGTCGCATTCAAATGAGCGGAACACGCGCATTAAATTTTTACTTTTCTTCCTCATTCAGATTGACTGGTCTGAATTGGACGTTTGCCAATTCCATACAATCCGTGGTTGGACAGTATCTGCACTATGGAGCTGCTTTAATTTTAACTAATTAGGAAATGGGTATGATCTGAACTATCAAATTGTCTGAATAATTAAACTTGATACTTTTAAAGTGTATCTTTGATTGAGATTACATATAGGGAAAAATGAGAGCTACTGCTAGGCTGCCAACATGAAAATGTTTCTTGCCATTATTCCTATCACGTGAACGTTTAGTTATAATGGGTTCACGTGAGCATTTGTGCTGAATGGTCTACTCTCAGAAAGTAGTTTTCAAAAATCTTATCTTTCCCCAAATTTAGATAAAATAAAATTCTTTTAAATTATTTTCCTTTTTGAAGTTGATGATTTAATACTTTCTCCAAACTCTCCATGTTGATTGAAAACAGAATATTTGTGCTAACAATATTATGCTAAAAAATTGAACAAACTCGGAATTTTTCATCAAAGAAATGGCTTTTTTCCTCAACAGTACCAAACTAAAAGTAACTATAGTGAACTATAGTGAATTTAGCATCATAAAAAAGAGAATCTTTCCACAAACTTTGATTTACTCTTTTGCAAGTTTGAATAAATAAAAAATACCCGCGAAATAATAATGATGGAAAACGAAAGAAATGGAACGGGAATAAGTTTTAATGTGATAGTATCTAAAATGCTCGGAAATTACGGTCATTCTATGAATTGGTTTGGTCACGTGAATGACCAATTTCAGCTTCAACCTTATTACCAATCTGCAAAACAGGACGAAAAATATTTAAAACGCTTGCAGCTCACAACAGAAATGCACTATCTCAAAATGGAACGGATTGAGAAGAGGCGAAGTGGAGTGTTTATAAGTGGGCCAGGGATCGAATAGGGAGGCGGGAGAGGGCGCACAAGTTCTGAATTTCCATGAATAGAAGTGAAATAAAACGACGACTCCCCACTTTTTGCAGTTGCAAAATGCCGGGCGGCTGAATGAGAGAGGACGATTTTTCCGACTGAAGAGTAAAATGAGAATGGATGAAGAATAGGACTATGCAAAGTGACATGGAGAAATGAGTCCGATTTTTGTACACGGGGACGTGGGAGAAATTACGGATTTAGTGTAACCGTAAGTCTTATTATTCGATTATATCTGAGCCAGAATACGGTAATAGAATAATGGATAAAGTAATTAAAAGATTATGATTTGGAAATTTTTCCAATTGATACCTAGTCTTTTGTTGGAATTCGTAAAAAAATGGGTGAATTTGGTGTTGTGCTACGTCTGATGTATTGGTATTCAAGATAAGTTTCTGGGAAAAACTATTGGGTATATCCAGGTGCGTGAACAGAAATTTTGTGACCCGCGTCACAAGTGACTTGTACGGCCCCCTCCATATCGTTTACCTCTACGTCTCTACTTATATTTCACCCTTCATCTCAAAAATCTCGGGCTCCCTTCAGCCTGGGGCCCGGATCAACAGGTGTCCCTTCTCTCCCCTTGCGCTTGCCTTTGGGTCTATACTGTTAAATCAGTGGTTCCCAAACTTTTTAAGGCTAGAACCCACAAAGCGGGAAAGATACTAGCAAATACCCCGAAAAACGTTTATCTTAAGATAAATTAACTATTGCATTTTTTTCTTTAAATTAAGAAAATAAATAATTATTTTAATGTCAGTTTTAATTATTCAAAGAAGGAAAACACGTTTCTCAGTTATTTGTAATATAGTCAAGTAATAGTCAATGAGACGGTTGATGTTATGATATTGTTTAGTTATAATAATTCGTTTAATAGTTGTTGCTTCGGTCAGTGCATACCGCAAATCAAGCTCTAAGTTTTTCTTTTCTTTTTTTTTTTTTTTTTACCAAGTAGGTACTAATGATTATCGATTAGGTAGATTTGATGATTTTTAATAATTTTGTTCTGTGACCAAGCAATGACTCAATCCTGGTATTTAATTTACGCGTTGGAAAATTCCACTTTACGCCTTTCTGGGTTGGGAACTGCTGAGCTAAACTGAAAAATTAATTTTTTTTACCAAGAAAATTTGAATGATTTTATACGTAAATATTCCACTGATTTCTAATGCATTCAGTTAGTCAGCATAAACATTACAAACGTCAGGAATATCTTTAAAAAAGTAGCTAGCAATCAAACACACACACACACGCATACACACACAAACACACATTTGATCATAAACAATAAATTCTGCCTTAAATAAGAATGAAATGGTGGTAAATGAATACATTGTGATAACAACATTTTAGGCACAAAATGCAAAGTAAATTGTAGGCTCATGTCTGAGAGTTTAAAGGAAATCCTTTTAAATGCAAAAGGGTCATTCCACAGAAAACGTCATTTTGTACCACACGTGAGGCCTCATATATTTCATTGAGAAGAATACTTTTTTTATACAAATTTTTTATTCTTAACAAATTACAAACTTATTTGTGATTTCTTAAGCAAAGCATTTCGTCATTACCCTTTAAAAAATAAAATTATTACTTTTAAATCAAATATATGAACCGTCACGAGCGGGACAAAGGGTTGACCTTTTCGTGGAATGGCACAAAAGTTGTTGCTTTATTCATAAGATCACATCTTTCGCATTGAAAAAGAGGGTTCGTAACAGCACGTAGCTGTTATCTGCAATTTATTTATTGAGCAATCACGATTTCTAATTGTTTTCACTTGACCGTATTTGGCGTCAATTTTTTTTCCAACCCCACCGTTCTCGGTAGGCGCAGCTCCTCCGGCCCTGAGCTCACACTCACACACACGCCAACGTGCATACACACAGGTTACGCACACACAAGCCTACATACACACATATTGCTGTGTGCAGGTAAAGGTCAATAACTGCAAATTTTTCATTTTTTTACATTTTTGTCATCTATTGTACGTTATCTTTATTGTACAACCTTGCTTGTTTGATTTCCGCTGAAAAAAAGTCGCGAAAAAGAAGTCTAATTCCAACATTTCTCTATTGTTAGTATTGAATCCACCACGCATTTCTTCAAATCTCTCAAAAACTCATTTATGCAGATACTGCCGTTTACCTGCACACAGCAGCATACACAACTATACACACGTAACCGCTCAAGAGGAGGGGCAGGCTTGGGAGGACAGGATCCGTTTCTAGAAACAATCTCCAATGAATAGGGTCCTGTCACAATACGTGATTGCGAAAAACATAATTTGAATTCAAAACTTAAGAATTCAAATTAATTATTTTTATTTAGAAATCACATTGCTTATTGTTCTTATTTGGCTGTTTTGATGTCCTATGATTTTATTCCCCCCCCCCCCCCGCCTTCCTCTGCGTCACCGCCGTCGACCGGGACCTCCTGATGCTGCTCCTCCAGAGAGCAAGATCTAGAGGTTGCATTCATATCCTACATACACACGCATTCATACACACACACACTCATGCCTGCACACAGACACATACAAACACACACACACTCATGCCTGGCACAGACACAAACACACACGCATACATACACACACACACACGCAAACACACACAAACACACACAAACTCATGCCTGCACACAGACACAAACGCACACGCATACATACACACACACACACACACACACACACACACACACACACACACACACTCGAGATTGCGAAACAATTTGAATTTAAGAAGCCAAAATTCAAATTAATTGATCTTTTTTATTTTTACTTCCTTTTACAAAAAAGGAAGTATTGAATTCGCGAAAAAATTTTCACTCAAAAATCGACCTTAATTTCCATTTTGCTCACCCCCGAATGAATGTTGAGTTTTTTTTTTCGACTCGATCACACGTGGATAGGTGCCTAAGAACGTATAGACCCGCGAAGTATCCGTTTTTTACGATTCCCGAGTTAATTACAAGGAGTTTTCACGTGACGTCTATATGTACGTATGTGCGTACGTGCGGATGTATGTCGCATAACTCAGGAACGGTATGTCCAAGAAAGTTGAAATTTGGTACGTAGACTCCTAGTGGGGTTTAATTGTGCACCTCCCCTTTTGGTTGCATTCGGGTGTTTCTAAGAGGGTCTTTTGCCCTTTTTTTGGGGAAACCAATGTTAATTTCGAACAATTCATTTAACAATGATTTTTAACTTCCTCAAAAATATATCTATTTAAACCTGCCAACAATTTTTAATAACAATTTTTATTTTAGCATATTTTTGGTTCACAACATGTGAATTCTCACCTCCTTGGCATGTCACACACCTTGTGTGACTGTTTATGTTGCTTAATAACTTGTTTATTTAAAAGTATATGTGTCTGTCCACGCGGTGACTGACGGTGCAATTTAACTCTATTTTTAACTTATAAATTCAGCACTGTCTTGAAATTAAATTTTATTTCTTCTGAAATTGATCTAAAATATCATGATATGGTACATCACTGCCTCCACACTTGTTTTCAGACTTGAGGAAAAATATTTTGTATGAAATTAAGAGGAATAAAAGAATGTGATTGATGTTACGCAGAAGAGACACATTGAGAAAAAAACTTATATATAATTTGAAATTTTCTTCAAATCAATAACATAAAATCTAAACAGATTTCTTCCCCTTAAAATAGAGATTTTAGACTTGATGAAAACACTCAGTTTTATTGAAATAACTTAAAAACTAAAAGTATAAAAATTATTTAACACCCGTAACTGATAATACAAAGGTTTTGTGACTGATGTTACATTTACAATAAATTGCTGTAATTATAAATTATTTCTCCTTGAAAATAAAACTGGCATTCGAAATTGTAAAATTGTATTTAAAGTACTATAAAAATTCATCTATAAAATTTTAAAAGTTATATTTTACTGTATTTCATAAAATGAAAAGTCCTCTTGCCTTTACTACAGCTAGTGCGCTAAATATTTTATTTTTTTCTTATGTGAATAATTAATTTCATACACATTGACAGGCTATTTCCAATGTTTTGCTACTTGAATCTTGACAGTTACTAAATACTCCTAGTTTTCAATTTCAATGAATCTAACTTCTCGTGATGCAATAGTTTGTCATATTCTTCAATAACTCGTTCTCCATTTACAGTCAACAATTTTGGAACATGTTCTGCTGAAAGTGATTCCCTCCATTACTGTAAGAAAAGGTATATTTCTAAACACCTAGTACAGCTTCTGAATTAAAAAAAAAAAGTATTTCTCAGATATAACTCTTTATAACATGACTGCAAGTCGGATGGTGATAGCTCTGAAATTTGCATAAAGCTGTGACATTTAGAAATATTTCTGTATCGATGATGTAGCACTTTTGTTCAACTGTAATACATGAATAATTAGGAATATATGTTTATCAAATTTCATGGCAAAAAATTTTTTACAGTAACAGCTTTCCTTTTTGAAGGTATAACAAAGAGCGCTTTGAATGACTAACAGATTTTACCAAGGTTTCATTATTTTAAAGAGGCGCAATGCAGCTGCTAATTTAAACCTGGGACTTCAATACTTTAAATTTGTTCTATACTTGTTCTATTTCTTCACCTAATTTCTCTTTTTAATTTTATTCTAAACTAACTTGGGTAATTATGCCAGGTTTTTTGAAACTATTTAATTAATTTTTTTGTCATCCGCTCTTTTCAGCTTCTACTTTGTTTTACTTTTTGTAATTTTCATGTTTTCCTTCATTTCTTAATTTATATCGCCCCCCCCCCCCGTTTTTTTTGCCTTTCTGCAGCAGTCAATACTATTTGTGCAATTTGTTTGAGGTTTATTAACGAAAAGAGAAATGTGACTGATGTTACATATTTTAAATGCGTTTTAAATAATTAAATTCAACTATTTCTAAATATTTACGGGATTAATATTAAAGATATCATCATAAATGAAGAGAATATGACTTTTTATAAACATGGGTTTGTTTTTGTTTAAGCAATGCAATTTTGTGATTGATGTTACATTAGTATGAAGCCTAGTTTAAAAACAATTTCTACAAGACAATTATAAGTTTAAAGTTTCTTTGTTGGGCTAATCTCTTCCTAAATAAACCACATTTCAATTAAAAAAAATAAGATTGTAGACATAGCAATTAATTTCCAAAGAGAGAAAAAAGATTAACTTTTAGAAACGCTAATGCAACGACACATGGGCTCTGAGTAGTGTTGACAAAATTTCCTATAAAACTTACAAAAAATGCGTTTAAAACGCACGATACAATGAAGTTTTTTTTACTGTGATGTCCCTAGTTTCATGGACATGCCCATATATTTATTTATTTATTATTCCCTTCACAAGTGTCTCAAATACTAATTGTTTAAGTATATTTAATTTCTTAATATTGTGTTTCAGTTCGTTTTAGTAGGACAAGGAGTCATGTCACACAAAAAATTCTCATCTCCGTTACCTAAACACAAAATGCCATTCCTCATTAACACGTGGCAGTAATGACATCAAATTTTATTTTCCATGATACAAGGAAGCCCCTTGTTCATTTTCAACCATAGTTGAAGTTGTGAGATTTTTTTCGAAAAATAAAAAGATTTTGCTTTAAAAACATAGTGTGGTTATTCTGACTACTCACCTCTGTAAACTTGAATTTCAGGGATGCAAATTAATGTAAAAAAATAAGTGAACATATTTTCATATGCTTAACATGTGCAGATTTTAGCAAAGAAAAAAAAATCCCTGAAAAATGTATCTACTAGGCCTATATTAATGGAAAATTCCTCACCTCCGTGACAGACCTTATCAATGTCTTTATTTCTGAGGTGGAAATAAATGATGGAGAGGAAATACATCAATAATAGGCATTCCACCAAAATTATAAATTGCCAGTATATCCTCAAATTTACTAAATAATATTTTTTAACATACATTTGAAACTACTAATTAAGCCGTATTTTAATTAAGACAGCTTGATATTACATTCCCTCTAATCATTAAAATGGCTGATTGTTTGCACAATTAACAAAATTACTAGTCTGATATAAAATTGGCCTCGATTTTTAAATATTAAAAGTTTTTTCTTTTTTTTTATTTCCGTGAACACACAAGGCATTTTTTATTTTTTTTTTTTATTTATGAGTAAAATAATTAGAACTTAGCTGGGCCATTGTTTATGGTTACTTCTAGTAGGTAACACTTTCATGTAAGATTGAAAGAAAAAAAAAAAACTGATGTTTTGAAATTGAAAAATATTTGAGTTCAAAAGTTACGTTTTCTGGAGAATAACCCTACTGGGAATAGCATCGTTGCTCAGACACCATGTGGAGGGCTGCTATTTGATATTTTCTAATTTATCTTTACAAGTTTGAATTTCGTACAATTCACGCAATTTTTCTGTTATTCAAGCGTTTAAAATCGAATTAAGGTCCATTTTTCATGTTTGTCGAAACTTCAAGCAGAAAATATACTGTACTATGATTTGGTTAAAATTCTCAACAACCTTTGAAAGGAAATACTTAGTTATATAAAGCTTATAACGAGATTCGCTTTAAGTGCTGGACGTGCTGACATGGGTCATTTCTTCATCAAACCTCTTGGCGTTAACGTAATTTTATACAAAATTGAGTTAAATTATTCAAAAACTAATATTTATACCTCTTTGATACCTTTAAAAATATAAGATTATTCTATTAAATACCAAGACTTCCCAAACCTGCACCAAGTGTTGAAATAGCCAGATATCTCTCGACCATGTTCTTGGTTGTTTCATTCTTTGATCTTTGTTCTAGACCATTGTTTGTTTTGGACTTCATTAGAGTACGTAATACCAAGGCGGACTTAATCTAGTTCTGTTGGTAAATTGAAGTTTTGCTACATCATTAAATAAATGGGAAGAAACATTTGACATCAGATACTAAGGTGAGTCATTAGTTTCGGAATTAATTTCTTACTTATTTCTCTGGCAATGAATTGGTAACTTTAGAAACTTAGCATTCGAAACACAGGCCATCAAGATCAAGCTCTACCATTTTCAGCCATCTTTGAGTCAGTTCTTGGATACACGATGATAATAACATTTTATTGTGATTACTATGATGCTACTTTTAATAGTAATAATAAGAAGATAGGTGCTCCAAATACGGTCAACCAAAGATTCATGGCCTAGTATCTCGCTCATTTACGGCTCAAGTGGTATGGTTCCAAATCTTGATTATATTCATCACATGATTCGTAAAAATAAAAATTCAATGTGAAATTTATGTTTTATTACGTTTTTCAGCGGTTTCAACAAAGAAAGTCGATTTGGCCTCTTTAAGAACACGGGTTCTCAAGAAGGCAAACTTTGAAAAAACGCCAAAAAGTACTATTAAACTATTTTTTTTTTTTTAAGAATTTTTTTTCTTGTCAATAAAAATCTATTAAACTATATTTCACAAACTAAAAAACATAATCAAAAGTTCATTCCTACATAGAAAAAAAGGGGGGAGGGGGGACCTTTTTGACTTGCATGCTCTTATTTGCCTCACCCACCTTATATTATTATCGCCGTAGCTTAAAAACATCACAATTGTTAACATAAATATTAAAATTGCCATTCTGTGGCAGTGATGTGGTCACAGAACCTTCAACGTTTGCACAGCATATGTTTCTCGATGCCTCGGCTGTGCAACGGCCTAACTCGAGGGGCTCATAGAGCAAAAGTTCTCTAATTAATTAATTTGGCTACTCATTTTTAATACGTCTACTTCACATACGTCGTTTCAGAACTCAATGACACATTCTGATGAGCAAGCCTAAATGCCGGCATTTTCATTGGTTATTTTCGTCAGTTGGCTTAAATTCGCACATGTTAATAGCATATTGCAAGAACATATGTCATTGCATACGTCAGCTATTGCAGAAATATGACTCGCCGTAATAAATCAGTTTCACAAATATGAATTTTATGAGTGTGGCAAAAAGAACAGCAGGGTGAATCATGAACATGTGGATTCAAGTTACATTCGATGCAGCCGATCAACATGCTTTATCGCAGAATGTCCTGACCTGCATATATTTCATTTCAGCGTATAGATTCCCCCCTTGCTCCATCCGACATCGTCTGCTATTGATACAGACACGGACACATACCGTCGTGGGGGTATCGAGAGGACAAGCATCCTCCAAGCATCCTTACCCACATAATGCGCGACCGATCTCTTCTCCAACTCCTTCCATTTAGCAGCACTTAGCCAGTCGAACTCTTCTTTCTCCCGAATTGGAACTTCACTCTCCGGAAAAATACAGGGAGAAAAGAAAAAAACAATCTTGTTCTCTTTTTATCAGGGTTCCTCCTTTTTTTTTTTTTTTTCGTTCTCCTGAGGCAAAGAACTTTGTGGAGAAGAAATATTACGGAGGGACACTTCAGTTCCAAGCTCACATCCTCTTTTAATAGGTCGACTCCGGAGCGGCAAGAACTTTCTTTTGCGGCAATCAGAGATATTGTGGTTTTCCGGGATTTCTTTTTCTGCCTTGTATTCTGCGATTTTACTGTTTCAGGAGTTTTGTTATTTATTTATTTATTTATTTATTCTATTCAACGTGAATGTCTGTGTTATTTGTTCTGTTCTTGATTTTTCACGTATAGTTTTACAAGATTCTAATGGTGAGTTCTTGCATTTCAAAATGTACATATTATTTGCTTATAAACTAAAAGATGCATGGTTTTATTGAATTCAAAGTAAGAGCAAGCATTTTTGATTTTTTGGGTTATTATATTTCAATCGTAAATTCCTCATGATTTGAATCTCTCAGTTTGCTTATGAATTAAATCATCTGATTCATAAGATATCGAATCAAGAGTAAATATTTTAAACTTTCAAACACGCAGCTGTCGAATTCTGGTAGCGAATTGCTGTGCCCTACGTATGTACTTTAAAAATTTTGACTGTGGAGCGGCAAGAACTTTCTTTCGTGGCTATTAGGGACATAATGATTTTTCGTGATCTCTTTTTCCGCCTTGCGTTCATCAATTTTACTGTTTTAGGATTTTTATTGTTTATTTCTTTTCTTTTTCTATTGAATACGAATATTTTTTATGTACTTCATTTTTCACGTACAGTTTTACAAGATTTTAATGGTGAGTTTTTGCATTACAACATGCTTATAAATTAAAAGCTGCATGAAATTTTGAAAGTTTTTTTTTATTTTTCCGCTAGGCATAGACAAAGGGGCGATTGCCTTCAATATTGGTCTGCCTATTTTAACTGAGTTTATTTGCAGCTATTGACACTGCACTTATTTTAACATAAAAGCAAGTGCAAGCATTCTTGATTCTTTATAAAATCAACGTTTCCTAAATTTTGTGGGTTCCACGGTGATCACTCAAGGGTTCCACGAAACTTGTGCTCTTTTTCTCTTAAATCCAGATTGGACACTTTTAAAATCGATGAAAATGCGTTTTGAATGAAGATTTTGATCACTAGAAGAGTGACCTTTTTTTTTGCGTCAGGAGACACTTTTCCTGTTGTCCTTTTGCCTTAACTCAACTACACACTACGAGTAGAACTTTTTTTTTCTTTTATTTAGCGCAAAAATGTTGTTTAGGAGAATGACAGCAAAAATGTTACATACTCATTTGCTGTTCTTAACATACCCATTTTTGCTGTTCTATTCGCTAGACTCATTTATTACGCTGTATGACCTGTTTTTGAGTCAAAGGTCTACCCTAAACTAGACAAAAGTTTGGACTTGTTGCATCTTTGTATCACTGCAAAAAGCGGCCAGGTTGAAATCAATTACATTTATTGATTGATAAAGGTCTACTCATATTACTATGTTGTATGTTTTATTAATTCTTTAATTTTTAATCAAGTTAGATGTAAAATTGCATGTCCGGGTTTTTTGCCGCACTCTGTAAGGTTGCATGCACGGAACTATCGACGTTCATTTCAACACACATTTTCACCCTCTCAACCATTAGTGAGAACAGAACATTAGTTTATTGCTTGTCCCCCCCCCCTTTTTTTTTCTTCCTTTCTATTTTTCTTTTTTTTTGCATCGGTGCAGCCGATCCCCTAGCTTCCGGGTAGGCTGATAAGACCTTTCGTGGAGCCTGCTGGCATACGAACAAAATGAAACAAAAATATTGAAATATTATTTACTCAGTAAAAACAAAAAGAAACTCGATGATTTTTGGGTAGTGACTTGATAATTTTGAACCATTCATTTTTATCTGTTGATACGCTATGGGATCCTCATCCTCACCTGATTGAAAATTAAATTCTTCATTTTTTTTTTTAATTTTAGTTATTTTTTCCCAAAGTTTGATTTATTGCATACCTATTATCAAACACGGCTTAGAGTTCTGTTTTTTTTCTTATTATGTGCTTTGCTATTCCCTGACTAAGTCTCGGAATGAGATATTTTATTAAAGTTCTTGGTTGATGAGGGGTGACCTTCCCCCTTGAGGGGGGGCATGCACAGTTTGTTTACTTTCATACATCACACTTTTTTATGCACAAGCTTATACAAAATGCATTTCTGTCAGCTCTGGAAAAACCACTGGTTTACGTGACGCGTCGTGCCATATTCTTGCTCTGCTCTCTCTCACTCACTTTCTAACTGCATCCTATCGACTAGTCACAGTCACTTCCCTCCTTGTTGCTTTCTTTTTCTTCTTTTTATCGATAGATGGCGCCACAAAATCTTAGAAACTTTCGATTTGGGGAAATTTTTCAAGCGGTGTTTCGGAAAACTCCGACCAGAGGAAAGAAATACAGTTTGACGCCGGTAAATTGAATCAATGGTTTCATGAATCAACCGCTTTTATAAATCAAATTGTTAAAAAAAATATAAAAAAAAATATTAATTTGAATGTTTGGCATCTTGAATTCAAATTATGTTTTTCGCAATCACGAGCGTGTGTGTTTGTGTAGGCGCATGTGCGTGGGTGCGTGTGTGTGTAAATGTATGTATGCATGTGTGTGCGGGTTGTGTATGTAGTGCTTGCTGTGCGTGTAGGCGTTCGTGTGTGTGTATGTAGACATGTGTTTGTGTCTGTGTGCAGGCATGAGTGTGTGTATGTGTGTGTGTGTAGGCGTGTGTATGTGTAGGTGTGTGTGCGTGTAGGTGTGTGTGTGTAGGTGTGTGAGTTTGTAGGCGTGTGTGTGTATGCGTGTGTGTGTAGGATATGGACGCAACCTGGAGACGGTTTTCGCAAGAGGAGCAGCATCGTGAGGCCGGCCGACGCGACGGTGGTTGTGGCAGAGGGTGCTGGTGGGAAAATAAAATGATAGGAATTCAAAACAGTCAAATGAGAACAATAAGCAATCGTGATTGCCCAAGAAAAGAATCCAGCTTCATTGAATTCGCCGCTTTAGTGAATCAGCCGCTTAATGGAATCAAAACTGTTTAAAACAAACGTAATTCATATAAGCGGCGGCAATACACAAAATCAGCAGCAGTTTCCTACATTTGTGAGTCAATGGCGATGTTTTTTTCCGTGTGTAGGGGAGGGGTTACAATTGCTTTTAAAACTTCTGAAAGCAATAGTGAATTTTTATCAGTGGCGATGATTCGGGAGGGGGGGGGTGCAAAGAGAGAAACCCCCCCCCCCTCTTTACCCCCCCCCCTGCCCCCAAGAAAGATCTTCCACAATGTTGACCACATCAGCGAAACACCATGGCTGTGGAGTCGGAGTTAATCTCATTTAGGGACAAAAGAGTCAGATTCTAGTGCCGAAGGTTTTTAATTCTAAGATTCCGAGTTGAAATATCGGTCATTTTCCCTTAAACTTCGCAACTCTGCTAGTGTTTGCGGAGTCGGAGTCGGACTTAGTTTTGGATAAAGGAGTCGGAGTTGAATTTCCAAGAGTTGGAATCAGTCACTTTTCCTCCGTGTATAAATTTTTGACGAAGATAAGAAGCCGGGGACTTGGAGTCCGACTAATTTTCGAGCACAGAATTCGGAGTCAAGTGCCTCAAAATTCTCAGAGTCGGAATCGGGAGTTAGTTGTCAAGAGCTATTTCCAACAAAATTTGTTTGAATTTAATCAGCCTTTAAGATCAGGAACCTATATTGACTTTCAGTTTCCTCGTAGGCACTAATGTTAAGGACTTTGAACTGTTCAAAATTGTACGGATTTTTTTTCAAATCAAAAAGAAATTTCATATATTGTACAATAAAAGCTTTTTCCTACAAAATTTGTTTGAAGCAAATTCACCTCTTCGTTCAAGATTAGCCATGAATTTCCCCGCAGGCGCTAACGTTAAGTTTTTTTGAACTGTTCAAAAGTGAATGAAAAATTGTTCAAATCAAAAAATAAAATTAGGAGTGAGGTGTCCTTGTCAAGATCTTTCGAAAAAAAAAAAAAAAAAAAGCTTGAATCGGACTATTGATGCAAAAGTGTAGGGGGGGGGGGACAGACAGACTGACAGACATTTTTCCACATCTCAATGCCCTGCTTCCCAATTTTTAATTTTTCGATACTTATTTAATTATTTTATTTATTTTTGACATTTTTTTTGTTTTTCGCTATGTTTTTAAGATGCTTAAGCCTTCTTTCATGCGTTTTTCTTCTTTTTCTCACTTTTACTAAAAACTATGACAGATTCAAACTGAACAATGGCAACCCCTCAGGTTGTTGACAGAGAATTGAATTATTTAAGAAGAAATAAAATTTTTGAAACATTTAGAAAAACTTACAATAACCTAAAACGGCGAGAATAAGCCTGAGAACGAATCAACTTTCTTGCATTTCCATTTCTTCAAAAAACATTTAACAGAATTTTTATCTCAAATATGTGTTGTCGCCATGTTTATTTTATTCATAAAGCTTGATTCAAAAACCCTATTCTCTCTAAAGTTTGTAATTGAAATTTCTATTTGAATTTGTGTATCATCTTGCATTTTTTTATTCTGCGAAGTTATGAGCTTACATAAACAAAAAATGTATTTCCTCAAATCCTATAATAAACTAAAGTCGGGTTGGAAAAGTGAACGGACAAAATTTGATCTCGAAGAACTTTCCAGAAATCCGGTGAACTTAAGGATCTCCACACTGATCCGATTTGTCGAGTCATAGAAACATCGCTGGTAAGCAAGTTCTGAAAGTGCAAGAGGATTCAAAAGGACGGAAAGAACTCGAAGCTTGAGAATGAATCTAAAATCCGGTGAACTCTTTTAGAACTTTAATCCTATCCGATGATAGAGTTCAATCTCTGACAAGCATAAAAGTGCAGAAATTCTGAAATATAAAAATATTTCTAGTTAAAGTTTGTGAAAGAAAATATATTTTAGCTGCTCGGTGCGACGATCCTTTGGGATATCATGTCTGCATCTTTATAAGAAAATTTCTTAAACAAAGATTATTTTCAGTCTAATTCGATTAAATTTAGAATGGTAATAGTTTCATAATAACTTTTCTTAACTTTTAGGTATGTTTTTGCAAGTTCCGTTGTTGTCTTTGTTAGGGCCGTGGTGGCCTGATCAGTGTAATCGAAGTTTCCCCGAGTTCAATGCCATTCGGTCAAAGATCCTCCGTGTTCGTTAATGGTAACTGGAGCACGTTAAATATGTCGTGGTCACGTGGTACTCCAAGTGAATCAATACCTCTAGGGGGAACCCAGCTGCAGGGTGAGCGAGGTTTTGGGTAACCAAACTCGTCCCTACACCTATCCCAACTCCGGGTAAATGGGGAAGGTTTTGTGGTGGTGAAGCATCTACACCATGGAGATATAAGAAGGAGGGAAATCTCCTACGAATGGCAACACCTGAAAACGGCTCAAAAATTTCACTTTCTCACCATCGATCGATTTATAAAGAGATCGGGTTTCCGGCTTTAATGGCAACATTTCCGGTTTCCATATTACAGTGTAAACAAATCTGATTTTAGACCTTCTTCATGCAAAGATTAATGGTTCTTTTATCGATTGTATTCAGGACTTAAGAACATTTTTTTACCTTCGTGATGAAAAGAAATTTAGCTTTTTCACTGCATCTGTTTCTAGTTGCATTCCGATTGCATTTCATTTTATAATATGGTTCATGATTATTGCTTCGTGTCGAATTGCACTATGAAAAATTAAGCTGAAAGTAGCTCAAATTAAAAGGGAAAATTTACCCATATTTATTGAGACCCAGAGTGAGTAATTAAAAAAGCATGTGAAACATCTGACCTAAATGCTACTATTTTCTTTTTTTTTAATTGTAAAATCAAAGAAAATAATTTAACTTGCCCTGTTATCAAAATTCTGAAGCAATTTGTCCAAGTCCTAAGTGAATCGCCACAAACTTTTGCTTAGGATTTTTTTTAATAAACTGAAATTTCATATGCAAACCTTTAATATGTTCTTTCTATATTTTCTTTTTATCTCAACGAAAGAAAAATAAGTTAACACGTAAATCTGGTATACTATGTATATGCTTATATTCCATTTATTTATTAAAATATACATATAAAAATAGACACATGTATAATAAACCTGCTGTTTATACCGGTATCCATTGGTTCATAATTTTATCAAATTCCTCTTTTAACCACACAAAGGGCCAAAATTAGGGCATCATATGGTTATATTCAATGTGAACTTACAGCACATTGATCCTGTATTCAGCACTTCAATAGAAACCATTATGTCTGGTGCTCTTCAAGTAAATTTGTTTTTCATAAAAATTCATTACGACAAGTTCTTATGAGGTGGAGGAGTCTCCATGCAAGCAAATGACCAATTTACTGTAGGGAGGAAGGGGGAGAGACAATCTGAAAAAATGGCAACTGAGACAGTTTTTTAATGCGTTGAAAAATATAATTACATTAACTATAAGAAACTAACAGCACTTTCAATTAATTAACGTTATTGGTCGTAAGTTCCTGTCAAAGCTCAAAGGTTGTATAATATTGCTCACTTAAAAGATCGCAAGTATTGTAAGACTCCACGGATTATCCGGCATGTAAGAAAATCTGAAATTCCTTGCATGTTTGACAACCACACTTTATTTTTCCAGCATGTCTACTAATGCAAGGTAATACGGTAATTTGAATTTTGACATTTTGAATTTAAATTTTGTTTTACATTGACGAGCAGGGCCAATCCTAGCAGATGTGCAGCTCATGCACTGCACGCGGGCCGGCCGAGAGCAAGGGGCGGCCGCACACACACACACACAGGCCACACATAGTTCTATGAGTTAAGCAAAATTTCTCAAGAATTCTTAACGATATAACTTTTTAGAAGTCGAATAAGTATGCTGATTTTTAAATGTTTTGTCCAAGCAAAGTAATTCCCGATTTTCCAATAGCATAGCATTGTTTGAGAAAAATAGAAAGTGAGTGCACAAGTTTGCTTGAATATTCCCCACTCTTTTCTCCTTGCAACCTAACACAACCAAAGATTAATTAAAATCCTTTATCATGCGTCAACTTCTAAATTTTTTTGAGGGAAACAGCCTCCTCTCCTCTCGTTCTTCCTCTCATGTCACCGAAGACAGATTAAAATGTCTTTTTACGGCTAGTAATAATTTTTGAATGTATTTTTTTCTTCAAATACAGTCAAACCTCATTATATCGCGACACCCGGATTTCACATCACTTTTTCAAAGTTTCAAATTTATGCCATATAATTTCAATGTTAAGTGACTCCAGATTTTACGACAGTTTTTTCGTGCAACTCCGATTATGACGACTCTTCGAGCTGCGCAGACTGGATCAAATATTTCTTTGCAATTGAAAAATGTTCAGTAAAATAATGAAGACATCTGGAAATGTTTGCCGTAGGAACTTCGGACTCTGACTAGAGATTTGACCAGGCATGACACCTCGAGTATGGAGGGGGCGAGTAGATAAGTTCTGAAAGGTACACATTTCAGACTTTGACAAGAGAGACAGTAGAAAGGTATTCAAAGCAGGTGGATTGCAATACTGAATGAGGAAAACAGCACGAGAAGAGAAAGACCATAGCTACATTCAGCTGTAGGTGGTCACAACAAGCTTCTCCCATGAGAGAATATTTCGTATATTTTTCATTATAAATATGACGTTGATGAAACATAATTTCACATAAGTGGACTGTTTATTTAAATTTTGAAAATGAAAGGAAAAATAGAATGTTTCTGACAACTATAGAAATTTAAAGATTTTTGAAATGCTTGAACAACTAAAAATTCATCGAATATAATTACTGCATTTTATCTAATTTCATCTAATAATTACTGCATCTATTGTACAGTACTATTGTAATGCTGCACATAATTATTGCATACTATACGAACCGTATTATTTTATTTTATACCTTCGCATAAGTTGATACTCGACTGTATATGGGGATGACATTGATAATGAAAGCTTTTTCCTTAAGTGGCAAAATATGCATGAAACGGGAAAAAATCCGTTATCATACATTTCTATAAGACTGTAATATTTATTGCTTACCGTTCAGGGCCCAAAACATTTTAAAATGTTCATCCACGGAACATTTTCTGCTGCCAGAAAGCACAAACGCTGTACTAAATTGGCAATTATCGCTTATTCTTTTCTTCCTATGAATGCTCTATTCAAGGCGAATATTGGAAAAATGGGAACATTTCAATGCCAAACAATCTAATGGCGTCAAACAGAAAAACCTTACAGCGTCAAAATAATATACCTGAGGTCAGCTCGTATTTTTGAGAGTGTTACTAATCTGATTGGTGCAACTTTTACTCGCTTAAGACTTGCATCAGTCAGATTCGTTTGAAACTTCATTTCTTTTTTTTTTCGAAAATTATTTAAAAGTAGTTTCTTGAAATCGCTACAAACTCCTTTTTTTTTTGTATCGTACTACTCGCTACTCTACTTTTTTTTTCAAAAGTAGTGTGCTACACTACAAACTACTAAAAAATGTAGCTACTACAGTAGAGTCGCTACTTGTAGCGCACTACTTCCAACCACTGGGCTTGACTATACTATAGTGCCTAGAAAGAGTAGTGTGCCGACCGGCGCTTTTTTCCCTGAGATTCTTGAAGACGAACGAATTGTATGAAAACCGCTAGATGGCAGTGCAGTCGAGGTGCACGTTCAATTTCACGGTGTTTAGTAGACGCGGGATTTTGTTACAATTTAGTTCCGCGTTTCTCTTTTTTACCTTTATTTCGTGAATATTTCATGAAATAGCGTTTAAGGCTTTTAATTGAGGCATCAAAGTTGAAAGTGGGTACAAAACATGTAAGGAAAAAGTTACGCTTTTTAAAGCTCCAGCAGATGAAGAAAAACTAAAGTGGAACTCGTTAATTCCCAGGTTAGATAAAATTGTTGATAAATATTGCTCAATTTGTGCTCTGCATTTCTAAAAACATTTTATTGAAACGCATTTTAAGCATATTATAAATGGTGAGGAAGTTTTTATTCCTCGGGGAAAACCTTTTTTGAAAGATGATGCAATTCCGACAATTTCCCCAAATCTGCCAACATACTTTACTAAAAAATTACCAAAAAAAAGGTCCATCAGGAATTATGCAGTTAAGAAAAATGTTCCCTGTTTGAAAAAAATAAAACTTGATCTTTCCGCAGATGAAACTGAAATAACCACGTATAAATCTATTATAAATGAAATTGTTCATATTAATTTGCCTAACGAATACTGGGTTTGTATGAAATTTAAAAAATCTCCAAATATTGTAGTTTTTGTATATAATGTAAATTATGTGGAAAATAATATTGACGATAAAAAGATCATTATTGAAGTAGACACAAAGACAAGGATGTTATCAAAACAAAATTTTACACAATTAACTTAAAATTTGATACTTATATTTTAAGGCAAATGTATTATCAGTCGAGATGACTAAGGGCGCAGTTTGTTGTTGTTTTTAATGCCATTTGGGAAACTCAAGCCCCATTCATGTAGCCAGCATGCAGAGGCGTAGGAACTTTGTAGAAGTAGGGGGAGCTGGGACACAGTATAAGAAGTGTTTGGAATCCAAGGGGCAGAAGCAGGGGCGCAACCAAAAAATAATTTTTTGGGGGGCTGGCGGGGGGAGGGAGGCTTTTAAACGTTTTTCCCCCCACAAAAAAATGGCTTCGAAGCTTCCATCTCTTATTGAATATTGTATATATACAATTGTTTACGGAGAGAATGGGGTGATTAAACTTCTGGTTTTGAAAAGGAGTCGGTTAGTACTCGAAGATGAGCACGTAGAAATAGAGGTTTTTGTGGGTCTCTCCAAGAAAATTTTCAAAATTCTTATTCTAAAATCGAACTTATAAGTGATCTTTGATAATGTTAAGGGGAGAAAAGGTGTTTGAATACCCTCCCTGAAAAATTTTCGAAATTAATGTCTTAAAACGCGATCATATACCATATTTGTTGCCTTTAGTGAAAATATGACTCGAAGGATTTTCCTCGATCGATTTTTCGAACGATTTACATCTCCGTCCCAATATTTCGAATTGGAAGTCCTAAAAACGTAATTGTAGACAACCTTCAAAGATTGGCAGTGGAAAAGGCTGTATTAGGGCTCTACTCTGGAGATTTTTCAAAATTGAAGTCCTAATAGAGAGCGTTTTTCAATGATGTAATCAGAAAAGGTTCAGAGGTTTCTTAATTTTTTCGAAATTGTAGTTGCTGAAAAACGCGACTGTGGTTCATATTTGTTGGCGTTAGGGGGTCCAGCAATTTTTTTGAAATTGAAGTCCCAAAAACGGAATATTACATAATCTCCCATGTTGTTGGAGGGCAAGGCATTCAAAAGACTCTCTTCTGGAAAATTTTCAGGGAATTGAGCCTTGAAAACAAAATTTGAGGGGCTCTGTAATAATTTTGGAGGAAAGGGGAGGCTTCGACAGCGTAGCATTTAGACGACTTCCTTATTTTCTGAGAACTAGAAAAAGGGGAATAGATGAAACAGGAGGGCAGAAAAACAGAACGTTGGATATGTGTTAAAATGAATTATTCACTATATATTATATTAAATGAAAAATTATCATATAAGCTTTGTGCTACAATATGATTAAGGTGAAAAAACAACGTAAATAAAGCACAAATATACGAGAAAATGCAGCATATAGCTATTTCAAGGCTACAATGGAGCCTCTTCATCAGTGCAAAAAGCTCACCAACACAACCAGAAGTTGCGAGAGAACTGACAAAAAAACAGGTGGACACCGGTATTTATACCAAAAAGAGCCAACCAATAAGAATACAGGAACATGACAACAAACAACCAGTCAGCGAACAGCATGTACGCTCCGGGCTCAAAGCAAGGCAAGAGACAACCAATCAGAAGCCAGGAGACAAAAAGAGGCGAGACACCAAAGAAACAGGAAAGGCAATTATAGAAATTGCTTCCAAATATCATGAAAAAATGGAGTGCTGGAAAAATCATTGACAAGAGAATGAGAATTTTTCCAAATATGGTAAGCTTCCCAGAAATCTAGGTCATAAACCGAAGAACATTTACAAATAATCTTTGCAGATGAAAAATCAAAACAGTGACCAGAAGTCCAGCAATGCTGAGCGATGGAAGAACGAGCAAGTTCTTTATGCTTAACATAGTTTTCGTGCTCTTTCAGACGGTGCTTGAGAGCACGTTTAGTCTGTCCAACGTAGCCAAGTCCACACTTGCAGGAGATGCTATAAATGCCCCAGTTGCTATGGCAATCAATGGGGTCCTTTAAGTTTGTAAATTGTATCTTATTAACTGGAGAAAAAGCTGTATCGAAACCAAATTTCTTCAAAATCTTCGCAACTTGATGACTAACTTTTGGATAATAAGGCAAAACAATAGTATACGAAGCACTAGAAAGAGAAACCTTTTCAGAATGAGAGGGCTTAATTAACTTATTATAAATTGAATCAATGATGCTAGGAGAATAACCACGATCGAAAGCCACTGCTTTAAGATAAGAAAGCTCAGCATTTAAAGAATTGGAGGAAGAACAGATGTTCAAAGCACGGAACACAAAAGCCTTGAATGAGGCCAACTTTTGGTTTGGAGGATCAGAAGAACATTTGTGAGGAGGTAGTGTAACAGCAAAAGGCTTACGAAACACCGAAGTCATAAATTCAACATTACTTTTAGTAATAAAGACGTCCAAAAATGAAAGAGAACTATCAGTTTCCATTTCAATAGTGAATTGGATGCAAGGATCGATAGAATTTAAAGTAGAAAGTAAAAATTCATTATCAACATGGTTTTGGTCAAGCAAAACAAAGCAATCGTCAACGTACCGAACATAGAACGGAAACGTTATGGTTTCAAAAAGTTTAGTCTCAAAATAGTGCATATAAATGTCACTTAAAATGGGACTCAAAGGATTACCCATTGCTAAACCTTCAGACATTCGAAAATAAGTACCATTGAACACAAAAGTATTCTCTTCAAGACAAACACGAGTAAGTGAAACGAGTTCCTCAATCTCAAAACCAGAAAAATGATGCTCTTGGAGTCTCAATTTAAGACAATCCAATGCCCCAATAACCGGTACATTAGTGAAAAGTGATTTCACGTCAAAAGAAGCCATCGTTAAACCATGAGGCTTAAAATAACGTAACTTCTGAACAAAATGAACAGAATTTCTGACAGTAAAAGAGTTGCTAACCAAAAGAGAAGAGAAGATAGAAACTAAATACTTAGCAAGTTTATATGAAGCAGTACCAATGTTTGAAACAATAGGCCTAAGCGGAATGTCGGGTTTATGGACCTTTGGTAGAGCATAAAATCTGGCACAATGTGCAACAGAAGGAGTTAAAGACCTTTTTGAAGACTCACTGATGATAGGAGAAGATTTCACAACATTTTTAATAAGATTAACCTCTCTAATACTAGGGTCTTTGTGAAGTGTCACATAAGGACCAACCGCAATGAGCTCATTGCATTTATCTAAATATGAACTTTTGTCAAGAATAACAATTTGGCCACCTTTATCAGCCTTAGTAACAACTAGATCAGGATCAGAACACAAAACTTTGATGGAAGAATTAGCATGCTTGCTAAAAGTATTTGAAGTCCATTTGGAATTGAAATCCACAGTATTGGCAATGATATGCCTAATAGAGTCTTTTTTGAGAAGCAGTGAGAGCACTAAATCTAAAGGCTTTCTCAATTGGAGCAACCAACTTAGGAAAAGAAGGTTTTGAACCAGAAGCGAAATTGTTATTAAGTTTGAGAGCATTAAGCTGATCTGAAGTCAAGTGTTTGGAAGAAAGATTAAGAACAGCATTCTGATTCACCTGAGGGAAAACATCAGAAGCATTATCAGCATAATTTGCGAAAAGAGATTCCAACTTCTTACGATGAATAGACCTATGCTTAGAAGTAGACTGAAGAACCCTGTTCCAACTTTTACTGTCAATCAAATCAAAATTAGAGATGGAATTAGAAAGCTTGAGATGTAAATTAAACAACTCATTTTCAATAATAGAAATTTTCCTACGAGTTTCCTGAATAAGAGCTCTTAACAGAGCTAACTTGGAGAGGAAAAGCACTTTGCTAATTTTAGGAGATGAAGAAAGATTACATTTCAAAGAAATAAACTTGGGAATAATTCTCTTTCGTTTACAACAACAAAGAAAGGACAAATGATCCAAAAACCTATACTTCTTCAGTCTAAGACTACAAAACCTATTCACATCAGACATAATAAATGCAAAAAAATATAATCAAAGGCCCGTTTAAGCCGAAGTTAAATGAAAAATTATCATATAAGCTTTGTGCTACAATATGATTAAGGTGAAAAAACAACGTAAATAAAGCACAAATATACGAGAAAATGCAGCATATAGCTATTTCAAGGCTACAATGGAGCCTCTTCATCAGTGCAAAAAGCTCACCAACACAACCAGAAGTTGCGAGAGAACTGACAAAAAACCAGGTGGACACCGGTATTTATACCAAAGAGAGCCAACCAATAAGAATACAGGAACATGACAACAAACAACCAGTCAGCGAACAGCATGTACGCTCCGGGCTCAAAGCAAGGCAAGAGACAACCAATCAGAAGCCAGGAGACAAAAAGAGTGCGAGACACCAAAGAAACAGGAAAGGCAATTATAGAAATTGCTTCCAAATATCATGAAAAAATGGATATATATGATAGTTCTCTTTCATTTTTGGACGTCTTTATTACTAAAAGTAATGTTGAATTTATGACTTCGGTGTTTCGTAAGCCTTTTGCTGTTACACTACCTCCTCACAAATGTTCTTCTGATCCTCCAAACCAAAAGTTGGCCTCATTCAAGGCTTTTGTGTTCCGTGCTTTGAACATCTGTTCTTCCTCCAATTCTTTAAATGCTGAGCTTTCTTATCTTAAAGCAGTGGCTTTCGATCGTGGTTATTCTCCTAGCATCATTGATTCAATTTATAATAAGTTAATTAAGCCCTCTCATTCTGAAAAGGTTTCTCTTTCTAGTGCTTCGTATACTATTGTTTTGCCTTATTATCCAAAAATTAGTCATCAAGTTGCAAAGATTTTGAAGAAATTTGGTTTCGATACAGCTTTTTCTCCAGTTGATAAGATACAATTTACAAACTTAAAGGACCCCATTGATTGCCATAGCAACTGGGGCATTTATAGCATCTCCTGCAAGTGTGGACTTGGCTACGTTGGACAGACTAAACGTGCTCTCATGCACCGTCTGAAAGAGCACGAAAACTATGTTAAGCATAAAGAACTTGCTCGTTCTTCCATCGCTCAGCATTGCTGGACTTCTGGTCACTGTTTTGATTTTTCATCTGCAAAGATTATTTGTAAATGTTCTTCGGTTTATGACCTAGATTTCTGGGAAGCTTACCATATTTGGAAAAATTCTCATTCTCTTGTCAATGATTTTTCCAGCACTCCATTTTTTCATGATATTTGGAAGCAATTTCTATAATTGCCTTTCCTGTTTCTTTGGTGTCTCGCACTCTTTTTGTCTCCTGGCTTCTGATTGGTTGTCTCTTGCCTTGCTTTGAGCCCGGAGCGTACATGCTGTTCGCTGACTGGTTGTTTGTTGTCATGTTCCTGTATTCTTATTGGTTGGCTCTCTTTGGTATAAATACCGGTGTCCACCTGGTTTTTTGTCAGTTCTCTCGCAACTTCTGGTTGTGTTGGTGAGCTTTTTGCACTGATGAAGAGGCTCCATTGTAGCCTTGAAATAGCTATATGCTGCATTTTCTCGTATATTTGTGCTTTATTTGCGTTGTTTTTTCACCTTAATCATATATATTATATTGTTCAGATAAATTTTTAGTTTAAAGTCTTTGAGTCTTTGACAGAAACTATAAAATATTGTTGGCTTTTTTTCTGCAATAATAGATGAAAGGTAACAATTTTGGCATAAAAATATATCTGTAAGTGATGAAAAAATTGTAATTTTAAGAAAGCAAAAAAAAAAAAAAAAAAAAAATTAATTTGAATTGTGACATCTGGAATTCAAATTATGTTTTTCGCAATCACGAGTGTGTGTGTGTATGTAGGCGTGTGTGTTTGTGTCTGTGTGCAGGCATGAGTGTGTGGGTAGTTGTGTGTATGAGTGTTTGTGGTAGGGGAGGGGAATGTGTATGTGTGTGTAGGCATATGTGTTTGTGTCTGTGTGCAGGCATGAGTGTGTGGGTAGTTGTGTTTAGGTGTGTGTGTATATGTCCGTATGTATGCGTGTGTGTGTATGTGTTTGTGTATGTGTGTAGGTGTATGGATGTGTAGGTGTATGTATGTGTATGTGTTTGTACGTGCGTGTATGTATGCGTGTAAGTGTAGGATATTGACGCTACCTGGAGATGGTTTTCGCTAGAGGAACATCATCGCGAGGCCGGTCGACGGTGGTGCTGCAGAGGGTGCTGGCGGGAAAATAAAATGATACCACATCAAAACAGTCAAATGAAAGCAATAAGCAATCGTGATTGCTCAAAAAACAAGAATAACTGTAACTTCGTAAAGTATAATCTGAGGGGTCAGATAACTTAAAAATGAGATACAGTGGCTCTCAAAAGTGTTCGTACACCTTGAAATTTTGTAGTAAAATCAAAGTAACGCGAAACTGAATTCGAATATGAAGTCCTTTTTTTTTCACATTATTCCTATGCCATTCTGAATAAAACCCAGTAGTTTTTTTCAAAATATTGCCAGATTTTATTTTTGAAATTTGTCAAAAAACGAAGGGTCAGAGAAAAAAATACGCCACAAAAAACATCGCACACTGAAATATTTTCGAATAAATTCATGATTAAAATTATCATAAATTGTTTTTTTATTATTTTTGCATTATGATGACACACTGTAAAGTCCTTTGGCTTTAACTTTTTGTTTATTTATGCCCTAATATTCTGCTTATTATTTTTAAATGGCAGCTATGCTCATAAACCAAAAACACAATTCGAAATTCGATGTTTTTACTCTCTCAGTAGCCGTAAATTGGTTTGAAATGCCTCCAAATTAGTGGATTTATACCATTCTATAGTAAAGTGCTTGATAAAATGCTTTAAAGACAAGAATCGGATCGAAAGCAAGGTAAGAAAATGTCAAATGCAAAGTTAACAAAGCATGATCGGAGATTTACAGTTAAAAAAATGATGGAAAAATACAATTTATATACAAATATATATAAATTGAGTGATGAAAAATTTTCTGCAGAATTGAATGAAACATTTTCGTTTGATTTTCCCCTAAAATTATTCGCCAAGTTCTCTGATTACCTGGATTAAATGGGACCTCTTCCTGCAGAAATTTTCTTGTTCGTGCGAAAAACAGAAAGCTTACGTTTTCCGCCTTAAAATCAATGATAATAATTCTGGAACAACGTCTTACTTAAAAATAAAAATAAATTCAACATTTTGGGTTAAATTGTTGCATAATTGTAAATAGAAAAAAAAATGAGAAATTAAATCTTAAGAACTTAGTTGGGATAGGTTAATCAGGACGGTGAAGGTGTTCTTGTGTGAGGGTGAAGGACTTGGAAGTTTGAAATTTTTCGATGAATCATGCTATTCAGTGAAATATTTTTAAAAACAATTTTAAATTATTAGCCCAAAATTTGGCAATCGGAAACAACTTCGTTTTTTTTAATCAAGATAACGATAAGAAGCACACGTTTGCGTTTGATGCCTCAAATATTGTCATTAAGCTTAGAAATATCCCCTCAATCGCCAGATTTAAACTTAATAGAACATATTTGGAGATATCTGGTGGATATATTATGAAAATACACTATTGAAACGGAAAACGAATTAGAAACAGTAAGACTCGAAGTGCGGCTGAACACTTACTCAGAAATTGTTCAAAAAAAAAAAAAAAAAAAAAAAAAAAGAAAGAAAAAAAAAAAACAATGAAATCTCTATCCAGACGTTTAAAAGCTGTTGCTGATACTGCATGATATTCTACCAGGGTTGGCTTTTTTGCCGTGCCAGTGGCAGAAACTGGTTATAACCGGTAAAAACCGGCAGAAACTGGCAAAAACTTAAAAATGTCTTTAATACCTCAAGTAATTAGTAAATGATATTTGTTTAAGTAAACTAAAAAATTAAACATCATTTCATCATTTAAAAAAATAAAATCCCATGCTAGTGTCCTTGATTTAGTTCAGAAAGGGAACTTTCCAATTGCAGAGGCTCGTAGTATTTGGATTAATTTAACAAAGGATAAAAAATCATACAGGGGTGCTTAGGAAAGAGGAGTGACATACAGAATTAAACAGACGTTACTGATTGTAATTTGCTCACTTATATGCTTCCTCTAAATTGTTTGTGATTGAAATTATCATGTCATTTGCTTCAAGAAGAAAGTGCCAGAATTTTACTTGCCTAAATTTTGTACCTGATGTCACAGCTTTGCAAAACAAATTGGCCCCATTTCTCGAAACTTATTTTTCCAGTCAAATTTTTACCGCAACCCCAGTTACCACGGTGGACCAGTTATACAATAGATGAAAGTTTCACGAACATTGCTTGCTCCTTCATGCATTGTCTGCTAGCTCTTCTGTTTTAAGAATATTCTAAAACTTCTCATTTGTGAGTAGTAAATTGAGAACCTGTTTAGATTTTTGAAACCACCTTTTCTAAGAGGCAATTGCAAGGTCCAAACAATGTAACATTTGATTTTGAATTGTGATAATTTTGTAATAAAATTACAGTACTTTAGTTAACAATTATTTTTTCCATGCATTTTCTGTTGTATATTAAGAATAAATTTTTCATTTTGTGAGTTTTTGCCAGTTTCTGCCGCAAAGTGGCAGAAAGTGGTTTTTGTCATGCCGGTTTTAACCGGTTTCTACCAGTAGTTTTAACCGCCTTGGCAGAAACTTGCCAACCCTGTATTTTACTAAATAATAACTTAGTAAAAAGTTAGATTACTTACTAGTTTTTTGACATTTTTTTCAAAGTGTACGAAGACTTTTGTAAGATCAAGTTTCTGGCACTTTTTGATTATTGATTTCTTAAAAATCAAGTTTTATTATGTTAATAACAATTTTCATGTAGTTTTGTCAAAAAATAAATCATAGATCTTATAATTAAATACCCGTTCCAAAATATTAATTTTAACGAATCGATAATGGCGTATTTCATTGAAAATCGTAAGTGTACGAATACTTTTGGGAGCCACTGTAAGTTTTTGGAAAGTTGAAATTATTTGAACAAGTTCAACATTATTTGAACAAGTACAAACAACCTTAGTAACCTTTTTTCAGTCATGTCTGGAGCACCTTCCATGTTATTCATATTTAAATGCCAAACTGGCTCATTATTATCTCTTTTTGAGATCATTGGACTAATGGCGAATCCAGGGGCGGGGGGGGGGACTATGAGGCTGCAGCCACCCCCATACCAGAAATAAATTCTTTCACCCTCTATGCATCTTAATGTTAAAAAATATATATATAATTTCCTACATCTATTCTATCTTTATCAATTAATTTGTTTTCGCTCTTCTTAAGGTTGATACACAAATTTGCGATAGTAACAGAAATGTTACTTTTCCGAAATTTCCCTTCAAATTTCTGAACTTTTTCCCTACCTGTTCCAAATATTTATACATTTACTCACTGAAAGAAGGAAAGGAGAAAAAAGTGTAGATATAATAGCTACTTGTTTTTTTTTCTTTCTCTCTCTTTAATTTTCGTGTTTAATATCAATTCTTAAAATTTTGTCTTCTTTCTCGCTGTTCACTATTTGTTTAACATCTTTCAGCTTTTCTTTCTTCTATTTCATTTACATCACCTTGTCAGAGTAATTGTTTTGCATCCTTAACAAGAATTGAAACTTTTGCTTTCAAATTGCATAACAAATATGTCTAAACGAATGAAAAAACTTTGAATATACATTTAAAATTTAGAATTTTAACACTGAATACCAAATTTTAGACAATTTCAATTATAACTCAGAAAGATTCATTAGTCATTAACACCCCTAAATATTAGGAGATAATGATACAGAACACTTTCGTTTACATCGATTAACTTTGGTAATGACAAGGAGACCTCAGCAAGAATTTTAACTACCTCAGCCGCCCCCAGAACAAAATTCTGGATTCGCCACCGCATTGGACAAAAAAACCGCATGCAAAACTAATAAGAATATGAACTGAACTGCAATGCCGCTCTCGAAAGCCGAAACACGAGCTCAAGGTGAGGAGCAAATCCATATTGGTACTGGCCGCGGGGTAGAGCCCACTTTTCCGCATTTCTGGAATCAAGAGATGTTTTAACAGTAAAAAAAGGGTGAAGGTGAATTCAAGTGCACTGACCACTCCGTCTGCCCCCTGCTCTTGTTGCTTATTGGGTGGAAATTCCGAAATTCCTAGAAAAGGCAGATCACATTTTTGAAATCAGGTTTGTGGAAATCAATGTATGGCAATAAGCTGCAGTGCTAGAATTTTCCGGGGGAGCTGAGCCGGTTTGAAATATTCCAGGGGGAGCTCAAGCTCCCCCAGCTCCCCCGGTTCCGACGCCTATGCCAGCATGAGTTTAAAGCAGAAAGGAGCGACACCTGAGTCAATGAGGCCCCTATATGAGAAAGAGCCCGAACGGTATATGGTAGCACCACCTCTACAGTTTATAGATCTCGAGAATAGGTTGGAAATCTCCAACAACGCTACGCCTGGTAACTGTTAGCGACCGACCATAAGACTTTCGGACAAACGGAATCAACGAGCACGTAAGTTATATTAATTTTTTTTTTTTTTTTTGAATTTCAGCCTTTTAAAATCCGAATTTCTCGCCAATTGGCTATGTTCATTCGCTCTTCCCATGTTACGGTTCCACGTCATGATAATTTCGTAATTAACTCGTCCATCTTATGATAATTTTGCTTCGGAAACTGTTCTTAAAATTGAAATTAAAAAAAAAAATCGAATTTTCGAAAAACTGCTTCGAGGTGCACACCCCCGAGCTACAAACTAACTTTATCAAATTTCATGAAAATCGGCCGAACGGTCTAGGTGCTGTCCGCGTCACAGAGGTCCAGACAGAAATCCGAACAGAAATCCAGACAGAGAGACTTTCAGTTTTATTATTAGTAGAGAAATAAGAGACGCGCAGTTATTGAATACTTAGGGGCCATTCATTAATTACGTAAGGATGATTTTGGCAATTTTTGATCCCCCTCCCCCATGTAAGGGTACGTAAGATTTTTCACCCCCCCCTCCTATTTTTACGTAAGATTCCATTTTGTTTTTCAAAATGATAAAATAACAAATCTTGGAGTCGTTACATCACTGTAATTGTTATTAAATTCACATTATTAAATTAAACCTTTTGCGTAAAGAAATAGTTACTGAAAAGTTCTAAACTAAATGTTTTTTCGATGTTTTTTTTTTTTTTTTTGTTTTTGCTTTGATGTAATATTAATTAAAAATAAAACATGCCATACACAATGCGACTCTTTTGCTATATTTTACACTTTTTTTTGTAAAACAAATAAAAAAACATCTTATCCTAACACGTTTCTTCCCTTCCAGACGCAAATGGAACATAATCTCTGCCAAATCATTTGACCGCGCAATTTCTAATGTGAAATTCCGACTTGGAAAATATTACGTAAGAATGAGTTCGACCCCCCCCCCCCCCCCAGCTACGTAGAGGCTTTTGCAACCCTCCTCCCCCTCGGGACCCTTACGTATTTAATGAATGGCCCCTTATATTCTACTATTTTCATTGATGATAAATTAGCATAAGGTAATTTTATATTCTTCAAAAAATAAATGAACACCCATGTAACAAATAGCACTTATTACAGAATTTGTCCTTTGCGCAGAAATAAGTTCAATCCGAAAAACGGGGCTTTTAAACTGCGAAATCAGCATGCAATCGCTGATTTAAAACGAGTCTGATTGAGGAGCATAACGTACTCCTCGAGCGCAGCGCCATCTGGATTTTCCTCAGATCTGATCTCACTTTTTCCCCGTCGATCGGCACACTACTCTTTCTAGGCACTATAACTATACCGAAAGAGTACCTTGTTAGAATTAACTTTTCTTACTTCTCTTAAATTCATCCTTTTTCTAGTATTTTCCTTTAAACTCGACACAAAAACTTGAAGGAAGATGGATAAGTACGTTAAAAATTAGTCAAAAATTGCAAGATGCTCTAGACGGGTGACACATTTGATCTTTGCACACGGGTGGCCGACACTCTAGGATCGGCCCTGTTCACGAGTAAAGTGAATAATAATAAAATTATAATTTGCCTTCTGACATCTTGAATTCAAATCATGTTTTTTGCAATCATGAGTTGCAATAGTACCCTACTCGTAGGGTTTCTTGTTTCTACAGATAGCTCTTGTCCCTGCAGCGGGCCCCATAGCACTGAAGGGCCAGTGGGTGGTAAGAATCTTTGGTAATTTTTTGCAGGAGGTCCAAAATTTGAAGATCCGGGTTCGCCCTGTGGATTCGACTTTCTTCATAGCGGACATTCTCGCCTTTTCTCTACCTTTTTAAGACGCAAGTGGCATCCACCACAGATCAAAACTCTGCCGTCCCTCTTTTTGAACGGCGGCATCAATATCCTATGGTTCAGGGGCCTCGAGCAGGTCCCTCCTCCTGGGCAGTGGTGTGTGTATGCATTTTTAAGACGGGGATATGCTTGTAGTCACCAAGTCCTCAGAGCGAAATGATAGCTCTGGGGGTTCTGGACCAGGGATTGGTCGGTTTCTGGTCTGGATCTGAAAATCAGAGCCCTCTTCAGGGTCCCACCCAACCGGTTAAGCCACAAATAGTGTTCGGTATGGGGGACCCTGGAATGAAAAGTAGAGCTCACAGAAACCGGGATCCACATTCCTCCTAATGGTGATGCTGCATCTCCCTCAAATGTTACAGAGCATCATCCCCCATCCCAAAACGAGAGCCCCCCCCCCAAAAAAGAGATCAGTAACCCACTCTAAATATTTCAATGGCAGCACCCCCCGCCCCTTGTGACCACCCCTCCCTTTTTCACCGACTTCGCACAAGAAAAATATTTCTTTCGCATAAGTTTGGTATTACACAGAACCCCGTCTACCAAACATAATTAGAAGATTGAAATTTAGAAAAATGCCTCCTTTAGGCCAGTCTTACAGAATACTTCAAGTGGAGGGGGGGGGGGACTATCATGGAGAATAACAGCAAAATTCATACACAAATACATAATTAAATTGTTTCTAATTTCTGGGAAAGAGGGACAATCAAAATGCCCCCTGATTGCGTAAATGAAAGACATGACCCCCTTCCATATGTTACCCTGGGATAGCCCTTGGTCAAAGGTGTCAATCTTGAGAACTAGGAGGTGTAGAAAAAATATTTCAAAACATAACTCCCTTTATTAGGTTAACCTTAGTCACTTAAAGGAGAATGCATCTCTCCCCCCCCCCCCGGATTCGCAACTGACGTGAAATGAAATTGAATCAAAACTAGAGGATTGGAAACTAGAAATATGGATTTTATTTTAGTAGCCAAATTATTATTTTTCAAACAATTTTAAAACTGCAGAAAGCTATACTTGAAAACGGGAGGGGGGGGGGGGGGGAGCTCGATCCTTATTATTCAATAAGTATAAATTATGCATTTACTTTGTTAGATTTTATCATGGTTTTTATGTGTGATATTAATATCACAGCCTTTATTTCCTTAAAATGAAAAAAAAAAAAAAGACTGAATGGAAAATAAATAGAGTTAAAATATAAATTAATAGATTAAAATGTCGGCGACGTCATTCATAAATGAAAGGGGGGTAAAACATATCAGCGAGTTATGCTTAGTTTCGCGAGGAATCAACTGTCTACTTTAATCGCTGCTCATTGCTTATTTTTCTCGGTTTTCCTCTTAAAATTCATAACAGCCCCAGAAGACGATTATGTTTTAATTCCTGCAAATAAATAAGCAGTAGTTTTTTTTTTTTTCTAGTGTCTCAACAAAAAACGAAATTACGCGAAAGGTTCTTTTAAAGGTGCTCTGACGAAGCCGTACGATATGCAAATGCGTAGCAGACGACACAGGTCCGTTGATGCATTAAAAAAAAAAAATTCTCTCTAAATATATAAGCTTTTAACGGCTTTCTCAGGCGTGATATACTAATCTGCAGTATGCATACTTATTATGTACCAAAGCTTAATTTTTATTTTCACCGTTTTCAATTTTTCCTGACGGAAATTAAATTTTCAAATTTACACTAAAATCACCTATGCTCTCGTGGAACTAGTCTAAAATGTGGCAGCAGCGCCCTCTAGAAAAGTGAAATTTTGTTGCCACAATTGGGAAGCGGAGATTTATCTCCTTAGCTTATAGTCTCCATGATCTGCACATGTAAAACGTCTACCCCTTACGGATGTTTGATCAGATCTGTGTCTGTTCAGCGGAAATTAGAGTGAGAAAATTAGTTAGGCGTTGGGCGCCTTAGGACCTGATTGATATCTGAATCCATAGCGTCTGCCGTCTGGAGTCGTACGTGGTTTGAATTGTTTCCGAAGGGAGATAGGGATTCCGGGCTTAACGGTCAGACCCTGATATGCCATAGATGGCGGTGCAGTTCGGAGATCCCTCAAGCAATCCTTGGTCCTGCACCACCTCTCTAGGGGGTGCTGAACCAGGGGTTGCTTGGCTTCTGGTCTAGATCAGAAAAAAATAGAACTGTTTTCTGGGTCCCATCCAACTGGTTAAATCACAAATAGTGGTAGGTACATCACATGACACCACATCACACCCGAGGTCCCCTGTTCCTATCACAGTAGTGACTTGCGCAGATTAGGGACCCTTGGGAAGTTGCAACTTTTTTTATTTAATTCCAAAGAAACATAATAGAGAATTTAGAAAACAGTAGCAGAATATGGAATACAAATAACATAATACAGAATACAAACAACGGAATACAGAATTTTGAACGTTTTAAAATTTTAACATAAAATATAAAATATAATAAATATAAAATAAATAACAATTTGTCAATACACTTCGAAATGAATACCAGGAAAAAGGGCCTACATGGTAGTCTGGAATAGAAATCCTTCTGAAGACAATAATTTGAAAATTTCATTCATTCTCCGCGTGCTGTGTGGGTGAGTGATTGTTTGTTTAATTCTTTGCTGTCTTGAGATATTGTGGGACATCGTAAATGCAGGCGATCTGTCAGTGTACAATCGAATAAATAATGATATGCATCACCTACCTCACCACACACGCAGAGTGGTGTTCTATGAGGCTGTGATAGGTATAGGGGATTGTGGAGTATGATGATGTGATGTTGTTTTAGTTACCTGTGCAATCACTGATATATACCAGAGTACATGATTCAAGGGATGACCATAGTGACTCATGTCCATATCATGATGACAGGGGACCGTTCTCTTTAGATCAGCAAAATGAAGCCATACCGGGAGGAATCAGTTCATAGGAAGGTTATGGTAGCGCGAGAAAAGTGTCTAATTAAAGAAACATTTTAAAACTCCTTTCTAGTTCCGAAAGACAAATTGATCGAGTTTAATACACAGTTGGATGGCATAACGTCCATTTTCGCAAAAAATCACACAACTGGTAGCGCTCTCAAAAACCAAGTACGGAGCTGAAAGTCGGACTGTGCATCTAGCCTGGAATAACACACCTATCTAGGTAAGAAGAACAACACTGCATTGCCATATTATGTTGTCGGGCTCATTACTTTTCTAATACGCCTTGTATTTGATATTGTATATATTATAAGCAGATACGAACTACCAAACGTCTTTGGCAAGCAAAAATTGGCTACAATCTGCCTTTCCATGGATGCCCCAAGTACTTAGACGGCGGCCATAGCCAGATTATACCAAATGTCAATGATGCTTTGAGGTTGTGGCTTTTAAACTCTAAGTTGCCATTCCGTCACGCCGATATTATACTCTTTTGCATTATTCAGGATCGCGGAGTCCTTGTGTACGCTCTCCTTGGCTGCGTTCGGAAATAATCCCCCGGTTACACCGCGTGGTTAGTCCGGTGTGGTTATGACGTTTCCAAGCGCTCGTGGTTATACCGCGGTAGTTCTAGTTCAGCAGCAAACGACGCTCCAATCAAATTCGGAATGTTTTCGAACGCAGTTAGGTGACGTCATCGGCTCCACCGCGGCAACCGATCCTTGTTTCCGAATGCACCCTTTATAGCATGCTCTCAAAATAGTTCCCATAAGTAACTTTGAATAAACTGGCTCAGTTTCTATTTGTGATTCGTAAGAAAAATATTACGAGAAACATGTAATTTATAATTCAAATAACATGTTTTATGAAAAGGTTATTTTGTGCTGAAAAGTTGTTAAAATATCTCTTTTTTATGCTAAGTCTCTGTGTAAAGTTCCCTTAAGAAATTTAAAAAAATGCAAAATTGATGCATTGTTCTATTTAACACAGGACGAAACATACCCATCTAAAACTATTCGGAAAATAAAACTGTTGAAAAAGCTCAGTTGCTCGAAAAAATTCACTGCTTGTAGAAATGGAACATTTAGAGGGAGAAAAAGCAAAAGAAAACCACTGTCGGAATGAGAAGGGAGAGTGTCGAGAGACGAACGGGAGATTTTGTCGAGATGTCCAACCCACAAATCCGATGAACTTTTAAGAACTCTGATCTGATCCGATTAGAGGAAGTTCACTCTCCTATATGGGAGGACAGGGATGCTGGTAGCCTTCGCATATGAAAAAGGATTTGAAGGCTGGATAGGAACAGGAGTTTTATTTTTGCTCCTTCACAGACAGAAAGCAAGGTCGCCGTCGACGCTGAAGACTAGACAGAAGTTTTTAAATTAGATGTTGTCGTGGTAGTAATCTCCCGCTTAAAACTATTAAATATGCAACGCATCTATTATTTAAAGGTTTTTGAACGTTTCATTTGAAATGAAAGCCTCTGAAGAGAAATATCCTGGATTACATGTCTATAAAGTGGACGTCTTTAAAAAGATAGTATAAAAGCAAAGCGATTTAATCTTCCTGGAATGAAAGTTTCTCTCGCCAGTTTAATCCAAAACTTGATGAGGATTCAACTTTTCTCTTAAGTATCGTCTGCGCAAAAGAAATACAGGTTGCCTTGGAGGCAAGATCATGTGATCATTAAATATGAATAAAAACAAAGTTTTTTAAAAATATTAGACAGTCTGAATCTTTTTCACTTGATTAAGAACTTTTTTCTTAATGTGCTTTCTTGACACGAGGTTTAAATGAACATTTTTTCAGCGTGAGGTGCTGTTCATAAGTGATGTCACACTTTTTTTTATTATATCTGACTCCATTCTCCCTTTGTTACAAAGTTTCTCACTTCACCTAACCCCCACCTCATGTCACATGTCTCGCTGTATTACATAAACATATTGTTATAACAAATGCGTAATGTCACACTTTTGTTACCCCCCCCCCCCCGCTCCCCCTTATCACAAACTGTCATCCTCGAAGCATGACATCATTTATGAACGACCCCTTACCCCTAGTGATTCAGTGTTGTGTTAATGTTTTGCTATTTCTTTTTAATAAAGTGTTTGAAAACAACAAGATTCTAGAATTACTTGCCAGAAGTAACCTGATTCATATCCGCTTTCCAGATTTCATATTTTTGAAAACTACTTATTTACATATGTTTCTAAATCTGAATTAATTAGGACAGAATCGAATGTAAATTTAATTATTGAACAATGGATTTTTGGATGTTGCTTTACTGTAATATCAAAATGTGTTTGTAAAATATTGAAATTTGTTAAAGATCGGATGTTTTATTATTTCTAAAATTAAGATGCAAAAATTTTCGAAAGTAGTATAGAGGAAATAGGAATCATTTCTTTCTTAGCAACGCACGTCTATACTTCACAACACTGGAAATAAGTTTTGAAGTATTTTTTATTCATAACTCTGGTCGATGATTCTTTCATTAGGTTCATCACGAGATATTTTTGTTTAACCTATTTCTTGCAACGCATTCTTTGAAATATCGAACAGATGAAGTAAATTAATTCCGTCATTTTTACATTAAAAAAAGTTTTAAACTAAATTCTTTTTAATGAACGTATTCTTTTAGGGCAGAGGCTCTCAAACTAGGTGCCGCGGCAGCCTGAGTGCCACAAAGATAGACGAGGGGTGCCGCGAAGTGTCCACGATGTTAATATATATTCATAAAAGAGATGGAGTAGGGTGCCGGGAGAAAATTCTACTTCTTCAAAGGATACCGCTAATTGGTAAAGTTTGGGAACCCTTGTTTTAGATCATATAATTCTTTGTACATGCGTGTGATAAGCAATAACATTTCTTCTACAAAAGGAAAAAAAAAAAACAGAGAAAAAAGAGGATAGAGGTTTTACAGATCTCTGATTTGCTGTTGAATATTGGTTTGACAACCGAGACTATATCAAATCTGCACCAAATAGTTAAATTTTCTGCTGATTAGTAATCTATCAGTATACTACTTTACTACATTTTCAGCTATTTTCTAAAGATTGATGGTGAAGTTTTTGATATCTTTATTCACAATAGAAAAGTTATTCAAACAAAATTATTGTACTGCATTTTTAGATATTTCACACTGACTGATAACCAATTCATGATTCATACAAAAAATAAATAAATAAATAAATAAAAAATGTAAAAAAAAATTATTTTCACAATAGATTTTGCTGTTTTGTTTGGGTTGATTACCAAATTTTCGATATGATTGCTCAGTATTGGAAAGTTTTTCAACTAAAACTATTTTCTTCTATATTTTTAGCTGTTTTTTTTTAAATTGATGGCTACATTTTTGACATTAATTTTCACTGCTCGGAAAATTCTTCGATCACACATATTTTACTGCATATTTTAGCTGTTTTTATGAGATTTATGACCAAATATTTCATAATATTATTTAGAACTGAAAAGTAAATTACTTATAATTATTTTTACTAATTTTTTGCCATTTTCAAGAATTCTGATCAAGTTTTTTTTATTGTCATTCATAATAACAAAAATTTTCGACCAAACTAATTTTTGTTCGTTTTCTTAACATTGACAATCAAACTGAAAAATATGAATGTAGACTTGAGCAAATATGTTGCTGCAGTTGGAATTTTTTCTTTTCATTATGTTCGATCAACAGAAAAAGTATTTGTTTACCATAACAGCAGAAGAAGAAACACGTGCGAAAAAAGCGTAAAACACAGATTTGCTCTGAATGAGCAACTGGAAGTGGGAAAAACAAAAATATTTTTGCCAATGAAGGTGGTTGCTAATTACCAATATTTCCATAACAAATTAATGACGAGACGAGGAAAAAACAAAAGGTCTTATCAAACATTATATTTATAGATACAGTTGGCGGGGAACGTTCTCTAGTGAAATATCGAACAGTCACATATTGTGAAGAAAAAGCATAGAAATTCGAGTTTATTTTAACTTTCTTATCTGTTTCGCATGCAACTGATCAAAACGGAACATCATCCGTACCCCTAGCAGACGATCTGGTAGAGAATAATTATTTTTTCGATTCTATTCTTATTGTGTTTTTTGGTAAATAAAAGACGATAGCGTAACATTCTATCGAGCGAACTGATGCGATGTTCTTATAATGATGCACCCACCGTTGAAAGAGCTATGAAAAAATCGTTAGGGAAGAACAATTTTATTTCACCAATCACAAAATAGCGTTGAAACAACATGATGTTTGATGGCAACAGAACTGCTAATCATTGCGTCATTAGGAATGAGAAAGCGTTGCAAGCGTACTTCCGGAACCGGAGTTAGAAGCGAGGGCTGTAATTCGAAATCATTAGATTTTAGAACTTAATCATTAAGATCTCGTCGGGGTTGAGGGATCTCTTTTGGATTAGAGAGATAAAATACTTCTGTGTGTTAAAAGGCAAAGTCATGTTTCGCTATTTAAATTGTACTGTATAAGCTGGGGCACAAGCAGGGGAGCCCCGAACCTCAATTTGGGGGAGGGGGGGGGAATCCTCAATTTGCCGAATTCAACTCCAAATTTTGCCAACTGATGAAATGCGGGTGTATACATGTACAATATGATGAAAAGTGGTATTAAAAATTCACTGTTGCAAGCATGTCTCCAGATTTGCCGAATCATGAGACAAAATTTGCCAGCTAAGGATTCTTGGGAGGTTAGAGTGACCTCCCATGACCTCCCCTCTGGGCGCTCCTGGGTACAAACAAAAGTCAAAGATATCACTGCGACATTTCGGTCACTGGTCAAAGTTTGAACTACTATGTTAGAGCCATTGCGAGAATCAATTTCCTTGCTTGTATTACTACAGCGAGCCAACACACTGGCCAGCCATATAAGGTCTCGTTGCCCCCTCCCCCCCCCCCCCCCCCGTTTGTGAAATCAATGTGTTTTCAGATTTCTGTCACTGACCCGTGAAAATTTTGAAAAGACATGGTTGCGATTACATAAAAAGCATGAAAGAAATTGACGAGGTGTAGAGAATAGATCTGAAAGTTGTATGTATATAGTGAACTGATCAGAAAATTGTGTTTTTAATCTTTTGTTGTTAAAATCAAACTCTAAGTAACGTCAAGAAAAAAAAAAGACTTCCGTTTTTTTTTTTCCTCTCTCTTTTTTTTCCCTGGAGGAATTCTTTCCAGTTAAGAATGCTTAGCAACTTAACTTAGAAAGAAGATTTGTAGAAAATACTTTCTTTTCATTCTAAAGAATTGTTCTTGTTATATATATATATATGTTATTAAAACATGAATTGCAGAAAACATTTTTTTTTTTGTTCTCAAGGATCGTTATTTTTTGAAAAAGATTAGCAACTTCACCAATACCATGATTTATAGAAAATACTTGCGTTTTGCTCTGCATGATTATTTCTTGTAAGATACACTAACTACACTTGCAAGATACACTAAAAGCAAAGTTTGTTGAAAGTGCTTTCTTTTATCTCTGTATCTAAAGAATTGTTTCTGTTATTCAGCACATCAACGTAACTAAAAGCCTGTTTTTAAAATAAGTACTCTCTTATAGTTCAAAAAGACTCTTATTTAGCATCTCCTCTAAAAACATGATTTATAGAAAACATTTGTTTTTGGAGAATTGTTCTCTATTGAGAACAATTAGCCCTTTCCCTAAAAACAGGATCAACTGAAAAACATTCTTAGCAATCTTATCACTTCTTCATCCTGTTAATGCAAAAAGTATGTCTTTCCGACTTATAGCTGAAAATGAGACTTTTAGCTGAAGATTAGATTTATAGCTGAAAATGAAATTTTTAGTCTTGCTCATAGTTGAAGACTTTCTTATGAAGTTTAATTCCTTAATTGGAACAACTCCAATCGCTGATGAAAGATTGCTTTTTTTAAATTATCTAAATCATGATTTTCTTGGCGGCGCTAAATTAGTCTTTTAGAACTAAAAGAAAGAACTTTTTTTCAATCATGTTTTTAGTCTCGTTAATACCCTGGTACATGAATACTACATCATTTTTTTTTCTTTCTTTAGCAATTTAGTGTGCAGAGCACCTAAGGTGAGAAGGAGTTATGAGGGTGAATTTGCATACAAAACGGGAAATATAAATCATCCAACTCGATGAACATTTGACTACAAGTAGTGATTGCAATACCGGTATACCGGATACCGGTATTTCGAACAATTTTGCAATTTCGTAATACCGGTATTTGCTGAGGTAAAATATAGGTATTATCGGTATTAGCTGAAAACAATAAATAGTTTCAATTTAAGGATTTTCAATTTAACTTATTAAATATCTACTTATATTTTAAATGTGTTTCTTTTTTCATGATACAGAACCAAAATCAATCTATTGATGTAAAAATTTGGCTTCAAAAATACAAAATAATATAATATCATTAAACAAAAGTAGTGGAAATATTGCAAAATGATATTGTCTGGATGGTGAGATGAATCGCATTTTCGTGCGCTTTTGTGCACCATGTTTTTATTTTTCCCATTTTCCCTGATCATCCACTTTCTCTTTTGTGAAAGTTAATCTCGAATGTAATTTTGAACGCATTTGTACTATGAACAATATATTCCAACCATCAATTGCAGCGCTATTTTATGATTTCTTTTTTAATTATTTGTCTCAATAATTGTACTAAATTTTGACAAAAACCTTTTCTTCTTAATATAACAAACGGCGATTTGTTGTCACTAGTATTGGTTTGTTGTCCTGTCTCGCTATTTGGCTTTAAACTTAGCTAGATAATATTTAAAAATTATATAGTGACTTGAAAATTTGCATAGAGTTGAAGCATAATCAATTAAAGCATTTTTTCAGATACTTACATAATTATATTTGTAAAGAATGTTGAAAAGAAAGCGAAAATGAATAAGAAAAACTAACCAGGTCAAATTTAGTCAAGTTTATAGTAAATTTCAAACCAAAGGGCTAATAAAAAGCAAACACGAACCTCTCTTGCTCAAGAAAAAAAATGAGTTAATATTGGAAAAGTATCGTCTCTTGGAAAGAAATTACAACTAGGTATACATTTTTAGAAAATAATAATGGTGAACACAATATACATGAAACATCACATACACTTACAAAAGGATTTATCCAAAAATAACACGCAAGAAACCAAATTATTTGAAGAGAAATTACTTCTAAACTAGCGGTTCCCAACCTTTTCCCCTCTGCGAACCCCTTCCGAACTCCGAAAGAAGTTGGAGAACCCCTTGGGTACTAGGTAATAAGTAACAAGCAAAAAAAAAAAAAAACACCACGCGCGCGCGCACACACACACACACAAACACAATAAAAATTGGGAGATTTTTTTTTTTTTAGTTTGATGCTGCTTCAGACTTTATAACAAGAGCGAAAATATAATTGCAGAATATAGAACTCCAAATATTGCTACGAACTAAAATGGTCGCTAAAAAATGAATGCAAAACTAATTCACCAAAAAAAAATAAACACAGTGATTGTTCTGCGTTGAGCTTCAATCAACTTTGAAAAACATTTTAAAATGTGATTTTTGTGTAGAACAAAGAGGCTCAAAGTTTCACTGAAATTTTTCTGACACAAGGTAATATTTATCTCATCAAAAACAACCCTGTTGTAAAAATTTCCTCGCCAAGAAAACCTTTAACTTTTCCGCACAAAAAAGAAAACCTGCATCCTAAACCCAAAAACCCTCAGCCATAAAAAGTTATGATATCTAGTTTGCCCGCCAAGTATCTGCCAAACTATCATCCTCCTTCTTCTCCTTTTTCATCACAGCTACTTCCATTAAAACCTCCTCCCACCTTCAACTCCTCAGAAATATGGATAGATCTATTAAATTGTTTATCTTGTTTGGCGGGAAGCTTTTTGCTCACCAAGCAACCACTTCACTTTGATAAACTTCCTATTTCATATGGAACAATCAGTGCATGTAATAGGCATGATGCATCAACTGTTACTGTTCATTTGCTTTCACTCAAAGATAATTTAAAGTCTCTTATACCTGATTTAAAAAAAATTCATTTTCTCAGTGATGGTCCCAGTGCTCAGAACAAAAACAAAACAATGTTTCAGTTAATAGGTAGATATTTAGGTTATTGTGGAGGAAATTCACTGGCGCTATAGTGAAAGCTCTCACGGAAAAGGTGCTCCAGATGGAGTTGGAGCAGCAATAAAAAGAACAGCTGACAATTTAGTTGCCCAGAAAACAGATATCCCAGACTGTGAAACTTTAGTTTCGGTACTTCAAAAAAACTGTAAGAATGTAATAATAAAAAATGTTGAAGGAAGTTTTATAAGTGATGTAGATAAACAAATTCCAAAGCATATTTCACCGTTTCCAGGAACAATGAAAATTCATGAACTTGTATTTAAAAAAGACCAAATAAATATGGAAGCAAGATACATCACCTGTCTAAGTTGTGGTGATCAATGTAAACATTACCATTTGGGATTAATTCATCGAGAAAGGATAAGAAGCAAACCAAAAATCAATGATTATGTTGTTGTACAGCAGGGATGCACAACCTATAACCTGCGGGCCAGAAGCGGCCCGCGAAGCTTGTTAAATCGGCCTTTGGAAAGTTCTTCAAAAAAAATGATTTTTTTTTTTTTTTTGAATTAAGAAAAATATCTTTTAATTTATTAGGTTTTTTTTAAACTCATCAATGAAACTAAGAACATACTTTGGATATTTTCTTTTCAAACTAAATTAGGTTGCACTTTATTGATTTTGTTACAAATGCTAGAATGTTGATTTCTTTTCAATAAAATAGGATATTCATAAAGAGCGAGGTCCTGAGTCTTTATTTCAAAAGCCTCCACATTTCAATTTGTTAATGTTAAGTAGGAGTCACATAATAGTTCATATAGCTTTGAAACGCATGTTTACTTTCATAACAACCTTTATTGACACTTTCTTACATAAAAAATATCCTCCGCTGACTATTGTATCCCCTCCGTGGATGAGGTGGGATTTAAAATATTTGAAAAATAAAATAGAAAACTTAACCACTACTATAGGGACATAATTTAGAAACAAACAAAAACATTTATGCAATTTTTATTATTTTTTTACTTAGTTTTGTTAAAATAATTTTTTTGGTCTGTTTGTACCTTTTCTGTGAGAATGACCCCCGTATTAAACCAGTATTCCGGTATAACGTTTTAAAATACCGAATACTGATATTGAATTTTCGGTCCGGCATTGCAATCCGTAACTATGAGTAGCAACAACAGTGGATTTCCGATTTCAGGCTGGAGCCGTAATCGAGTCAGGTTAAAAATAACATTTCAAAAGCATAAAATTATTTCAAATACAGGTACTTAAGTTGATATAGAATGCGTTGGAATACAAGCTGCATAGTGAGTTAAAGTGGTCAAATTCGTTTTCAATTCACAAAGTTGTTGCTATTTTTTAACGTGAATTTTCACTATGTATTCTGGACTTCGTGGGTGAAAGGTGCAGTTCATAAAAAAGTCATTTTTGTTTCAGTTAAGAATTTGCTATAGTTAATTTCCTTTGACAATGAGCTGTGTAAAGTGTTGCAACCGGTTTTAATTCTTTACTAGCAAAATAAGGCTAAAGAAAATCTATGTAGTTTTGCTTTTCTACTCCCTTTTATTTCATTGTTTCGAAACCGAAAGCATTACATTGGTATGAAGATTTAACAAGAAATTTCTAACTGAAATTTGCCATTCGAAATATGCTAAATACATGAAAACTTTTATTAGGCAACATAGTCATTGCAACTTTTCTTAATACCATATTTGTTACATTATAAGATACTTTCAATGTATCTTAAAATCATTCATGTAAAAGATTGGCATTGAAACTACCACGTCAAGTATTCCACTTGTTAATCAGAGTTAAAATTTTACTCTCGGAACAATTTTTGTTGAAAGCTTTCAGGATCTACTTGTAAAGGAAACTTTAATTGAAGAAGCATTCCGCAGTGTGCAACTTCCCAATCCAAAGTCCATCGCCTGTCTGTAATCACTAACATCCCCATCATAGCCTGCCCCCATTTCGAACGTTATCTCAACCAATCAGAAAGAAGCCTCGGCCGGCAACATTCATATTTCATATCCCGAACAAAAATCAAAAAGTTACCCTCTCACATTAAAATCATTAGACAACCTGCCGAATAGTGGATAGAGAGAGAGGACTCATTTTGGACATCGAAAGCTAGAAAATTCGAAAAGGGGAAAGAGGGGGGTGAGTGGGGTTAGCGGAATGTTTGGAGAGTCTTTTAAATTTGCTTGATTGACACAGACGCACTTTCACCATTAGGCTTCCCTCAGAGTAGAGTTCCCATCGGAATTCCAGGTGTCGTTGAATTATCAACGAATTTCAGGCCGTGTCCACGGCTCGATGCGATCGAAAGGAGTTTATGTCAGTATTCTTGAAACGGTTGAAACGAAAATATAACTGTTATTTAATTGAAGCTGAAAGCACGTTTGTTTTGAAGAACGATAACAAATGCGTCTGATTAAATAATTTCTAATCTTTATTGAACGAAAATGCAAATAAATAAATAATAAATAAATAAAATAAAATAAAATAAATAAATAAATAAAATAAAATAAAATAAAATAAATAAATAAATAAAATAAAGTAAATTAAAAAAAAATCAATATAGGGGAGGTTTGGTAAAAAACGTTGGACCGGTCTCAATTATTTTAATACTATTAATATTTTTTATTTTATTTTATGACCAACAAATAGCACATACACTGTTAAAACTGCATGTTGCGTTTGGCACCTTTCAGGGGTGAAACACTTGTTCACCAGCGTCACCCAATACAGAGCCGAAATGGCACCTCTTACAAGGGCGAAAAATGGGCACCTTTTAAAAGACAGGCAGCGGGGGTGAAAAGAAGGAACCTTCGGAGAGAAAAATGGCACCCTCACTCATTTCTACAGTAGATCCTCTTCCCCCCTCCCCCGTATTGTGTGCGTTTTTGAATATTATTGTGTTCTATTTATTGTTTGGGTTTATGATAGACAAAGTCTTTGTATTTTTTTCACATTGAATTCATTTTGGATTAAAACGTAATTTAAGGCATTTGATCACATTTCAGACTTTCCAACGTAATATAGAAGTGTTCATGACTTCAATTCCTCTATCTGAGTTCTAACTCTCATAAAAAACCCTTGGATTGCTCAGTAGTTTTAAATGATATTGACATTTACTATAGCATGATATGTAGGCATTTATGGATAATTTACAAGCACAGCCAAAAATATTCAGTTATATTACAATCACGGAAAAATCAAACCGTTTCATAAAATGCAAGCGTTTCATAAACGTTCAAAATATTTCAATCAAGAGTAACATATTGATACGTATTATATGGTTCAACATTTGAATATCCTATTTGAACATAAGTAATATTTTAATCAAGAGTAACATATTGATACGTATTATATGGTTCGACATTTGAATATCCTATTTGAACATAAGTAATCTAAAAAAGCACTTTTTTTTTCTTTGTTAAATAAAAACTTTTTTGACATTAAAAATCAAAACAAATTTTTAGCATCCTACATAATGAAAAGCATTGGAAACAGAAATTACAGAAAAAAAAATAAATGCGTCTAGACACTGCATTTAGTTTTTGAAATAACACCAAGGAAATATTTTCACGTAATGAGTCATGGCATGAAGTAGAGGGATTTCTTTTCAAAGCTTTTTTTTTTCTTTGCTACGTCTACGCAGTTACTTTATTGAGAAGATAAAGACATTTAGTGTATCTGCTGTAGCAGTTAGTTACATCATTGAATTTTCATCCCGGTTACTTATTAATTATTTCGTATTGCTAACAATGAACATTTTTGGGGAAAATCCGTGAGACCGCAGACGTGACAAGCAATGAACACCATATATAATTACACGTGATAAAAAAAGCCATACATAACTATGTTAAAACGGTTAACTATAAACAATTAGTACTCAGTTTACTTTGTTGAAACACAACTCTGAAAACACTAAAAGCCTGTTGGAAAGCCTTAAATGTTATACCATGATTAAATGCCTGTACGTACGCAAGGTTTTGAAAGTTTTTCCCAGAAATGTTGAATTTTAATCCAGTTTCGTTGTCTATTCAATGTGAAAATTTAATGTACCAACAACTACGTTGAAGCATCATCGTCCGCCATTAAAGTGGCTGAATTGAACTTATGCCGGAGTGCACAGCGCATGTGCGAGCGAGGCACCTTTGCGGCGGAAAAGATTCGCTATTGGCTACTGCGTGGGCTGATGGCCCTTCATTACCTTCTTTCATCCACTGAGGTGTTAAAAGATATCGGAACGACATTTCCTAACCTCCATGGCACCCTGTGGCTCCGTCTTTGCACCCTACGGCGGAAATTCTCACCCAGCTGGCACCTCTGGTTATAACAGTGTATGGTCCTACAAATCCTATAATGAAATCATATGGTACAGTTATATTGAACAAATTTTATTCCAGAATGTGTTATTTCAGTAGTCCTAAGTAATTTTCAGAAAACTGTAACTTTATTATTTTTTTTAATGGTTTTCATCAAGATTGCGGGAAAACAATTGAAATCCTTTCTTAAAGTAAGTTCCTTTAGTTCGATATAATTGGCAATTTTTTCATTTCTTGTCAAAAAGAAAAAAATTATGACATCACTTTTTCAGACCAAGAAGGTGGGGTAGGTTGGTCCACTCTTTGTGGGGCACGTTGGACCCAACCAATCTAACTCCACATAATTTAAAATTTCTTTTTTTGCTCTTAAAGCTCAATAATTATAACAATATTCTATGATTTTTCTTCTGATTTTTGAAAAATAATTGCGTACTTATAGTGCATGCTTATTGCTGTTTTTAAATAAATATGATTTATCAAAAAATCAATTTAATATGTTATATTGATCTTTAAACTTAATATTTTTCACTCTACACACAACAGAGAATAAAGTAGTTACAAAGTTTAATAGTATATATCACTAAAATTATAACAAACGCTGTTTGAGTTATGCGGTCCAACGTACCCCACTCGTGGGGCACGTTGATTCACTTTACGAGGTTCCGTTAAAAAAATAATTTAAAAAAAGTTTATCAATTCAACACTTCCAAAAAAATTTGTGGTGTTGAGAAGTGTTTAGTGAAATTTATTGTAGAAAATCGAACTAATCATTAAATTTTTTGATAAAAAAATGATAAGTAAAAAAGCAGACCAACGTGCCCCACCTCCCCTTACTCTACAAAATTGTCAAATTCATCTCAATTCTCAAAATTGTTAATGTCATACATTAAATACACCGCCAGCTCAGTCAATTCCAGCTGAGGACAGCTGTTTCGTGCTTATTAGCACTCATCAGCCCGGCGTAGGAGTGACTGAGCTGGAGGTAAAAAAACCTCTTAAGAAAGTCAAGAGTGACAAACAAACTGGTAGCTAATACAGAATTAGCACTGACCAGACGAGTGACCGAAACAATGGTTCGGTTCAACTCGAATATTGAAGGCAAGGCAGGTATATTCAGTGAGTTACCGCCCTATAGCCAGGGCTAAGACAGAAATACTTGTACTAATTTTATTGTAACAATACTTTCAACACACTATGTCTAAGAAAATGTAGACAAATTTCAAGGGTGCCTCCCTCTAAGAGCAAGAGCATCCCCCCTAAATCGCGACACCCCCCCCCCCCAAAAAAAAAAGCATGTGCCCCCGCAAAAAGATGAAAATTCGCCTAAAAACACCTACCTAAATATTGTAATTGCGCACGCAGTCTGCGCCATCACCTCCCTTAGGTGGGCACCCCTGCAAATTTTTATGCTCCCATAATGTGAATCACTATAACCTAGCTCTATGTTACAGTGGACCAACTTTTGCGGTTTATATTAAAATGATACTAATTTCATAAAATTACATTTTCTTATTCTGTTTTAATCTAAAGATCACAATTCAAAAGTTTTCTTACAATTCTAGTTACCAAAGTTCAAAGGTAATCAAGTGCAATTGCAATTAAGTAATTTTATTGATTAGAAATTAGTTGAAATCAGCGATTATTAAAATACTTATGAAATAATAAAAGATACATTTGACTTTTAAGACTATTACTTTTAATTACCTGAAGACAAACCTTGGTTACGAAGAGACGTAACAATGTCCTTGAGATAAATAATGGCTTCATTTACTGTTTCTGAAAAGGTAAATGGATTTCCAATAAATCCCCCCCCCCCCAGATATCTTATATGAACATAATCCTCATCATTTTTGTAACCAATCCTGCATAATATACTACTATTCTTTTTGATTGCAAAATTTAGCTCGTACTTTCCAACTGTAATGTTTATAGGTACCAAATTTATTTTAAACTATTTTGCTATAATGTTTATGAGTTCATAATTTTTAGTATTTTTCTTAACAATTTACATTATATTTGTATGTGTGAATTGAACTATAAAATCAATTAGGTATAGAATGTGTTTTATAATTTTGGCACATTGGATGGTGAATCCCTGTGCCATGTGAGGAGGCGGCCCATTGTGCTTTGTGCCCAAGTATTAAAAATATTTATGAACGTATTCTATGTATATGCTTTTTAGGAAATTTAATTCAGAAATATCTTACCTTTCTAGAAACTATTACGCATTTATAGTTAGGTGTTCGGTCTGGCTTAAACCAAAAAGTTCCAGGATGGAAAAGTTAGTGTGAGCAATTCAAAACAGAAAATCTGCTAAAATGTTTCTTCCATGCCACGTAGGACTTCGGAATTTTTTAATAAATTATTTCTTGCCTTTATTATTCAAAATCTAATTCTTCAGTTTTTAAATTGAAAAAGACTTTTAATTATATTTACGTAAAATATAAAGCAATTTTCTTTGCCAACAACGGGCGAGAAAAAGCAACATTCACAACTCTACTAAAACATTCCTATTCTTCTAATTATTTTCTTTCAATGTTGCCATTCCAAAATGTAATAATTGGGCTGACGACAATTAAATTAAATAATACAAAGAAACAAAATATTTTAGACGATAATAAATTCGCAACTCCAACAAACTATAGAGGGCACTGCAGCCACCGTCTAATGGCAGATGAAAAAGGTAAAACAAACGGATACCGTAGCGTAGAAAATGATAATAAGCCCAGTAATTTTTGTTTGTCTGCATGACTATTTCTTTTAGTTTTATTCAATTAATTTTTAAAGTCTTGTGGCTATTCTGGTCCACGTAGAAAGAAATGAGAATTCAAAAAGCATTACTAAACGTTAGAAATTAAATCAAATTTCGTAGTTCGTAGCAGCCATTTCCCCGATGTTGAATTCGATATTTATCAATTTTTGATGGAACTACATTTTCACTGTAGCTGTAATAACACTATAAATATTTCATGTAACAAAACCTTTGTTTACCAGTGTTATCAAAAGAGGAAGATGATACTTCTTTGTCTTGTTTGGCTAGCGCTAATTGTTTTACATTTGTAGCTGAGTTATCTTTCAAACTGCCGAATGGGTTAGTTTTAATTTTTTCTGTTTCGTACGTTTCTAATTTCTGAATTATGATTTAATTCTATCATGCATCATCAATACAATTCTCACGGATACATTAGTTGTTTTTTTTTTTTTGATTGATCTTCCGTTATTTCTTTAAACTTATCGAATTCTGTAATCTTTCTACCATTTTAATCCACACATGATAAAAAATAAAAATGGTTTACGACTGACATGCGAAATTTCGCCAAGGATTCTTTGCTCGCACAATACTAAAACTATAACCCTGAACTATAATCCCACTATTTTGGCGATGAAGATTCTCAGTGTTAAACATTTTTCATTTCGTTCTACGGTAATATATATAAGAAAATATTTGCACTGTCCATTCCAACTAAATGCTGCAGTAAAATGAGGTTAGTTAAATTAATTCTTTTTAAACTAGGCGGAGATGAAAACTCTAATTCTTCTGCTAATGTTATCAAATCCTTCTTTCGAGCTTAAGATTTAAAATAACCCATATGCTTACAAATTCACACAAAACAAAAAAAGTAAATTACCTGGTATAACGTTATCCTCTTTCAAAAAAAAAAAAAAATGCATCGAACAGACGCACATATTCATTGATTTTTTTCATGCAAATGCGAAGTTTGTAAATCCAGAGTTTTCTTGTGTTTACGCTTTCGCCATTTACGACAATCATCTCACTTTTTAAAGGGAAATAATGAAAAATAACATTATTTTGAGAAACTCGAGAATACCATTAAGGGACGGAACAATTTTTGTTGCTGAAAGCAATCTAAGACACATCGAATGTTATATAAATACTCATAACAAACTATGTTTACCAACAGACACACGTGGAACGCAATGTTTTACCCTTTTCTTTAATTTTGTAAATCACCGCAAGGTAGCGTATTCGAGCGCTGGAGTTGCGAATTGATGAATGTAGACATAATGTCTGTTGTCCACATAGGCAGTTTGTTATGAGTATTTATTGACGCATTCGATGTGTCTTAGATTGCTTTCAGCAGCAGAAATTGTTTCCTCCCGTATTGGTATTCTCGAGCTTCTCAAAAAAATGTTAGTTTTCATTATTTTCCTCTAAAAAGTGAGTTGATTGTCGTAAATGATGACGTGTATATATGATAACGTGTATCACGCAAACCAAATAAGCAAGTATCTTCTTTATCTTTGCTAATAATAAAGCTGAAAGTCTGTCCGGAGGATGTCTGGATGTCTGTGACGCGCATAGCGCCTAGACCGTTCGGTCGATTTTCATGAAATTTGTCACAAAGTTAGTTTGTAGCATGGGGGCGTGCACCTCGAAGCGATTTTTCGAAAATTCGATGTGGTTCTTTTTCTATTCCAATTTTAAGAACAAAAATATCATAAGATGGACGAGTAAATTACGAAATTATCATAACGTAGAACCGTAACATGGGTACAAACCAATTAGCGAAAAAATTCACCATACATTATTTGTAAATATACAGGCGAACCAAAAAACCTTTTAATTTTTCTATTACGGGCAAAGCCGTGTGGGTACCTCTAGTGTACAATAAAGCTGAAGTACAATGCTGACGTGAGTAGGTAAAGAGCAGAGTATGAAATTTTTTAAATTGTGATTATTTTTGCTTCTATATCTAATCAGATCAGTTTGGATCGGTTTTATTCTCTCACAACAATGCTTGGTTTTCCATGCATCATACAAGATTCTAGCTTCTGCTTCAAGGTTCTCAATGATATAATATTGAGAGAAGTCATTCATCACTGTAAAAAAAGACCCTTTTCCACAATTTAGACCATATTTTGATGAAAACTTAGTTCAAGTGATGTAAACAGTATTAATGAGGTGGAGACTTCCGTTTTCAAGGTAAGGGGTTTCATTACTTTGTTTTCCTTAGAAGGCACTTGGAAATCTTATCTCAAATGCATTGTAATAAATCTGAAAGCAAATTATATGTAAGTTAAGTTAAGTTATTAAAATTATTATGACATATGCTGAAATGTTTTGATATTTTTGCTCAAAATGTATGTAAAAAAAACTGGTCAGACACAGGCTGACTCGAGTCCCCCTCTGTCCCCGTTATAGGCCCCATGGTAATAAGTTCGTTTTAATAAGCCTTCCAAACGCCGGAGGGAAATGTTAGAATTCGGAAAAATGGAATGCTGGAAGTTATATGCAAAACATGAAAAATTATTTTCTGATTCTGATAGTGACTGCGAATGTTCGTAGCTACGAAATAGTTTTTAACCAAATGGTGCTTCTATTCACACTACTTGACATACGAAGGAATTTTTAAATTCAAAGTGTACCTGAGTCTTGTACTGATGAGCATGTCATATTTATGGGACTTTCGGCATAAAGCAAGTGTTTTTCAAGGTTTCTAATCTGTAAATCCTGTGTAGTATTGATCTGTTTCTACACTACAATTAGAGTGGAATCTCACTCGATAGTTAGATTAGTTTTTTGATACCTTAAACGACATTTAACAGAATTGATAAATTTTATCCTTCAAATTAAGTAGGAAGTTAATGGGTCAACCCTTCAACAAGTATTTGAACAAACATTTGCAAGGTGTGCATATGAAAGGCAGACCCATCATTCCATGTTTCACTGAATTCTCCAAAAAGAAGTAAACACTGTCAAAGTCAAGCTTCAGCTTATCAGAGCCGCGCTATATTCCTATCAATCCTCTTTAAACGTTCGTTTTTCTCTAAATTTCTAGCGATTTTCATTATTCACTTGGTGCTTAAACTTCAAAAATTTGAAAACATTTTGCATCTACTTAAATCGGTATCCACTCATGAGGAACACTTCAATATTTATAGTTGATCCTCCACAAACTACGAGGAGAGCTTTGGAGAGGTCCAGCATAGAAGATATAGACTTCTAAATGTACTTCTGACTAGTTTCACACAGCCAGAGCTAATCAATGCTTTGCTGTAGCCAGGGATGCCCATCCCCAAGAGCAAAGACCCCCCCCCCTTCAAAAACAGTACCTATCAAGACCCGCCTAAAAATTTCAATGGCACAGTCTGCTCCATGACCCTCCCCCCAGGGGGGCACCCCTGCTATAGCTTTATCTTAGCAGCAATTTTGTGCTCATTATACGGCAAAAAAAAAAAAAAAAAAAAAAAAAAAAAATCAATTCAGGACTTTTCCCAACCTATTCCAACACTTTAAGGTGCCATTGTATGATGAAAATATTCTATTAGGCCTTTTCTATACTATTTATAAAACTATTTTATTAGACTCTTTCTATTCTATATATAAATATATTCCAATTGCCATTTTCTACTTTGTACATAAAAATATTTGAAAAGGTCATTAAAAAGAGAACATATTTCTTTGTAGAAAATATATCTCGAGTTGAAAAAATTTCTCGTCTGAGACCACTGTCGCTCCTAACAGGCATCCGGAAATGGACAAAATAATGTCATTGACAACCTTTCATCGCTCAAAGCATTTACCAGGCATTCGGTGCATTCTAAAAGGGTGGTGGCAAACAGGAAAAGGATCTGCGAGAGCCGACATTCCATTCGAACAAGAATATCCACTTGCTACCACCCAATTAAACACGGGCCCACCGTTGCAGATGATAATTATTAGTTTTGAGAAATGTCCCAGAATCTGGAAGACATAAAATTACGCGCCACACGCTGTCAAAGCTCTCCAGAAATGCGACGCGGTGGAGAAATGGTTTAAATTGTATTACTGGACTTTCTCCGCTGAATAGAAGGCCCGCATAGCTTCCGTGAATGCCTTGGCTGCGATAGAAATTAAATATTTATACCCTAAGAATGCGGCAAAGTCTCTCATTAAATTACAATCTCTGAAAAGGAGTATTCTCAAGACCGCGCGGGTTGTCTTCCAGGAAGGACCGAATTTTGACACTGCGTCGGCAACTCGCGATGTTTTCCTTTCCTTTCCAATAAATTAGCACGCTCGTGTGATCTCGGGCGACATGAATATTTCTTTGTGCTGGCGATGGACGCTGGTGCTAGAAAAGCGAGTTTGCAGGGAATTCTATTTATTAACCTTATAAGCGCTCGCTAATTGAAAGAGGATCCAAAGATGATGGAATTTTGTTGATTTAAAGGTTTCGGATAGGCATTATGTCTGAATCGAAGTTGTGTTTTCCGCTGTCGGCAATTAAAAGGAATTGCGAGAGTCGATGGGCTTTGCCACATTTTGCTCCGGTTGCTTCTGAATTAGGCAGGCAGATTCTGTTTTAATACTCACCGGAACGAATTTGTTTCCAATTTCGAAAGGAGGGAATTAATCTTTCATCTCTTGAGGAATGCTGGACTTCAGAATTTTATGCTTCCGCCTCTCAAAGTACCCCGGATGGCTCATTGAGTGCATCTTAATTTCAAATTAGAACATTCATTTGGCAGCGGAACCGATGTAAAAATAATGGACTACGGTCAGCGAATTTCAGGATATCGCATCGATGACAGACATTCGACATTAAAGCTCTCGCTGCGGAATATTTTAATAACTCTGAAATCTGTCACTTAGTAATTGCCTACATATTTATTTATTTTTCAGCTAAGATACAGCATAACTCCTTGGTCTTGCAGTTTTTCCTGCGATGTTAGTAAATTTAAAAAAATAAATAAATAAAATTACTAATAAACATTTAGAAGAGGGGAATCCGTTACTTTAAAATGACACATTAAATATAGCAGTTGGGAAAATGCCACAAGAAAAGAATAAAAAAGATTGTTATTCTGTACGTTCTATACAGTTTTTAAATGCTCGGTGAAGCTCTCACTGTGCAATACTTTAATTACTATAAAATGTGATAGTTAATTATTGCTCGCTTGTTTATTTATTTATTTATAGTTCAAATAAAGCGTAATTCTTTGCCTCTGCAGTTTTTTCTACAGTTAATTAATAACACTGCAAAATTCATTCGATTCAGCATGTATCAGAAAGGGAACCCTTTGCACTAAAATGTCATTCACTTTGACAGTTTTTTTTTTTTTTTTTGCTAAAGCCCACTCGAACAATGTCAATAAGATTTTTTTCGATACGTTCTATCTATTTTAAATAGATATACACTTAAAACAAGTAATATATTAGCATCTTCCCGTAAACACATTTATTCCAAAAATTAATTAGCTATTGCATTTTTTCTTTAAATTACAAAATAAGTAGCAATTTTAATCATTCAGATAAAGAAAATACCTGATTCTTAGCAATTTGTTAGAAAATCGGGGAGTAGTTAATGATATGGTTGATGTTTCTCAGTTATAACAAATTGTTTAACAGTTGTTTCGACCAGTACACATCGTAAGTTGAGCTCCAAGATTATTATCTTTTTTTTAAAATTCAATCGGTAATAATTATCGATTAAATCGATTTGATATACATGATTTTTAATAGTTTTGTTGTGTGACCAAACAGTTACCCTGCCCTGGTATTTAGTTTACCCCTCGGAAAATCCCACTTTACCTCTTTCGTGGTAATTACCTCCTGGTTGAAAACCTCTGTTTTAAATGCGTTTAATAAATATTATTTCTTAATTTTAAATGAATATAAAAGAAAATACCTGTTTCTTAGCAATGTGTCAGCAAAATAAGTAGTAGTTAATGAGGTGGTTGATATTATGATATTTCTTAGTTATAACGGATTGTTTAATAGTTTTTGTTTCTACCAGTACACATCGTAAGATGAGCTCCAAGATTATTGTGTGTGTGTGTGTGTTTTTTCAATCACTAATAATTATCGATTAAAAAGATTTGATATGCATGATATTTAATAATTCTGTTGTGTGACCAAACAATTACCTAATCTTGGTATTTAGTTGACCCCTAGGAAAATCGTACTTTGCCTATTTAGTGTTAATTACCTCCTGCAACCTCTGTTTTAAGTGAGTTTAATAAGTATAATTTCTTAACTTTGGGTGACAATAAAAGAAAATACCTGTTTCTTAACAATTTGTTAGCAAATTAAGTAGTATTCAATGAGATGGTTGATATTATGTCATTTCTTAGTTAAACAGATTGTTCAATAGTTGTTGTTTGTTAATATTTTTGTTGTGTGATGAAATAATTATCCAGTCATGGTTTTAGTTTCCACTTCGAAAATCCTACTTTACCTCTTTGGTGGTAATTACCTCCTGGTTGGGAACATATGTTTTAAATGGGTTTAATAATTATTATTTTTCAATTTTGGATGACTATACTGCCGTATGCAGGTAAAGGGCAGAAACTGCACATTTTTCATTTTTAATTTTTTTGCATTTTTGCCATTTATTGTACGTTAGCTTTATTGTAAAAGCTCTCTTATTTGGTTTTCGCTGAAAAAAACGTCTAATCCCAACATTTCCCTATTCGCAACTCCAGCACTCGAATATGCTACCTTGCGGTGATATACAAAATTAAAGAAAAAGGTAAAACATTGCGTTCCACGTGTGTCTGTTGGTAAACATTGGCAGTTTGTTATGAGTATTTATCAACGCATTCGATGTGTCTTAGATTGCTTTCAGCAACATAAATTGTTTTGTCCCTTAATGGAACAAAAATATCATACATAGATCATACGAACAAAATTACTAGGCTTATTAGTATTTTCTACGCTACGGCATGCGTTTGTTTTACCTTTTTCATCCGCCATTAAATGGTAGCTGCAGTGCCCCCTATAGTTTGTTGGAGTTGCGAATTGTTATTATTGAATCCAACACACATTTTTTCAAATATCTCGAAAACGCATTTCTACAAATACTTTCGTTTATCTGCCCACGGCAGTATATAACACCTTAGGAGTTTTCTTCTTTTTTATTCCAGCAAATACAACAAAACTATTAGAGTATGAGTGGAGTAGTTTAATGTAGAGAACGTGTGACTCAAAGTTACTCTGAATGATGAGTCTTTATTGCAGGCATTTTAAATTCAGTGAACTCAAAAATTAATAACTCATCCCTCTCACATACCCTCACAGTCAGTGCGTCCCCGAAAGCACTAAAAACCACTGTGCGTGGCATGGAGCATTTTGCAGTTGACTGTGCTTTCCGTTTCGGCTAGCCAACAGGATGTAACAAACGAGGTGTTGTACACCAGAGTCGCAAAAATAAAAGCATCATAATAGCAAAAAGGACGAGCGTAGCAAATAAACCATTTCATGCCTTTGTGACTGCCCCAGGTGGACTCACAGCTGTGACTTTACAGTTTATGAATGGATTTTTTCAGAAACATTTTATTTAATCAGTTATAATATCACGGGCGAGTGGAGGACTTTGTGCTCACAACACATGCGTTATCCACCTGTCGGAACCCTGACGCAACCGACTGTGACGTCGATATGAAGTCATACTCGGATTTTGCCGCAAGCGAGAAGGGATCGTAACTACACTGATCTTCTACGCTAAGAGGTCTATTTAAGTTGTCTTAAAACGTTTCTCTTCTTATCTAACTGAAGATTGTTTTACAAAGTCACAAACAGAGTGTGTATATATATATATATATATATATATATATATATATATATATATATATATATATATATATATATATATATATATATATATATATATATATATATATATATATATAGAGAGAGAGAGAGAGAGAGAGAGAGAGAGAGTTAGCTCAAAGGTTCTCAATCTTTTAATACCTGCGTAATAAATCAAAACAAAATCAGAATTATAAAACTTAAAAAAATAAATAAATAAAAGGAACAATTAAACTAAAAATGAAAGCAGAAAAAATATTTTGGGAAATTTGAAAGAAGCATTTCTTCTGAAATCTCAAATAATGAAAATAGTAATGATAATTTGAAACTTCAAAGAAATTTTTCTTTTTCAGTTAATATTTTAAAAAATGTACTACAGCTACACACATGCAAACCATTCTGTTTTTTGGTAAATCGACAACGTTATGAACTTAATTAAACTAAATCTTTAGTTCTAAATCAGTTGAAACTAGATCTAAACTCATTATTGTTATCACTGTATTATTATATGCGTAAGCCTTTTTGTGTATCCTTACTGTGTGTATCCTCCCTTTCCCCCGAGCAAAAAACCTTTAGTTTTATTGAAAAGTGCTGGATTAGTTAAATATTAACTGTTGACTGTTCAAGCTTTATTATTTTATATTAGGGGAATGGGAGTCCCAAGTGAAACAGATAAGATGAATTAGCTTTTTGAAAATGAACAAATTGTTATTTTGTTTTGAAAGTTACAATACATAAAGAAAGAACAATGCATTATATTTCAATGCACGTTTTATTTTAAAATATATTTTGTATTTTTATTAGCAAATTTGGGACTTCAAAAAAAGGGGGGGGGATTTTCACTTTTTTTTCATGGGGTAAAGTGGAAAATAAAATATTTTCCGAATGGAATATTTTCTATTCGCTAGTAAAAAATATTTTTGATCAAATGACTGCTCAAAAGTAAATAAAAAAATCAATGAATGAATGAAAAGATAATGAAATAATTAACTAGTAAATAAATAAACTAATAGAATAATATATGAGGAGAAAACAATGAGTGAATAAAATAGTGAATGAATAAGAAAATAACTGAACTAATTAATACATAAAATCATTTTTAAATGAAGGAATGTAGTTGAATAAATTAATAAATGAACACGTAAGTGATTTAGTAAATTATTGAATGAGTAAACGAAATGAATTATTTCACTTTGACCGATCCACTTTGCCCCTCATGCTCTTGACTAATTGTGCGAAATATTTAAACTGCAAATAAGCGTAATATTAACGAAATAAATTCTGCACCGAAAATTAGTAGGTCTCAATAATATTCAAAATCCTTATCAACAAGAGCTTTAAAATATTTTTGCAAAAACAAAAAGTTTTTGACATACAACAAATATGTACTACAATTTGAGCATCAATTTTTGAAAATTGCTTGTACTAGTATTATCATATGATTAAATTTTCAGCGGTTATTTTTTCCTGAACACAATAGACTGCATGGGCTACTACATATACATTGTTAAAATATTACCAGATAAGTGGAGCTAAAAACAGAGTAAATATTTTATCATTTCACTTTGCCCCGCTATTTCACTCTGTCCTGCAACTAAGTTCCCCAGTATTGGGCTGCAGTTTCATCAAATGCACCCGTAAATCTTCTTCAAAATTAAACTTGTTTCCATTCTTGTTCCTATTATAAGTTTAACTCAAAAACCATTTACCGCACAAAAGTAAAAGTTGTCGCTAACTCCAGAAGACATTTCACTGCAGTGTCTGCCAGTTATCGATGTTCTTTTTTCAATATCGGTTCAGAAATTAACAAAGTATTGCAAAACTTTCGTTCCAAAGTAGGACCACACGAAGTTACTCAAGTTTTTATCACATTTAATTTTAACTTTATCTACATAGTTTTGGAGATCTTTTAATAGCTAACAGCGTGCCCATACATATTTTTGATTGCTCACTAGAGTACGCGTGCCACAGGTTGCGAATCATTAAGTTAGAATAAATAATATGAAAACGATTGCTATGATAGAAAAGGTAATAAATGAAAGGGTGCAAGCGAGACAAATATTTAGAAAGATAATTCATAGTCAAATAAGAGCAAGGGCGCACCAGCCTAAATATCACAAAGACACCCCCCTCCCCCCCCCAAAAAAAATCAAAAGCCTCCTCCCTAAAAAGGGGAAAATACCCCTCAAAAAACCTCGCTAAAAATTTCAGTGGTGCAGTCTGTGTTATACCCCCTTCCCAGGTGGGCACCCCTGCAGTTATTTAAGTTAACTTAAAAAATGTAAGTTGATTTTGTACCTCTTAATATTTTTTAGTACTTTTTCTTCAAAAGCAACTGCAGAAAGCCAAATGCAATTTCTTGCATTTGACTTTGATACTCGCTCTTGATACTTTCCCTTGATACTTGTTCTGAAAGCCTTGCTCAGCTAACAAGTTATAATATCGGTTTTTTACCTTTTGTTTCACTTAATAAGTTAGCAACACTGTACACACAGATCATTGCACGCCCAAATAATTCTGAAGTTACTGTTTAGAAACTTCCTATGATTACTGATTAGAAGTTATTGAAATTTCTCGTCCTCTACATTGTAATGTATTCTATGCAAATTACGGCAAATTGCTGCTGCTATGAAATGAAAATAGGAGAGTTTCGAACCATTTCGAAAATTATTTTTCTGGTTCAAAAAGTTACACTAATTTTATTCAAACGTTTTATTTTACAGCAAAATTATCACGTGCTTCGAAGTTACTCTAAGTGGGAGGAGAACTTTGAACTATTCAGTTTTATTCAAACTGATACAGTAACACCATTGAAATATGAGTAGAGCAGTTGAAAAGGAAGAAATTGAACGTTATTGAAGAGTTACGAGTTTGATTTATATGAAACGAAACTGAACAAAAATTTCTCTGCGAATGAAATCAGGATATCAACATGCTTACCCGTTAAATTGAATTTTCAAGCTGGATCTTTTCAAACCAGAATCCCAGAAACGACTTAAGGTCTTAGTTTTGTTTCAAGGCAGAGAAAAAAAAGCTTTTTTCGTCTCCTACCTCCAAGTTAAAGCGCTGAATAAAGCAAATATTCTACCTTCAAGGCACATACATTTCATTTTCTATGTACATTTGTGCATTATTGTTTTTTTTTTCAAACAATTCTGTAAAATGATAATCACTAACAAAAAACGAAAGCTGAATCAAAATTTTAATTTTAAATACCATCTTATACTGGTTTTTATTGAAATTATTGAATGTTTGGCGGGAAAGAAGTCGCACTGTCAGAGTTATTGAACATGCATTTCAGAAGCGAAATATTACTCGACTATCTTGTGTAATGATGTTTTTTGCGACGTTTAATTGAATTTTTATTTAAGACTATTTAAAGAAATTTTTTTTCGCACTAAATGTACAGTTGGTCAAAACGTTTAGAGAATTTAGTCTACAGATATAAAATAAATTTGGGAAATTTTTACAACATTAAAACTAATGAAATTTAAAGAACGAGCAATGGCGAGCCATGCATCAAACCTGCCATTAAGATTCTTTAAGGACATGACAAACTACTATCTGCAACAAATGTAGAAGCTCCAAACTGCAGCTACGTGAAGCAAATTTAATGTTCCGAAATCCTGGGTCGGCAAGTTTATTTTTTCGATGGGTATCTTTTTGTTTTTCTTCTCCATTGCTCCATTTAATAACCCTTCCACGCATCTTCCATCAATTTTTCCGATCTGCTTCCATTGTTTTTAAAGTAAAAACTGAAAAGCTTTCATTTTAATAAGACCTTGACAACTGCGGTCGCTGGAGTGTGAAAACGACAGCAAGGATTTCACGTGGGAAATTTGTTGCAAAAAGGAACTTAATGTGGAAGTTATTCCATTCCATTTTTCTGCTCCTCGACCAGGTTAAGACCCTTGGAGAGTCGGAGGCACTAACCCGGTGTGTCTGTGTGATGTTTTATTTACACACATTTCAGTGAGCAGGTCAATGTGCTATCCTTCTCTTGTAATTTCGTTCATTAAGAAAGTCAGTCATGGATTCAGAAACGCCACAGGGCGAAGTCCTTTGTGATTTACCGACAAGGTTTTCCAAATAGTGCGTGATTGTTTTAGAAATATTGTGTTGTACTTAACAAATAAAGCAGATGTGTAAGAAGGGAGTTGGGGTTAACCCCCTTGCTTAACCCTCCTTGTGTTTGCTTAGAATAGACTATCCAGAGATCGCAAACAAGTTTCTCAGAATGTCGCGTAAATAAATTCCTTTTTAGACATGTTTTTTTTTTTTTTTAAATTTTGATTCTGAATATAAAAAGATCAATCTACGAATATGTCAGTGGGCTAGGTAGTGGATTCATGAGCACCCCGATGGGAAGTCACGGGAAATCACTGTTCCTTCCTAAAAATTTCCTTATTCGGCAAATATCGCCTGATGATTCGGCAAAATTATCATCAATCGCCAAAATTTGAAGTTCTGTTCGACAAATTGAGAATTTCCGCCCTCCCAGAAATTCAAGCTCTTGGTTGGATTTCGCTCTTTCAAACGTTTAAAAAGTCATTAAATTTGCTTCATGCCGGATACAAATGGCACAATCAAAGTTCACATTATGAAGAGTGATAGGTGTGTGCAGGGGCGGACTGGCTGACTTTGGCCCAGTCGACAAAAGGATACTTCGGCCCACCTTTGTATAGTAAAAAAAGTTAAATTAACCAGTACCGGATATTGATTCTTCCGAGTCATGCATACATGAAACTACCCCTATTTCCTATTTTCCTTTAAGTTCCTAAATCAAGTTTTAAGGTTCTAAAAAAAGAAAATTGTGAAACGTAAAATAAAGCTAAAATTTACACATTTTTTATGTGCCTTCAACTTTCAAAGAAGGATACTAATGGTATAAGTCTGAAAAGGCACATCTTTAGGCTTCTTTACTGACAAAATAGGAAGGACACGAGGAAAGGGATGAATCAGGTAAATCCCCCCATAAAATTTTCAAAATTAGTTGATCTATGTAGGCATATGGAGAAAAGAATCGAGAGAACGTGTTCTTGCTCCCTTTCAATTTTCGGTAACGTAAAAGAGAGGGAATAGAAGGGGTTCCCCCACGATTTTCTTTGCTTAACTTTGTTTTTTTCAAAATTGAAGTGTCTTTTAGTCCATGTTTGTTTACAATAGAATGTCGGGGGTTCTTCCCAGAAATTCTCCGAAAAGGGAAGGTTTAGAAATGCAATTTTAGGCTACCCTTGGTAAAATTAATGGAAGAGGGGAACAAGCATCGGGAGCTCTCTACGAAAACGTCTCAACTTTAATAGAAAGCGCAAAACTATCATTGGTCTTGTTTGAGAGAGGAAAAGGTGGCTCAGTGATCTCATTTGGGAGCATTTAAAAACTGAAGCCCTACTCTACCCAATTTTAAACCACATTTAGTTACGATAGGGAATTCGTCAACTCTCCTTTGGAATTTTTCGACATTGAAATTTTAAAACATAATCTTATATGTTTGGAAACATTAAAATGAAAGGGGACAGGTTTCCCGAGTGTTTCCCGCACGAATTTATAGGAGAGCGCCGTGCATTTCCGCTTTTAAGTTAACCTTTGACCCTTAACTTAATCAACTTTCCTTGCCCCTTAAAAATGTAAACAAAACTTCACAAAAGCGAATTTTTTTTTCAAAAGGTAAAGATTCACACTAGCCTGTCCTTAAAACGTCACTCTCGCGTTTCAATCACTTATCCACAAGAATCTGATTAGAATATATCTGAGTGTTTAGATTTATTTCTAAAACTACTCATCAAAAAGCTTTTCAATATTTTAAAAATAATTACTATCAACAACACTTGAATTTGTATGTACCTAGAAAACCAAAAAGGAAAAGACGCACCTTTTGTATTTTACAAAACTTCTCTTAAAAAGTACCTTTTTATCTGAAAGCGCACTGCCCCTTTTTTGGTCTGGGGGAAACCCTTTGGGCATTTTTTTCTGAAACTGAAATCAACTTTAAGCCATAGTGCAGATAAAAGGGTTACGGAGCTCTCCCACTAAAATTTCCATAAGTGAAATTTTAAGCTATCTTTAGCGACTTTGAGGGAATGGCGAAGGTTCGAAGACTTTGACAATTTTTCGATATTTAGACCTGAAATACACAATTGAGGTCCTTGATGCAAGAACCAAGAACCAGGTAAGTCCAGACTCACTCATTTTTGGTAAGACAAACAAATAATATCACTTGTCTGGTAGAAAGGCTAATATCTTTTCCACATTATTTACTAGAAAGCAGAGGTCGGATCTTACATTTGTGTCCCGTTGTTGCACCAGTCGGAACTTCTATATCCTCCACACGCAAACATTAATTTAAAAAAAAAGTATGAACTTAACTGGTTCTTGCATTAAAGTCCTCAATTGTAGACTTAAGACTGTCGTTGGTGACTTAAGGACTACAAAGGAACCTCATACCTGAAATGCCTTAAGCACCCCGTTAAGTCTAAATCTGGCCCTGATTACAACTAATGTTGCTCAAAAAGAAAACCTTGCCCCCCCCCCCCTAGAACTCAGTCCTAAATCCGTTTATGTTCAGGAGCTCTATCTTCTCAGTCGAAGTTTTATCCTTTCTCAGATTCAGTTTATCGTAATCCAGACTTGCTTTCCCGTATGCGATTCCGACGTGAAAATACTCGAAAAGCGATGATTTACAAAACCAAAGAAATCTCTTGCAAACTTACAGCATTCAGTTGAATCTGTCACAACCATTAAATACCAGGAGTGTGCAGAAAAATTTTGAGGCCTGTCGCAAATGACTTTTACGCCCCCTTTATCTTGTTCACCCCTACGTCTCTACACATATTTCATCCCTCATTTAAAAAAATTCTAGCCCCCTACAGGCTCGGAACCGGGCCGACAGGTGTCCCTCTGGGCACGCCCCTGCTCATGTATAAACACCCCAATGCATGGCCCGCGCATTTATATCAGGGCCGGGGCCGCTTTGTCTGATGGTGCAGGTCCCTTCAATTTGTGTTCATAGAGGTTCAAATATAAGTTTTTAACGTTCTTTTTTCGTAGGCCCTTTTTCAGGCCAAGTTGGGCCCCAATCTCTCTGGACATTCCTGTTTCCTCAATGTGGGAGCCATGGCCTCCAGAGTTCTAAAATCTAGAGAGAGAGTTATTAAAAGAGGTTGATCCCTGCTTAGGATGGGAAAAAAATGAACCTGTTTCTAAACGCTGTTTTTCACATGGAGTAAACGAATTGCATGTTTTTTTTAATGCAACTTTTAAAAAAATGTTAGGTGTGAATTTAAATGTATTGAGTTCAATAAAAAAATTGCTTGAAGTGGCCCACTCGGCGGTTGGCCCTGTCGGGAATCCCCGACTAGCCGACCTGGCCAGTTCGCCCCTGGGTGTGTGTTAATTTTTACGAAAATTGGTCTTTTGAAACGAGTCTTCCTGATGCTTCACATTACTTGGATCCAATATGTGCAAAATATTCCTGTGTGCGTTATTCTTTTAGAAATGTATAACTGATGCAACATTTAAAGCATATATTATAAATTCAGTAACATCTCAATTATCCGAAACTCTTTTAACCTGATCCTCGTTAAACCACGTCGGTTTCCTTTATTTTTAAGCAATCACGATAGCTTATTCGGAACTCCAGCGCTCAAATACGCTACCTTGCGGTGATTTACAAAACTACCGATGGAACTAAAACATTGCCACGTTGCGTTTCACGTGTGTCTGTTGACGTAAACACAGGCAGTTTGTTCTGAGTATTTATTAACGCAATCGATGTGTCTTAGTTTGCTTTCAGCTACAGAAATTAATTCGTCCCTTAGTAGTATTCTCGAGCTTCTCAAAATAATGTTAGTTTTCATTATTTCCTAAATAATTGGTGAAAGCGAAAATTCTGGATTAACAAACTTGGATAACGTTATACAAGGTAAAAATTTTTATTGTTTTGTATGAATTTGTAAGAATATGGGTTTTTTTTAATCTTAAATTAATTAAACTTACCATATTTTACAGCAGCATTTAGTTGGAATGGACAGTATGCAAAATATTTTCTTGAATATATTATCGTAGAACAAAATGAATAACCGAGAAAGAATTTACTTTATTCCTTTTATTCTCAGCTGAAAGGTTTCGCCAAATTTGTTTAGGGTTATAGTTTTAGTATAGTGCGAGCAAAGTAGCCTTGGCGAGATTTCGCGTTTTTCGTTAAACCATTTTTAATTTTTATCATGAGTGGAATAAAATGGTAGTAAGATTACAGAATTCGATAAGTGAAAAGAAATAATGGTCAATCAACTGAAAAGAAAACTACCACCATATATAAACTGTGAGTACACATTTTATTTATTTTGTTCTGAGTGAATTTGAATAAATATCAGTTTTTCAATTCGATGAAAAAAAAAAACGAACTTAACAACATTGACTGGACACTTTTCCTTAACCTAATTCCACATAAATGATTTAAATAACCTTTGTTACTACAGTATCCTACTGAAATAGACAGTATGCAAATAAATTTTCTTGAAAATATTTATCGCAGAACAGATTGAAAAATCCAGAAAGAACGTTAAGAATTTGAACAATAAAAAATAAAAGTTCGCCAAAAATCTGTTTATAGGGTTATGGTTTTAAAATTGTGTGAAAGAATAATGTATCTTGACAAGATTTCGCATATCAGGTAAATCATTTCCATGACGAATGAATTAAATGCATGATTTCTTTGGATATCCAATCATATAGTCATAGAAATAAATTATCTAGTGTTAAACGTTACTCTTGACAGTCTGCCACGTATGTGCACTATGTGACAAAAATGTCAACAAATGCCGGAAATGTCACGAAACTGAACTTAATATGTACTAATGTACAGAAAAAACGGTACAAAATGAAAATGCCGTTCGAAGTGAACCAAAAATTTATGAATTCCGAATTCAACATCGTGAAAATGGCTGCTTCAGAACAACTTACTGTGTGTTCTGCATTAATTGTTTACTTTCGTAATACTTTTTGGTTTCTAATCTCTTTCTATATGGGTCAGAATAACCAAAAGACTTTGAAAAATCTTTCAAATGAATAAAACGAAAAGATCATACATACGAACAAAAATCACAACACTTTTAGCATTTTCTTCGTTACCACATGCGTTTGTTTTAGTTTTTAAGTCGGCCATTAGACAGTGACTGCAGTGCCCCCTATAGTTCGTTGGAGTTGCGAATTGCTTTCACCTGACCGTAGTTGGTGTTCCCTTCATTTTTATTTTTATATGCTTGCAATCGGTGGCGGCGACAGGGTGGCAACTGCCTACCCCCTCCCCCCTTTTATGGATCATTCATTGTATTTTCCACTTTAGGAACCAAAACTGGGAACGTCAAAAAATAGTAGAAGTGTCAAAATTTTTAGATCATAATAATATGTTTACTTGTGATATCTGTTTACGAAACATTATTTATCACAAGTAGAAGCTTTTAGTTTATGTATTCCTCGTTTAGATATTAGTAAATCAATTGTTTTACTTGAGCAAGTCATACTTGCTTAATGAAATTGTTACCAAATGTTTGTGACATCTCAAAGTACTCTGGGGTAAATAATGTAAGTCTAAGTCATGTCTATGGTGTTAGATTTGCATCAATTACCACCCATATGCTCTCAAAACTAGACTTAACAAAATTTTATACTTTTTTCTCTTTTTTTTTCTTTTATTTTCTTGCTGACGCTCAAAATCCCATGGCTTTTAATTATCGTTTTTTTGCCCCCCCCCCCTTTTCATTTCCAATTGCCGCCTCTGTTTGTAATACAATCTGGTCCGCGGACCTCTGCAAGCGTGTCTCTTTTCCTGGGTGGTAGCGCCCATGTTACCGGAATCGACTTCATTCATACCCGACTTTCTCGACTTTACACAACTCTTTTTAGACGAAAACAGTAACCAGCACACACCATGCCGACTTAAATTCAAATTATGTTTTACACAGTTATGATTGAGGGCGGAGCCACTGATAGAAACAAGAAACTCAACGAGTAGGGTCCAATTGCAATTCATGATTGCAAAAAAACGTAATTTGAGTTCAAGGTGTCAAAATTTAAGTAAATTTTTATTTTTTTGGGAAAGTTAAGAACACGTTATTTCAAGATCATTGGGGACAGACATACCTACCGCAGATACCGAATTATCCGTCATTAAAAATACTTTTTTAAAAAATCATAAGAAAATTTTTGGAATACTATTTGCTTCTAGTTCTTGAAATGCTATTAAATTTGAAAGCGATTAAATGTGAAAGTGAAGCATTGTTTTTGTTAGCAATTAGTTTTAACTCCATATTTATGGTTAAAGGAAAAAAAACAGGAAAAATATTGCATTTTTAATAACACATTGAAGGTTAAAATTTACTACATTGTGTCTTACTAATTTACCTTCCGGTTTGACTAATGTGATATCTAGTGAAGAAATTGTTTACTATTAAAGTAAAATAGTTAGACACCCCATCTACTAGTCATTTTGTAAATTTATTACATGTTTGAGTTCAGGGTTGAAGCTCCTTCGGTCTCCTGACAGCCCTTTTGAAGGGTTCTCTATTATCCGGAATTTTCGATTTAACGAAGAAAGTCCGGTCCCGATCCCGATCACTTCAATTAATCGAGGTTTCACTGTATGTGTTTCTACTGTTGAGAAGTTGGGGAAGATGCGTTTAAAAGGGATTCGTATGCGCCGTTTCCCCATTAATCCTGGGATTTGTAAACAAACGATTTTAACTTCTTCTCTCCTTGCGTTACCGAATTTGTTTGCTGGTGGGATGATTTGCTTTATGAAACATCGAACTTCGTTATTAGCTCTTACCCATCCCAGGAAGCAAAGGGGAAAAAATGTCTTCATGCATCCGGCCATTCGAAATGAAACCAATCAAAACCAAACGAAGAGCCATCCAGAGCGCGGGAGCAACTTCTCAAAAAGCCATTTTTCTTAATTCATCAATAGCGAGGACCCGAAAATCACAGTTGTGCCTAGTAACACTCTCCCCCTCTGAAAGACCATTAACAGAGACACATTTGGAACGACGCGAAATTCTCTCCAAATTTAAGAGGCCCGGGTCCAAGTGTGCGGTAAATATGCAACCAAACTGGGAAAAGAGTGGTTCTAAAGTATCTGCCGTGGCCATAATGGCTAAATAATGAGTGCGGACCCATTAGATTGTGCGGGAGACACCGCTTCGATACGGGGTGCCTTCCTGATGTCATATTTTCTCTTCAGCTTGTCGTTTTCGTTCGGGGAACATTCTACTAGGGGACGTTCTTGCTTCCTTTACACACTAAAAATACAGAATTTTTCATTTATTGGTGGGTTCGAGGCGCGCAGATGCGATTGTCGGCAGCAGTTTATGGAACATTGAAGTTATTCGGAGAGCTTATGCTGCTGGAAGTAGCCATTTTTTGGAGTAAGTTTTACTGAACGTCCAAACAATGGTTCTTCTTTCTGCTGATGTTATAAATATGAAAGTGAATTGTAAAAGATGCAAAATAAGTTATGAGGAAGCTACATCGCAATTATTAACAAGCTGACAACTTTTTGAAACTTATTTCGCTGCATTTTGGATTTGTTCTAATGCTGTCATATCTGGCAGATACATTCAGGAATGTCGAAACGCGTTTTAGCTTTTGATGTCTGCACGGGAATTTACTATTTATGTAATGAAAATGCATATGCTCTCTCCCAACTAAATTTAATTTGGTGTTCGAATGTTCATGTTTACCGATGTGTTCTTTCAACAACAAATATTTTTGTTTCCGCAACTGGTTTTGTGCAATTTAATCAACTATGCGTTATTTGCTGAAGTCGTACGTGGTAGGAGGAGAGATTTCATATTTGAAAGTATAACTACCATCCCAAAATTTTAATGCAGTCGTTAGAGCAGTTCAGGTGACATTTATTGAGTTTGGCTTAACTCTTAATCCTAACGAGCTGTGAAAGATTATGTTGGAGTCATTTTGAAACTTGTATGATTCAATTTAATGACAAACATCTTTTCGGGGAGACGAATTTAAATTTTCGTTTCATATTCCTGGTGCTCAACCAAAACTTTAAGTGTTGAAGCATGGCCCTACTTAATTCTTATAGGCCGTGACAACGCTGAAACTCATGGCAACAAAGAGGGTGCTACGGGGAACCCCTGTTTACCATTGATTGGTGGATGCAGGGGTTACACTCAGTGCCTCTTGCGGTCAAAATAGGCGACGTCCAATTAAAAATAAACAAACGTTGAATCAACTTTGACATCGATTAGTGAATGCTTGAGCTGCATCGGTTTAACACAGAAAAGTCATAAATTGTCAAGGCCCGTTAAGTGTGAGCGCCATCTAGTGGGTCCATGGTTGAAGCAATTAAAGAACAACATTCAAACTTTTGATTAAACGATAAAAAATCCGATTAAAATATAAATGAATCGAAATGGTGTAACTTTTTCCGGCTCATTCTCAATTGACTCTGGATTCAATACATGTCATTGGTAGTTTTGTCTTTTACAGCCATTTAATTGGTTCCCACTCATCCCGTTCTTCGGAAGTACACCTTTTAAAAATTTCAAACTTAACATTTGACGCAATTTAAACATAATTTTGTTAACAAAATTAAAGAAAATAAATTATATTTTACAATAAAAACCGTCAGGTCTTAATAAAAGAGAGAAAAAATATGATTTCGATTATATCTTTTTTTGCTTTGTCTTTTTTAAGTTGTTTTTATGAAGTACCTCGTAATTTGTTCTTTCATTCATTTCTTTAAAAATTCTAGAAACATTTTTGATCTACAGATTTTTCACTTTCTTAATGTCTTTAATTGTTGTTGTCTTGTGCCAGCTAGGCTGGCAATTTGGGGTGCGCTGCTTCACTTTTCCAACTGTACCGTAATTTAGTATGAAGTCCGACTTCTACAGTACAAACATGCCATAAGGACCCGTTTATTAGGCAACCATTCACAGCATAACAACACATTCACACAAAGGAAGGACAAGGACAGGAGAGAGAAAGTACATCCATGTCCGAGCCGAGATTCGAACCCGGGACCACCTCATTGCTGTCAGAATGTTTTTAGTTTATTACTAATATTATGGTTAATTGAATCTTTGCCACCTTCGTATGTAATAATTTCAGGAGGTTAAACAGGTCCTTTCTTATTTTTCGTGAGAAGAGCAGCGTCAACCGAACCGTTGTAAAAAAAAAAAAACTTTAATGTGCTTTTTTTTTTGACTATCATACAACAAATAGTTATATTGACTAACACTAAAGCCAAATCTCCTCTCGTTTTTTCAGCGTACCCGAAAGTTTTTTTTTTTTTCCTTTCTTTGGTGGTACACGGTCCACCAATTTTTTAAAGTAAAAATCTTGCTATTTTTACGATATTATTTCTAGGTTGGTTACCGTTAATTAGTTTAAATTATTTAATAAATCGCTTGCCATTAGTAGCAATTTGTTAAAGCGGCATTACTCAGGGTTTAATGGGGAATAAAAAAGGTTTAATAAAACATTGTCTATATATTTTTTTTAATCACCCGACTTTTTTTTATCACCCGATTCTACACTCTGTTTTTTCTGCGCAATAAAATAGCAACATCATGCTTAAACAGAGGCGGTAGATGCCGTTGACCTAATAGGACGCAAAAATATTTGAACAGCAAATATTATCAAGCTTATCACAGAAAAAAATTGTTACAGAAATTTTTATTCGGGTATTTTGAATAATTCTACGGTCTAATGATTCTAAATTAGCAATACCAACCTGAAGTCTAATTTGTGTGAACGGATGGGTAAAATCATTTAAAATTTTGAAATTCAATACCTTAAAACCAAAAATCTTTCAGTAGAGCATAGAATTCTGAAAACAACAAATTTTTAAATTTTTGGTTTCATATGGGATTTTCTAACTCTTTGACACAAATTAGAAACTAGACGTACGTAAATATACATTACTTTGAGCTCTCAAATGAAAGATAATTTGAACAAGAGGGTCAGACGAGTCCCCGACATCTCATCATCATTTAGGTTGGTTAAGGAATTTGTAATGCAAATCTTCTGACGACACTAAAAGGTTTTGTTTAGATCCACAATCCCAAATCCTTCACAGGTACCGAGTTCGGCAGATATCCAATTACGGAAATACCCTAAAAGTATCCATTCGGGGAGGACGACATTTGAGTTGTATGCTTCAAATCTTTGCATCAGCATCGGTAAAATGAACCAAAGCTCTTTCGGCGATTAGCCCGTTTCTGGGAGCTTGCGTTACATCTCACATGCGATTAAGTACTTTGCAAAAGGACAGAAGCGAGGGATAGGGGCGGGAAAACCTCTTCTCAGAGACCCATTAACAGCTTTCTCTTCAGAATTCGGGAAGAGTGTGCACCCGAAAAGCCCATTACAAATTGGGAAGTGGTTTGTGGTCAGAAGAGACTGTTTAAGCTCCGGTCATTTGCGTTAACGAGATCAGGAAGATGTCGTAACTTTGCTTTTCTCGAAACCTTTTAATGTCTTTAGAGCATCTTTGGCTTCTACTCTTCTGTGGCTGATATTTGTATCTGTGTTGTCGCCGTGACCTTCTTCCGATTTAGAGGTCGGTTAAGTCGGAGAGTTGGGACTTGATGGGCGGAATGCCTCGTTTAGGTATTTTTGAGTAGATATTTCCTTAAATTACATCGAAAAGGATAACTGTCAAATTAGTCGTTAAAGCGTCATATCGAGTGAATGTCGGAGAAATGGAAACAATTTATATCGATCAGGATAGCATGAATCTTTATTTATTCGGCAGTGGGCAGGTAAATGGCAGTATCTTCAGAAATTATTCGAGAAAAAAAAAGCGTTTTGGATTCAATACTAATAATACAGAAATGCGGGAGTTAGACGTTTTTTCGCACTTTTTATTCAGCGGCAAGCAAATAAGCAATCTTGTACAATAAAGCTAACGTACAATAGATGACAAAAATGCAAAAACAAAACTGAAATTCATGGAAACTAATTACTGAATTTATAAAAACAACGACTTCGTAAAAAAAAAATGTCAATTTTATTTAACATTTTGAAAAAATAAATTTTTGGGGGGCCTTGTGCTAAAGCAACGGGATAGTATTGCTTTTTATCATTGTTATTTTAAATTTAAGCTATCATTCAAATGCAGGTCTTTATGACTTTTTATAAGACTTAAACATTTTTCTGTGCACATTGAGTTGAGCATGGATTTGAGCTCCTGTAGTACCTCTATGAAATGTACCAATTGTGTAAAAAAATACCAAAAAAAAAAAAAAAAATGCTCACGAGGAGCAGACAAAAATCAACCACTAACCGAAACTTTTTTTGGTGAGAATGAGTGGTATAAGTTAGTTACAGGCTGCTGATTGGACCAACAGGCAGAATTAACCTGTTGGGGTGAGAGCAACGCTCATGCCATTACAGTCCTTGCATGTATTTGACTTTCTTTCAATAAATACATCGTAAATGGTGTCGTCTACTTTTCACCGATACAAAATTTCCTTCCCCCTTGTTTTCCCCTTTCACTATTACCTTTTGAGATATTTAGGGATTACATGTCTGTGAAACTATGGAAACTAAAGGAAAATGGAGAAACGAGAATTTACAACGGTGAAACGGCCAATATCAGTACTCTTGCAAGTTACTAACGATTTGTTTTCGTATCTACCTTACATAAGACTGTAAAATCATCAAATATGTAAGCATATACTTACCTTTCTAATAATAAATATATTTAATTAATCATGTCATTTTTTATTTTTGAAAAATAGTGTTGGCGAAACGGGAGAGCAAAATTTCCCATTCAACGTTATTTAATAATTTTTACAGTGTGATAGATCTTTTGGGTTTTATTTCTTGCTAAATTTCTTTCAACCAAAGAAAGAGATAAAATTTACTATAAAAAATATATATATTACAAATCAACTATGGTAAAGTGAAAACTATAAGCAATTCGTAATTGCTCAAAGAGAGAGAGAGAGACTCTAATAGCATTTCTTCATAAATTTAATGATCACTATACATCAACCAGACTTGGAGTTACGAGAAATCCTTGCATTTGTGGATTTTTAAGCTTTTCCATAACAACCTGCTTATTAGTATCCGCCAAGACAAAATTATAACTTACAGCATGAAAGTATTAACCAGTAGTTAATATTTGTAGATCTTTTTTTTTAAAGTAGGTGTTGAAAATTAATCATTTCGTAAGATAAATCAAATGATAGAAATATGTCACGTTAGAAACACAAATTTGTCACAAATTTACTAGATTCACTAGATTTACTAGACCCCCCCCCCCAAATACACTGCCCATCGCAGTGCATTTGGGGATCCCTCTTGTCTGCCAAAGAATGATGGAAAGAATAATGCCCCTCTGTAGTCATTGCGACATTAGCGACATGGTAAATTTACTGTGTCACGTTAGGTTTAATTTTGAGAATTTTTCTGACTCATTTATTCAATCGTTTATATATATTGCTGCATAAGCGCTAATTAAATAGTAGGAAAACAAAGTAACGAAGTAAAATGGTTTTTACAAAAAGACTATTTTTTTTTAAAATCTCGAGTTTGCATTTTAATAATAATGTAATTGTATGTTTGTATTGCATGGCTTCTCTCTGCCTTGGCCAGCGGGAAAGGAAAAATGGTTTAAAATGTTCAATATAATGCGGAGTAATATCTTCATAGAAGCATCACGTCAGAGTTCACAAATCTGTATTACTCTTTAATACACCTGGGGCGATGCTTTGTTTTCCTTTCCCTATTATTGAGTAGCAGGAAATGGGGATGTCCTTATTTCCGGCTATGCGGCTATCTGGATAAAAAACTATTTTTCGCTGACTTAGCTATTGCGTTTGGAAAATCCACCCATTATGCAAGCGTACTTGCTTTTTACATGGGCTAGGTTAGCAGAAAGAATCCATGAGATTTTGCTAAAATAGAATCAAAAGATTTTGTTTCTTGCCCTAGCTACGAAAAAAAATATTTTTGTATGCGTTCTTTGGGAAGAAAATACGTTTTATGTAAAGTTATTCATTTTTTTAGAATGAATAGCAAAATAATATGCATGACTATTCCGTACATAATAATAAGAAGTACAGTAAGTCACTTGTATTCGAAAATTATTGGTGCAGATAATAATTTTAAAAGTCGAAGTTCTTTTTGATTGGTAGAAGAAGAGCATGGACGCTCATTGATATTTTATAAATTCGCGAAGACTTAATAAGTTTTTCGGCACTATTTTCTTTGAATTCAAGAAATGTGCGTTTTGAATTTTCAGAATGCGTTGTTTTATTGAAAATATTTTTGAATTTTGTTTTCAAATCTTTAAAAGAGACACAATTTCAGTGAAATCGCTCAATCTTCCTCTATAATAGCGAGTGTTGGCGATATATACTTCCTGCTGCCATGTAGCGGTACGCAGTTAAAGGAGTTTTACAATAGTTGAAGATTTGGCTTCAAGCTTCAACGGTCATATATGTGTTTTTTTTTTTTTTTTCTTTGTCTTACGCTTAAAAAAAAAAAAAATTGAATTTTGTCATCTTGAATTCAAATTATTTTTTTCGCAATCACGAGTGTGTGTGTGTATATGTAGGCGTGTATGTTTGTGTGTGGGGGGTATATGTGTTTGTGTGTGGTGGTATGTGTGTTTGTGTGTAGGGAGTATATGTGTTTGTGTGTAGGGGGTATGTGTGTTTGTGTGTAGGGAGTATATGTGTTTGTGTGTAGGGGGTATGTGTGTTTGTGTGTAGGGGGTATGTGTGTGTGTAGGCATATGTGTTTGTGTCTGTGTGCAGGCATGAGTGTGTTTGTAGTTGTGTGTATGTGAGTGTGTGTTTGTGCGTGTATGTGTTTGTGTATGTGTGTAGGTGTATGTATGTGTATGTAAGTGTATGTATGTGTGTGTAGGTATATATGTGTGTGTAGGTGTATATATGTATATGTGTGTAGGTGCGTGTATGTATGCGTGTAAGTGTAGGATATTGACGAAGCCTGGAGACGGTTTTCGCTAGAAGTGCAGCATCGTGAGGAGCCGGTCGACGGTGATGCTGCGGAGGGTGCTGGTGGGATAATAAAATCATAGGAACGCCAAAAACAGTCAAGTGAGAACATAGCAATCGTAATTGCTCAAAAAAAAAAAAAAAAAAAAAACTACAGTGCTGCTAGAAGATCCTTAATACTGTTACTCTATAAAACTTTCTAATAACCGATAGAAATTGTTTCTTATATAATGTAGTAGTGTTCCTTAAGAGGAAACTATCAGTTACGAGAAAATTTTATGGAATCTCAGTTTTCTAGAGTTTTTCTCGTAATGCTACAGATTTTTACAGTGTACAAGGAAGCAATATAGTATCCACATAAAATGTACATGAGTTCTGATTTAACCCTGCTTAAGTCAAAAGGTAGATGGAGTAACTTTAATCTTTTAGGTCTAATTAATAACATAAAGAAAATATACAAGGAGAAAAAAAAATTTCATATCGCCAAAATGTTGCTGAACAACAAAATATGGCACGCTGCCTTTCTTCCTTCTCTACCTACTTTAAGGAATGGACCCGTTTTCTCTTGAAACGATTGGCAAGGGTTATTTGTTCGCTGTCGGACTGTATCACCTATGCTTTTGAATTTGTTCTTAATCGTTATATTATCTCTCTTTCATTATGCCTTTCGACTAAATTGATTTCTTCTTGGCTCTCTTTCTTCTTCTTCTGTCCTTCTTCTCTTGCTTTTCATGATTATTTTTTAATTTTCTCCAAGTTTTCACGAAAAATATCTCCCTTATCCTCAGTGTTTTTGCAATTGTCGTTTCAGCGAGAGGCTTCTTTGTTTGTCTTTTCTTTCAACTTTTCATACTTTTCTCTGATAGATATGCGGAAACACATATTTTTGCAGCATTTCTAAAACAGAAGCTCTCCCGGTTACTAAAGAATTTTATGGAATCCCCGTTCTTAGAGATTTTTCAGAAGTAACTGCATTTGTGTGGGCTGTTAGCGACTTGGAAACCAAAGGTCAGGCAGAGTTACAGCATGTAACATTCTATGGACACAATTTTTCGTGCTCATAGAATCAATTTTATATGCAAGTTTTATTTATTTATTTATTTTTTAAATCAATCGGCTCAGGTACAAAATAGAGGATTAAAATAAATTAGGACTGAAAATAAATTGTCAAAAGAAGGGTTTAAAAGTTTTTCTTTTTTTTTTAATTTTTGCTACTAATAACTCTTTTTCTTAGGGTATTTTTTTTTCTTTTTTGCAGGTCGTATTAAGTTTCTATTGTTATAACGATAACAATTTTTGATTACTGCTTCACTAAAAACATATTCATAACAATAACTTCCAAAGAATATATAACAGGCATGTACCACACTGGAGATTGGCTCCAAATATTGAAAGGATGCACAAATTCTCCCTCTTAAAATTTAACAGTTCATTAGAAAATTTAAAATTATTTTAACACAAAAACTAGAAATATGTTTATTATTCTTTTCCTCTATACTCAATAACAAAGAAATTTTATTTATTTATTTAACTTCAGAGGCATATACTACTTTTATTTAACAAATGTGATATGCATTTTTCAGGCGTTTTATGTGGTATTTTATTTTTCATTAATGTAGAATTCAATCACATGTGAATCTACAAAAATATTAGTTTATTATCAAATTTGAACGATTTTATTAATAAAAACGAAAAAAAAAAGTCTACCCATTTCTCTTTAAATAAGAACGAATTATTTGAATTATTTTTGTGTTAATGGAGGAATACGAATCGAAAATTGCTACTTAAATTGCAACGAGTTAAGTTTATGGAAAATATGCCTGTTTAGTTCATTGACTACAAAAAGAACCTCCTACTCTTTCTGAGAAAAAAAAAAAAACTTTTTTTTTCTGCGATTTCAAATGTAAAGGAAATTTTTTTTTTTAATGTAATTTTTTGGGGGGACAAAGAAAGAACGCCATGTATCCGAATGAGCGCTATAACGAAGCGCGATGTGACGAAGGGTTGCTGTATTTTACAACGCATGGTCGCAGTTAGATGTTATCGCATTTTCTTTTATCTTTACCAACCTATTAGTATTCGATAAAGTTTAAGTGTAATCCCGAAAATTCTCTGAAAACAGTTTTTATTGCAAAAGCATTGCACTTGTAGGAAAACCAGTTTTACGGGTCTAGGGTTATGCCACTGATTTTGGGGGAAATATGCAATATCACCTATGATAATATTATTACGATGACGTTTTTGATTAGCTTACTTAAAGTTTGAACTTAAGTGTTGCTTTATAGATAGATATCTTTGGATTAAAAGGGAAACAATTGTGTAAGATTCCAAGCCGGTGAATATTTGGACAACGAAATCGCCTCTTCTTTTCTTTTCTTTATCTTTACTAATAATAAAGATGAAAGTCTCTCTGTCCGGAGGATGTCTGTAGGATATTTGGATCTCTGTGCCGCGCATAGCGCCTAGACCGTTCGGCCGATTTTCATGAAATTTGGCACAAAGTTAGTTTGTAGCATAGAGGTGTGCACCTCGAAGTGATTTTTTGAAAATTCGATGTGGTTCTTTTTCTATTCCAATTTTAAGAACAAAAATATCATAAGATGGACGAGTAAATTGCGAAATTATCATAACGTGGAACCGTAACATGGGTACAAGCCAATTGGCGAGAAAATTTAGCATACATTTTTTGTAAATATACAGACGAACCAAAAGACTTTTTAATTTTTCTATTACGGGCAAAGCCGTGCGGGTACCATTATGTCAAATAAAAAATTAAAGGTTTGAAATCAAATATCAAATTAATTATTTTAAAATTATTTATTATCTTAAAATTGCAAATTTTATACGATGCAAATTATTTGCAACACATGACATTTTTGCCTTAATCTTGATCACTGCATCAAACTTCTCAATTGTTTGTGCAATTACTAATTTAAATTTTCATGGCCGTTGAATTATTGTATTTTTTCTATTACGGGCAAAGCCTTGCGGTTGCCACTAGTCTGTAATAAAGACAAGGGTCTAGATTTTGATTTCTATTGGTTTTATTTCCCTACTAGTGGTACCCGCACAGCTTTGCCTCGTAGTTAAATGGAATTCAAAGGGTGGAAATTAAAAGGTCATTTCGTTCGCATGTATATTTACAAATAATGGATGACGAATTTCTTGACAATTTGCTATGTTCATTTGCTCGCCAATGTTACGGTTCCTCGTTATGATAATTTAGTAATTTACTCTTCCATGTTGTGATAATTTGCTCGGTGAAATTTCTTAAAACTGGAATATTAAAAGAACAAAATCGAATTTTCGAAAAATCGCTTCGAGGTGCACACTCTCATGCTACAAACTAACTTTTTGCCAAATTTCATGAAAATCGGCCGAACGGTCTAGGCGCTGTGCGCGTCACAAAGATCCAGACAGACAGAGATCCAGATATACAGACAGACTTTCAGCTTTATTAATAGTAAAGATATGTATGTTTTTACTGGAAAAACATTTCCTTTGTGAGAAAACATGTTTTACTGCTATAGAAGGCTATATTTCATAGCCCGGATTTGGCGAAATAAAAAGGCAGTACAACGTTTGATATTATTACAATGACGTACCTAATTACTTTACTTTTAACTTTGACTTACGTTTGCTCTAGCAGGGGTCTGTCCAGAATTTTTCACAGGGTCCGTTTTTTGTGAAAAATCAAATAATTTCGCAAAAAAAAAAAAAAAATTTCAAACGAAATTTTAGAATTTAGAAATGGCACAAACTGCATCAATTAAACTTAAAGTTGAGTACTTTCCTCTTCTATGTCGAGAAAAACATTCTGGGGTGTTTTTCTGATATTTGGCGGGGGGGGGGGGCATCGCTCTCTCAATATCAATATTTATCTACCATTCTACATTATGTTAAATTATACTAGAAATATTTCTGTGCAGTATTTAAAATAATTGTAACAAAAAAATAAATAAATAAAATAAAATTCAGAATAGGGGGGGGGGTTCAGCATTTAACTTTTTGACCCAAGACACTCTTAAAAAGCACAGAGTTTCGTTTAAAGCTTATAAATTCCGTGATTTTAACAAAAATAAAAAGATATTTTAATTGTTTACCTCTTAGCAAAGCGTAATAATCATCAAAAATTTGAAAAATCGGATTTCCATAGCGGATGCAAAGAGATTGCAATTCTCAAAGTGAAGGCATCAAAAATATAAAAACGGCTTGTAAAAGAAATATTTTTGATAAAATTATTTTAAAATTGCATTTTAGAGTCCTATGATAAACATTTCATTAATATCTGTGGACATAGTTGACGCAAAAAAATAAAAAACCATCTATTCAACATTTCAATTTTTGACTCATAACAGAAAATGGAATTTTGCATTAAAAACTTGAAAAGAGAGTTCTAACAGAAATACAGAGACTTTTCATTCATTTGCATCCTAATAAAGCGAAGTTAGATTGAAAAAAGAACAAAATATGATTCTCATATCGGATGTTAAAAGATTTCATTTTTCAAAATGTGACATCGTGTGACTTGTTAGCATCCATCGAAAAATCAAAATCCAAATAATTTTCTCCCAAAATACCAATTAAACATCGCACCGCACCCGTAAAAACGCAAATATTGACAAGCTGGTAAAATGAAGAGAATATTTTCTAATCAAGTCATTAAGAAGGTTCAACGCCAGACGCTAAGTGGTGATAATTTTGAAGTTGGTAACCCTATCTGAAGCGATCATATTTTTTCCCCACCCATATCCCCCTTTCCCCTATCCCTTTGCAGTTCTAAGTTCATTTCGCTGATATATATTATTATTGTTTATTAAATCATGAGCGGGGAGAAAAGTGCTTACCAATGCCTTTTCAGAAAAGTTTACAACAACACGCTGCTAATTAGCAGTGATAAAACAAACAACCATTATATTTATTCGGCATTAGCAATTATTTATTGCTTGCAGGAGCATCGCAAGAGAGCCGATATTTTTTTTTTTCCAAAATTAGCCGATTTTATATAAGCTAATCCCTTTAATTTGATTTTAAAAAAAGGTTCCAAAAATTATCGGTTTATACACAGAAATATGCGTTACTTTGCTTTTGCTCTTTCAATAAACAATTTGTGAAAGATCCGATCTTGTTTATCAGAATTTTGTGAAGGGTCGGTTTTGTTTGATCGGGATTTTGTGAAAGGTCCGTTTTGTTTGATCGGGATTTTGTGAAAGGTCCGTTTTGGTTGATCGGATTTTTGTGAAAGGTCCGTTAACGGACCCAAATATCCTCTGGCCAGATCCCTGTCTAGATATCTTCCAACTAAAAAGGAATCAATGGTGTCACATATTCCAAGCGGCAAAACGCCTGTTCCATATTGAGACAAGTGTTTCCGTTGCTTTTTCCTGTATGCATGTTTTTACAGCAAAAACATTGCTCACACAATGAATCATCATATAAATGTTCAAACTGGAGCAGTTGCTATCATTGGAGTAATTATTCTCGTTGTAAATGCAATACCGGAGTTGAAACTACTTTCTAAAAAAATTAAAAACTGGTTTTCGGTCTATTGATAACTACCTCCCCCTATGTTTTCACTGCAGGAACAATGCATTTGTAAGAAAACTAGTTTTACGGGTTTAGGATTATACGATTGATTTTGAGAATAATATGCTTATATAACTTTTCGGATTATTACAACGACGTTCCTAATTAATTTACCGTTAAGTTTGATCTTTATTATTGCTGCACATACCAACTGATTGAAAATGAAGTATCTGTGTCATAGGTTCCATGATCTGTAAATATTTTGCTCTCTGATAAGACAAGTGTATCGATTTTGACTTGCACTTTTCCCCCTATTGTATGTTTTTGCTGCAAAAACTTTGTGTTGCAAGAAAATACATTCTACAGGTATAGGATTATACCAGCGGTTCTCAGCCTTTTTACCCTTGCGAACCCCTTCCAAACTCTGAAAGAAGTTAGTTAACCCCTCGGGTACTAGGTAATAAATAACAAACAAAGAAAAAAGAAAAAAAAAACGTGCGCGCGCGTGCACACACACACACACACATAGAGAATAAAATTTGGGAGGTTTTTTTTTGTTTGAAACTGCTCCATAGTTTATAACAAGAATTATACATAATTGCAAAGCATAGAATTACAAATATTGCTACGAGCTGAAATGATCGCTAACAAATTCACCAAAAGATAAACATATTGATTATTGTGTGTTGAGCTTCAATCAACCTTGAAAATTTTTTAAAAATGGGGTATTTGTAGAACAAAGAGGATCAAAAAGTTTGACTGAAATTTTTCTGACACAAGGGTACATTGATGGCACATACTATCACTAAAACAGAAGTCAATTAAAGAATGATCTTTAAAATATCTTTCAAGGAACTGTCTTAGATTGACTAAATGAACTTTTATCTTCCATTAAAATGAGAAAGATCTCTAGGTTTAAGTCTTCTTGGAAAGGACTACGAGCCTAGCTGTTGGATAAAAATATACTGCGCACATTAATCGCTTGATTGCTGAAGAATTTTCTTGTAATTATGCTATAAGTGCGGAGTAAAATGCGTAGATTAAAAAATAATAGAAACGTCTATTTTTCAATGTGTGCATTTACTCTAATTTTTACACAAAGGGTATTTTTAACAGAACAAATATTTCTAAGCTCACTTACTGCAAGAGAAGTTTTCTTCAGAAATTTCATAAATTCCTTATTTACATGTAGCGCAAATAAAGTTGTATGGTTAAATTCCGTTGATTATTTTTTTTTAGTGCGTAAACCTCACACTGCCAAACTTCACCCACGAAAATTTTCTAAAATAATTAATTTTTCATACTTCCTGTGGTATTTTTGGGTCGCTAGCCATTCTTTCTCTTTTTCAACAATGAAGCTCGAAGGAAATTGTTGTCTATGTAGTGTGAAAATTATAGCAACAAACAACAGCGCGACCTGACTTCTGCGTTTATGACTCTATACAAGAGAGGAGCGACAGGCATTCGTTGGACCCAAATGGTAAAGAAAATAAACATTTTTGAGGCGCTCGCATGTGCTTCATGTAATGTTTTCATCAAGTTTAATCAATCATTTCGATCAAAAGCTTCTGAGGAAACAAACGCTTTCAAATTCTTTCATCTGAGGACATTGTATTCATAAATAGAGCTTTTTCAGCATGACTTCAGGGCAATCATTCTCAATGAAAGTGCTAAAACCGGCGCTTTGCAATGACAGACTAAATTCTTCAAATGTAAAATGTGTCAGCAAGTATGCAAATATTTTCATGCTAAAAGTATCGAATAGGCGAGGAGCAAATGAATAAAAAAAGAAAAATTTGCTTGAGCACGAGACTTTATCAGACACAGGCATGTTAAAACTCCGCCATTACAATATTTTTTTTTGGAACCCCCTGAAAACCCTTCGCGAACCACCGGTTGGGAACCGCTGGATTATAAGATTGATTTTGAGAAAAATATGTAGCATATGTGTTTTTTCCCCTATATGTATGTTTTTACTGGTAGCAATTGAAAGAGCATATTGAGGATTTCTTTTTCTTTGACAAAAAGAGTACTTGCCCTTGTGCCTCCGTTATCAAGGCCTTGAAATCTGCCAAAGTTTTAAGAAAAGCGCCAAATTGCAACTCAACTTGGCAAGAGCTTGAAGGTCCCCATTTCCTGCCAACAGTTTCACCGTCTGCATATTTGTGAAGCGTGTGAAATATATTACCCTTTTCCCGAAACTTACTAAATTTTCATTTTTTTACAAAATGTTGACACATTTTAAGATGCTATATTTCGATACCGGAGAAAAAGAGAGCAAATAATTATGCATCCAGAAACATGTTTTACAACGGTACTAATTTAATTTTTTTGTTTTTGTTTTGAATTATTACACTATCGTGTAGTTTCTTGGTTAGGACAAAGGGACGTAGCGGCCTTGGCCAGGTCCGTCAACAGGCATATATAACCCCCTTAGCTCTGAAAAATCAATATATTTACGCACTTGTATGAATAGTTTTTTTTTTTTTTGTTACAGTATGCATTGTGTACATACATACACTTTACCCCCTTTGCAGTTGAAAAATTTGAAATGAAAGGTCTGATCTTGATTATGAGAGTTGAATTTGCGTGGACTAAGTAAGATTCTAAAACAATCACTTTCTAATTAGAAGAAGCATATATTTAAATATTTGATAGTTGAATAAATGGACTAAAAAAAGTTTCATTTCTGTGTTTATAATAGTTGCTACTTCATTTTTTGGAATAGTTATCAAAACTTTTTATGGAATGATTAGACTCAACGAAATATTTGACTATTTCTTGTCGTGAGGAAAAAAAATGAATGTTTTCCCCATTAACAATACTGTAGTTCTGATGTTACATTAATAGATCAAACACTTGTAGTAAAAAAGCTCTAGTTTTTCCTACCAGAGGTTCCTTTTTGCTTGCACACTTCTAAGAGGTGGGACTAATCTTAGAAATGCTACTGCCTGGGAGAGTTCATATTTCACGAAAACTGTCCCGCCTAATCGCTATCGGTTCTGCAAGGAAAGGGTTGTCCTCGGGGTAAAAGGGTAGAAATTTGGTACAAGATCCCTTTATACGATAGAACTGGGGTGATTTGTCACTGACGAAGTATTTCTTTTGCATCTAGAAAAAATCAGCGGTCTTCTAGGTACTTCGAGGCCTCAAAAAGTTAAGGTACAACCAGTTTTTTGCGTCTAATTTGCAAATGAATGAATGTAGAAACAAAAAATTTGGAGGATATGTGGATCAAATAGTTTTTTATTGAATGCGTCATAGAAATTTGTATAAGCGTATCTCAAAATCGATTTATAACAAAAAAAAAGCAATATTTGCGGCAAAATTCTTGAAGAAAGCAGAACACAACATCACAGTGTTGTGTTGTAAAATGTCTAAGAAACAATACAAAAACGGGTTCTAATAAGGAATGTGTCCCCCCTAACTTGAATGCATTGGAGGCATCGATTTTCCATGCTGTTTATTATGTTGTTGGACACCGGAATAGGAAGCAAAGACCAGATACAGAGTAAGCCTTGTTCCAGCTCATATAACGACCTTAGAGGAGGATTTAAAGCAGCAACCTGTCTGCCAAGACAGTCTCAAAGATAGTCTCTCGGATTCAGGTCTGGAGATTCAGCTGGCTATTCCATTCGTTCCAAACCGTGGTCCTCAAGATACTCCTCAACAATCCGATTTTGGTGAAGTCGTGCATTACCATCCATCAGAATGAAGCCATTACCAATCGCACCAGCATATGGGCTGACATATGGATCAAGAATCTCATCCCGATATCTTAGACCAGTCAGAGTTCCTCCGTGGAACACATGCAGGTCAGTGTGACCAATAAGCGAGATCCCTGCCCAAACCATGATTCCACCATCTCTATAACAGTGCCTTTCAACAGTGTTGGATTGATGGTATCTAGTGCACTGTTCTCTCCAGATCAGTAGACGCAGTGACTCACTCTCCAATGTAAATCTGGACTCGTCTGTGAACAGCACAGAAGCCCATTGCTGCTGGGTCCAGGAAACATATCCTCTCGCCCAGCATAAGCGGATCCTTCGCTGTGGTCCGTTGAGCGGAACACATACAACTGGTTGTCTTGCATAGAGACCTGAATTGTGAAGACAATTTCACACCGTAGTAGAAGACATTCTTCTTCCCGATGCTACAAAGTGGTCTGCAACGAGCTGCGGCACAGTAGCGGTTCTTCTCTTTCGAGTCGAAAGAACTAGAAAACAGTATTCTACAGGTGGTTGTAGCTCGTGGTCGGCCTAGAAGAGGTCTTCTGGACGCAAAATCTTCTGATTGGTATTGATTCCAAAGTCGCTGAACAACACTTTGAGACGCACTGAGATGTCTAGCAGCATCATCCTGATACAACCCCATTTCCATCCATTCAACTGCGCGCCACCTTAACGAATCGGACAAACGACGTCTCTGAGACATTTTCTAAACTCTATTGACTGTTGTCACCGAAACTGCCAACAACAGTTGAAAAGCAACCCAACTTACACACAAAAGTAACGAAAGCTTGATATTTGCATATTTTTTTCTCACTCATAAAGATATGTTTTTTCTATAAAATAAAATTGGCAGCTGTCGTAAAATTGACAGCTATCGTTTTTTCTTAAATACTTTTAAAATTCGTTATCATTATTCATGCAAACTATGCATTTTATTGTTACTGCCATTTTTTTAATGGTGAGCTTCGAAAAACTTGTTGAACCTTAACTTTTTGAGGTCAGTGTACTAAACAACTTTTTTACATTTAATTGCTCAGAAAATTAAGTTTAGATGTGTAACATGTCTTCTCTTGATTATTGGGGGGCTAGAGGGGGATAATAAGATTCATTCAGGATATAAAAATAGCGAAAATTAGATAACGTACCTTAAAAAATATGCTAAAGTAGTTGCACTAATGTAGCTAGATTGTTCTGCAGCTTGTAGTTAAGTAAGAGCACTAAGTAGCATAAATAAAATTAGCCGGGCGATGCGTTTAAAGGTTTTCTTTTGCGATGATTTGTATTACTGGATTTTCTTTCATGGATTTATGAAATGAAAATTTGATTATCAAAGTGTTAGTGCTGAACGCCTCTGAACAGAGTATAAAAAGTGAGTAATATGATGCTTAAATCCCGTTTTTGAAAAAAAAAAAAAAAAGAAAAGAAAAGAAAGCACGTAGTGCCCTTTACCTCCCAGGCACAGAGTTGTCTGATTGGATACAGTATCTTGAGTTTAAAAAATAAAAAATTCTGACTGCTATAGTAGTCCTTTGACTGCAATGTGCCCACATAAAAACTTCGGACTTTTGAAAATTATATTAAGTTATTGATGAGTTAAATCGGGACAGTTAATTTTGAGGAAATCAGTAGCTCACCAAATTTTATGTACACAAGCTTCAGTTCGTTTTTTCAGCACTAAATAGAGAGGAAGCCTTGGATACTCAATTCGGCAACAAGTGGATTGGAAGGTCAGAGCTTATTTTTAACCTCCAAGAAATCCGAATTTGTCTTCATTGGCCATTTTTTTTCTGGGTACACGTCAAAAATCCTATTTACGGTGAGAAAGTTCAAGATGTAAGCCATCTCAGGCAAAGGATAACCACTTGTATGGCAAAATACTCTCCAGACATGCTAGTCAGGACTTGAGAAGGGGGTTGCTTACCGCACAACCAGCCCATCCGGGGTGGATGGGTACCGCGCAACCAACGAGCCATATTTTAAAATCTACTAAACACTAAAAAAATGATAGATTAAGCTTTAAGTACATATAGCATAACACCAACCTAATTTTATTATTGTATCAAAAATGTTTCCTTCAAAACCTGTAGTGCGTTTATGGACACTCTACTTTTTGAGGTCTTCGTGAATTTTTTTGGAACGTAGATAATGCAGCAATCTCAACAGAGCCACGCCTCATTAATGACTAGTTTTTCAGAAGAGGTATTGAAAAATGTTTACCATGTTTTAGAAAATTAAATTTGATTTTAAATTACCTTTATTTGGGTTTGAATATCATTTTAGATTATGTACCCCTTTATGTGAAAATTATAGTTTTTAAATACATGAACAATTTTTTGCACTTATGAAATTATTTTACACAATTATGGGACACAAAGCCAAAATTGGTTTATATAGCGACAACTTCTATCTAGGAAAATCGAAAACAGAAAAAAAAAAGGCAAGAATTGTTGACTTTTTTATTTTTGAAGTTACTTAAATGTACTCTACTGGACAAAAGCATTGCAAGGGAAAGAAATCTAACACTTTACTAGACAAGGTGATAAACGTTATTATATTTTTAATTGAATTGGTCTTCTTATAGCGTAAATGTAGTAGAGACATTTAAAGACAGCTTAGATAAAGCTTGGCATCCTGCATTACCGAAAGAAGTGTTGCAACACCTTGCGGATTATGTACCAATTACCCACTTATATTATCTTTTTTTTTTTTTTTTTTGAGAACAATTTGAAGTTGTTTCTTTATTTCATTTTATTCTAAGAGAACCGAAATGGATTAAAATTTTTGACTGACTTAACTTTTTTTCTGCATGCTATTTTTTCACTAATTAACCAGTTATTTTGTTTACTAGATTAATCGTCTTGTGTTAAACTAATTTAATATATTGAAATCAAAAAATATCAGCTGAGTTGAAAAAATACTATTTTTTCCTTCTTAGTTTTATTCTCCGAAAACTCTTATAATGCTAAAACTTGGAATACTTTTGGCCAATACTGAAGATAGTTCTTTTTAAATATTATCAGCGGCTAACATTATTATAAACGGAGTGCTCCAAATGTAACACAATTATTAATAAATATATTTATTGAAAGATCAGTGCTGACCAGGAAACATCACGATCAAGGAAATTCAAAAAAATTCCAAACTGTTGGCATTCGAAAGAGCATTGGAAAACATGTTTATGGCACTGAAATTACGTGCCCTCGTGACCACGTTATCGAAATATGATGTCTTAAAAATTGCCGAAATTTTTAGTAAAGTCGCCAAACTTAGCGAGTTTTGTTCAGAAATGGAAGGTACGGCGCGAATTCAACATCTGCATCTGACAAGACATTTCACTTCCATATTTGGTCACCACCAAAGCGCGTGAGAAATATCGCATTAATTCTTTACTCGGGGTGACTACCATGGCGCGGGGTGTCGTGGCACAGACTGCGGCATTGAAATTTTTAGGGGCTTGTGTTCCGGGATATTAACGTGCAACTGTATAGGGGAAAACGCCACAGCCCGAAATATTTGTTTTATTTTATTGTAAAAACAATGGAATTTTTTAAGACTAAGAATTATTCTTAAGACTGCCTGTTAAAAAACTGATGTTTAAAACTTTTATGCTTCTGCGGATGAAATATTTCCACTGAAAGAGTTTATTCGATGATGAAACTGTTTTGAAAAAAATATGATAACCGTAGAGAAACGGTAAACACACTTTAAAGTCTTTTTTTTTTTTTTTTTTTTTTTTTTAAGGGCAGTTCTCAAAAGGTGGGAGCAAACACAGACCTCAACTTTGAAGCTTCAACACCAAATAACTTTCATTTTAATTAACTCAAAAATTTTTGAGTTAAATTATAATACTGTATAGAGACAAGAATTGACATAAATTATGGAAAAAATGCTCTTTAAATGCCCTTAAAAAAATATTTTCTTTGCTAAAAGGCGCAATTTTGGACATACCAAAACGTTAACTGAGCAAATGTACCATTAAAGAAAAATTTTTTAAAATTATTTCCATACGTTTCAAAAAAAATTTAAAGGTATGAATCTTACACTGAATAATTTTTTGTTAATATTTTACACAAATAACAAAAGTAAAGATAGATTATTCACTTTGTAAACGATTTTAGAAAATAGTAAGTTTGAAATTTGATGCATGTCCAAAATTTACGATCTTTACAATGCTATTTTTTGAGAACTAAGTATATGATGTTTTCATTTTAAAGGTGTTTATCGAGCCTCGGAATCAATTTTTAATTGTTTAAAAGTGCTTTTATGCAGTATCTTAGAAGAAAAATAATTTTTTTAAAACGTACATGTGACATGTCCAAACGCGTTACGATCATTGACGCCGATAATTCTGTCCATTTATTCATAATTTTTGATGATCTACTGTCTTCTAACCTCAATAAAAAACGTTATTATAATGTTATCTTCTTTAATCCATTGGTATTCTGCATAATTAATATGTTACACATTGAACAATACATAAATTACAGTAGAAACATGGCTGCTTATGATCGAACCGAAAGCCATTTTGCGCTAAAATCGCCAAGCAAACCTCCGTTGGCGACAACACAGTATACGATAGGCTAAAGGTCACCAGAGGGGAATTCCAATTTGACAAATGTAGTTTATCGTCAGCTGTACCAGTTTTGGCGACTTTATCACCTGCGCTAGCAATTTTTTTTTTTTTTTTTCCGCTTTTATTATTTTAGAATTCTTTTTCTCTTCTTTCTTTTGGAAACATAATTTAACGATCTCCAAATAGAAATACGAATTTCTTTCTTCAATAATTTTTTTAGACATCATTTTAATTCTTATGACATTAGAAAAAATATTCATTATTAAAAATGATGTCACTTTTTACAATTGTATTATTTTTAATTAGAAGCTTTTTTTTAACCTTGCATCAATTTCTTCAAAATCATTCCAAAACTTTATTAAATGTAAGGAGCAGCATGTATAACCATTCAAGTATTTCATTAATATCCTCTTTATTATTAAATTGCAAAATTTAAAAAGTAGTAAATAAAATTTTCATTGGAAAAGTTAAAAATCAGATTAACAATTGTCAAAAATGGTGAAACTTACGTTATGATGATGTCCAAAATCCGTTACCTACAGGAAAACAATGTCCAAAATCTGTTACCTACAGATTGCTGATTTAATTTGCTAATTAACAATTTTTACAAATACCTGCTGTCTTTTCATGTTCATATATTGTGTTCTAGGTATACATACTATAGAATAAAATCAAAATTGATGTCAAATTCGAAAATTTTTGAAATTGCTCAAAGTTAACTTTTTTGTTCCCACCTTTTGAGAACTGCCCTTAAGTCGTAAATCTGAAGCCTTCAACAGTATCTAAATACGAAGAAAACGAAATTTTTAAAGATTTCAAACCATGTTCTCAAATTAAAAAAAAAACGATTTCTGTCAGTTATTTCCAGTGTGTTTTTCGTTATGTGTATCGTTTTCAAGTTATGTGTAAACCCTCTAACAAGTCAAATAAAAAAAAACTGTATTAATTTTTATTTTGCTCGTATTTGAATTCCTTTTTAACGTGAAACATAATTGGTAAAAGTGACTTCAGTATTTTTAAAAATGACTAAATGACATGCAATATGATGTGCATTTACGTTATAGCGACTTTCAGTTGCAGTGACAGACATTTTCGAACTACAGGGGTTGTTGTAATGAACGTCGACTATAAAATTTTTGATAAGAATCTGTTATGAAGTAATTTCCGACATCGTTAGTTTTGCTGTGCAAATTTTTGACATTTACTATCCGTTGTTTTCATTTTTTTTATTATTATTTTTTTCGATTTTATATTAAACATTTTCGCTAGCAGTGGTCAGACAATAAAACTTCATGAATGATAATAACTTTTGAAAAAATAAATAAGAGCTGGCATACTACAATCCATGATCATGTTCTTTCAACATCAAAAACTATCCATTTTATTTTCAATATATAAGCTTTAATAAGCATGTTTTTTTTTTTACTTATTCATATTAATTCTCGTACATAATTATTAATTACTTACAACACATTTCATTACAAGAGTACTAACTTAAATTAGTTAAGTAAAACACACTTGAAATGCACTTAAATTCTGAAATGCATTATTATCACGATACAAAGTTAAATCCTACGTTCAATTACGTTATAAAGTTGTAGCTCCTCTGGATAAAGCTCTCTAGTTTCCATTTCACAGGCTTCATAGTTACTTTTTAATTTTACCCACACAAGTAAAGGGTTAATTCGAAACATCGTTTATGCGCTTTGCAGATGACCAGAAATGGAAATGAGAGTCTTGCTAGACGCAGGCGATGAAATCACGTGGTATTTTCCATTTCTTGCCAAGTCTTTAAATTTGGCGAATTTTCGTAAGATTTCGACAGACTTTGATCCCCCATATCTCAAAAACAAAAGGACGAGGGCACATAATATTTGGGTCAAATTTTTTTCTAAAGATACTCTTTCGAATGCGACCATTTTTAACTTTTTTCATGATTACTGAACTCGTGATGTTTCCTGGTGAGTTCAGTAATCATGAAAAAAGTTAATGTGATGTTTCCTGGTGAGTAGAGCACATTTGATAGGAATAAACAGAATTTATGGAAATTTGTATTCTTCTCATTTTTTAGCTCCTTTGAGGTGCAGTTTTCAATATAAGTATATTTTTTTTCACCAGGTAATCCATTATTGTACACTTAGTGGACATGACTTGTTTTTCAACTTTATAACAATGATTATTTTATAGCATAGAAGTAGAAAAAAAAATCTTCCCCCTGTTAAAAATTCCGCCTTAAGTCGAGGACGAAACACTTATAAATAATGCAGTGAGGTTAAATCGTATATATTTTAAAGATTTCGATATGCTCATTTTTTAGCAGAGGATTTTGAAAAGGGTCATGACAACTTGAAACGATTCCAAAGCAATCACACAACATGTTTGAAAAATTGAGTTTAGTTGAGTAAAGATTTCTGACAGGGTAGCATCTCCCTTATACTTGCACTATAGGTGTTAAAATAAAAGAGCTCAATGATTGTGTTTTTCCTTTTTGTTATTATTACTCATTGTAATGTACTTAAAATGGCGAATTTTGCAAAAATTTCACTTTGAATGGCAGTTGGGACCAGGGTTGCCAGATTTAAGAACAGTAAATACTTGACAGGCTTCTAAGAGTGAAAGGGGGGGGGGGTATTTTTGTGGTTGAGGGCAATTACTGGTTATGGTGTATTTTTAAGGGGTGATAAACAGTCATGTTTCAATAACTTTCGAAAGATTCCACTCAGTATGTTTATTTGTGAGTACAGTTTTGGAGGAACTAACTCAAAGAATAAATCAAGCAATAGAAAGAAGTTCAGCATATAGATTGACGTTGATAAGAACAGACTCTAATTAGTTTAATTAGAATTTTCGTTTTATTTTATTTTTTTTTACATTAAAATACTGTCTCGTACTATTAAATATTGTTATTAGCTAAAATACGGGACCTAAGCCGTCCCGTATGAAAGTTCCCCGGGACACGGGACATTTTTCAAAATACGGGACTGTCCCTTGAAATCTGGGACGTCTGATAACCCTGGTTGAGTCAGTGAGAAGCAAAAAGGAATCTAAGTGCACGTTTTAAAGTTTTTAGTAAAAGGCGTTTAAAAGTTTAGACGCTAGGTAGGCTTTCATTAAAAAGCTCTTCTAAATCATGCCGTAGGCAAGTAAACGGCAGTATGTGCAAAAATGACTTGTTGAGGTATTTACAGATACTTTTTTTGAATCCAATACTAACAATGAAAAAATGTGGGCATTAAATCAAAAATGAAAAAATTGCAGTTACTGCCTTTTACTTAATACCCACGGCAGTATATTAGTCGCTATCGGGGCTATTAGTATAATCTCTTGCATCAAAACGGAGGCCAAAATTTCAGTTTTTCCACTTACAACCCTTTGATTATCGTTGCTTCAGTTTTTCTCTAACCAAATAATCTTTTCATATTAAAGCAGAGAAAAAGTCGCTTGTTGTACATTTTTTTCTATAAGTTGACCTTAATGAATAAATTTTACCGTGGATAAATCTGTAACTCAGAGCCAGTTTAACGTAAGTCATATAATCACTACTTTACAGGAGAGAAGGAAAACGTTTGTCTGGCGCATGCAAAGGATGGGACGTGCGCTCTTTTAACACAGGCTAAAAATTACAAAGGATTTTTATTTTAGAAATACGTTCACATGACTTGATGTGGAATAGGATTCTACATACAATGCACTAATAAACGTAAATGGGGTTGTTTCCTTCAATCAAAATTGCTACTTTTTGTCACTGAAATTGATAGAATGAGTAAAAAAATAACATGGACCCAGAAAATACTTTCATTTTCTCAACAGTTATTTTTTAATTAATTTTTTTAAATGTCCGATTTTGAAAACAAAGCGTGGTCTTTATGACGTCACAAATGATGCAATTTGGCGCATTTTTCTACCACGTTTCCATGTTATGATAATCAGGAAGCGAATTAAATATTGCGTTCTACACTTGCTATCAACCATATCGTTGCCAATACACGTGAGTAAAGATGCGAATTAAATATTTTTCTCCGTGAATGGCATTTCATCAATTGTGATGTCACACGACAGAAACGTAAATAATAAAAGCGCACCGATTTAAGTATTTTTAAAAAAATATTAAACTTGAACAAATTATTTTAAAAAATGGTCAGATCCTATATTTTTAAGCATGCTCTTTCAGAAAAAAAAAAAAAAACTTTTAAAATTTTGGAAACGACCCCATTCTTAATTTTTGGACTTGCGTTAGTCTGGCTCCGAGGTATAGAAAAATAAGACACGAAATGTGATTCCAATGCATAACAGTGCAGAAACGTTTTGATTACTGGAAAATATCTAATCTGACATGTTATATTGATGATTAAAACTTTATTTGGAAGAATGTCCATCAGTAATCTGCAGCACTTATAACACAATGCAGCGCAAAATAGCCGAAAAAAAAAAGATTCAAAAGTTAGTATATCAAACGAAGAAAGAGCTCGTTTGGGGAATAAAATTCTGTAGCAAAGAGATGCCTTCTGGTAAATATCGTTGGACATTTTGCCTATGAAGTATGAACAGAGTAAAAATCAGGCCCACCAGTTGGGGGGCAATTGACTCCCCTAGCTGTGGGAAACCATTGTATTACCACATGTGTGGTGTGGGAGTGGCTTAGTTGTTTTTCGACAATGGGTTTAACATTGTTTTTATATTTATCATGTATAAGTCTTTAGAGCCCTCTGAAATTTTTTTAAATGACAGGTCTTGTAAAAAAGCAAAAGTGCTTTTATTTCACTGACCATAATTTGTCGATTGATCAAGAAAAGCAACTCTTGAAGCCACATTTCTGAGCAAAATATTCCTGCGGGAGAAAATCATTTAATTCTCAAGAGTAATGTTTCTGTTTGTATTTATCACAACGTAAAAGACAGAAAATTATTTCCAAGTACAAAACCTCCCGCAACAGCTTGTTGATCGATGACGAATGCTAGTTCAAGCTGCATGTGACCTTCGTGAGTGAAATCCAATCGAAAAAGAATGCTATCAGGTCCTTAACTTTGTCAACAACATATATCACTCATTTGTAAAAGGAACTGGCGCCATTAGATGTTTTCTTTGGTAGAAATTTTGTTGAGACAATTTGAGTAGTAACTAACATCCAAAATGAAATTTAGCCACATACTCGAAACTAGCTCCGTTTCCTCTCGCGCAGTTGTCACACAAAACTACCCTGAAATATGACTAAAAGCTGGGTTTTGCTAAAGTGAAAGTCCTTTTATGCTCCATCTTTCTTCTTTCTGTCCGCCCCTCATATCCCCGATCACTCTTTGACAAACGCGTCTGGGGGATCGGTAAAAATGTCGCCAACCACAGAAGCGTAATTCGATCCCTCGCCACGAAGAGAGGGGTGTGAAAGAAAAAAGGGCAAAAATTCATAGACCCCTATCATTTCCGAGGAAAAAAGAAAAACTGGAGGGTTTGGATACTTGTGGGGGGTATGGCTTTGGGAACATTAGTCGAACCCTCTGTACCCCAGAAACTTGTGCCAAAGGGGAGAAAGTCACTTCCCCCCGTTTCCAAATATGTAACATGACCCGCGATCTTTTGACAAGTCTCTATCCAGCCTTGAGCACCCACTGCGGTCTCTAGTCCCTTTTCAGTCCCGACGGGGAACTAAATTGCGGTAACCCATAGGGCCCCTTCTGCGAATAGACGCAAAATATGATTTTGCTTACTTATTTTCCCATTTCTGCATAATACATTCCATACACAGCTTATTATTTCTGAATTTTTAATGCATTGTTTCAGAACGTAAAATTTAGAAAGGCCCATCTGATCTTATAACCTCCACTCTCAGTTATTAGGGATACAATTTTGAAAAGAAAAAAAATGGCCTGTTTTATCAAATTATAATGATTATCAGTATGAATGACAAAGAAAACCATTTCTGTATATTCACCAAAATAAAACAGAAAACATTATTTTAATTCCATTCTGCCAATCACAAAGAATCGTTTTAGGTATCATTACATTATACTCCAGGGTGGCTGTACTTATCCCAACACGTGGTTTGAAAGAGACCCTGAAGACAGCTCTGTGTTTTGATCCAGACCGGGAACCGAGCAACATTGTATCCCATTGTATCCAAAGATGCTCCAAGTTCTTTGACATCTCAATTGGAACTTAAGTCTATTTCATTTCTGCATACTCGCCAATAAAGCAACTTTTAGGTCTAATTACTTAGTTTGCACGATAAACCAACACCAACAAAAAATCAATCATCACAATGCTACTTGACGCACAGCTTCTTTTCAATAAGTGCCTGGATATGTGGATTTACAAGGGGTCAAGTTCTACATGTAAGATCCCATCTCCTCCAACTTAAAGCCTTTTCTTGATAAGCAGTCACAAGGAAAAAGTTTCGATGCAGTCCCTCTTTTCTTGAGATTAGTTTGACTCCTCCTTACAGGAAGCTAAAAGAAATAGATCGCCCCTTTTCTTTCTTTTTTTTTTTTTCATAGTCCATCCTTTGGATAAAAATGTATAAGTACACACTTCATCTTTTAGATATCACCAGCGCCACATTTGTTGTTCTTTCCATCAGATCGGCATCCCGCTGTTCACTAAGGATCAAAGCAATATTTCAGGAATTACAGATCATCTACACTATCGTGCTGAAAGTCTGTGCACACAATACACATATGAAGTCTTTCCTCCTCCTTCTTAGTCATCATACTGGCTTCAAATTCCTGTTGGAGTACAGTATTCCACGGTACGCGAAGCAAAGCATTTTCAACTTGAAGTACTGTATAAACGTCTTTTTAGTGAATTTGAAATCTCCTATATTTTTAGTAAACTCCAAAATTTGGAAAACAAAAGATCAATCACCATTTTATTTTTATTTATTTTCTGTTTTTTGCAAACAAATGAAAACGTCTAAATATTACTTGATGACTGTATCAGAATTATTTTTTTTTAGCATTATCAGGTTGATTGAGTGAATCATTCGCATTGATAACAAGTTTTTACTCGGGTGCATATAATTCTGACCAAAATATAATACAGTTGAAAATATATGCAACAAAATTTTTTCAACAGATTTGAACAATAGTCAATCTCAAATGTGGTTAGTTCAACAACTTTGGGAAGCTGGACTGGTGTCAAAATATTACTAATTTCAGTTGGTTCTTTAGGTCGCCACTGGTAGCTTTCAAGCTAATACTGAATGGGATTTGAAATCTTTAGAATAACCGATGTTCTGATGAAGCCATTAAATTTACTGACTTATAAACTATTACGATATTATTTCGAAAACACTGAAGTTGCTTTCCCAACACGTTCAAAACTTGTTTCATTGGAGCAATATCTGATGACCTGGCAGGTATCTGTAGAGCATTATCTCCCATTGACACTTTTTCAAGAGTTGTGCAGTACATTATTAGAACCAGAGGTGCCTAATGGGTGCAGTTTTTCACCCTAGGGTGAAATACGGTGTCTCAGGCTGCAATGGAGGCTAGGGGTGTTGAAGATGCCTTTTGGCACCTCACTGGGTGAACGAGGATAATAAAGATGAGAATAGACCACGGAATACCTGGCTGACTCGTTTGCGCATGCGCTCTGACATCGTTCAACCACTTCATTGGCGGACGAAGGAAGAGTCAGAGAAAAAGCACTTTCACATTGAGTACAGTACTTTCACATTGAGTACAGTACAAAAGTGGATTAAAACTGAACATTTTTTGGATCATTTGTTTATTAAAAATATACATTTTCTTCCTCTTATTATTATTATAAATATTTAAATTTTAGTTTTTCTTTCTTGTCAAAATCGGCAAAGCTTATACGAAAGATTAAAGATTTTGAAAATTTGTTTGAACTCATCACATTCACCTTGATTATCCAATGTATTACTTTCCAATACAACGTTACACGCTGCAAAGATACAGTTAATTTTATCTCTATCAATATTGTTTTCTTCGATCCTCATTGCAACATCAAAAACGTTTTTATGTTGAAACCTCACAATACAGATCATTTAAAGAACTGTTGCCGTTTTCGCAATTATTGTTCGAGCATCTAAACCTTAATTGGTTAGATGGAGTGAATTACGCCCCGAAAGAATTGGACTACTTGTTTCAACCGTTTTGTATTGTTCACTTATTTGGTTTTATGCATACAGAGTAGCAGTGGCGCACACAGGAATTTTGCAAGGGGATGGTCCAAGATCGAAAGCGTCATTCTCATATCATAACCCCAATACGCCATCAAACATATTGACTCGATTTTTTTTATTCTAGAGAACGAAATACAGTAAAAAATAAACTTTTGAACAAATAATTAGCATTATTGAATGAAATATACTTAAATAAATTACCAGAAGGCAAAATAATATACGCATTAACTTTTCTCATATTTAAAAAATGGATTCAAGAAATCAAATTCATCGTTGCAGAAGCACCATATGATTATAGGAGTTCATAGAATCTCATTTGATGTAATCTGTAATTACAAAACTAAAAACATGTTTTTTTAGTGTATTCAATTTATAATCACCATTCTGCTTGTTATAGGCAATTCGTTATAGGAAAAGTGAACAATATTTTTAAAAATCTTTTATCATGAGGATTTTTTTTTTTCACTTATTAGACTTTGACTATGACCTTTGGGAGGGATCCGGACCCCCTGGACCCCTCCCTTGTGTGCGCCACTGCACAGTAGACCTTTGTTTTTCGCGGGAGTTACGTTTCACGGAAATACCGCGTAAATTAAGACAAAAATATTAGTGTTAAAATATTGGTTAGGGTCCACAGATTAAAAAAAGTACTTCATTCTAGCGATAGATAAAATAAATGTGTTTAATGTGTACTTATTTCGATACAACATAAATAAGGCACATATGAATTAAGTTATTGTTTATAAAAAAAGAGATGATTATGTTAATCTTTCGGCAGTCATGAATCATTATCATCTGTCGTTCTTTGTGGGGAATCCATGATCCCTCGCGTCACTTCAGTGACGGGATCTTCTTTCGCTAACAAATCAGATATATCATTTGCCATTGTCAAAGAATGGCTCAAGAAATCCCTTTTCAGGAATTTTCAGTATGAAAACTTTTGTTTGTGTGTCATCGATGTTGATATCCTCATTGGTTTCGCTCTCCTTTGTCACTGCTGAAAGCTATTCTTCTAGTATGCTCTGAATTGTGTGAGTTAAATAACTTTACTTCTGGAAAGATCTCTGGAAACCATTGCAAAAATGTCTCCTGGGGTCCAAGCTCACCAAAATGCAGTTTAATGCATGTTATATGATATTACAGGAGTTTGGATCTTGAAAGGAGGGAAAATTTCATCTGTTTGCTATGCCACATCCGCTTAAAATCAAAACTCATCCGCGTAAAACGAAATAAAAGTGCCAAATCTTAAAACAGCGTATAATCAAATTCGCGTAAAATAAACCCGCGTAAAATTAGGGTCTACTGTATATTAGGGCTGGGCGATATACCGATATATCGTCATATATCGATACATAACTATTACCATGATAACGATATTTAGATTTCTATCCGTTCGATATATCGGTTGAAACGGAAATACGGGACATAATTACGGAGAAATTGAAATACTGACTCAAAAATACATAACTTTTTATAGTTCTGTATGATGGATGAGTGCTTGAAATTTCAAGAAATTAACTGCATTCTTCAATCTGTTATTTTGTTTTTAATTATAGTACAAGGGAAAATTAACAGGGCCGCCGAAAGTCAAGGTGGACCCATTGTCAGATTGGTCTCCGGATCCCATCCCCCTAAAAAGTTTTCAAGAGTAAGGCCCTTCTAAGGACCGCACCCCTAGTTTCTGACAAGGCTGATGATATGGCCTCTCGTAGGCCCTGAGAAGTGAATGCGTGTTGGTTAAAAAAGCATCTTAATGCAACAATTAAAAACTAACCAATGGAGGTATCAACACGGTTCATAATTCTAATTAAACGTAAACCATTGATATTACGCCGAATAAAAGGTTTGCGAAATATACTGAACAGAAATGTTTGTATTAAAAAAGAAATGAAAAACGAAAAAAACCTAATGAGATTAAATAAAATACACCGCCAGCTCAATCATTTCCATTCGAGCTGTCGTATCTCACTAAAGGGAGCGCAACTCATAGCTGAATGAAAATAGCTTTTAGTACAGTAAAATTAGACCAAAAAATGGCCGAACCCAAACATCCAAAAAAAAAAAAAAAAAAAAAACGTGAAACCTGTTGCAAATTACTTCTTACCCTTCCAGCAAGAAAGGGTAAAAAGTCCCAGCACTTTGCGCGTCGGGTTTTGGGGGGAAGGGGGGGGGACGAAATAATCCTCTATTTAAATAAAAATAATTTCTATTACTTAAAAAAAATTCTCAAATCTCGCAGAAACCACTCTATAATAGTGAAATAATAAACTCTCACAGAAAAAAATTCTACTTAACAGGGGTGCACAGGCGGGGGGGATGGGGGGGGGGGGGGGTTCATAGAGCAGCTTTGCATCATTGGAATTTTTAAGACAGTTTTTTCAGGGGGTATTTCTTTCTATTTTGAGCGCTTTTACTCTGGATGGGTACTCCGTCACACTTAAGGGGTGCCCCATCGCTTTTTTTTGGGGGGGGGACCCTGAATTTACATTCTAAAATCAACTATTGCAGTGAAGTTCACGAAAAAATGTCCTTGATTTAAACTTTTCCGAAAAACAAAATGCCACACAATGATATGGCAATGTCAGAATGATAATTCTAAAAGATCTAAGAGAGCTCAGTAACCAAATTATTTGTGACTGGAGTTATTAAACTGGTTTGGAGCGCCGGAAAACAAAATTCCTGTGCAGCATAAAAAAAATCCAAATTGACCAAAGTTTCCCTACTTCTTCTTGATTAACTTACTTTAACTTATCTACAATCTTTTGCCATCACCGTAATGGGGGACAAACCGGAATTGCCAATTGTGAGACGGGCAATGCTGCAATTCTGCACCCTCTAAGTCGGTGGGGGTTCTCTTTTGCAAACACCAAGCTACCTCTCTTTTACGCAGCTGGTTATGTGAATTATGCTAAATATGCGGACATATACTCTTGCAACACTATCTGAAATTTTTCAGTACATTATACGATAAAAAAAATTTGATCACATCAAACATCAGCTATTCAACGATCTAACACAGTGACAAATTCAGGTGGTATAGAACCTGTAGTGATTCAACAATAGAACAAGTCTTGATAAGAGCAATGAGCAATAAAACAATAGAATGCTAAATATTTACACCTTTTGTCTCCCAGTTTGGAAATCACAATCCGTTTCTAAAGCCCCTAGATGTTTCTTCCCTCTCAAGTTGGTAGTGGTATTGCTCGCTGATGATAAGGAGAGTTGCAATGAGACCTTTAACGTTCGGGTAGTAACATCAAAGGATATTGAAGGCAAACAATTTTGTGGCATTTCTTTGTAAAGCAGTTATGTCTTTAGCTTCTGTTACGAGAGTAGTTACTATCTGTAAAGATGTGTAAGCCCAAACCATCTTTTACACCGAATGGTATGAACAGTAAAGATGGAATAACAAATTGCTAAAAACTTCTGGTACGAGTTATGCGCTGATCCTCCATCAGTATTCGATGAATCTGGTTTCAGAAGGAAAGAAATCATGTATCGTTAAAGTGCTATTATCTGAAGCAAAAGGTTCATCCACCATCACAGAACGAATAGCTGGTGTCATACGAGGCAGTGAGAAGCAAAGGGATGTAAGTGGACATTTTCAAGTTTTGAGTAAAACGCGTTTAAAGATTAGCTCCTAGGTAGGCCTTCATTGATTTTTTTTTTAAATCATGCTGTATAGCAGCAACTACCAGGTCTACTAGTACCATCTCTTGCCCCAAGATAGAGGAGAGATTCACCAACCATTTGTACTGGTTATCTCCAAATTTTTAATTTTGCCACTTACATTTGCTTCTCACTGCCTCATATGTAATAGATGGAAGATACCTGCTTGATCATATTTTTGGTAATGATCTGTAAGCTTCAAGGAAATATGCCAGCAATGCAGTGTATAGGTTACTTGTAAGTATGGGAAAGCTAGTTTCATTTTTGATGGGTGCAAAGTAAGTATACAGAAATATAATCTTCGTCCTATTACAACAGCCAAACCTTCTGCTCTAGAAGACTTTCTGCGTCTCAAATCTTGTGCTTGCTCTGAGGGGTTCATTGGATATAGTGAATGTTTGAAAAGTCTGGAAGTGAACTGAAGTGCTCAATTATATGCACAAACTGTGTTAGACATAGCTGCAACAATAACGATTTTGCTGAGGATCTAGATTCCAAAACACATCTTGATAACCAAGACTTTTTGTTACAAGCTTAGGAGAAATCATTTGAAAGCAAAAAACAGTTCAGCGAAATTTTTCTGGCCATTTGATCAAATCTGCACCATCAGAGGGGGGGGGGTGAAGGATAATATTTTAGTACATAATTTCATTTTGGGAGGTGAGCTACTGTTCTTATGGGGTGGACAGTCCTGATTTAATGCATTTTAGATTTGCTTGAAATACTTCTACTTGTGGGAATTAGGGGGGGGGGGTTGAGGACTTATTTTATTCGGCGGAGGGGAGGGGGGCTGTAGCTTTGAGAGGAGGTGCACCATCGCTCTTGGAGGATGGGCACACTTGATTTCTAACTTTAACTTAGCATTTAATAATCTTTTCATATGAAATGTATGGAGGGGGTTTCGGGGGTACTGCTTCGTTTTACAGGGATAGGGGGGGGGCTTTGTAGCATTGGTGGGTTATGTCATCCCTCTTGGGGGTCAAACATCTTTAATTTCATGCTTTTAAGTTTAGTATGACATAATGTTCTTACTTTAAATTTACTCTAAAAATTCTGAAAAAATACCCAAAACAGCAATTTTTAGATGCCCCCCATTCCAAAACCCGACGCACAATGGGGTGGGACTTTTTACCTGTTCTTATTGAGAGGGTAATAAACAATTTGCACCAGGTTTAGCTTTTTTTTTTTTGGATGTTTGGGTCCGACCCCTATTTTTACTGTACTATTTATCTTCGATAATAAGAGGGAAAATTTTTATTCCGTTCATAACACGAGGCACCACTTGAAACGGCAATCCAATTTTAAAGCGTTATCGCCGGCAACCCTGAAACTGAAACTTTTGAACATCTTCTCGCCAGACATTACCGTTAATGCGCTAACATAGTGTTTTTTGTGAAAGTTGTACGCATTAACGAAGATGATTGAGTTCTACCGTGCACAGGCATGGGTTCTTTGTAAAAGTTCTACGCATTTTTGGAAGAGTAGCGAGTACCATGATTGAAAAAGCTGAGTTTGTCGATTGATGACATTTGTTGGATGGTTTACCAAGATTCTCTAAGACCGTCGAATGACAATAAAAAGTAAGTACAATTTTTAAGTATTTTTTTTTTACTAATGTAACATGAATGAATAATATACATAATTCGTGGATTTTAAAAATTATGAAAAATGTCATTGAAATAAAAAAATGTCTTATAATTTATTTAAAAACGCCAAAAAAAAAGAAGTTTACTGCATTAATTTTGATAATATTCCGATTTTTTCAAAATAAATAAATAAATATTTTTTTTTAAATTTTACTTTTTCCCCCGAAAATATTTGAGTTACATATCAAATTGCAGTGCATTTATAGCTGTATTCTTTAAGATTTATTATAAGTATTTTACTTAATGTTACTCAACTAAAAAGTAAAAAGTCTTAAAGCAAAAGCTATTAAATGACTAAAAACAAACTATTTAAGACATCAATACGAAATATAGTTCAAAGTACATTCAAATTATTGGGGCTGCTCAATTGAAAGATTTAAACAAAATATTGAATTGATTTAAAACTTTTTCGTTGCGAAACACTTTTGTCATGCATTGAGCTATACCATTGAGCACGCCCTACTCCCCCCTCCCCCTTTCCAGGAAAATTTTGAATTAGAGAAATAATATTATATTTGGAAATGTTTTTTGTTGTTTTTCGATCCTTTCACTCCTCTCCCCCCCCAAGAATGTATCGATATATCGAAAATATCGATATTTGGAGAGCGATATATCGTGGTATTAAAATTCTGATATAGCCCAGTCCTAATGTATGTATATTTGCATGTCACTTACGGTGCTGCTTCAGTTGTATTTCTGTAGATGAATAATACAAAAACAATGGGAAATTTCTCAACTATTTGCTGTTTTGCAGAGTGTAGGAAAAAAGTGATTTTGCATAACCCCATCTCACCACCATTTACGTTACAAAAAAAAAAATAATAATAATAATAAAAGAAAAAAAATCAACCCCGTTGTTATTCGGGAGATTTTTTGTAGAAACATCGAGAAAGAAGTGAAATATCTTCATATTAATCTTACATAAAACATCAGAATAATTGCATCCAAATGTTTTATTTTTACGTCTTTTTATAAACACAGTTAAATCCGACTATCTCCTCCATCATATAACGAATCTGTTTTAGTGCTCACTGCAACATCAAAAGCACTTTTTAAACTGAAACTTTACAAGGTGTTCTGTTGACCTTTTCAAGAAGTGCTGCTGTTTTCGCAATTATTATCCGAGCCCCCTAACCCCGCTGTTATTCGGGGGATTTTCTGCAGGAACATGGAGAAAAAAGTGTGAAATATCCTCTTTTTGTGTATGAAGTGTCGATTTCCATTCTGCCATCCGAGACATTTATGAGAGAAAAAATGCGGTCTGTATTGTGGACCATTGTCGAAGCGAACATGTTCGGATGGAATGAAAGAAGTGCGGAGAAAAAATATAGAATGGAGGTGGGTAGGATAAAATGGAGTTAATTTCTGCTGCATTGGGAGAAGCGCGAGTGGTATTCGTAGGTGTGTCATTAGTTGGCGCATTCGGGATAATATACTTACTACGTATTACAGTGGCCCTCGCTTATAGGAATGTTGTTTGTTCTAAAAGTTTTGATTCCAAAAAGCGGCTGTGTCAATTACGCTGCTGATTCAATAAAGCTGGACTTTGTTGTGTTTTTGACGATTTGATTCATTAAAGCCGTTAACTCCATTAACCACTGATTCAATTAGCTGGCGTCCACTGTATATTATTTTTATAATTTTATTCTATTTTCTTAAAAATTACTTTGCCGAAAATAGAAAGCTGTTTAATAATATTAAAATTTAAGTCCAACAATTTTTTTTTCTTCTTCTTTGAACAGAAGTTTAATACATGAAATACACCGCCAGCTCAGTCAACTCCAGCGGAGGACTGCTGTTTCGTGCTTATTAGCACACATCAGCCCGGCATGGGAAGTGACTGAACTGGAGGTGGAAAACCTTTTAGGGAAGCCAAGAAGTGCCAAGCAAACTGGTAGCTAATATAAAATTAGCACTGATCAGACGAGTGACCGAAGCAATGGTTCGGTTCAACTCGAAGATTTAAGGCAAGGCATAGTATTTTCCGTAAGTTGTAGAGCCGGGGCTAAGGCAGAAATACATAAAATACACCGCCAGTTCAGTCAATAAGCACGAAACTTCAGTCCTCAGCTGGAATCGACTGAGCTAGCGGCGTAATTCATGTATTTCTGCCTTAGGCCCGGCTATAGGGCGGTAACCTACTGAATAGAAGTTTAATATTTCATGCTCAATAGTTTACGAACGGTTATGAAATGAAAGACGCATAAAGAAAATGTGAAATGGAAGTGGGTAACATCAAAAGGACTTATTTCTACTGCATTAGGCGAAGCGGGATTGGTTTTAGTTGGTGTGTCAACAATTGACACATTTGAGAAATTTACTATTTCAGTATTTTTGTATTTAAGGGAGGGTCACCCAAAGCAGGTAGGCATTCGTATGCCGCCTCATGGTGTGCAAGTGACGATGCATGCGCATGTCGTGTTTACCCGATCACCCCCGAGTATCAATTAGTCCCAGCGAAGCAGCGGTGAAGCGGCATGGCGCGACCAGGCTTAAAATAAGAAAAATGAAACATATCTAAAAAAAAAACTGAACTTGTGATTAGTTGAAGACCAGTTTAGTTTTTTATTGTCAATGATATTACGTTATTCCGACACCATCCACTTACAAACTACGATGGTCATTTTGTTTGTTTCTTAATTTAAGGTTACAATTATCGAAATATAAAACGTCCCTTCCGGCAAAGCGGGTATTAGATTTAATCATATATTTATTGACAATTTCTTGACACATGTGCTGACTTAGATTTTCTATTTCAATAGGATAAGTATAACTTAAAAAAGTTACTTTTATGATGGCAATTAGTTAGTTTATTAATTTAATCAATTATTTCTTTATGTTTTATAAACAAATTGCTGACTTTCAATTTAAACTGGATATGTATAACTTTATGTATTTGTTTGATAATGACACTTAGTTAATTCAATTAATCATTTATAACTTCATATTTGATTGACAAATGTGCCAAATCACAATTAGTTAAACTTACCTGCTTTACCCGAACGGCTTACTCGCTTTAGGCCCGCTGGTAGGGAAAAGCGGATATTTCAAGTGTTTGTAATGTTTGATAAAAAATGAATATTGGGTTTGAAATAATGCAAGAATCACTTTTTAATTTGAAGTTCACGATCCCTGCTAGGAAAGAAAACCGAAATTGTTACGATAAAAATCCAAAAACTACAATTTTCGAACGTTTTTCGTTAACCTACCCGCTTTGGGCCACCCTTTTCTATATTCTGATACGTTCTTACCAATTCAGTAGTCCATTCAATTTTTAAAAGTTAAAAAAGAAAAACTGCGTTAATGGCAAATTTATATTAAATAATATTAAATACAATTTATGGTTATATATTAAATGAAGAAATGCAAGGCGGATTTTCTTCGAACAAACTTCGTTGGAAAAACTTTTGACAAAGAACATGTACAAAACACATTATTATTATTTTTTTTTTATCATTATTATGTCTGTTATTCATTATTCATTTACTTATTTATTTACTAGCTGCGTGCCCGGCGTTGCATGGGCTACTTAAAAAATAAAAGAGATGTCCAATTGGTGTTTTTTTATTACTCTGACATCAGTTTCTAAAGCGATGAGGAATAAATAAATACGCGTATTGCAAGGTGTGCAAAACACCAGTAGAGCATTTTTTTTTTGGCAAAAATTTCTTTAACGTTAATGATAGTTATCAATGATAAAAGTAATGAGTATTTTCAATTAGCACAAAAGATGAAAATATATGCATTATCAACTATAATCTGTGTTCACTTTAAACTGAATTAAATCTGATAGACTATATCTGAAATATTTATGTACAATTACAATCAGCTTTTTACATAAAATGACACACACTTTTTGGTTGATTACGCGAAACTAAAGCACCAAGACTAAATAAATACCAATAAGCATTAATTTAATACCAAGTCATCAGATTCCAATTTAGCTTTAGTTAAAATAATTAAAAACAATATTTTTTTTTCAACTTTGTTTCACTTAAAGAAATCCAAACAATCTTAATTTAAAATGTCTTTTAACTATACAAACTGTATTTCAAAAATAGAAACAGGAAGGAAAAATAAAGTTATTACAATTCGAAAACTCACCCATGTGACGAGAAAAAGTCCAACAAAATAAACATAATTAGTCGCACATCCTAAATGTACCAAAATATGAGGCCATTGAATGATAAACTTACACTACAATCAATAAACATAGCTAAAGAAACAACTTTCATGTGCTGAAAAGAGTTAAGAACGTTGAATGTAAAAAATAAAAAAAGGACAGACGATAAAATAAAGGCTATGTCCGAATAGAGCAACCAATTTTAAACTAATTTAAAATGAAATTCTAGATGGAAACGTTGTTTTAAGATTTGGACAGCAGCCAAAAAAATTTATTTTAAAACAATTATTAGAATTTTACTTGCTCACCCATACGCAAAATGGCAACAGGAAAGAAATACAAATTCCTGAATAACGTTATGTAAATTAACGTTTTAATTAATATCTCCGCTAATTAAAGTCGCACAATTACGAGATTGGTCCTATTGTTTTCTTTGGAAAATTTCGAATTGATCGGTATCTTTTTCGACTCTCGATTCGCCGCGGTTCTCGAGAAGATCGATCTTCAGACAGACAGACAGACAGACGGACGCGAATAGATTTTATAATATTATAGTGGATGGATTTTGTTCTTGATTTGGATATTCTAAGGGAGTTTTTTGAACCATTCCAAAATATTAACTTTAAAGCTTACGAGGGAATGTCAAACATTTTTACCTAAAAAACCTCATCAACACTAAAATATAATGTTTCGAAGAAAAAAGTTAATATTAATAAATGTATACTGATTTTGGTTTTTAAATTCGAATTCAAGAAATTCGCAACTCCAACGAACTATAGGGGGCACTGAAGTCACTGTCTAATGGCGGACTTAAAAACTAAAACGCACATGGTAACGAAGAAAATGCTAAAAGTGTTATGATTTTTGTTCGTCATATGATTTTTTCGTTTTATTCTTTTTAAATTAATTTTCAAAGTCTTGTGGATATTCTTGCCCACGTAGAAAGAAATGAGAATTCAAGAAGCATTACTAAACGTCAAAGATTAATGCAAACTACGTAGTTCGTAGTTCTAAGCAGCTATTTCCACGATGTTGAATTCGATATTTATCAATTCTTGATAAAAATAAATAATAATTGTGGCCTGACAAGAATAACAATTAATGCTAAAATTCAATATGACATTACAAATTGTTATCGAAAGAAGATGATACTTTTTTACCTTGCTTGGCTAGCGCTTATTGTTTTCCATTTGTAGCTGAGTTATTTCTCTCGAATTCCCGAATCGGTTAATTTAAAAATTTTCTGTTTCGATTTTTTTAATTTCTGAGTTACGATTTAATTTTGTCATGTTATGCAAATCATCAACAAAATTCTCACGGATATATGGTGGTAGTTTTCTTTTCAGTTGATTGACCATTATTTCTTTTCACTTATCGAATTCTGTAATCTTACTACCATTTTATTCCACTCATGATAAAAATTAAAAATGGTTTAACTAAAAACGCGAAATCTCGCCAAGGCTACTTTGCTCGCACTATACTAAAATTATAACCCTAAACAAATTTGGCGAAACCTTTTAGCTGAGAATAAAAGGAATGAAGTAAATTCTTTCTCGGTTATTCATTTTGTTCTACGATAATATATTCAAGAAAATATTTTGCATACTGTCCATTCCAACTAAATGCTGCTGTAAAATATGGTAAGTTTAATTAATTTAAGATTAAAAAAACCCCCATATTCTTACATATTCATACAAAACAATAAAATTTTTTACCTTGTTTAACGTTATCCAAGTTGGTTAATCCAGAGTTTTCGCTTTCACCAATTTTTAAGGAAATAATGAAAAGTAACATTATTTTGAGAAGCTCGAGAATACTACTAAGGGACGAATTAATTTCTGTAGCTGAAAACAAACTAAGACACATCGATTGCGTTAATAAATACTCAGAAGAAACTGCCTGTGCCCGTTGCGTTCCACGCCAACAGACACACGTGGAACGCAACGTTTCAATGTTTTAGTTTCATTTGCAGTTTTGTAAATCACCGCAAGGTAGCGTATTCGAGCGCTGGAGTTCCGAATAGGAAACGAAGTTTTCTAGTAAAAAAAAATAAATCCCAAAACTTTTAATTAAGTTCTTTATTTTTGACAATGGAAAATGAAAATAAATTCCCAGTTTCTTTTTTATTTGGCCCGAATGGGCGAAAGAATTGCAAGCAATTTTATTTTGGATAGAAATAATTTATTTAGTAAACTTTTATTATTTTTCAAAACGTTTTTTCTTAAGTTAAGTTCAAAAAAGTTGCCATCGGAAAAAGGAAATCCAAGGAGTTTTATATATTATACGAAAGAAAAAGCTGTGAATGATCTCTCTTGAAAAAAAAGTGCTTTTAACTGTAATTTGCTCCCCTCCCCCCCCCTTTTTTTACAAGTGGCTAAGGATTTTTTTTTAATGAAAAGCTAATACGTTAGCCGCCTTTGTACTGCACAAAAGGTTCTGGTACTTTATTTTCTTATTTATTTGTTTGTTTATTTGCTCAGATTCAAAATTGTATGTTGGGAGACATATTTTTCTGCCGGTATACACCGTAGGAGTAAAATAATTCAAGTTATTTTTTTTGAATTTTGGACAAAAATACTTAGAAAAAATACGAAAAAAAATACAATTATATATTTAGCAGTATTCCTATATATATCTAAAACTACTTCAGTGCTTTTCATGAAAAAAATTTTTACCACTGCTCAATGCACCTGAAAACGGATATGTATATAGTTCTTTTCGGTTTGGATTTAAGTGCAATTTTTGTAAGATTTGAAATACTCAATCATATTTCAATTATTATTTACAAAGTCAGAAAAAGACTGTACAACTTATTTTTTTTTCAAACTTGGAGCAATTATTATTTCAATTTAAAAACGAGGAAACTTACACGAAGTTACAAAAAAAAAAAAAAAAAAAAAAATAGCAACATTTTTTGAAAGCATACATCCAATCCCCGAAGGGTTTTTTTTTTTTTTAAATGTATTGAAAGAGATCTAGGCATAAAAAAAGGAAGAGGATGAAGAGGAGGAATAAAGGAACAAAGTTATAAGAAATAATAATTCATCACCCTTGCTGGAAATCGGTGCGTTACACTTCCTACGAGTGAATCATTGTAAGTCAACAATCAGCTCCCCAGAGCAAATATTTCACCCTGTTTTGTTCACTAGAAGTGTTGTAATGTAAACCACCAATCCCAATCTTTTAAGAGTCTTTGTTGGAGAAATCATTGAAAATTTTCATGTAAATTCCTCGATGCAATGGTTTTAGTAAAAAAAAAAAAAAAAACATATTAATGAAAATGTATTTTCATGCTATCAGAGGCTTCAATGATTTTAAATGCCTAGTGTGAAACAAGGGTTGATTTTAAATAATGTTGTTATTTTTCCTTATAGATGCTATAGATTTTCAATATAGATAGCTGATATAACTTTCTTCGAAAATACTGAAAGTCGGCACAAATCAAACCATTCTGGTAGTCATGGTGAATATTTTATGAACACTGAAAAATCCAATGGAATCCTCATATATATAATAGTGAATTCACTGATCGAAGACTAGATCTACTAGCAGAAGTAGATCTACTCAGAAACTATTTTTTGCTGGTCAGACATTGAATAAAGAAAAATTAGCGGTCCGTTTTCAGCTGAAGCCATTTTGGCAAAACAAGACGCGTGTTTTATTCTGCCGAGCATTTTGTATAAAATTAACTTAAATTATTATAGACTATAGTCATGAAATATATGATGAATCAATTTTTTTTCAAAATCACTGTTAAACATTTCTCTCTCATATATATCCAATTTAAATTTATGGGAAATTTTTTCTAACGAAGAAGCAATTACTCCCGTCATACATGACGGGTGGTACTCTAGTTTATATAGATATTAGTGGAAGAAATCAGTGAAAATATTCATGGTAGTGATTCCCGATCCTTGCTATAGATGCTGTAGATTTTTCTTACAAACAAAATTGAAATTTTTACTCATTCCATAGTCAGGCTTTGTAGGCACTGTAATTCATCTTTAAGCTAAGGATTTTCTTTAGGCACAATGAACTTTTCCTTTTTCAGATTCAATCTTTATGTACGTTTTAATCATGCGCTATAGCTTACACGTGAGTACAGTTATTTATTCTCGCTATAGTTATCATTGATTTTAATTTGTGATCAAGTTATTAGAAATAAAAAGGAAAAAGGATTTTTTTTTCCTTTTTCTTCAATTTATTGAATATAGGTGCCTCTTTCTCAATCTTTATGTACGGTTTAATCATGAGCTATAGCTTACACGTGAGTACAGTTATTTATTCTCGTTATAGTTACCATTGATTTTAATTTGGGATCAAATTATTAGAAACAAAAAGGAAAAGAGTTTTTTTTCCCTTCAATTTATTGAACACAAGTGCCTCTAATTCATGTGCAGCAAAGTTAAAAAAAAAATCCTTTTATTATGAACCTTATACTATGTTCATTAATTTAAAATCATGCACGTTCGATGAAAAGATGAAAGAAAGAATGTGCCTTAAAAGAGCAACTAATGTCAAATAAATAAATAAATAAATAAATAATATAATAATAATAGTTATAATAATAATGATAATAAAAGAAAAAAATCGAACAATTTTTTTCCTCTGACAAATTACAGCACTCGTACAACAGTAAGATTTTGGCATCTGTAAGGTTATCTATTTAAGATCCATCTAAGGATAAAATATTTATTGTCATTTTAAAGCCTGATGTGTGTTTTACATGATTGGAAGGTTTCACTGTTATTTTAAAAAGGGAATTTTTCGGTTATTTTAATACCGAAGCACCGCTTTTTGAAGTAAAAGCTTCATACAGTGAAACCCGTGTACTAAGTTGACCACTTGCGGTGCATTGTTTTAGTGGTTAACTTAAACAGGTGGTCAACTTATAGAGGTTGAATTATATGATATAGATCTAATTCTGTGCCTGAAAATAGCGGTCAACTTTACAGGTTTCACTGTATAAGGTTTCCGGGTGATTGAGAAGGTTAATTGGGTAAGCCTAAAACTCCAGTAGGAAATAACATAAATTTTATATTCGTTATAAACAAACAAAAAAACATACATATAAATAAATCATTCATGTTCTGCTCTACAGCAAAGTGCATTCAAGGAAGGGCATTTAATTCAATTAGATATTTTTTAAAAACAAGAAAATTAACTAAAAGTAACGTTTTAGGTTCTTCGCTAGTGAGTTCGGTTTCATTATGATAATCCTTTTTAATCTAACCCACAAGTGTATTCAACGTAATTAGCTCAAGTATATAAACTATGAAATTTCCCTCGCAAATTTCCTGAGACGAAATTTGAGGCTGGAATTAAATCCGGCTAACCCCGAGGTTGAGGCACAATGCAAAAATTCAAATTAAACTCGAAGGGCTGCATCCAGATGCTCCGTCGTTAATGTATGCGGTGCCCAACGCTGTCATAATTTAAACTGTCCGTACAAAGGAAGTCCTCACCTCGCTTTAATTACTTCAACTTTCACTGCGAAAGCAATATCAGTGGCTTTGCCTCTCTTTTCTGTCTTTTCCTCCCTGGGAATAAAACGGGCAGAAAACTCGGCTGGTTCAGAAGTCCGTAAGGGGCTGATTTGCAAGTTATTACAACTTTCGCCGGTTTGTGTGTGTCGCCCCCTCCTACCCTTTTGCTTTATTATTCTGCCCGACTGTCCGCCCGCAGGATGGACTCTTCTTCACTTGCTGGTGAAAAGGCTCAAGTCGCGAAAATTGCTTTCGACAGGAGTTTGGGTCAGTGGAGTTTTGGAATGGATCAAATGACAGATGGTGTAGTTCATCCTCCGACTCCGATACTTCGAAGCAGTCTTTGACCTCTTAAGTCTTCCTGTGGGGAAATTTGGAGGTGTGACTGCTAGACATTTTATCTGGAGCCCTAAATAGGGAGATGGCGGTTTAGTGTTCAGGTAGGAATATTTGGTATTGGTTATTGGATCAAGTACACGAGTAGACATGCTAAAAGCTGAAAATACTTTTCAGAATGTGAAGAGAAGATCCAGAGAAAAAACAGGAGTGAAATCAGCTCAGTGGAAATTTGGCAAGAAACAAAAACACATTAAAAAGAAAAAACATACATATTAAGATCATTAATTAGAAAACAAAGATACACTTGTGAAATTGAGATCTGAAATAGAGCACATCACAGCATATTTGAACAAAAAATATTTGTAACAAAATGAATATTAATTGCAAGACTAAATCAAAACTATTATTTTTTAAATCAATGTAAAGACAATTATGTCACTAGAGCCTAGTAAAACGATTGCATGACTTAGTTCTTAGAAATTATAAAAAAAACTCTCAATATCTAAGAATCACACACATGCATGAAAAAAAATTTATTGAGTTAATGGTACTATTCAAAGTTTTTGCAATTGAAAACATGTAACTCTATGAAAGACGTACCATATTATTTGAAACGTATTAAAAATATTTACATTTCTTTTCACGCAATATTTCTTTAAATTTTAAATTTAAATTTACTTCTTTTTTTTAATTTATGCTTTATGGTGCAGTTAACTGCTATCTCGTAAGCTTACCGTTTTAAAATTGAGTTTTTATTTTTTAGATAATGTTTTTTGCAAACGATTTTTTTTCAGAACGCATAAGTTTCAAATCTTAGGCAAATATTCCTTTATTTTCGTTATTAAATGATATGTTTGAAGCCAGAAGAAATGTGCTCAAAAAACTAGTTTAGAGTTTAAAAAAAAATGTTATTTAGAGTATTTTTTCAACAGTATGTGCACATCAACATACTTTATAAGATTTCATTTTAAAAAAGTTTGGCCTATTACAGCCAAAAATTTCTTTCATGAATTTACATCGCTGGGTGTCAAAGTTTTTTTTACGGCATGTTTACTAAAAGTTATAGCATTCCCCTATTTAAATTTAGTTGCTAAAATATCAGTATTAGTAATCCCGTGGTAAGTGGCAAAGATTCTTTTTATTTCTTTGCCTCAATAAAAATATTTTAAAGATATCTTTACTGTAGGAGGAAAAAAAAATCTATCTTTCGAAACCAATCAAAACTTTCATCCCAACACGATGTATTTTACATGAACTTTCAAAAATTGCATTGAATTCCCACAGGCTTCCTCTATTGAACATCACTTGCTCAAAACCAATGTACACCTCGTCGCTTGACATTTACAACTCCAGCGAAACCTAATGGGTAAAGGGAGACGAAAAAAAAGTGATCTTTTCATAAAATAATACACCAGAACCAGAAACCTATTGACAATGTTCCCACAAAACACCAATCCATTAGAGTTCGGCCGATGCATATTGAAAAACCGATCTCAAATATCATCTCGCCAGGGATTTGCCAACAATTCCTCCCTATTCCTTTTCAAGAAGGAACAAGATTTGTAACCAGCTTGAACGTATGCGTTGTTAAAATGAAGATTCCATCAAAAAGTGGAACGCATACACGCGGCCGCAGCGGGGGAAGAGGAAGAATATCACGTCTTTCACAATACGAAAGTAATTTCTTGATAAGAATGTCTGGCTTTATGGATAAACCTTGTGTCATCATAACATCACGGATTACCCAGGGGGACAACTGTGTCGCGTCGTCAAAGGAAAAGAGGGGACGGAATATTTTTTTTTCTTGCTTCTTTTTTTATATTTCTTCGTCTAATAACAATGGGCCAGGATTCCCGAGGGTGGGAAAAGGGAGTCCATTTTTCCGGCCTGTCACATTACCGAGTGCCGGGGCCGGGACATTCTTTTGGTCCGGGTGACAACGTGGGGTTGTCGAGGAGGTTGGCATGCTGGAGAGGACGGACGGCTTTGATTTACTCGTAGAGAGCTTTTGGTTAGAATGTCATGGTTACTAATTAAAACATTTAATTATTTGCTCAATTTCGTTTCTCTTTTTACTTCCGAGCTAACTATTTCTGCGACTTCGTTTGTCTTCTCACTTCTGCGTTTATTATATCCGCTATTTCGCTTCTCTTTTCGAATCTGCTATTTTGTTTCTCTTTTCACTTGTGCCCTAATTATTTCTGCTATTTCTTTTCTCTTTTGAGTTCTACCCGAGTTATTTCTGCTACTTTGTTTCTCATTTCACTTCTGCGCTAATTATTCCTGCGATTTCATTTCTCATTTCACTTCTGCGCTAACTATTTCTGCTAGTTTCGTTTGTCTTTTCACTTCTGCATTTACCATTTCCACTATTTCGTTTGTTTCTCTTTTCGCTTCTACGCTTCTGCTATTTCGTTTCACTTCTGCCCTAATTATTTCTGCTATTTCTTTTCTCTTTTCAGTTCTGCCCTAATTTATTCTGCTATTTCGTTTCTCTTTTCAGTTCTACCCGAGTTAACTCTGCTATTTCATTTCTCATTTCACTCTTGCGCTAATTATTTCAGCTATTTTGTTTCTCGTTCACTTCTGCGCTGATTACTTGTATGCCTTTTGTTTCTCTTTTCCCTATCAAGAAAGCTCTCACATTGTCCCAGACTATAACTGTTCTAGGGGCTCTTTAATTGTCTAAAATGCCTCAGACAACTAAAATTATACATGGGTAACCCTTTATCTGGGGTATATTTGAGTATAAGTGATATATTAAACGAAAAATTATGTATAGATACACAAATACACGCTGTTTTATATAATTGCTTTCTAGTAGCTATGGTCCATCCAGGATGTTGACAAAATATTCATGTATAGAAACATATTTGTGAGCAGCAACACAATGTGACAAATCACAAACTAATTCATTGTAATTATGGAATGAATTCCGGCATTAAAGTAGTGATTAAATATCTTTAGCTCGAAATTTATAGAAGAAAGCATTCTGAGAATTAAATATATCAAGCTTTAGATTAATATAAAAACAATGCAATTTTCAACATTATATTTTCTATGAGGTCCATGCAACAAGAATGGTCGTCAAGGAACCTATGATCATAACCAATGACATGGGCGCCAATATGCAAAATTTTAGGGGGGGGGGGCTCAGATATTTTCCCCATGGTTTAGCAGGATGTTTTCCCCATGAAAAACGATTTCAGTACAGATTAGAGTTATTAAGATTTGACATTTTCAATAATTTATTCATTAATGGCTGGAGAAGAAAGTTTTTACATTTTTGCAAAGAAAAAAGTACAAAAAGCAGGGAAGTGCTAATTTTTAAGGGCTTGAGCTCCTACTTGCCCCCCATGACTAACGAAGGAAGAATATTATGAACGAAAACTAAAACATTTCAGCTTTCATATCAAATGCTTTCTCCTAATCACAAATATTTTACAAATTATAAATCAAGGGTGATTGTTGGAAAACCTCTTCGTTGAAGTTTTCGTGAGTGTCTTATCGCCACCTGAGTCCTTACTCGAACTCTAAAAAATTTTGAACCCTCTAGGTAGGGGCGGATACGGACTATCATTTGGAGGTGATGAGCTCCTTTCCCCTCTACTCATGAGCGAAGCTCCGGTTTTAGGTACGACAAATTTCTGAAATTGCTTGGGTATCAAAAGAAAACACAAAAGCAACAAATAGTAAAGAAATAAGCCATAGAGTTAGGTAACAAACATTACTAAGTTTATCAGCAATGAAAAAAAAAGTATTTCAAATAATTTCTTTAAAAAAATTAGGAATTGAAGATTACTGAAGTCGTTTATATTTTATTCATAAAGTGTTTGAGCATAATGTCGACGGTGTAGGGGGGAGAATTATGGCCCCCATGACCCTTCCTTTATATCCGCCCCTGCTTCTAATAGCTTTTTTTGAAACTGATATAAATGCTGATTTATATCAATCGATTTTTGAGAGAGGGCACGTTTCTTTTTTCCTCTCTTCACTATTTTTTCTTGCAAACAAAAACTCGCCGAGGCACATCGAAAGAGATCAATATGGGGCATGGCTAAAAACTCATCTTTACCAAGATTTAGATCGTTACCTTTGTGGTCAAGTTTAGATTCTTCTTTTAAGTAGAGGGCTTATCTTCCGGAGCACAGTGCAAAAATTCCGAAAAAAAGATGTCTGAAAAGCTCTTCTAACTCCAGCAAGGGGAAGATCAAGCAAGTTCAAAGACCATTCGCCGATGTCCATACAGTTCAGCGAATCTCAAAATACTACTTTCTCAATTCAGAGAGATAGCTGCTTTTTACCTTCTCTCTCTCTCTCTCTCTCTCGAGCTTCACCTTTTCAAAAATGACGGTTTATCTTAGAAAGTAAAAATAGGGATACACATAAGATGATCTTTTTTTTCACTGAATTTTTTTTTCCGTTTTATGCTTGTATAAGAACTTCCGCTTGACACTTGACGTGGGATTTAATGCATTTTAAAGGTTGTATAAGTTTAACTCTTTTTCTTTTATACTCCGAAAGAGAGCAAAGTAGTAAAATAACTGAAATTTAGATTCTGAAACAGACTTTCTCGGAAGTTTTTGGTTTAGATAAGAGAAAGTGTTATTCTTTGACTTTATCGGTTGGAGTAAAACAGAAACGTGAAACTATTCCTTATTTTATAAAGGTTTGAAAAAGTCCGAAATTTTCTGTCATGAAAACTACTCGAAAAATATATTTAATGAAAAATACAATATTTTTTTGATGTTTCAATTTTTGTGCCATAAATTGTAGTTGTTAATTGTGTTGTACAAAATCAAGCAACTCCAAACTAATGTAAATAACCATATGTTTTTCCGTAGAAACACAATTGTTCGTAAGAAAGAAAGAAATACCTTTGTGTAGAAAAGTAAAGGAAAATATTACAACGTTAAACCACACACAAAAAAATTTTGTAGGGCGGTGCTCTTACGTGTTTCAGGGTTACAAGGAACCCATCCTGTTTTCAATGTAAAAGAGTTGAGCTCATGGATGAAAAGACATCTGACAAACGGTTTTCTGACTTGAGGTTCTTGGATGTCTTTCCGTTCACTAGCTCAACTCTTTTACATTGAAAAGGGGGTTTCTGTAGCCCCGGAACACGTGTCTTCAGCTCTCTGCAAACTTGTGTAATTTAACGTTGTAATATTTTCTTTTGCAACAATTCGTATTTTTTTCATTTTACTCAGTGATTGGTAATGCTTTTCAAAACATTACCAAAATATAGGAGGAGTACTTTCGTAGATTTTTCATAAATCTTTCATAAAAAATAAATAAATAAATAAAAAACGATCTTAAAAATTTAGATTTTTTTTCTTTGTTTTTAATTTATTCCTTTTTACACTTGCAAAACAGAATTTATCAATAATGAAAAAAGTCAGACTCAAACTCCGTACTATCGACGGAATCTCTACATCAGCCACTCAGTTATTGCTTGACGTGTGTATTAACACTGCCTACCATAATGAATTCATAGATCATGGATGTATAGGGGGGGGAGAGGGCTTATTTCACCCAACCCCCTTCTGAAAGTAGCTGACCGAAACATTGTTTAGTGAAAAATTGCACTTTTGAGGACGTGAGGGACTATTTTTTTTTTGTTTATAATGCCATATATATAGGGGAGACTGGGTCCAGTTGATACAGGGTTAAGGTGATAGAAGGTCTTTAATTCTCAATTGCGTATTTGCCATGATTTGAGAGTCTTATTACGAAGTAACATACTTGCGCTGGTTTAATATATGCATGTGGGAGATCCTGTATTTTTTTTTGTTGTTTGTTTGTTTGAGAGTTAATCTAAAGAAATCTTTTTTGAACACTAAAGTAAATTTTTATGGTTTACTTTCAGCTGTCGTATAGGGTGTTTAAGTAAGTGTGTCATATTAATAGAAAATACTACGGTGTCCCTTGACTCGGAGATATGATTTTGATGAAGACATGTTGCGTATATTTTTAATTGTTTTTTCACCGTTTTTGAGTCAACGTAATGGCGTTATTTGGATCAAGTTGATATGCGAAAAAATTTAACTCCCAGAATTTAAATGTATTTCCTTTTCCAGAAATTTTTAGAAGTGACAAAAAAAAAAAAAAAAAAAAAAACATCCCTCAAAGGAAAGAAATTCCCCTTGAAACAATGGGGTTGTTTCCTTCAGTCAAAAGTAGTACTTTTTGTCGCTGATATTGATAGATTAAGCAAAAAAAAATAAATAAATAAATAAATAAATAAAATAATAATAACTTGGACCCAGAAAATACTTTCATTTTCCCAACAGTTATTTTTTAATTAATTTTTTAAATGTCCGTTTTTTCAAACAGGGCGTATTCTTGATGACGTCACAAATGATGCTGCTTGGCGCATCTTTCTATCGCGTTTCCACATTATGATAATCAAGAAGCGAATTAAAATTACGCTATACGCTTGCTATTAACCATATGCTTGCCAACACACGTGAGTAAAGATGCGAATTAAATATTTTGTTCTGTGAATGGCAACACTGAATGGCATTTCATCATTTATGATGTCATCGGCGGAAGTATAAACAATGAAAGCATACAAGTAATTTTTTAAAAATATTAAAATTAAACAAATCATTTTAAAAATGATCAGATCCTATTTTTTTAAGCATGCTCTTTCAAAAAAAAAAAAAAAAATACTTTTAAAATTTTGGAAACGACCCCATTAAAAGAGCGTATTTTGGAGAAGATATCCATATTTATGCTTATGTTAGCTGAAAATCAAAATTACGTTTGTCATCTAATTTGGATTATTACCGCAAACATTCTATGAGCCTATTCTTTAAAAACAAATCTTAAAAACTTCATTTCGTTGGTTATTACATCAGCTAAAAGCTTATTTATCTGTGTATCAATTTGATACTCGTTGCGTGTCAAGTTGATACATTTCGAAGGAAAAAAAAATAGTCAACAAAGGTTTTGAAATCATTATGTGATATGATAATTGTTAAGTATTTTATTTTAGTACGTAACATTAGTAACAATAATGAAAAAAATCGAAATGTAAAAATTATATCAACAATACCCGGTCTCCCCTATACACAAGTACTTGACTTGTGTAATATGTTAAGTAAAAAATATTTCTCCCCTTTATATTTTAATTGTTACTTTTTTTAACGATGTTTACCTGTTATATATGGGACACACTAAACATATGTTACGTCATCTCATTATACCACTGCAGTTAAATTAATATATACAGCCGGGAAAATAGTGCCCCGGATGGATAATTCATGTGTAGCGTCCTAGATCGGGTCAAAATACAGTAAAGCCCCCCCCCCCCACCCCGAGGAAACCAAAAAGAGCCTAAAATTGTGTTTTTGGGATTTTATTTCAAAAAAATTCCAAAGGAAAGTTACCGAACTTCCTAAACTCCAGTCAAAAAATAAAATGCTCAAACATACAAGAAAAATAATAAGTAATTTTAAAACTTTGATGCATACATTGCAATAATAGTTTTATCTATATATATAAAAATGGAGTTTGGTAAATTTGTTCCCTAAGATCTCAGAAACTACCCGGCAGATTTGGCTGAAACTTTCACCGTTTGTTCAGTTTGGTACTGGGATGGTTTATAGACCAGTTCGAAAAATATCCGATTGATAGTTCCCTTTTTATTCCAATTTTAGTCCCAATTTTCGCATAAATGCCCCAATATGGGGGTGTAAAAAAACGTGCACATATTAACATTATATGTCCATCGAAAGCGCCAATTTTTCTGCTGAAGATAGCATCTGTTCGAAGTTTCTAAGTTGTATAAAAAACGAGTTATGAGCTTTTTTGTTCCCTGTTCGAAGGCTTTCATCAACCCAAGTCATTATTTAGTGTGTCATCTCAACTCCCAAGAATTGTTGTATTGTTGAATATTTTTGAGTTTCGTCTGACTTTTTGAGGCTTTTCTCAAGTCAAATCTTAAAGTAACGTTTTTCCACAAGATTGGCTAAAAATGAATGGATTTGGCTGATCATTTTACTTTTAAACGGAACTTATGCAATTAATGGTTTATTATTATTATTTTTGCTGATTGGACACTTGCTCACTATATCCAACCAACCAGCAGAAATATCGCCAGAATTTTTTCAGAAAGATTTCAGTTGCTGATGCATTTGGCAGTTTTTTCCACTGTCGCTGTTTTTGAGCCCAAAGACTACGTAATAATGTTTCTCAGCTTTCACCATGTAAACAAAATATCGCCAATCAAAGATACTTTAAAAAAAAACAAATACTGTGTCAAAATAATTCAACAACTAAATTAGGCAAATCCATAAACCGCACAAAAACTTCCATTAAATTTTCTTTTTACACGATATCAAACAATCGCCAAATTTTTCTACTTATTTTTGGAAACATTTCGGATGAAACCGTTTAGCGCCATTTTTTTTATTTTTTATTTATTTATTTTTTTTTATTTTATTTTTTTAATATTTTTTTTTATTTTATTTTTATTTTATTTTATTTTTTTTTTTTGACCAAAAGTATCTCAGCATCTTGTGACAATATTTCTATAATAAAAATTAGTAAGGAGGCGGAGTATTATCGAAAGTGTCCCAAAATGATTCTCGCAAATTTGGTAAGATTTTAAACCGCACCAAGTGCCCACAAAAATTGAAACTTCCCAAAATAACTAAAGCAAGTGTAAGGGGAACACGGGCGGCTACAGTTTTTAAAACAGTTCGTACATCAATAGCCATACAGAGAAGGTTTTAGATTTAAAAAAAAAAAGTACTAACAGATAAATCTTTTTAAACATGTAAAGTTTAATTTCATATTTCGATAATTCTTCAAATTTGTATATGCTTAAATGTCGTGCTTTCGTTTCTAATTGAATAATATTCCGTTCTTTATACTTATTGCTATTTTAGTTTAATGAGTAAGGAAGAAGCTCGATTTTTAATCACGTCAAAAAAGGTTTGTTTTAAATTCTTTCGCTTAAAACAGAAAACAAGGGCAAGTAACGATTGTTTCTCATAATTATTACTGACCCAAGCAACGCCGGGTATTTTTGCTAGTTTACTATAAATGATAAATATTTTGTAATTAACATTTTAGTTTTAATTGAGATCTATTGATGACCACGGTAGTACTTATTTAGCAAAGATTAGGCTTGTTTTGATTTTAAATGTTTTGTTCAATGTATTAAGTGCACGTGGGGCAAAGTGAAATGGTTCATTTCGTTTATTTATTAGTTCGTTTACATTCCTTCGTTTATTCATTCATTCCCTATTTTTTGTTCATTTTCTTTTCTCATTTATTAATTAATTTATTTAACTATTACTTCAATTTTTATTCCTTTACTCGTTTATTTATTCATTCATTTGAAAAACATTTTTTAAAATAATCAAACAACAATATTACAATATCTCATTAATAATTAAAAATAATTTTATTTTTCACTTTTCGTGAGTTTTTTTAGTAGGGGAGGTAATATCCGAAAGTCAAATAAAATTTTAAGACAAAGAACTGCAAGATTTATATATTATCGTACCTGTTGACAAAGCAGCTAAAAACTTCGCAATCATCTGTTAAGAACTTCCAGATTTATACATTATCGTATCAATTTACAAAGGAGCTAATAACTTTTCCATTATCTAAAACGTTCTACCTCCAATTACTGGATGCCGAACTGGTAAACGTTTCTACTAACAAAAGGAGTTAACACTCACTTACTAATACAGTATCATAGTTTAAAAAGTTATAGGTCTCAACAAGAAATTGAAAGTTAGAAACCCTACGATTGTCTTCATATACATCACAATTTATCCTAAATTTCACTAAAACGCAAAGTAGTAGTAACTTGTGGTTAAAATTCTTTTCTGAATTCTCTTGGTAAAATTTTTGTTAGTTTCTTGAATAACATTTCTAGCAATATTCTGGAAGATAACCACACCTGGATTAATAAAAACAACAAACCTGTCTTATATTACATGAAAAATAACAAAATTGATTGTATTTACTCTTATGATTTTAAAAACCTTTTCACAACTCTTTCTTTCCTATCTATAGTCTTAAAGATGTTCTTACATCCTATTTTTACGACTTTAAGACAGTTCTTGGAATTGATAAAACTTTTTAATCTGAAATAATTAATTTCTGTTTTTTCAACAACTTCATTTACAACGGAGAACACTGCCTCGTCAAATTAACGGTATTCCGCAGGTCTCTAAATTTTCTTCAGTGTTAACAAATCTATACTTGCACTTCTTCGAAAAAAGTTTTACTTTTACTATTCCAAAAGTTTTCAGATACGTCGATGACTTTATTATTTTCACTTATCGTAACTTTTCAATTGGTTTAAAAATATAAAAAAAAAATAAAATATCAGTTTAAATTTATCCGCACAAATAACAATCTCAACCAAACTGAGTTTCTTGATTTAAATATCTGTCTTTCAGAGAATGTTGTTAAAATTAATCGTTTTGGCAAAACTTTCTTTTGAATTCCATGTTAATCGACTGATATTATGGAATTCAAATATCTCCGTTTTTTGATAATACGTTTTTGGTATGCTGTTTAACAGAAAGTATTTTGTTTGCAAAAACCTTAATTTAATGAAAATTGCTATTGCTTTAGATATTAATAGTGTTCATCCTTATTTTTATTTATGCTATATTATAGGCAAGTTGGGGATTGCCTATTAAAGTTTAGTATAGCCCAATTGCATGATTGCGGAAATGCCGCCTAAGCTATGAAAGTCTACTGGGATTATCCTGAAAATATCTAATGACGTTTTTGCTTTTGTGCTATCTTGCTTTTCCACTTTAAAAAATTCGTTCTTTCTCCTGATTTTGTATCTGTTTTCTTACTTGGAATGTTGCATCTCCAGTAACCGTAACATTTGCTTATATATTTATCGGTCGATATTCTAAATTAAGCTATCATATTTCAGTTTTTTGATAATTTAGACTCTTCCCAGGTATTTTTGAATTGTTTCTGTTTAGCAGCTTTGCGCTGACACCATGGCACACATTTGGCCGTTTTGTACGTCGTTAGAGTCTTTCACTTTTCGTAAAAAAAAAAATTGGAAATTTGTTACTTATCTTTATATATATCCGTGTATTTCGGTTCTCTAGATTCGTATGGTATCTTCGCACTTAAAAAAAAAAAGAGTGTTCTTTGACAGAGAATAACGACCAAAGCATTAAAAAAAAATCACATTTATTATGCTATATTTACAAATAAGGGTTTAACCCTTAATACTGTTACATTTTTTCCAAACATAACTGATTACGATGGATCTAGACAAAACTATTAATAAAAACAATAAATAATATTGGCAACTCAACCGTTTGGCCTTTGTTAAAAATGGCAGAACACAACAATAGAAAGTTGAAACAAGAAGTTTAAACATATTCATTTAGTTTTTTTGTTTATTTAGAAAAAAAAAAAGTTTTATTTAACTTCTAGTTCAGTACAATTGAAAAGTATAATTGAGCACTGCTAATGCATCATATTTGTAAGACAGTAATACACAGTGATTCTATTGATATTACACAAATTACAGCAGCAAAACAGCTTAATGAAGTTGAGGCAAAAAAGCTCGATTACATAAAACGCACAACAAACAGTTTGAAGAAGTTTGTTAAGTTCAGGTATTTCCATTGGCTTTGAACAATAACGAAAGCAAATATAATGAACTTTACTGGCACAACCAACAGTACGGTTTTGAAATATTGATAAAGAATGTACTGTATACTCTGGGGGATAAGGCGAATACTTGGCATGATAGTCTGTTTTAACAGTCACACGGCTGTGAAGATGAACAGCCACAAGTGATTTATTTACACTATTTATACAGATTTCAGTGATAAAAATTTGTATGTAAAAGTGACCTTAGTAATATATTAAATATTTAAGTCCTCCAATGATCACAAGATTTATGTGATTACATTTAATGTCATTTGAAATATTTTCTTTTGTCTTTCTTTGCAGACAGTTACGCAATCGTTAAGTTATTTCATTTATGAATTGTGCAACCTATGTATTAATACAGCTCTTTGAAACTTCTGAATTTTTAAAATAATGAGGTAAACGAAATTTTAAAAACTTTCCATGTATTTCGGACTGAAAACGTATTTTGACAAACAAGATAGTATATGCACTCGCCCATTTACGTATAATATTCAATAAAAAAATTTATCATTATGGACACTTCCATTGAAGTAATATTTTCAACTGAAGTTCAATACTAAACTAATGCAGCGAATACTCTTTAAGAGACAAAAATTTTATGGAACAAAATTGCGTCCCCTTTATTCAAATTTTACGTATTTTAATCTGGAGGATTTTTTTAGAGTTCCTCCTCTACACTAATATTTTCTTCCATTCAAAGGCCTATTGTTCCCTCTTTTTCTGTTAACACTATTCTGTTATAATTTTAATTTGTTCAATCACAAAGACTTTGTGTTATAATTAGTGCATACAAAGATCTTTAAGCTCTGAGCTTTTAGGCCTTGATTTTATAACCTGATTGTTTTCTGCTAATACTTAATCATCATAACGAAACATGCCTCTTTTTCCTGATTTACTTGCTTTCAAACTGAATATATTTATTATTTGTTTAGTCCTTTTGAAATAATTCACCAAATGCCAGCAGTGACATCATACCATTTTTTGTTGAAAGAGTTATAATATTATAATTCTTAATACACAGTAATATGTTACACCTTTTACAGAGCCATATTTTTCTCATGATTCGTACAGAGCATTCATTGTACCTGATACTGTCTGCTTAGCTGTCACAAGGTATTTTCTTTAATTTTAATAGCTGTACACCATCTATTTACAAAACACTGATTTAAAGAAATTATTGAGGGATTTTTTTTTTCTGATGCATTTAGCGTCTTTCCTTTTTTGTAGATAGAGTTCCAGACTATTTTGTCTAGCTGTAATTAGTAAAGGATTTTTAATGATGAGTGGATTTGAGGAAAAGCACAGCAAGTGATTGATTAGTTAAAAAAAAGGCTTAAAAAGACGCGCTGATTAATTTTGTAACACTCGAAAGAAAGCCCTAATTTGAAATATGTTAAATTTTTAAAAAGGAACGATCAGTTTCGCGAAGAATTTTGTAAACAAACTCAATATAAGGGATACTATGATTGTTGATTAAACATAATGCATTAGAGAAAAAAAAAAGCATGGTACGTATTTAATGCATGATCAATTGAATTTCAGAAGTTATATAATTGATAACTGAGGCAGTGAGAAGCAAAGGGATGTAAGTGGATGCATTAAAGTTTTGATTAATCCGCGTTTAAAGTTCAGATTCTAGGTAGGCTTTCATTGTTATTTTCTTTCTAAATCATGCTGTGCAGCAGTACCTACCAGGGCCACCAGCACTGTTTCTTGTTCCAAAAGAGTGGAGTGGCTCTCCAACCTTTTGCACATACTATCTCCAAATTTTTGATTTGATCAGTTACATTTCTTTGCTTCTCACTGAATCAATTTAATACAAGCCTTTCAGTTTAGTACTGAAAATGTCAGAAATAGCTTTTCCTTTTCATTATTGGCTTTAAATTTTAATTTTATCAACGGAAATGCAGTTTTGAATATAGATTAGTTTATATGATTTACCATACTTTTCGCTACCATTTAAAATTTCCTCTCTCCTTAAATGTATCAGAAGGTAAGGTTGAAACTTAAAACAGGGGATGGGGGGGGGGGGGGATTTCGTGTCAACGAAAAGTAGGAGACACCGTTTATTTCTTCATTTTTTTTTCTTCAAAATTTACGATAATGCAATTTTTTTGGTGTTCTCCCTTGCCTTAAACGGGAAATTCCGATCCCTCTATTTAATGTATCAAATTGCTGCACTTTTCCTCATAGAAACAGCGTTGGAGTCGTATATCGGTGGTCTGAGAGTGCGTGCATCCATCGAGTTGGTAGGTAACTGGAGAAAGCATGATGTCATGTCTCACATATTTTTTAGAGTAGGAATATGAAGTCATGTGGTTTTCATGTTCTGGAATAAGACAATTGGATTGTTCTGGAATAATGCCATCACATTGATAACAGCTCTTAGTTCTGTTGAATATTGCACACAAATATCGCATTTATCGAGAAGTCTCTAAATATAAGAATCTTAGTTCAAATAAAATGTTTCTTTAGCTTATTTTATAAAAATTTTAAATAACTATTATCTAAGACGTAAACGTCTTATTCATTGTACAACTTCTTACGGGACGATGGAAAAGTATTTTTTTACGGAGGAAATAGTAATATTAAGTACTTACATAATATAATTCATCTTAATTTAATAAGAATACAAATTTTAAATTTACTTTGATGGGTTGGTTTCCTAACGTTTCCTTCTTTTCAGTACAAAGATTTTCGGTATAAATGTATTTTAAAAGCAAATAATTTTGTTATTTTTTATATAGCTATAAACTATCAGTTTAGTTGATTGCATTTTGCTTGCCCTATTGCTAAGTGATGCAAAATTACTCATATGTGAACTTTTTTACATTATATGCTGGGAAGTATGTAACTAATCATGGCGCTTGATGGTATCAGTTTTCTCACCGACATATTTGAGGTTCGCTTCTTTTCTTTAACTCTCGCATTAAGCGAACACGTGATGAGTTTTTAAAAGAACAGAGGGAAAAAAAATATCTCATATGTGTCTTCATAAGTTTATAAACTTTGATAGTTACTGAAAATACCATTGAAGCGTAGGATTCAGTGAGAGTATGATTACAGACATTTGTGAGACTGTTGGGGTATTAAAAATAAAACTGAACCTCACCGAAAGCAACTCAGAATACCGGCATGGAATGCATTTCACACATACCATCTTGTAATACCGTTTACATCATTTTTCAGAGAGCTGTTTTAGACAAAAAAGCACTTAATGATGAAAAAAAAAAAAAAAAAAAAAACCTTCAAAAGACAACCATTTCTTAAAAGTTTCAATGTGTCTACATAAATTACATTTTAATGCGTAAGTAGATGAAAATACAACCAGAATTGTTCAGTTTGTTCAAATTAGAAAATCAGTGACGTATTCATTCCATATAATTTTATCGATTGATGGCAATAGTTATTTTTATCAGACAAGTTAATGTTTTATCAAAATATGGTATTACGGCGGATCACAATAAAAGAAAGCTACTGTGTAATGAAACTGAAAAAATACGGAAAGTGATTGCAACAATTTGCAATGGCTTTTTAAAAGTGAAGGCTATTTCTATCAATCTAAGAGCTGTACAATGTGACGTATATTTTTAATGGCACATCATGGATAGATGTCAAGTCGTATTCGCCATACATTCCACAGAGACAGGACATAATGCTAACTCCAGTTCGACACGCGCTCGATAGTGCTACCTCTTGGCGGGGGCGGCAGGTTGCTGTGGCATGAGGGCTGCCGCGGCCATGCACATGAGCAGTCTCTGGTCGGGCGTGGGCGGCCCGCGGGCCGCGTGTCACTGCAGCGGCATGTAGGGCCAGTTGAAAGAGCTCCCGCTCAGCAGCATATCACGGATGAGCGTCTCGATGGGCGTCTTGCCCACCAACCTCACGAAGAAGAGTTGCTCGATGACCTGCGAGCTGACCGTCCGCAGGCTGGGCAACCGAAGCAGCAGCTTGCCGAACCGGGTGGGTTGGTTGGGGTACTGGGTCCGGCAGTACTCTTCCAGGGCGCACTGGGATTTCTCTTGAAGGCCCTCGATGTGCACCACGTCGGATAGGCCGCATGCGTCTGGAAAGAGAAAGAAAATGTGAATTAAGTCTTTAGTTCACACTTCAACTGTTATATACTACATTTTAAAGAATTATTTATTTACTTAGTTGTACAGAAGATAAACAGCTTCACATACATACACTAAGAAAAATGAAGTTTTCGAAAATGAGAACATTCATGCTTTTAAATTTTCTTGAAATCTTTTGTTTCAAATATGAGTACCCTTGATTCCAAATAGTGTGCTGAATTATTTCGTACTCAAAAATGAGTACATAACTCGGAGTATTACATATCAGAAGCACAAATACCTCAAAAACGAGCACACATGTTGATTTCAGTTTTTGAATGTTTCAAATTTAAATACTCGGTACAATTTGAGTACTTTTTCGCCATTTTTGAAATTGTTGTTTTTAAAGTGTAAAGGATTGCGTACAAATCGCCTTTTCTCCGCACATACACAAGAAAGCTTTTCAACACAAGAGAAGGAAATAACATCCAGGGAACCGGCGGGAATCGAACCCACGACCTCCCCGTCTTAGAAAACATAGCTTCTACTACAGAGCCACGGACTTTAAAGAATTCATGGAATCTTTCTTCAAAAAATACTGGCGTCCATGTTGCCACTGATCTTTAACGTAAAATGTTATTTCATTGTGTAATGTTACGATGGAAAAAAAAAAAGAAACAAAAAACAAGGGCTGTGAATATAGTACACAGGCGACATGATTCGAAACTGTCTTCTCATTCTTTGTAGCAGCTCGCGCTACCAGCCTTGGGCCCAACGGAAAAATGACATTTTGTCCTGCACTTGACTGGACATACATTTCATTAAAAATTAAACTTTAACACGGAAATGAATAACATTTGTGTGATTTCTTAAACAAAAAATATCATTGACTACCTGTTAAAATTATTGCTTTTTAATAAAATAAATGAGCTGTCACGTGCTTGACAATATAGCAGCTTTGTCGTGGAATAGTCCCTAGCACAATGCGACCCGAGAAATTAGCGGAAAAAAAGAATTACAACATAAGCTATATAATATATTTGTATTTTATTGTAAACAAAAAAACAGCAATTAACCAATATCACATTGAAACAATTGATTTTAAATATCATGTTGGTATTCATTAAGTATTACATCGAGCAAAATAACAAATTTTATTCAGAAAATAAGAAAATGAATAATTAATTCAAAGTAAATGAGCAAGATGAAGTTTTAAAATGATATGAAAGTAAATATTCAACCACAAATCTTTACTAATGAAAGTCTCTCTGTTTGGATGTCTGGATATCTGTGACGCGCATAGTGCCTAGTCCGTTCGGCCGATTTCCATGAAATTTGGCACAAAGTTAGATTGTAGCATGGAGGTGTGCACCTCGAAGCGATTTTTCGAAAATTCGATTTTGTTCTTTTTCTATTCCAATTTTAAGAACATTTTCCCAAGCAAAATTATTATAAGATGGACGAGTAAATTTACCAAGTTATCAAACGTGGAACCGTAACATGGGCAAGCCAATTGGCGAGAAATTCATCATACATTATTTATAAATATACAAGCGAACCAAAAGACCTTTTAATTTTCTACTACGTGCAAAGCCGTGCGGTGCCACTAGTAGCAAATAAAGAGCAACATGAAATCTTTAATAATTAAAAGTGGGTAACAGACGATTTTCCTTAAAGCAGGCCATCATTTTCTTACTAACAAGGGTAAAATCATTTCTTCTCCTTGTCTAGGGTTGTTTGTTTATTGAAATTCCTCCTCATTTAACGAGTATTATGAACTACAGAAACGAAGAACAAATAAATAAGAACTTGCCGACCTCCTTATCAAGAGTGGAGAACGGTAAAAGGAACTGCTAAAAGAACCTTTCGTGCAACTGGACGAAAGAAAAAAAAAAGTGAAGCGAAAATCAGGGAATGAGAAAAGGGAGGGGGCAGAAGACACGACGAAGACGCATGTGGGGCAATCAATTGATAGATCACTCTGGTTCCCATGACGACTGGAAACGCCTACTGGAACTTAGGTTTCGGTTGATTTCTAGCGGTAAGTTCTCGCGGAGCGGTTATTCCAGACGAAACGAAGGCGCCAAAAATGAAAAGAAAACAATTAAGATTTGACGAAGATATAGAAATATAATTAAATGTGAATCTCAGAAAGAATGAAGCAAATAATTTGGAGTTGTTGAAAAAATCCATTGTCTTTTTAACGTTCTTCCAAATTAAAAGAAGGTTCGTCTTCAGTTATGGAAACAGTACAAAAATAAGCAAATACATTATTGAAATTTATTAGTAACTTTAAGTGTGAAGCGGGAGACGAAAGACATTTATTTACTTAGTTCTTTCGGCGCCTTACTTAAAAAAACAGTACATTTCAAGGAAAAAAAAAGATCATAAGCAGCCGGAAAACCAAACAATACTCGGAATCCTCGTTCTAATTGTTACCAAACGTAATGAAAAATAATAGTAATTACAAAGTTAATTTTGTGGATAAAAGTTGATGAAAAAATTTCAAGGCTGAACTTGAGTAACACGCATTTCAGTTTTAAAATGATAACCTGACTTGAATCAAAGAAACCTGCATTATTTGAAAAATTAAAAAACCTACAAATGTAAGCCAACTTAAATTAAGCTTTGAAATTAATATGCTAAGTTTATTAACAAAACTTGCTTTATAACTAGCAATGTTTTTCATTGTTTTTGTCTACAATGAAAAAAAAAAAAAAAACTACGTCCCACTTCTGTCACACAAAAAGTCAATCAGAAATTCAAAGCCATCGCATAAAAAGTTTCACTTTCAAAAGAGCAATTCAGCAGTTCTTTCTAAAAAAAAATATAGGGTGAAAAAGGCATGTGAAGAATTCAAATGAAGAAGAAGAAGATAAAAATAACTATGATATTAATGATAATCATAAGAGTTTACTAAGATCGAGGCAATTTCGAATTAAAAAAAAATGTACTTGGCCAAGTTTAGCTAAAATTTTCGTGCACTGGTATTCAATCAACTTAATTTCGTGATTTTTTTTAAAGAAAGGACCATTAATGGTCGAGCTGTTTACATTTTGAAAAACCTATAATCAGGGTCTCAGATAAAAATTCCGGGCCCCTATGCACTTATCTGTCGGGTTCTGATCCGAAATTTAATAGTTACGACTTTAACAGAGAAAAAACCTTTTGCAGCTATACAACTGTAAGACTATTTATAAGAAATATATATGTACATTTATGAAAGGAATAATACAATTAAAAATTTTCAATCACTTTAGATCAAGTTTAATCAAATCGATACAGCTATTAAGGGTGTCCGGGACACAAAAATAGTCAAATTTTGAAATTTTTTGATCATATAATAAAAATTCTCCGTTTTTTTCTGCTTAAAAGGACGTTTGAATCTTGTTTCTATCTTATTTAGAACGAAAGATAGAATTATTTTTGTTGCATTCATTTAACTAATATTACCGTACTTTAATTAATATAACTTTAAAACAAATAAAACCACATACTACTTACAAAATTAATATAACTACATTTAATTAATTTAACTTTAACACGTTTTTCTTCATAATGCAAATTTTCCCAATTTTTTGCATTCAAACTCTTATAAGTCAAGAACTGATAAAAATACAGTAACGAAATTCGGAGCATATCCTTTTCAAACAGTTTACTTTAATATTTATTCTGAAAATTTAAAAAAAAGCGTTTACTTCAAAAAATATGATTTTTTACAAAAAAAAAGTATCTTCAAGTTTTTCGAAATGTTTTTCAAATATTTTCTATTTTTTATTGAATAAATATTTTTTAAATCGCAGGAGAAACATTATAGCTCAGATATTTGGGCATAATTTTAAAAACTTTGAAAATTGACCAAGAATATTTTGAGTTTTGGCGATTCACAAAAACCTCATTTTTTTATAAAACAAATTAACTTTTAGTAAAAATTATTATTTTTTTTTATATTTATGTTATGATTTTGCTTATTAAATAGAGGGTGAATCAGTGCAAAAAATTTCAAAACTCTAAACTGTTTAATATTTTTTTTTTCAAAATGTGTCCTGGACAATTTAAACGAGTCCGGGCCATCTGGTACGCCGGACACTAATGCAACTGCTCCCTTTGACTTAAACCCTGCCCCCTAAAGCAAAAAGCAGATGAATAATCGTAGTGATAGCAAAATATGTGCCGTTGAATTTCATAACGATAATTTTGGATGAAAATCTTGGCTAGAAATTTGAAAATTAAAAATGAACACTTAAACTTACCACCCCTATTATAGAAAAACCAAAACTTCCAAGAGTAGAGCTTTAAATCGCCCTAAGCTACGAGTGAAAAAAAATCACCCCCCCTTCTCCAGAAGAAAAATCGCAAACAACGTCAATAAATCACTGCTAGTGGGAAGCCGCGGGAGATTCTCATCAACCGCATCGCTGTTCGGTGGGGGAAATGAGGTCACAACCTCACGAACTATTTTTTTTTACTCACCCCAACCCCAAGAGCCATTTAGGAATGCACTTGCTCAATTAACAAGGATTTCTGGAGAAATCTCAATGTTTGGAGAAAAATTCGCACTGGAGGTTGGAGAAGCTCTGTTTGTAAAAACAAATAAACTTTCAAGGAATTCATAGAGTTATAGATATATTTTCTTTACCAACGGTAGAATCTCATTCACTCAAATTAATAGCGAATCTAGGTCGTCCGAATTAATGAAAATATGGATTAAAAAAATAACCGATGAATTAAGAAATGATTATATAGACTACAGTATACAATAAAAATTGCATTTTTAACTCAAGAGAACGAAAATAAATATGCATTACAGAAAATTACAAAACTGCATTACAAAATGCAAAATACAGCCGATAAAAATATTATTGCGATAACTCGTCTTTTATTTATACAGCATGTACATCTGAACGTCAGTCCGGATGAAGGGAAGTTCTGTTTAATAGGGTCCGGATTAATGAGGTTTTACTGAATATCTTTTTTAGATTTCTTCTTAATCTCTCAAGCTATAAATTTGTAGTGTTCACTCGTCAACATTTTTTTCAACATTAGAATGCTATATTAAAGCATTAAGTTAAAATTGTTGATTTTGTAGTGAGGAAGAAAAATTAAATTTTTGGGTAAAGATTTGACAGAAAAATGCAACAACAAATTAATAAGCAAAATGAGATCCTTTTAAATTAATAAAAGTAATAAATGTCATTTTGGACAAATAAAATAAATTAACTTAAAACGTGAATTTTAGAATACTCAAACAGTGGTAACAAAAAGAATAAATTAAGATAATTAAAAAGTATGAAATTTGAAAAAAAAGAAAAAAAAATCTTTATCGTTCACTAGGCTGTTTATTTTTAAATTAGTACTCAATGCCGCTACAACAATGTTTGTTTTAATATTAATACGATTGCCTTACATAGTTTTTCTTCATCGTAAAATGTATTTACTCAAGAAACTGCCAAAGGCATCTTTTTCATTTATTGAATTACACTTCTTCACATTTCATTGAATTCAATCAAATACATTTACTTGTTCATGACTTGCTCCTAAGATGTTGTTTCTGTGAACCAAACAGATAAAAATCAATTGGGGCTAAGTCTGGGCTATAAGGTGAATGCTGTAGTACTGGAATCATCTCGAACAGATGATGACGACTTTCAACATGAAATCCTACTGCGGAATTTTAAAGCTTTTATGCAGCTGGATTTGGGGATAAATAGAACAAGTGCATCAATGTAGCTGGAAAAATAAAAGTTGTTTGCGAGTGATTATCATGCGAAATTATTATTTTATTATCTTTTCAGCAATGGCCTGTTTGGTGATATTTTGATAGTTAAAATCTTAACCCTAACTCCAGTGGATTAACCCTAAACTCCAGTAGATAGCGTTCATAGTTGACCGCTTTTTCGTTTCCTCATTCCCCTGAAATGACACAGTCTTACCAGTAAAACAGTTAAGGTGTCGGATCAAGTTCAGACTTGTCACAATAAAGCCTTTCCCTGCTTGTTAAACATTACCAAAACACATTATCAAATTATCATGCTGTGGCGCGAGTTTCATTGTTGAAACACGCGGGTTACTTGATCATCGGCTATTATTTATATGAGGAATAAACATTTTAAAACCGAAACTAGAAAAATCACCCTCGATGCTCTTCCTCGTTATCTAATCCAAATCATACCATTACTTGAAATGAAGAATAAAAACAGAATAATTAAAAAAAAAACCTCGAAAATGAGTGAATCTGTAATCAGAATATTTGATGACTCAACAGCAGATAAAATGCAGAAATAGTGTGATGCAAGTAAACGTCCACTTCAGCAGTTTTACACCCCCTTTTTGAAGTCCCGCAGTATCGAAGAAAAGGTCGGGGTGTATTAATTTGCTCAGTTCATACCCTCGGGGTCATGAAGCACTTACCTTTCCCCTCACTGAAATGATACGGAGAAAATTTGAAGAAATATTCACCTTTGATTTCATTTCATTAACAAATAGTTTTCACCAGAAGCACTTTATTAATCGAAAAGTTATCAAAAATGCTTTGTGCTGAGATATGATAAAAAACAGCCTAATTAACCAATAGAATCATTAAAAAATTGTTTATTTATTAATCAATAATATAATTATAGCAAGCAGGTAAATTAAAAGTTCCTCGAAACATTTTTTACATGATGTACTTTGTTAAAAAAATTTTTGTTCCGTTTATATTGGAATCAATTTCTTTCAGAATTTTCAACAAAAAATCCAGGACAGAAAATTGTAATCAATTACGGAAACAATAAGTTTTGTTATTTGTAGGAAAAAAAAGTGAATGCTCTGAAGCTTTTACTGGATCAAGAGTAAATAACGAACTTCGATAGTGTAGTCTGCAAAATCGGCAGATCAAGGAAAGTCAACTTCACGGGCACATGTATGTTTTTTTCTAATATAATGTCGCTCGAGCAAAAGTTACACGAAACATAATTTTTTACACGAAATAAGGCGTTAACGAATAATTTTATTTAATTCAAATTCAAGTTATTGTTTTTCCCAAGTATTTACTGTCTTGTGTTCAGAGGAGTCTGACTGCGATGGTGAGGTCCCGGGTTCGAATCCCGGCTCGGGCTTGAATGTAATTTCTATTTTCTGTCCTTTTCCTTTCTTTGTGTGAATGTATTGTTATGCCGTGAATGGTTTCCTACCCTATACACGTGTCGTTATGGCATGTGTGTACTGTGGAAGTCGGACTTCACACCAAATTATGGTACAGTTGGAAAAGTGAAGCAGCGCACCCCAAATTGCCAGGCTAGCTGGTACAAGACAAAGACAACAACAGTAAAAAAAAATATTAATTTGAATTTTGATACCTTGAATTCAAATTATGTTTTTCGCAATCACGAGTGTGTGTATGTAGGCGTGTGTTTGTGTGTGGGGGGTATGTGTGTTTGTGTCTGTGTGCTGGCATAAGTGTGTGGGTAGTTGTGTGTATGAATGTGTGTGTGGGGGGTATGTGCATGTGTGTGTAGGCATAAGTGTTTGAGTCTGTGTGCAGGTATGAATATGTGGGTAGTTGTGTGTATGTGTTTGTGTATGTGTGCTTGTGTGTGTATGTGTGCGTGCGTGTGTGTGTAGTTGTGTATGTATGCGCGTGTGTGTAGGACATGGATGCAACCCATGACTTTGACATCTTGAATTCAAATTACGTTAATCGCAAACACGAGTGTGTGTGTATGTAGGCGTGTGTGTTTGTGTGGGGGGGGGGTATGTGTATGTGTGGGTAGTTGTGTGTATGTGTAGGTGTGTGCATGTGTTTGTGTGTGTATGTGTGTGTATGTGTTTGTGTGTGTAGGTGTATGTGTGTGTAGGTGTATGTGTGTGTAGGTGTATGTGTGTGTAGGTGTATGTGTGTGTAGGTGTATGTGTGTGTGTGTGTAAGTGTATGTGCAAGTGTAGGCGAGTAAGTGACGCAACCTGGAGACGGTTTTCGCTAGAGAAGCAGCATCATGAGGCGGTCGGCCGACCGTGTTGCTGCAGAGGGAGGCAGGGGGGGGGGGGAATAAAATCATAGGAATTCAAAACTGTCAAGTGAGAACAATAACCAATCGTGATTGCTCAATAAGAGACAGAAAATTGAATGGATCTCTAGAAGAAGGGCATTTGTTACACTTGATCTTCATTAATATTTAATTCTTCCTGTCCTAGAAGAAGGGCATATGTTACAAATAAAAAATAAAGTTTTTAAGTTGTAACATATGCCCTTATTCTAGGGAGGCATGCAATTGTTATTAAGAACCGTAAAAATGGGTTTTGTTCTTTGTTGATTAAAAAGAAAGACTGCTCGGCAGGCACTACTGGCTCAAAAGTAAGTAACGAACTTATGTTAAGTAAGTTTCACTGTGCATCAGGTGGAGAAAGGAAAGCCAAACTTTACAGGCACATATGAGGTTTTTTAAATACAATTCCCACTCAAACAAAAGTTTGAGCGGAAAACCATCTAAATGAATCGACGAACAAAATTGCCAATTCATGCATAGAAATCCGCAACTAAATAACTACAATTAAAAAAATCGAATATTCTTCTTATTAAACCATCTTAGTAACAACCCCACAACGCACCGAAGAAATGTTGGGAAACTTTCAGACTGTTGCTAAGGCACTGGAGAGTTTAATTCCCATAGAAGATGTTGAATCAGATTAAAAACGAACAAAAGACTTTTCAAGTGGAATGTCTGAGATGGGATGACTTGTGATTGTCTTCCGCCCTCTGGCCATATGTCTGAACTTTGATATTTAAATTGGGACAATGTAAGATTCTTCAAATCCGAATGGAAAAATTACGACGAAGTTCTTAAATCGCAAAAAGTCCGTATCCATAACAACTTTCTTAATTCGAATTGCTGGAGACGATGTTTTTACAGTCGAAAATATTTTTTGTAGTTGCTTAATAGTAATTCGTTACTTATATATTTCAAGCAATTAAGGTTACTAAAATTAAGCACTGGAAACAATACAGACATATATTCTACATCAGAATATCCAAGTTTTTGCATATATTGATATACATAGACCTACAAAAACAGTTAATTCTTAGGAGCTCGGAAATTTTTTTAGGCTCCAGATAAATTATTTTTCTGAGGAGGCAAAGTCAGTGTCACATAACGTTGGAAAGATTTTTGTTCGGAAAAAAATAGTCGCCGATGTTTTTTTTTTTTTAGCCACCCAGGCGACCTAGCACCCGGTTTTGGTCGGGTTTGGTGAAAGGTTACTTTGAGTTAATTTTTCTGAAACATTTTAAAGTGTGTAAAAATTTTGCATTGCAAGTTTTAGAGAATAAAAGTTGGTGAGCTAAACAAGTATTTAGTAAAATTAAATATATAAGTATTTACTTTCAAAGCAAGCGCATGAGAATTGATGACATCAATAATTGTACGAAAAATAATAACACCAAATAACCTTTTAAAGTATTAATTAGTTTTCTATTAAAATAATGAATGTAATAAACTTTATGCAGTAAAATGTTATGTAATATTTCAAAATCAAAATTAATGTCAGCATAGATATTCATAAAGCAATATAAACAATATATTTTTTGTATGAAGTCCAGTATATTAATATTAAAATTAAAATAATAAAATATGTTAAAATAAAAAATTAAAAAATTTATTTTTATTTTATTATTAACTAAAGTATTGAAATTTGACTACATTATTATCTTTTCCTTGAAAGATTAAAAACAATTTTGAACTTTTATTTATTTAGTTATTTTACAGTTTTTTTTTTGCTTTTTTATACATTATCTAAACTATCACCTGTAAAATCTTTGAGGTTGCTTAAATTGTTCTCGTACGAAATTGTAAAAAACACAATGAAGATGAATAGTGACTTAAGTAAAATTATTATAAATCATCAATTCATTAAACTTATTTTGAACGAAACAATAAATTAACAAATCAAACTTTATTTTGCAAAGTAATAGTCATTTCATTGCAAAATTCTATGAACGTTTTTAATTCACTTCTCTTAGCAAAGAAAAGTTTATGGAGAAGAAAAAAGGATTCAACAACAAAAAGAAAAAAAATTCTTGTGCATATACAAACCTAATTTCATTTACAACGTCATTTGGACGTATACATAATATATATTTTTTTTTCATTTACTTGAATTACTTTTTCTTTAAACACATGTGTGTCAACAGTACTTTTCGTTTAACAATTGAGCAAAATCGAAGATTTGTAACAAACAGAAAAGAGTTCAACGATGACACGCAATGGGACTGGCAGCAATCTGTTCAAGACCAAAGGTCAAAAAAAGAAAAGAAAAAAACCACTACGAAGATGAAAAGGAAATTATGATCATAACAAAAAAGGGAAACTAAAATTAGCATTTTAAAAACGACGCCAACGCCCTAATAGCCGTTCTGAGCTTATGGAGAAATAATAACGATAATAATAATAATAGTTAATAATTACCATCATAAAAGATGCTTGTGATGGGAACGAAATATCACGACCAGGAAACAGTGGGAAATTTTCCTTTTTTATTATTTTCACCTGAGCGCAGTGTAATAAGGCGGTTACACACAAGTGCAACACATGATTTATGCCGACTCAACGCTGAGGGAGAAATGAATCGGGGGGTAGAGTAAAAATTGAGATTTAGGTTTGTTAGATCTGAAGTTTTTTTATGAGCAATGATTCTTTCTCAAAGGTACACGTTATTTATTTATTTACTTATTTTTTTTTCGCATTCAATCAACGGAACTCGAAGTTATTGCTATCAAAACAAACAATCGTTTTTTTTTTTAAACTTAGTAATAATTTTTGATAAAATCTATAAGCTTTACGCGGGAGCACTTCGAACTTAAATTTTAGGATATGCGAAAATTCTCTATTTGACGAATAAAACTTCAACTTTTGCCGAATGATGATATTTTTACCTCATCTTCAGACGAAATCTGCCGAATGAGGAAAATTTGAGAGGTCACAGTGATTTCCCGTGACCTCCTATCTAGACACCCCTGGCTTTCTATCATCAATTAGTTAAAGCAAGGATCTCAAACCTACAGTCCGACAGATTTTTTTTAAATAGATTTTCTTCTGCCCGCGGAAAGTTTACAAACTGATTTTTTAAAATAAAACAATAACAATAACAATAATAATAATAATAACAATTTAAAAAATAAGAAATATTTTTCATTTAAGAATGAATTTTCTTTTAAGGAAAACTAAGAGCGCCAACTAGAAAATCTGAACTAATGTATTAAAGGATTGTTAGCCCACCTCGCCTCCAAAATTTTGCATTGTGACCCTTGAGTAAAAGAGGTTAGAAATCCTTAAAGCAAACAATATTTTGATATGTTTAGTTTAATATTTAGTAGAAATGTAACATGAATTCAATATTTTCAATGTAATCATTACTTTTTTTATTAAATATAAAGTAAAACCACGAATAGTTGTCAATTGCAAAGAAAAAATGAATCAACAACAGAACACAGACACTAAAAGATCATCTAAGAATAAGCAGAAAAATAAAGGTAAATTTAACACTTTCATAATTTTGTATTTTTTGTTCAATTTTATAATTTTTTCTGATAGTTATTTTTCTTTATAAGTGTCATCAACTAGTTTAGTGTTAACTACTAAAGGTTTTGCATTTTTACTATTATTATTTACTAACAAGAGGCGTTTGTTCACGAAGATATTGATTGAACATAAAACAATGATAAATTTATGTATGGTTCAGATCGCTAGATCTACTGTTTTTGCTTTAGATACTGAGACGCTTTGTGTGGTGAATTGCTTTACACTTCATTATAGACACCGCATAAAGCGTAAATATAATTTGCTGAAAAAGCCTTATATTCCTTCTTTTCAGTTACACGTTTATTAAATGTATTTTATTTCCCTCAACTCAATGAACTCAACTAACTCAACTAAAACTCAATGTGTGCTTCTACGCTTATTTTTACCGAATACATCAAATCATTAGTAAACAATGTGTTCAATATTTTTAGTTGATAACCAAAATGATTAGTATAGGACAAATTCAGAAGTTTTGAAGAGCGATAAAAAAGGTTTTTTTCATAGACAAATGGGTACTCATACTCGCGTGCAATTACGTGGCTAGAAATGTTCTATTCGAGATCAATACAGAATTTATACATTAATACAGTATTTTTATATATGAAGAATGAGAAAAAGTCTTGAAAGTTTGTTTAATCGGTTTGGTTTGTGGTGTTTTTAGTTCATATCTAGCAGCTTTTCCTTTACTCCCTACAACTTTGTCTTTTTCCCGTGTTATAACCCCCCCCCCCGTCCCAATATTTTAAAACATTTATCAGTCAATAACTATAGATTTTTTATATATGTTTGCATAGGTTTTCATTCAGCAATTTTCTAAATCAAAAAATGTACATCTAGGGATTTTTACTTTAGAGTTTTACATAATCTTCCCAAGTTTTTATCTTCCCAAAGCACTCTGTGAGCAAAATGTGGATAACATTTTCAATTGACACTGGTTCTTCTTCAGATGTGCCATCAGGGGCGCCCTGATGGGAGGTCACCATGACCTCTTAAAAAGGTCCTTATCTTCCAATTTGTCTGACGAGTAGCAAAATTATCATAATTCGGCGAAATGTGGAGTTTTATTCGGCAAATTGTGAATTTCCACGCTCCCAAAAGTTAGAGTTCGCGGCACTCCTGTATACCATTGTATGACAGTAGTAAAGAATCATGTTGAGTAAACACATTATTAAGCATTTTCTCTCCAATCTGATGATTTCTTTTTTCCTTCTTTTTTTTTGAGCAATTATCTGTTATGTAGGACTTTACAAGCTTATCAAATCATCCATCAACGAGACGATTTGGTTGATTCATGAACGTAAACAATTTACTTTTAACCTATATAAAGCAGACATCTGTTATCACCCGATATTAAAATGAAAGCGACGGGTAATCTCCGTATCATTTTTGTCGTTTTTTTTTCTTTTCCCTATTTAAGTCTCGCGTATTTCAACTGCTTGGGTTATGAAACAGTTGGACGCATTTATTCTGAAATCATAGAGAAAATTCAAAGAGAAAATTTATTATTATTATTATCTAAGCCGGTATACAGAAAATCGTGAGGATTTAATGAGGATTTTACAACAACAATCCATCTACGAAAAATTAAGGTTAAGTTATATAACCTCCTAGCATGGTGCTAAGTACTCTACATTGCATTTTTAACTTGTTGCTGTACAGAAAAGTTACATTCGAATTAGTTATTTTTGTTGTCGTGTGCCAGCTAAGTTAGAAATTTGAGGTGCGCTGCTTCACTTTTTTAACTACGTATACCGTAATTTGGTGTGAAGTTCGACTGAGGTAATAAAATTTCATATCAAGTAGACAAAATTCATAAAAAATAAAATGTTTTAAAGATTTATAGAAGGAAAAAATAAATAGACTGAATGTTTGAAATTTTTTTTTTCAAACAGATACGACTTGCGTAAAAAAAAATAGATAAAATGAAAAAAAAATGTGCAGGTGCATGTGTGTCGATGCATGTGTGTGCGTGGTGTGTATGCAGTGCTGTGTGTGTACGCGCGTGTGTGTGTAGGCGTTCGTGTGTGTGTGAGTATGTAGACATATGTGCTTGTGTTTGTGTGCAGGCATGAGTGTGTGTAGGTGTATGTGTGTGTGTTGGAGTGTGTGTTTGTGTCTGCGCGCTTGCATGAGTGTGTGTATGTGTGTGTAGGCGTGTGTGTGTATGCGTGTGTGTGTGTGTAGGATATGAACGCAACCTGGAGACGGTTTTCACAAGAGGAGCAGCATCGTGAGGCCGGTCGACGCGACGGTGGTGCTGGCAGAGGGAGGTGGTGGGAAAATAAAATCATAGGAATTCAAAACAGTCAAATGAGAACAATAAGCAATCGTGATTGCTCAAAAAAAAAGAGATCTTGATTAAGATTAATTTTAAAAGTAAGGAATAATAAAATAAAAGAAAATCATGGATTCAGTTTCATGATTGAAACTTCTTTTATTTTAAAATATATTGATTGATAGGAGTCAATGCCCCCAATAAACGAGGGGGAAGATGGTAATCCCTAGTAACTTTTAGTTTTTAGCCACATTGCCAATCCTAGAGTGGTAAAAATGTTCACATGAACGAGTTGTTTGACACCTTTCCAAGAAGAAGTTTTGGCTAGTTGTGACCAAATTCCCTTCCTCAGAAAAATATTCTGCCTGTATTCGTGATGAGAAAATTTATTATTTTGACCGCACACCATAAAACTTTTGAGGAATATATGACGCAAAGTATTAGGCTCTCTTTGACCATCCTCCTAATCATGGCTGGACAAATCTCGGGCGACTAAAAATGCCTTGGGGACAAATTCTTTTAATGGGGTTCAAGACACAAAAATCGTCAAATTTTGAAAATTCTTTAAATCATTTTAAAAACTTCTCCGTTTTTTTCTGATTGAAAGGACGTTTGAATCTTGTTTCTATCTTAATTAGAACAAAAATGTAATTATTTTTGTTGCATGCATTTAACTAATACATACTATATTTAACTTTAAACGCGTTGTTCTCTATGATTTTTTGAATTCAAATTCTTATAAGTCAAGAACTAATAAAGATAAAGTAATGGAATTTGGAGCATATCTTTTTCAAACAGTTTACTTTATTTTTTTATTCGGCAAATTTGTAAAAAAAAATTACTTCAAAAAATATGATGAAAAAAAAAGAGTTCCTTTGAATTTTTCGAAATTTTTCTTGAAGTAGTTACTATTTTTTATTGAATTAATATTTTTTAAATCGCCGAATAAAAATTAAAGCTTAGAAATTTGTGCCTAATTTTTTGAATTTTTTAAAAAATTGACGAAGAATATTTTAAGTTTTAGAGATTTAAAGCAACTCCATTCTTTTTTAAAAAGTTAATTACATTTAATAGATTTTTAAAAAATATTTATGTTATGATTTTGTTTATTAAATAGATGGTGAATCAATGCAAAAAAATTCAAAATTCTAAGCTGTTTAATTGTTTTTTTTTTTTTTTCAAAATATGTCCCGGACCCCCTTAAAACAAAAACCTTTCTAAAGCCATGGAACCATGAATTTTCCCATACACTTTGGTAACTATTTGTCAGGCTGCCAAAATATTTTCCTGGCTACGAAGATTTCCCAATTTTTTTCGGTCTCTGCTCATAATTAACATTTGAAATTGAACATCTATTGTCTTAGAACGAACATTAAAAAGGCTAAGTTCTTTCGAAACTTAATAAAAGCTACAAATACTAATAAACACAACTTCAAAAAGAGATAAACAAGAGCTTTAATGCATAAATTTAAACATGATGCTTTCAAAGAACGGAATCATCATATTCACTCATCCTATGCAAAATAAAGAAGATTAAATTTTATTTGAGCATTAGTTTCTATCACTTAAGAGTCCCCATTTTCATATTCTTTCAAAGAAAACGGGAATTAATTCAGAAGCAAATAAGATATTGCACTCAATCAGAGAAAACAGCCCATACGTTAGCTGTTCGGAATGCAAAAGGAAGACGAACAAAAGATTTCTTTTTTAACACCCTTTTATCAGCGAAAGGGAATAAATCTCTGCTAATGGACAGCAAAAAGAGCATGAGATTATTAATGACACCGTAAGAGATTTTTCTTTCCAGCGGGATCATAATTACAATGCAGAACGAAAAATCATGCCATATGATTATTGCACTGCGCGTTCAATTAACTTGTTGACTTTTAAGAGGCTGAATTGAGAAGCAAGGAATGGCAACAGAAATCAACTATCTCCGCCTAGATACGATGACGACATTCGAAGTAAAACGCGCTACTATGAAGGCGCCATGTTTGACTTATTTCTAAACTCTGCAGAAAAGGATTTTTTCCACGAATTAAGCTGAAATTTATTCCTCCTCAGTGCATAATGTGGCGATTTTTTTTTAAATTGTATTTTGGACAAGATAATTTGAAGAGTATAATAAAATAAAGTAAATTTTACCTCATTTGAAACTCATGTTTTAGTGTTAAGAATTTAGTTCTCTTCCCATTTCGCTTTGCATTTTTGTTACCAAATGTTTACAAAAAGTTTCAACTGGCTTTTGAAAAACTTTTGATTTCGTTAAAAAAATAAAAGAAGGGGAAATAAAAAGTGATCTATATTTTCGTGTAACAAAATTTAATTTCATGCATTTCAATGCTTCTAAAGATACTTTTTTCTTAATTTTCCGTATATTCGTTTTCATTCTTTGAGCCACTAATCAAAGAATAAAATTAACTATGAGTGCGTATTGAAAGTAGTAGTGGATAAGGAGAGATACGGTTTATTCTTGAGTTTTAATGTTGTTTCTAAATTAGTCGATTTAGACAGAGTTGTCTTGAAGATTTCTTGAATGTTGCTTGGCTTGCATCGAGTAGTTAATGGTTATTATCTCTCATTAAAATGCAGGAATTATTGTTCGAAAATTGATCATATTTGTTTAAGAGAGAATAATACGACTACGATCATCACATCACATTTCTCTGTAAATTATTCAGCCTTTCTTCCCAATAAAGAATGGTAAGTTGGAGTCCGACATTTTCCTTTCAAGTCTGCAACCTGCAACTCTGCCAGGGCTGAGAAGTCGGCTTATTTTTCGGCTTAAGGCTTATTTTTCAGTCATTTTTCCTTAGTTGCTCAACTTTCGAATTTCGAACTGAATCGAACATTAAGTCGTTTTGTCCTGTTCACTAAGAAGGAAGATGCGGAAGAAAAGAATTAGTTGTGAGAAATTAATGATTCATGTTTCAGAAGAAAATTTTGCGGGATGTGGAGTCGGAAGGAAAATGACCGAAAAATTAGTCTTAGACTCCGACTTCTCAGCCCTGGCAGAGTTGCAGGTTGCAGACTTGAAAGGAAAATGCCCGACTCCAACTCTTAAAATTTTAATGCCTTCGGCTCCTGACTCCGACTTTTTAATCCGAAAATAAATCAAGGCTTACTGACTCTCAGCTCTCGCAAAGTTGATGTTTCGGAGGGAAAGTGATCAACTCCGAGTCCGACCAGACACGTAGCTAGAACTTTGTTAAGGGGGGGGGGGGGTCCAAGGTTGCACGAACTTCAAAAGAGGAGGCATGCTAAAGCAGAATTAGTAGCTGATAATTAAACAAGACTAAGATAAATCCAATTAAAACTGATCATTAAAATATGATAATTAACTAAAATTAATTAAATAATTGAAATTAATAGAGTCATTAGTTAAAATTAGTTAACAAAAAGTTTATGTTAAGTTAAGTTATTAAGAAAAGAGAAAGAAAAAAAGAAAACCACGCCAATGAGACTGTGGGATACGGCGGAAGTAGCAATAAATGCTTGTTTTTACTTTGCCAATGGCAATTTGATGGACCAAGGAGAGGGTCTGAATTTCAAGGTCACAGGACCCAACTGGTTTGAAAGTCGAAAGGAACACTTCCCCCGTTTCGGACGGAGTAGGTGACACAGCAAAAAGCAGACGAAAATTGGGGAACCTGCATTTGTTGCACGAGGTTCTCGTGTTCTGAATTGACTCAAGCGCTGGGAAAATTACCGATTACTGGGAATATTTAAGGAGAGAGAATGCTGCGTTTTATAAAATCATTATCTTTCGGAAAAATTTTGTTGATGCGAGATGCAACAACTGAGAAAAAAGAAGAGGGGTCTTTCGGGAAGGGGGGGGTCCGGACCCCATGGACCCACCCCTTGGCTACGTCCTTGGTCCGACACCTAGAGTTTTAGAGCCTTGGACTCCGACTCCGACTTTTCAGCCCAGGCAGAACCTAGGCTCCTGACTCCGACTTTTTTTAATCCCAAAATCAATCAGACTCCTACTCAGCAGCTCTTGCAAAGTTGCGGACTCGGAGAGAAAATTACTGACTCCGAGTCCATTTCTTAGAATTTTAAAAGCTTCGACTCCTTCAGCCCAAAATCAATCCGACTCCGACTCCGCAGCACTGAAATTTTGCGCTCCTGATAACTGCGTGGTTCTAAATGGCTGCCATGCTGATGTTTGACATTTCGAGAAGCAACAATTCTTACGTCATCGAGGCACTCTTGCGGAATTAATAACAAGAGGGGAAGACGGAGCGAAGGGAGAAAAAAGAAGATATGAGAGACAGCGTGCAGGGGCGGGAAAAACCCCGAACGTCGATGCTTTTGAAAAACCAGTCTGTCTCATGATTCCCTGCTTCCTGGTCAGTTCTTCCCTCCTTTGTTGTAAACGTCAGGTTGGAGCGCACGAGGATCTATTGTAAGAAAACAATTCTATTTCGAATGGATGTTTCTTTTTGGTGAAAAACAGGTTTTAGGAGAGCAAAGTTAATTGAAGCCTTGGGACATAATATGAAAGATGTACACCAAAAGGAATATTTTTAGAAACACTTCTGTATACTTTGGTGAAATTCCGACTTAAACGATTGAAAAGAAAGTAAATGGAGATGTCTTGAAATGAAGTATGTTATTCTTTATTGTCTGGAGGAACTTTCTAAAGAATATTCGGTGAAAATTTCACGAGAGAAAAAAAAATACTGAAGCTTACGTTAAACCATATCTTTCATAGCTTGCCGGTTCATAGCGTCCTTCAATGCTTGTAAGTGATGTAAACTATAGTGACTTTTCTATAGTGTTTAAGAACTTTGCTAGATGAAAAGCAACCGAAAGTAAATTCTATTTTTCCAAAAGCAATTTATTGATTTTGGAAAAAAGGGAGGAGATAAAATGACATTTGTCCATTTAATTATTAAAAGAGAAAAAAAGTAAATTCATGAAAGAAAAAATAAAACTTTTAATGTTTAGGTCTAAGATGGGAGTAAGCGAAGTTTTTATGAAAAAAAAGTGGGGGGGGGGGGGAGAAGAAGAAGAAAAAGTTGGAAATGTGTTCAGTGAGGGCTGACAGGGAGAAATTTTAACTTCAATAAACGAAGTAAATAAGTTCCAAAAATAAACAAAATCATGTACCTATTTAGTAAAATAGAACAATGGCATCAGCATTATAGTATTATTTTAAGAGCAACGAAAAAGTTTAGCCTAATAAACATTCTTCAAACAGACGGTTTATCTACTCAAAAGCAAAATTAATTTTAAAAACTTCTGTGATGGAATGAAAAAGTTCAGTATCAGTAAAGTAACTAAAATTAGAAATTAGGTGACGTGTATAAAAGCTTTAGTATTGTTTTGAATGTTCTTTCAGAGGCTTTTGGGATGTAAAAATACATTTTATGAATTAGTCTTTCAAAGAGAACGATGCTGATATTTATAGCTGAAAAAGAACTATGTAGAAGCCTTTCACGTAAAAAAAAAAAAATACTATTTCGTTTCTAAAAAGAAACAGTAGCTGCTTCTTAAAAAAATAAAGGTAAAAACAAGCTAACTGAACCTCAAAAGAATGCACAATGTAGTTTCCAGATGAAACAACAAAATTAACTACATACTAAAATTTAACTCTGGAAAAAAAATAATAATCATGCAAACAACAGCGAAAAATTTTTATAAGAGATATTGAAAATTTTCTTTTCAAATACTTTCGGCAAAAAATGATTTATACTTTAAAACAACATTAATTTTAACTTTTCAAAAGAAAATATGACTAAAATATTCGATGCTAAACAAAAACTTTTTCCAAGAAGAAAATTAAGCTTAATTTCTAAATAAAATTTAGAACCGATTTTACTACTAAATAGCTAATACAGAAAAGAAATATTTTGTAAAAGAAACATTAAAAGGGTTTCTTCCTGAAATTATTCGTACTGCAAAAACTATTTCTGCTTGTGAAGAATATTGAGCCTACTCTGTGTGAAAAAAATGAGCACAAAATATCGCTCCTTAAATGTTAGTAATAAAAAAGAAAATTTGTAATCGTAAAAAAGGCAATTCGATAAGTTCCTGGGTTTTATGCCTGTAATAGTTGGTATTGAAAAGAAACTCTTTTTGAAATAAAACCTATGCTTAAAAGAATTTATTGCAAAAGATAATTCCTAAAATATTCAGAGTCTGAAATAATATTTCTGGTTGCGAAATATATTATGCATAGATTATGGGGGAAAAAAGCAAGAGCAAAATATTTTTCTGTAAATGTTTAGTGCTAAGAAGATAAATGTATAAAAATAATAATAAGTTATGTTTCGAAATGAAAGTGAGGACAAATTTTACTTCTGAACTAGTTAATACCGAAAAGAAACTAAAAAGAATATAAAGCTCGCAAAAAATGATAGAAAAAGTGTATGATACGCCTATTTTATGGCTTTGGAATTGATTACAAATTTTTTTTACAAACATTTGGAGCAGAAGAGAAAATTTGCCCATTAAAAGGATATTAGTCATGTTTTAAAAATCAAATTTACAACGAGAATGGGACAATATATTACCCGAATAGCAAATGGGACTCCTGTTCTCGCGATGAGCGATTTCGAAATATTCGTTCTGAAAACCGATAAAACAAAATTGTGATTAGAAGTTTTGATAAACCTTATGATCTAAAGCAGTGGTGCTCAACCATTTTCTGCCCTAAGATCGCACCTCATGTTAAAATCATTCTCGCCGTCCAGAACACATGTAAAATTTCAAAATGTTTCATTCATTTCTAAATAACATTGGAAAATATGAAAGCAGAAAGAAAAAGTGCAGACCATTAATTATTTTGGATGCTGATTTGGAGGCAGGAAATTACTTTGATGCTGATATTATTAACTGCATTTTCTTCAGAAACCAATTACTGAATATCCGACTCCAAATTCGTGATTTTGTCACTAATTGTGCTTTTCGATTTATAACATTGGACAAAAGAACAGGTCACACAGATCAGCTTCGGAGGCCGGTTGTGCACCGCGGACAGTAGGTTGGGCACCACTGATCTAAGTTACATTTTTCTCAACACATTCTCTTTTCCAAGCAGAAAATCTGGGTGACATACGATCCTTTAGATTTTTGAAAGCAACCCTGTGAACAAAGATCTGAGCATTCATCAGAGATCGTTTTCGTCATCTGGTTGTTCATTCCCAACCATTCCACGCTCATACAAGCGTTTATATCGCTGGTGGTGGGTTGATAAGGCACCTCGACCTTCAGCTACAAATTGCGCTAATCATATTTATATGACCGCAATGGGGGAAACCCCTTTTTACCCTCCTATCGCTCCCAATTTTTTCCTGGTCCTCCCCCTCCATATCTAATAAGTCAGATCACCGTTTTGCTCGATGGGGTGAAGGGGGGAGGAACTCCTGAAATTTCATTAAACCCCCTCAATCGATCACATGCGGCTAACCGGGAACACGTGGCCACAGTTGACTTTGGTCGCCGCCTTCGCGGTTAGCGCTGAACTCTCCCTGTATCTGAAAGGGGGCAAACACAAAAAGGAGAGGGGGGCTTTTATTAATACTTAGTGTGAGTCACCCATCGCTTCATATTACTATGGCCGCTTTTATCAGAAGATACCACCCGGCGCAGCATTTCTGTGCCAGTTAGTGCCTGGCTTGCCCTAAGTGTTCCTTCCACTCATCGTTTCGTTTTTAAAAAACACGAAATCTTTAGCTCTCCATGGTAATCAGATACATTGCTTAAGCTTGTTACGCATTTTTGAACTGAGGAATAAGTGACAGGTTTCATTCAGTAACCATTTTATATCGACTTTTAATAGCCTTAAGAATGTTTTTTTTTATTGTTATCAGTCTATCTCCAAAACTAAAGGACGTTTCTTGAATTGTTATGTGGCTCTAATTATTTTAATTATATCGTAAGGATCAACTTCGTTCTTTTCAAAGAGACATAAAATTAAAAATTAATTATTAAAGAAGAAAAAATACATGTACAGTAGAACCTCAATTAACCGCGATTTCTTTTAACCAAGCCAATAATGAAGTGCTTTTTTTTTCCTATTTTAAATAATACAAATTTAACGAAATAAATTTTCAATTTTAAAATAAAAATATTTTCTGGAAATTTGTTTTTTAATGCATATTTCAATACAACTTGGTATTTTTAAAAGAAATTCAACTGACTTTTTAAAACTTACTGCAAGTTATTTTTCATTTTAGTTTTTTAAGTGTAAAACATTGCTTTTTATGTGTTTATTTTCATCTTTTAAAATTATTCTATTGTATTTTTAATGAATGCGGTTAAAAACTTGAGATCATGACAAGTATTACACAAAGTTTCTATTTACCGAGAGTTCCGACATCCGAGGCACTAGCGGTCCCAATTAAATCGAATAATCGAGGTTCGACTGTATGTTATTTTTGAAGTATTTAAAAATTCAAATCCTTGAGTATTTTTTAGGGAAGTGAAATTGAATTTGGAGAAGGGAAATGTACGAAAACAGTGAAAACCATAATAGTAATCAAAAAGAAAAAACAAAATTTTTATTTAGACAAAACTGCAAAAATATCAATTGTGTGTTTTGTTTTTCATTGATACTAAATTTTTGTATGGAATATCAAGCGTGAAAAGAAGCTTAACTAAATGCTTTTGGTGTATTTCCGATTTTCAATGCGTGAAATTCCTCTGTTGGTGTATTAAAAATATTTCTGCATTTACATTGTATAAAATATGCATTAGATAGTCATTTCACAAAATATGAAAAACCTATGATCCAGCTTAAGCGAAGAAATACTGCTGTCTAATGCGAATTCAAAGCATAAAATTCATATTGCATTTAATTTTAAAAAATATTACATACACTAAGCTTTAATAAAACATAAAAAAGAAATGACTAATAGTTCACTCAGTTGACACTCATTCTGCTGAGTCATTAAAAACACAACTTAATGTCATGTGTGCCGTAAGCATGGGAGACCCCTGGTTTTTCAGAACAAAAAAATTTTTTATTGGGGGGGGGGGGGGGAGGCGGCACATACACTTGACTTTAAAAAAAAATCTTTACTTTCTTTTCTCCCTGACTTTTGAAATAAAATAAACAAATTTAAAAAAAAAAGTTTATTTTATTACTTTTTTAAATATTATTTTTAAAATGATTATTACTTTTAAATAAGTAAAAGTAAATTCATTATGAACGAAGTTGACAAATTACAAAAATATTGTGATCAGAGAAGTAAAACTTTTAAATTAAGTAACGTAACAACGTAAGTTTGATAACGATGAAAATACATTTCAAAATTCGTTTCAAAATAAGTAAATAAACTAATTAAATTTTAAAAATACATTAAAAATGTAAAAAAATAAATAAATAAATAACGAAATCCGAGTAAATTATGCATCTAAAGATTTTTTTTTTTTAAAGAAAACGGAAAAATAAGTACAAAAACTAATAAAACATTTTTTTAGTTATTTACATGAGGGAGCACCACATTAAATATGATGCTGTCCACTCCCTAGCCATAAGTTGCCAACCGTTTGTTAGGCAAAATCTTAATTCTTGTAATTTTTTAATAGTTTAGTTTATCAATACCATAATCTCTATCGGCCTCTCTCCTCAACTTAATCCCCCGCAGTTTATGTACGTTCCCCATATAACAGGAAATTTTTGCATTGCGTTTTGATATGACAAGGCAGAGGAAATAAATAAGAGATAAATATAAATAAAGCGTTTGAGATAAAAGTGGGCCTACAAGGGGTTATGAGAGTAGTTAACAAATATTTAGAAAAAGTTTCATCCTCGTAATTTTCAGGAGCGTTTTATCAGACTACGCTGTTAATTAATGAACGAAAACAAAACACTTGTGACAGGAAAAATATTTGTTTCAGTTAACGATCTTCTTCACAAGGGAAACCTTTTTTTTTTTTTTCAAAAAAATCTGCGAGTAACATACTGTCATTATTGTAAATTCTTTAATTTTAGAAATAAATCAAGAAGTGCATTAACTGCTGTGCCAGAAGTTGAAATAAGCACAGGGGAAAAACAGAAGAGAAAAAAAAAGATGGCAAAAAAAAGTTTGAAAAACGTTTCGCTGGGAGTACTTCAAGAGCTGGAGGGGGAGAAAAACGAATAAAAAAAATATTTATCTAGGTTAGGGAAACGGGAGAAAGAAAAAAACTTCAATCCTTATCTCAACGAATATATTTGATGGTTTTCCAGGGCTTGAAGCAATTATACTATGATTAATGTCAAGTTCTTAGCAGGAAAGGATTAGTCTCGGGAATTTTCAGTTAGTCAGATATGTAAGATCGAATCAGAAAAAAAAATGGGAAGAAGTGAAGAAATAATATTATAAAATAGGAATAAAAATAAACAAAAAAAAAAAAAAAAAAAAAAAAGAAGAAGAAGAAGAAAGAATGGTTGCCGTTGAGGAATGTAATTGTGTGTGTGCGTGTGTGTGTGTGTGTTTTTTTTTTTTTTTTTTTGATAATGTAAATGTTTAAAAACATCTGCACGTCTCAAACAAACTGTAATTTAGTAGCGTACTTCATTTGAGGTCTAAATTAAATCGAGTTGACGCTCTATACGGAGAAAAAAAAAGCAGAAATTACAGGGATGTTCAAGAGCATAGGTGGCTGGTGCACAAAAAAAGGGGGGAGGCGGCAATGGAGCTACGGAAGGGGAGGTGGGCAGAACTCCTAACTCTTGACTTATTTTTTTCTTTATCGTTTTGGAAAATTGGGCAATATTACCGGCTTTTATAAAGGCATTCTCTAAAAGATTCAGGACACGACGGCCCTCGAAATCGGGGCAGAATGTCACAGTTGACTCCCTCCTTCAGTTCGAAGTTCCATATTTTTTAATGACATAATAGCAGTTGATAAACACAAAACACATTTATTATGTCAACTCTGCCGTTCTTAACACACGGTAATGGGGTCGTTTCCAAAATTTTAAAAGTATTTTTTTTTCTAAAAGAGCATGCTTAAAAACATAGGATCTGATCATTTTTTAAATAATTTATTTAAATTTAATATTTTTAAAAATATTACTTAAATCGGTGCGCTTTCATTGTGTACCCTTCTGTCGTGTGACATCACAAATGATGAAATGCCATTCAATGTTGCCATTCACAGAACAAAATATTTAATTCGCATCTTTACTCACGTGTATTGGCAACGATATGGTTGATGGCAAGAGTAGAGCGCAATTTTAATTCGCTGCTTGATTATCTTAACGTGGAAACGTAGTAGAAAGATGCGCCAAATTGCATCATTTGTGACGTCATAAAGACCACGCCTTGTTTGAAAAATCGGACATTTAAAAAAATTAATTTAAAAAATAAAACTGTTGGGAAAAGGAAAGTATTTTCTGGGTCCATGTGATTTTTTTTGCTCATTCTATCCATTTCATGTCACTCTGGCTCTACGTTACAGATATTATACATTAACTATACTCTTGCGTTCATTATGACGACATCACATTTTATTAATTCTTTATAAAAGTGCATTTCTTTTTAGGTTATTGCTCATTTTATTCATGTTAATGAAATTCAGTTACAATAAAGTTGAAGTGGAAAGATAATAGTGAATAGTTAATTCGATGTTTAGATGCGTAGGCACTCTTTTATTCAATATGACAACTTAAAAAGAATTTTCAACTAATGCACTGTTTTCTTATTTGTCACAAAACAATCCTAGAAGACAAAAGGAAAACGTACAAGATTTAGAGCCGAGTGGTTCGTTGAAAACTAGTCAAATGCTCAGGTGTGGAGAAATTTTAAAACGCAGTTCAGAAAATAACCTTTCATAATTAATTCGTATCTCCACCAAGTGCGGATCGAGAGAGAAAGAGTTATGATCGTCCTTACGCGGTCAAAGAGAGAACAAATCTGCGGTTTTGGCATTTATGTTTTGAAAAATTCTGAAAACTAGTTTAAAAAAAACTTGACAGCTAGTTTCTTTCGCCCACTTTTACTTGCATATATTTTTTAGTTCTTGCTTTCCTTTAGGTAGAAAAGGGGTTTTAAATGTCTCACATTTTCAGAAATTTGATTGTTTGCACAGGTTTTGCATGTTTTTTTTTTTTTTTCCACTTTAGAATGCTACTCATTCATTATTTCAGTTTTACAGTGCATTCATTTTGACATTTCTCCTTCTCGTAACGTTCTAAAAAGTTGTTGCAATTTTAAACGAAAAGTAAGAGATATGCTCCAAGTATCTTTCCCGAGACGTCATATTCGAACCTATAACTTTTCTCCTTTCCATTCTAAAAAGTAAAAAACTTGCGTGATTGTTTTCCAGGGCGACAGAAGTTAAACACCTCCACTCTTCTCTTTCCTATTCCACATACGTATGCAGAGAGATCCAACAGCCCCAAAAAGGGAAGACGGTTAACGATGCATAGCAGGCAGTTGTCATTTTTCTGAAAATGGTTCTTTGTCTAGTACAGGAGGAATGATAGGAAAAATGCAGCAGAGGCAAAGAAGCCATTCGCAAAGTACTATGAAGCTATAACTCACAAAAAAGCAACAACTGTGATTGAGAAGTCGATTATTTCTGGTATCAACTCGATTGTTGACTTTTGTGTATTGACATATGAGGTCGGAGAGACGGTTTGTTTTACTAGAACGCCAAAAATGAATAGCACTCTTTTTTTTTTTTTTTTTTGTATTTGATATTTTTTACTTTACATCTCCACAACTTTTTCCCATCAACACGCAAAACTACAGAAAGAGTTATTATGAACTCGAAATTCTGTAACTTCTCTCATGGTGGACTTTTTTGAAACTTTACTTTAAATTTTAAATACTGATATGTAGCTGATTGTTGACTAAAATATCATACTTTACTAACATCTCAGATTCGTTAAAACGTTTTAAAATAAATAAATAAATCCAGAGTTTATATTATTTGAATGCGTTTTGTTTTGAATGATATCACTTATTTAACACCTTGCTTAATTAAACCATTGCATGCAAAATATGCGCTTAAACTAAATTAAAGTTCAATTTAAGCACCATCAAAAATTAAAAAAACAAACAAACAAACAAAAAATACTCATTAAGGAGTTACTGAATTTAAAACTCTAAGCCGTGCAATCAGTTTTTTACAATAGTGGAACCGCCGTATAAAAATGTATCGTACCAAAGGCAAAAAGGAGTCGCCGAATAAATGTTTTCAATAATTTACCCGAACATATTACAACTTTCCTTCCTTTGTCAGTTTTAAAATTGTAAATTATTACGAATAAATTTCTAGAATTTCTTTTCGCCAGAAATGATTTATTCTGATATTAACGTTGCTTCCAATTTCGTAATCAGTTTTCTTGTTTTAAAGTTGTGGTACTGCATACAATGAAAAATAAATTGAACTTTTAGATTATATGTAGCGATGAAATATATATAAATAATGTTTGAAGCATTGTTTTCGATAGCATTTTTTAAAGCCATAATCAGTATTTATACAAACATCTTCTAAAAACATAGAATTAATTTCCGTTATGATGATGAATGCTAAATAAAGTGGGTTTTTTTTTCCTTTCTTTTATCATAAACATAAATTCTTTTCATTAAATTCAATAGCTTGAATTCGAAATAAATTCTTTATAAATCTTTCAGCAAATCTTTTGATACCGTGACGTATTTATAAAATAACATATTTGAACGAGATATAAAAAAAAATTGAAAGGTGCCTTTCAGAAAAACATTGTTTGCATTGTCAAGCTCAAACAGTTACAGCTAATAAGCAAAATATAATTCAACAAAAGTATTCTTTAACTGAATGCAAATAATAGAAATAATGCAACAGTAGAAAAAAGGATGGTTAGAAAATCTCAAAGAAAACAATACCTCAGAGCAAAAACGTTTGTAAAATCTGACGACAAACTTACTTTTCTCTATCTTGCGGAAGAACAAAGAAATCGGCTGCAGTGAAAAAAATGAAAAGAAGTGAAAAGAAGTATGAATAATAATGAAAACGAAAGTAAAAAATTGAGTTAAAAGTCTGCAATTAACGGTAAGGTTTCTTCTGGAGCACAGCCCAAGGCGTAGAATACATTTGAAAAGGTGGGGCCATGACCAAAAGTGTGAACAGCCATTAGTGCAAGCTTGTTTGTTGTCATTGTCTGTGCACAGAGGGCATTGTATGCAACCAGAGACTGCTTCCTGTCTTGCGCCTATTTAAGCGACTCTGATGGAGCGGTGGGGAGACCGTAACGTTTTCTTTCTTTCTTTTTTTATTATTTGCAGATCTCATTACTTTCGTTTTTATTTTTTATTCCTTTTGTACTCTTTTAGAGTTGCATCATTAACATTGGTTAGGTGTGAAAATGTAGCTACGAAACTCTAAAATGGCAAAATATTTACGCGGAACATGTAGGCTTCGGAAATAGTAGAATGCAAAAGTTAAGCGTCAATGTCACATAGCTGTTTTGTTTCAGTTGCCATTTTCGCAACTAAATTCTGCTTTGGCGTACTGAATAAATTAATTCTGACTATCGGACGGAAAATTACAACTGTCAAACTATTTTTTCATGAAGAGTTTGGCATCGAAAAATACGACTGGATATTGAATCACGGTCGTCAAAGTACAATTTTTAGCTGAAAAGTACGACTAACAACCGCTTATTTCGAACCCTGGGAACATCACTTGCTGTGGTAGACTGTATTGTGCACAAAATGAAGAAAGCACAAAATATATTCAACAAACTACGATTTTGGAGTTTTGGTTCTGTTATAACTCCCAAAATTCTTCCAAGGGCGCCCATATGAGGGGACAAGTGGAGGCTCAATCCCCCCCCCCTAGAATTTAGAATTTCCTTGCTTTTAGTACTAAAATGTCAAATTGTAATAACTCTAATCTGCACTGAAACCATGGGGAAAATATCTGAGCCCTCCCCCCCCCCTTACAATTTTGCATTTGGGCGCCCATGAATTCTTCTGAAACAATTTTTTTCTGTGATATTTCTGATCGAAATTATTCGTTAAAACACTACCGGTATCCTTTTTCTACTGCAGAAAAGTTTATCAGGTTCAGTGTAGAGATTTCGGATAGAAAAGCATGGAAACATTTATTGTCCAAAAGGTTTATGATCATTTTCCTTTATTTTGATTCATTAAAGAATGGAATGGAAACGACATAGTTTTTGGTTATCAACTTTAAAAGTGTAGTCAAGGAGAAGGGAGAATGACAATGTTAATTGATTTTCTTTTTCCTTGTTTTCTTATTGTCAATGATTAAATAGAAGAGATAGCTTTTTAGAAGATGACAAGGCCGATTTTGAACCAGCTCAATTCAATAACGAACTCTAAATTAGATCTCTACTATTTTCGTCATTTCAGGCAAGTCGATATTTTGCATGCAAGCGTTTTTGTTGGCATACACTTTTCGACCGGGTGAGGGGGTGATACACACACAACAAAGACGCTGTTATTTCTGACGCATTTTTTTGCTTCGGTGAACAAAAAAGATAACAGATATGACCTGATCAATTGACTTATTTATAGAAAATGAAAGGTCAAATCAGATAATCGTTGATAAGTAATTTCGCTATCTCTTTCTCACGAAAATTAGCCGGTTGAACGCTGTTGCACTCTTCAAAATTGCACGGTGGATGCAAATACTACGCAAAAAAGAAAAAGAACTACAAAGAAAAAAAAAGGATTTTTTTTTATGTGTGTGTAGGAAAGGAAAAGTGGTGTAAAAAAAGTAACAGTTTTAAGAATGCATTTTTTGTCGAAAAGAAGCCTATTATAAAAATTTTAATTGGGGTCACGTTTCTACTTTTAGCTTGAACTTGTTTCTACAGTCTTGTAAACTATTGTAAAAGGGCAACGAAAATTTTAAAATATGTAGAAATGAAAGACCCATACATGCTGAGTTTATAATTTCAGTCATTATTCTCTATTGTTTCATATAAAAAAAAAGAAAAATGGTGTGAAAGAAATGTAGGTTGTTTTTTGAAGAAAGGGATTTTTTATTTGTTAAATTGTTTTATTTATTGTTGTTATGTGATAGTTTTTTTTTTCTTTCCCTCCCCCCCCCTTTTTTTTTTGAAATATTCTTCCAAATTGTGAAAAGGAAAAAGTAGGTGCGGATAGATTTTTTCAACTCTGTCAAAATTGATTTAAAGTTTGCTCTTGTTTGGAAAGTTTGAGTCAAAATTTTCTGTAGTTTAGCTAAAGCCTTCTTTAAAGCACAGGTGAAAAAGCAAATTCATCTTAACATAGATGAATATATATACACATCAATAAACAATAAGCTATTTAAATAAATATCCTTAGAGGAAACATACAATCAACCTAAAATGTGAATCGGATCGAAAAAGAGAGTCAATTCCAACTTTTCCCTCCCAGAAATGCATCATTAAATGCCCCAATTTAGTAACTCTTCAGCTAGAATGATTAACTATTTTAACTTAGAAGAGGAATAAGGAAATAGGTATTTTTGAATCGCAAACGTAATCTATTGTTATAGCAATTTATTTAAATCCACTATTAGTAGTAACAATTAGTTTAATTATTTTTACATTTTAACAGCTTAATACAATGTTTCCCATCACAAACGGGCCCTTCTTTTGCGTGTTGAGCATTTTCTTGATCAAAGCGTTCAAGTCATACTTATCGCTACTTATAAATCTGTACTTCAGAGCCAGAACGACGTAAGTCACATTATGATACTTATGCAGTAGAGGGGAAAAACGTTTTTTTTGGCCCATGCAAAGGATGGGACTCGCGCTCTTTTACCGGGGTTAAGGATTACGTTCACATGGCTCGATACGGAATAGACTCTTACATACAATGCACTAATAAACGGTAAATCGCAATGGGATCGTTTCTAAAATTTTAAAAGTATTTTTTTCTGAAAGAGCATGCTTAAAAACATAGGATATGACCATATTTTAAATCATTTGTTTAAGTTTAATATTTAAAAAAAAAAATACTTGAATTGGTTCGCTTTCATTATTTACGCTTCTGCCGGATGACATCACAAATGATGAAATGCTATTCAGTGTTGCCAAACACAGAGCTAAATATTTGATTCTCATCTTTACACACGTGTATTGGCAATGATATTGCTGATAGCTAGCATAGAGCGCAATTTTAATTCGCTTCTTGATCATCATAATGTGGAAACGCTAAAAAGATGCGCCAAAGAACATCATTTGTGACGTCATCAAGACCACGCCTTGTTTGAAAAATTTTACATTTAAAAAAAATAATTAAAAAATAACTGTTGGGAAAATGAAAGTATTTTCTGGGCCCATGTTATTTTTTTTTTTTGCTCATTCTATCAATTTCAATGACTTAAAGTAGTACTTTTGACTGAAGGAAACCACCCCATTTTTGAACTTACGTACATCACTCCGACTAAGAGGTGCAGAACTAACTTTCTAATATTGAAATGCAGTTTTTTTTTTTGTGTGTGTATGGGGGGGAGAATAATAAGTGATTGTTTTTGGCGACTTGTGACGTTAAAATAATGTTGACTATATGAGCATTAATTCATATTTATGCTAAAAAATCTAATCTTTTGCTGCAAAGTAAGCCTAAGTCTCTGGAAACTTTTTTAAATTTTATTCTTTGAAATTCATAATATTTTCCGATTAAAGGAAGAAAAAACGAAAGAAAAAAAAAACGAAGTGATATAGTTGCACAGCATACTGCCATTATAATTATAAGACACGACATGTTTTGCAAGGGGGTTTTCCATAAAAGAATATTATATAACATTGTTAATTTTCAAGCTTTTGTATGAAATTTATTGGGGGCTTTTACACACATAATTATACGTATTATTGGGAGATTCCATACTTTTTATGGGATCATCTGTGCGACAGCACGTTGTGAACTTCTTCATTTCAAAACTTGGCCGTACTTCTCCCGTCCCCTAGCAGGTACAAACACTATTCTTTTTTTTCCCCGTGCGGTTTGTTTACGTTTTCTTGGATTCTTTCTGGAACTAGGGTTGCCGCGTGAGGTTCTCTCCTGTTATTTTTGCGCATCGTATTTTTTTGACACCGCCTGTTGAGCGGCCATCTTCACGAGCCCCAAACTCATACGTCCCAGCGGCTTTCGGATGGTTCCGGCCAAGGTCAAGTTCCCCGCCACCGCACGGACCCGGATGTGCGCGCTTTCACTTCTCGTTCCACAAAACAGCCCGACCCTCCCGAAACACCGGTTAAAAAGCGACCCCCCTCCTCTCTCTCTCTTGAAGAAGGCATCCTCTCTCTTTTGCGCCCACCCCAGGATTATGGCGAAATTGAACGTTGACCTCCTCACGGATGGTCCGAAAACTGTTTGCGAATGGGATGCTAAATATTTCTCCAGCAATGATTAAGAATTGCAGTTCACAAGTCCTAACTTGACTGTTGACAAAAGACATGCACGACAATTCTTTGAATTAGCATGGTATTTTAATTTTTTTAATATAGTGTCTGAATTTAACGATAATTTAACAATTTAGAAAGTGAGAGATCTCAAAGAGAAGTCGAGCCCATTTGTCGGCAGGATCACGCTCCCTAAATGTGAAATTGACCAACCCGATTATGCTCAGGTTAGCCTTTAAGCAAGGATATAAATATTGCAAAGTTTGCTTGCGTTTAGCCACCCGAACATTGCTTTTATTTATTTTTATTTTTTAATAGTAAAAAAAAAATTTTTTTTGAAGCGACTTCGTTATTTTTAATAATTTTATTATTATTCTTAAATCAGCAATCACGGAACCAATCAGCGTTCAAAAGTACGTAATAACTATTGAGGTTTAGCGATCTGAGGTTCGAAAATTATTGGCGATCATGAAGATCAACTCCAAGTCTGCAACGGTGGCACTATTGGTGGTGACAGCTTTTGCTCGGAAATGAACACCTCACCCACGTGCGTCTATTCTGAAATATTATCGCTGATTTCGTTTCAGTAGGTGCCAGAGGTTCCCGAACTTTTCGATTTGTGGCACCCTCTGAAGAATTATAACTGTTTTACGGCACCCAAGCCCATTTCTGTTATGCGTATTAGTACCGCGGGCCTTTCGCTACGCCACTCGCCTCTCGCTGGGCAACCACTTTGGGAACCCTTTCTATAGGCAGCTATCCGAAACCAGATTGGACTCTTTGTAAGTGCGGTGCATTAAAATAAGATTTTTGGTGCAATGCAGGGTTGCCAACTTCTCCGCAAAAATAGAGAAACTCCGCGGCTCCGCAAAGAAGTTCTTTTGCTCCGCGTTTCCCGGCCGAACGTTTTCAAGCTCAAATTTTGCTATTTTATCATAACTAACATGAAATAAGGCAAGTTCAAGTTGTTTATACTCAAAGATTGAAGTAGTGTTTAAATCTGTTTTATCAATTTAAAAATACTTATTTTCATACCAGTGCTTAAAATTATTATTAAAGCTCTAAAACAGTTTCAGATAAGTGGTTTTAGTTACTTTTATTGATTTTTATACGAAATACCAAATGCTTCGCAACAGTTTAAACTGCTCTTCCATGCTCCTCAAATTATGTCTCCAATGTTGGCAACCCTGTGCAATGAGAAACGTAATAATTTAAAAAAGTAAATATCTATGCATGGAATAGGCACTCTTACTTCAACAACGTCTGCTCAATCTGGTATTGAATATGGAAAGACGGTGTCGATTAACCGCTACTGTTAAGGAAGTCTTAATATCCCTTACTGAAGGTTATCTACTTTTTATTCTCTTACCCCAGCTACCAATAGGGAAGTTTCCGATTTTTCAATTTTATTTTTATATGATAGAGTAACATGTATGAACATCATAGGTGAAAAATTTTTTGCGATACGATAAGTAGTTTTTTTTTTTAAATTAATTTTTAAAGTTCAAGCGCTTGTGACGTCAAATGGCATAGGAAGTGACGTCTTGCGCTCTTCCGATAGGGGAGAAGCCGAAGGTCACGCATTCGACTTCGAAGACGAAACGTAAAAGGCTTATCTCCTCGCGTTTCTGGAACATTAAACCTCTCATCCTCTCGGAAATATTCGAATATCATCATTGATGTTACGTGAGGAAGATTATTTAGATTGTGCTTTAACGAAACCGGTCTCCATAGTGTGTTCAAAAGGATTATTGAATTTCTAAAAAATAAAAATATCAGCGCGCTCAAAATGTTCCTAGCGAAAACAAGGGATCTTCGGCGGAAGGCTGCCCATTCGCGCCCTGTGACGTAGGCTCGTGACGTTTCAGAAGAGCGCACTTTTGCGCGTGGATATTTAAAAATTCATTAAAAATCAACCACGATGTTTTAAAATTCGGCGATGGTGAATTTTTTAGTTTTGAGGGTCAATTAACAATATTCAATAGCCAAAATATGAACATTTAATAGGTTGCAACTTCCCTATTTGAAAACAAAGAATAACTATATAAATAGAACGACGTTCGTGAAACGGAAAGAAAAACAAGGAAAACATGCGGTGGGTCTGCGCCTGGTTCGATATTGCATGGGGTGCAAGTTATTTTGCGCTATTATTCTTTCTTTGTCCTTTACTTATACTATCAAAGGGTCTCTGATCAGAATTTCATACTTAAAGTTTCTCACACCAGTATAGAAGAGCATTCGTTAAATATGTTTCACAGAACCAAGATTTTTTTTAAAAAAGAAACTATTTTGGTTGAAAAACTTACTCATTCACACACACACACACAATAATAATAATAATAATAATAATAATAATAATAATAATAATAATAATCTATTTGTGTTTTTCATGTTTCAATTTTTTTTTTTTAAATCTACATCAAAAAATATGGTAATAAAACATTGAATCAATTTTAATGCAAAATTTCTCTTTGTATACTGACTAATGTAATAAGTAGTTTTTCTTCCAATTATTTTTACGATTTATAAGAAAACCCAGTCAGCTACTTGTTTTGAAAACAAAGAATAACTATATAAATAGAACGACGTTCGTGAAAAGGAAAGAAAAACAAGGATAACATGCGGTGGGTGGGGTTGAAGATAAAGAACTTCTCTGTCATGCAAAAATACTTCACGATTTTTTTAAAAACAGCGTAAATTGAGACACAAATGAAAATCACCGATTTATGAAATCCGCAATAAATATAACACTTCTTATTAACTGTCACCGGAGTAGTCAAAGATAGAAGAACGGATTACAAACGCATAACGAAAACGCAGAAGATTTTTAAATCCGTGTTCTGGACCATCGAGCATCACGCAAATGATAGAAAAGGTCCTTGGCCTTTGAAAAGGGCACAAAAACTTTCCCGCTTTATGGAATTCCTGTCTCTCATAATGGATTATACTTATGGTTACGGTTTGTTTCGGTTTGTTTTTGTTTTACTTGGTGTAAAATTCAAAGAAATATGCTTTGAAAGGAAAAGTTGGTAGCATTGGTCAACACCAGAATGCAGTTACGTATTTGGGATCACGTTTAAGAATATTCGCTGGTAATTAATTCGGTAACTAACGTTCACAAAGCAAAACAAAAAGTGTTTTGCAGATTCTGCACAAAAGAAAGACTGATTAAAAGATCTTTACCACTGGTTTATTTTTCTTTTTAAGCTAAATTTAATTGTGTAGTTGAATTCTCAAAATACTTTTTGGGTGATTTTCAAAAAATAAGTTAAAAAGCATGGTAACTGGCTGACATGTAGTTTCCATTAATGGGAGTCAGTAACCATGCTATAACTATTTTTAAAGAATTATCCAAAAAGTATTTTGGAAACTCAATCCGACCATTAAATTCAGCTTAAAAAGAATAAAAAAACAAAGTTAAATATCTTTCGAATAATGAAATTCGTTGCGCAAGTCTAGTATTTATTACTTTGAAGATGAACCGAGTCACACAAATGAAAAAAGTTCATATGAAGAAGCCTATAAAAACCATTTCCAACTCGGCTAAATATTTTGACAATACTTTTACTTTATGCCTTATCTCAAACAAAATGAAAGCTGCTGCTGGATGGGGGGAGGGGGTGGAAGTACATAAGGTGCTTCTTAATGCAGACCCGACCCGCTAAAAAAGGGCGAATTATTTGGTTTTTAGATAAAAACTAACAGCATCTAATACAACTCATGAAAAGAAAATGAAAACAAAACTTGGAGAAATAAACTTGACATAACAATTTTTGAAAAAATTATTTTCAGTCGTTTACTAAAACTTATTCTGAACCAGGATAGTATCAACCTATTGTATTTAATTTTTCAAGGATTGAAAATAACTGGACTAGGAATAACAAAACAAATTACATCAACGTTTTGCTACAGCCAGTATTTTTTTTTTTTTTTTAATTTTCAGTGTAGTTATGATTCAGTAATATTGATATTTGTAATTAATGAAATTTCATAAACAGGCTAATAATGCGAACTTAATAACCGATATATATATATATATATATATATATATATATATATATATATATATATATATATATATATATATATATATATATATATATATATATATATATATATATATATATATATATATATATATATATATATATATATATATATATATATATTTATTTATTTATTTATTTAAAAAAAAGTTATGTTATGCAAAGATGCATTTTTTTTTTCAATCTCAATCTGGCCTCATGCTTTAAACTAATTCTCTCTCTTACTATACCACAGCTCGTGCATTTATCAAATTATTATCAGGATTCAACAAGTTCTTTAAAATATTTAAAGGCTGTTTATCTCCTTAGCAACGTATTATTTAAAGTTTAAACAAATAAAAAAACATCCGGATCTTTTACGCACTCATAGAGCTGCAATGTAACTTTTTTTCCAAATCCGCCAAACATATTTCCATTTTCCATGTAACGCAAAATAAAAACGTACTGGAAAAAAAAATCGAATGATTCCATTAAAGCGCGTTTTAATGGAGAGTCACCAAAAAAAGATAATATTTTGTAGCAAGCAGCTAATATACAGTATCAGTAAACCCTTCTAAAAGAACATGCAAGAGCTTAACAGAAAATATTTAGAAAAACTTCTTTCAAACGTTAACTTTATTAATCTTATTTTAAACCACGATTGTATCAACGTATTGCATTTAATTGTTACATGATTGAAATCAATAGGGAATAACTAAACTGGTAGTCCGTAAATTTTTAGTTAGTGACAAAGAAACGGTGTATAGTAACGTTGATATTTGAAATTAAAATTCAAAAAATAGATTAATAAAGGAAACTTTAAAACTAACGAGTTTTAAAAAACCAAAAAGCTCCATTACGCAAAGACACATTTTTGCTTTTCCCAATCTCAATCTGGCCTTATGCCATACCAATTTCCTCGCTTACTTAATAGCCTCATGCAGCTATCAAAATAGTAGCAAAGGTTCAACAAGTTCTTTCAAATAATTAAAGGGTATTTATCTCTTCGACGGCGTATAATTTGAAGTTTAAACAAGTAAAATAACATCCGGGTCTTTTACGCACTCACAGTGCAGCAATGTAACTTAATAACCCCAGACTTTTAAATTCGAAAACACCTTTTGATAACCTCCTCCTTCGTACATCCCGCAAACGTTAAGTAAACAGTCTTCCAGCGGAGAAGCTCCGGTAATATCTCGAACTATTAAGCTGGGGACAACACCACATTAGCAAACATTAATTAATCCGATATGCTTTTCATAAAGTCTTTACGGTTGGTCGACTTCCTACGGTTCTTTTTTCTTACGCAATACGTTTCTTCACTAGATATCTGCGTTCGTGCCATCTATTGTTAGCGATGCATTTTTTCCCCCAAAATCCCCGTGTTATTTATTGTAATTTTTGGGGCCCTTTTGTTTTGGAATGTTTCTCGGCTTCTGGTGGAGGTTTAAAATTGCTGAGAAGATTTCAAGAGAAATGGGAAGTTCGTAAAATGAGAAACTTTTTAGTTTTCCTCTGTTTGCGGTTTGTATTCGAGAATTCAGTAGTAATTCGGTCGTATTTAAATATGATTTGCTTTTCTAGCGATTGAGTGTTTCGTGTTATGATCCGGGAGATGCTACTGGTGCCGGAACGCCGTTCCGGTATTACTTTTTTGTGAAATACAGTGAAATCCCGTTACAACGAATACCAATACAACGAAACATTCGTTTCAGCGAAGTCCATTTTCAGTTCAGATTTAATTGCCATTACACTGCTTGAACTCCATTACAGCGAATAAAATTTGCTGTAACTTGAAGTTCTTTGTTACAAGATTTCACTGTATTTGTTTTTCAGATAAATTTGTTTTAATCTACTAGTAGGTTATGCCCTATTTTAACATTTTTTTTTTTTTTTTTTTTTTTGCGCTTTATTACTTTTCTTAGAGGCTCATTGCTCCAAAACGAAAGCACTGGTCGTACTTAACTTGTTTGTTTACACATTGAAACAAATGTGCATTTTTCTCAGTTTTCCGCGCGGAAATAAGCTAGATTCATAGTCTGCTATAACCAGTGCTGTAGCTGGGATGGGGAGGGGGGGGGGGGGGGGCATTGTCACCCGGAACATTTGGTTTTTAATAGTAAAAACAATGCAAATGTAATGTGCATTGCTTTCAAATCACTTTTTCTTTTGGTGAATCCCCCCAAGCCCCAAGGTGAGTTGGCCCCAAATGTATTTTTCCAACTGCAGCACTGGAAATAATGTAAAATCAACAGTTCCAGTTGCGAAAATTATTTGTGGGATTGTAGAAAAGCCAACCATGTTCAAGAAGCATACGTCCAAATCCGTTAGGCTTGTTACCTGTGGACATTTCAGTTTACTTAAAGATGAAACTGTGCGTCTGCCATTGTAGATTCTCATTTAATGCTGGTTAAAATCTGTGTTCTCGAAAAGCAGGAAATTTTACAAATGTACTTAATCTAGTTTATTACGAGCAATGGCTCATCCGAACAAATTGGTGGATTTTGACAGTTCATATTGAACGAGTTCAACTGGAATTCCATTTATACAGACTCTGATACGGCGGGATTTTGCTGCTGGTTTTTGTCACGCCAGATGCTTTATTAATTCGACGTATCATATTAATAAAAAAGAAATAATTTAAGCGGTGAAATTCAAGTAGTTTCTGGGAAACAGTTTAAAAAAAAAAGTTACAAAAATGGCAATCGTTTAAACCGGTTCCACGAGAAACTAATTAGCAAATGACAGGTTTAAAATTAACCAATAAGCACACTTTCGCTGCTGTCCATTGTTAAGCGACAAACACTTGATGCTCATTTCTGATTTATTTACGGCCGTTTATTTTTATTTTCTTTCCCCCTCTCGGCATCATTGTATATCATGTGTATCTCTTTAGTGAAAGCCAGAGCTCGCGCTTCGCTGCCCATGCGCGTCGACTTATGGGCAAGCAGTGCGCATCACTTATTAGAGATGTAAATGCGTGTAAGGGGGATCTTTTTCACTTCCTGGGTTGTCACCAGGTTTATTTTCTCGTTAGGCTGGCTCATTAATACGTTGATCAGCTGTACTAAGGATGTAATTTAGTTTTTGTACAAACATTGCATTTGTTTTTGTTCGCTTCCTTGGCTGTTTTTTTTTTTTTTTTTTTTTGAAATGGATTGAGATTTGTACTAAATTTTGCGGACGCTTTTTTCACCTTTTATTTTTAGCTCAATTTGCTGAAGAGGAACTGCAAGAGAAGTTTACCCAAATGGATTAACGAAATTATAAGGTTGAATATTACATAATGGAATACATCTATACATTCAGCCCTCTCCAAAGTGATATAATCGTTCAAGATTACTGCCCTTGCTACCTTGTGTCTTTACTTTAAACGTTTTTATTCTGTTCAAAGCTCTCGTATTCAGTTTGTAGTTCCCAGAGTTAATTTCTTTCATCAATTTTATTTGCGCCAAAACTGTAAACTTAGTCTGTGTTTCAGTGCAATTATCCAAATTTCAGAAGCATTTCATTGTTTGGGTTCCGAATTTTCTTTTTCTTCTTTCATTTCTAGTTTAGTTCTTGATGTGGCATTTGGTGCAACGTTGTTATTTTATTTTGTTTATTTATTTATTTATTTAATTATTTATTTATTTATTTTGAGCAGTGTATATTACCTGCGATTAATCATGTTTAATTTTCACTAGAGTCACCTGTTAGGTTTTTCTAAGATGAAAACTAAGAAAACTAACGATTCAAGAGATCACGGCACTTTTTTTGAACTAAAAAACTGATTTTTGAACATGAAATCTTCTTTCGATAAATCGTTCAGTTACCATACATCAGACCCCGAACAAGTTACTCAACTCAAAAATTTGAAAATAAACTAATTTTTGATTTAAAATCGAAATTTAGTGCTTTTTCTTACCACAAAAATTACACAAAGTTCAGATAACTGATGCTTGGTGGTGAAAAACGATACAATCAATAGTGACGCGTCATTGAAATTTCATAATTTAGAAGAAAAAATTGAAATTTTAAATATATACCACAAATTAAGATTAAAAAACCAACCAGAAAACATAGTGTCACAAAAGTTTTGTGGATATTATCCTCATATAATAGCGAATTCACTGATCAAGTAATGCTATGACGTCATCAACAATCAAACTCGCGCCATAGCATGATAATTTGATAATATTTTTTGGTAATGTTTGACATGAAGGGAAAAGCTTTATTTTGACGAGGCTGAACTGTATCCGGTAACTTAACTGTTTTACTGGTAAGACTAATTTTAGGAGAATGAAAAAAGGAAAAAGAGGTCAACATTATCTACTGGGGTTTCAGATTAATCCCCTGGAGTTAGGGTTAACATTTCAACAGTCAAAATATCACCAGACAGGCAATTGCTTCGTTCAAATGTAGAAACAATTTTAATCCGTCATACCCTGACGGACGATTTTCTAGTATGAAATACTTGAGAATAAATCTGCAAAAAGTGGTTTTGCGGAAAACCTTGCCTTCTCCAATTCCGATTTTTTAAATAAATTGGGTCACTTTGTTACTTGGGTGCTATATGTGCATATTCCTTGGTACTGCACAGTGAAAATATCCTTAACAAAGCCAATAAAAAGGCAGCTGCTTTAAGCGGCAAAAGGAGCAACCTAACAAGCAACCACCTCCTAAAAATCGCTTAATTTACAGCCAGACGCGTAAAAGCTGTTGCCACAAGAACACCCCATAAAATTACAACCTCCTCCTTTTAATCCACTCATTGAATCATCCGCCAGGCCTGCTCACAACAATGACGTCAGCCGGATTAAAGTTCGATTTTTGGCAACGAGTAAATCAGAAAACTGGGGGGTGCCGTAGAACGAGCAGAAGGGAAGCATGGAGGAGGATTAGGGCTTTTTAATCTCCCCAAGATCGTATTTTTGCGGTTCTGGCAAGACGAGAGATAAAAATGAAGGTTTTCGAGAAAGCTACGGGTGGTGAGTAGAGTGGAGATGTTTTAAATCCCGAATCGCACCTCCTCAAACTCGTAAAATTAATGGAGGAGATGTGAAGTTCAAAAGTGTCGACCCTGGTTTAAAGGTTTTTGAAAGAATGAATTTAAAATGAAGAATCGATACCTTTTCCTCCCACCGCAGGAAGACTATAAAAATAAGATTTAGCTAACTGTCAACAGTTTTTTTTATTTGCACCCTGTTTTAAAACAGGGTACATTGTAATAAGTTGAACATGAAACTGCCGTCTCTATTATCGTGGGAAATCATACGAATCGGATTACAAGGAAATAATAGTAAGACGCTAGATGTCATCAAGACTATGTAAACTTTCGTAACTCTAGTAAAAATACAAATGCAATTTATTCGCCCTAGAGTTACGAAAGTTGGTGAAAGTTTCGTAACTTTAGTGCGAATAAATTTCATCTTTCCGTACGGTCGCAATAGCTTGATCAGTCAGTCAAAAGTAATGACCAGAACAAATATAAAAAACTGAATGACATTCCATGAACATTGACTGAATATTTTCTGAAGAGGAGTTCATTAATTAATTGCGGTGATATTAATTAATTTACCATTGACAATGCCAATATTACTGCTCCATCTTTGATTTTTTCAAGATTTTGTATTTTTAATGTTTTGAAACGCGGAGAATAATCTTTCATAAAGAAAGACAAAAGTCACTCCGTTGGTTCTCCCTTTCTACTAACTTTTATGATGTATTCAACAAGTAGGAGTCACATGAAGATATCATAGAAAATCCGGTTCTATATGAACAACGTTTTGATTATTCTTGTGTATGTTTTGATCTTTCCAGAATATAGATCGAAATGTAACTTAGTATCCCACATGAGTACACTTAATAAACGCATGGAATGTAACCTAGCTCCATGTAAGGGAGGTAAGTTACTTTTCATACTCATTTTAAAATGGAATAATTCATTTACAGCATGTCTTTAGTATTCTAATTGCTTTTGGTTAAATGTAATCTTAAGTATTATTTAAAAAGTTAAATTTCGTTTTTTTTTTTGTTATTAAACTCTCTCTCTCTCTCTTTCTCTCTCTCTCTCTCTCTCTCTCTCTCTCTCTATATATATATATATATATATATATATATATATATATATATATATATATATATATATATATATATATTATTTCGCATAATTTATTTCGTCTCATTGAAAGGAATGGTAACAAAACTGTCTCGAAACTAACAAGTCAGCGTTATCTTTCCTTTTCTTCTCTTAATTTGAGTTTTGTTATCATTACTTAATACATTACAGTATAAACCCTGATTTTATAAAAAATGTAAATATTGTAGTAAATTCTTGTTAGCCTAAAAAAATGAATTTGACAATAAAAAGTCCATGCAACTTAAGAACAAAAATAGGATGAATAAATTAAATCACAAGCATTGAAATCGCGTAATAGAAGTTATCTCTTCGTTAGGTGTCTAACTAGCCAAAAGACAGTTTCATGTTTTTCAAATCGCCCGATTCTGTTGTGTCCGGAAATTGAGATGGAAACATGTCATAAAAATGTGGTAGTTTGATTGCTACAGAATCCCGAGTAAACTGAGCTTTTCAGATGTTTTCTCGTATTTTTCATTGTTAAAACCCGGATCTAGGCGTGAAGAACTAACGTAGAAACTGCATTCGGACAAAGGCGTAGGTGTGTGAAAATGCATCATAGGCGGAGTAAGACTAAAATTAGTTTGCCGCAAAGCAACAGCATCATGTTTTGAAACACCCATCTGTCCAGTGAAACGAGTTTAGTCAAGGTAAACAGTTTGAATTATAAAGCGATTAAGAAACGTTTTAGCTATTAGTATAGGCAGCAACGGGGTACTTTTTTATTTTACTTTTTTAAAGTTTCTATAATTTAGTACGTATAAGTTATTTCCCTTAAAAGTCCCTGCTGTGATGAATATTTAACTTTTCTTAGGTTTTTATTCAAAATTTCGTCACTTTATTACTATTAATACTAGAAACTCGCCCATCAAGGTATGTCGGGTAAAAATTGCTTTTGCATTTGAACAAAGCAATTGCCTGTTTGGTGATATTTTGATAGTTGAAATTTTAACCCTAACTCCAGTGGATTAACCCTAAACTCCAGTAGATAGCGCTAATTGTTTGAAACTTTTTTGGTTTCTCCATTCTCCTAAAATGACAGTCTTACCAGTAAAACAGTTAAGTGGCCGGATCCAGTTCAGCCTCGTTAAAATAAAGCATTTCCCTGCATGTCAAACATTACCAAAAAATATTATCATATTATCATGCCGTGGCGCGAGTAGTTTCATTATATATATATATATATATATATATATATATATATATATATATATATATATATATATATATATATATATATATATATATATATATATATATATGATTGATCTTTTTATAGATTGTTTTGTACGGAAAATATAAGGGTAACTTGTTTACTTATACTTTATGTATTTTAGGGTTGAATTAAAATACATTAAAAATTTTGTCGGTAAATACTTGTCAATGATTATAATTAACTGAAAAAACAAATAACTTCTTGTGGAAAATCTTTTTCGTGTGACTTTTTAAATAAAGAACGGAAGCGATATTTTGTAAATAGATGAACTCTCAAACTATATTTCATCTTTTCTATCGTGGAATAACCAGGGTTACGCAACCAGGGTAAAAATAAAACCAATTCTTTTATTGTTATTAAATAGAAACTTTATGTAGTGTAGGAGAAGTCTCTTGTTAAATGCAATACTAGAGAACCTTTTAAAATATTCTGCAAAACACAAAATTAAGTTTTTTAAAGAATTTCGGATACGCGATTTTTTTCTAATAGCTGAGTACATAAAAACTGCAGTTCATTGAAAGACATTGAATGTGTTAACGCTACAAGAAGTAAAAATAACCCACAAGAATAGAAAAAACAACTGGAAAAATTGTCCTTCCGAAAAAGAACAACCTACAAAAATCACAACCGTAAAAATGAACTTTACGAAAATTGCAATTTTTAATACTGTATCCTTGAAGGTAAACCAACTTAAAAAGGAAGAATTTCTTTACAGACTTTAGAATTCAGGAATTTGTACTTCTAAGTGTTTTTAAGTAAAATTTTATTTTTAATTCAGCAAACGATACGCTTTTGCTTGCTCTCAAGGTCAAAACAAACAAATAAATAAACGAAACTAAAAAAAAAAAATTAACATACAAAACAGCATAAAAATATCGAAACTAATTTTTAACCTTCTTGCTTTTTGACACGGAATTAGACCGAACAGTAACATTTGACCATTTACCCTCATGAAAGAAAGTCACTCTTTGACCCCCTGTTGCCATAGCGACACAGCCTTGCAAACACTCCGCTTCGTCACGTGGTTTGGAGAAGAAGCAAATCGGGGGATAGTCCCCGATCACTTCTTTTTTTTTATATTTATTTATTGAGTCTTTTTCTTTTATTTTACTACTATTATTTAAGCAACGATTGCTGCTGCGGTGTTCAGCATCACTGACATTGACTCAACCGCTAAGAATTCCCTTTTGCACCGCACGACATTCCTGTCGCGGAGGATCAACGCTTCCTCCCCTTCTCTCGCAACCGACCTTTTCCTTCTTTTTGTTCTATTTTAGTATGAATGACAAACCCCAGCACTACACAGCCATTGCTGCCCACTAAAAAGTTAATGAAGTAGTTGCAAAACAAAAATGAACAAAAGAGTTTTAAAAAAAAAGATTTACGTTTGTAAAATAAGAAAAGACAACGTCAAAAGCACAAATTGCAGATTACTAGACACGTGTTTCGGCGTTAAAAGGAACGCCTTTCAAAGCAAACAAATAAGCGAATGGATTTTTCTTATATTACTTTTTATGCACGAAGGCATTTATTTAACTTATTTACACTCATGTCTAACACATAGAATTTTTTTGCAATCACGGGCTGTTGCCAGTTTTTCAAACATTTCTCTTTAGTTAAAACGTTCTTTATTCCATTTTACAAATTTTTAAGATTTATATTTCATTGCTTCACGTTCTAAAAGTTGTAGTTTTTCATAATTTCAGACTATATTTTCAATTTTTACTCACCCTAAATATCACACGAAAATAACTTTAATAAATCGCGATCAAACCACTTTAAAAGCTATACAGTAACACACAAAGCAAACACCAACATAAGAATTAATCTGGACAGTAAGGAATGCTCACAATTGTGTTTTTAAATAACAAATACTGTTTAAAATTGTAAAATGGAAACCTATTCATTTTTGACAATATGAAATTGTGTAAAAACTATTAGTGTATTGAGGCGTACATTAGTTTAAATATTTTACTGGTTTAACTATGCTTACAACTAGGTAAAACTGGTAGAGGTAAAAACTGAAGAGTGGACTGTAGAACCTTCTTCCTGTTTCCCCTAGAACGTAGGCCGGAAAGACTTTTACAGAGATTGAATTTGAAATGTCGCCAATGGTTTAACATTACCGTTTTCCACGGAATGGCCCTGCTACATGAACCTAGACGGATATCGCCAAGGCGACAATTGGTTTTGAGTACCTTTTTTGGTGCTAAATTCTAAAAAGATATCGCCAAATGTTTGTTAATTTCTGGACCATTCCCGAAATTCTTGCAGTGTGTTTCGGCGGTCGTAAAACAATGAAAGGATGATTGAATTTTGGTTTGAAATCAAGATGAATTAGCAAATGTAACCTTTACGGTTGATATTATTTTACTGCGACACAGCCGTTTTAAAAATACAAGTAGAATCGCAGAAATCTTATCATTATAATACATTTTCAATTTAATACCATTCCTTAAATTGAAAAAATTATGATTTAAAATAAGTTTAAAAAAGCATTTAAACTTTAGAAAAATTATGAACATCGTAAAATTCTTTCTAGTAAGTATATAATTAAATCTTTCGCTTAACTCAAGACATGCAGGAAATTCGAACCCTTGAGTAAGTTTATCCATGTTATAGTAGACTTAATGTAAAAGTCATTAAAACAAATAATCCGACAACATATAGTACTAGTTATCAAAACATTGAGTGTAGAATTTTAAGAAGTGAAAAGTGAATAATACAATTAATTTACATTACATTAATCACTGAACCTGCCGTTTCAATTTGTATCATAGAAAAACCATCATATTTCAGCCATATAAAACAATTAACAAATAAAATCATTACAATTAGCGACATTTTGACTAAACCAGTGGAATCCAAAAAAAGAAAAGGAAGAAAAAAAAAGGAAAGAAAAGAAATGAAAGAAAGAAGGAAAAGAAAAAGGAAAGTAAAATCAAATTTGTTGTTTAACCAAAGCGTGACGAATTGCGAGCCAATTTTGAATCATTTTCAGAATCATGTCAATCAAAATCTACACTGCGGAAATTTGACAGGATTTTTACTTCAGCGACAATGATGCATCAAGTGTAAGGGTGTGTCTGTTAGGGAAGAAAAGTAATACGAAAAAGTAAAAGATTGAAATACAATGGGCCCCGTTTAACATGAATAAGTGAACATGAATATGTATCTTCATGACATTTTATTAACATAAGCCTCACTTGACGTTCAGCCATCTTTAAAAACCAGTTTCCAAGGCAAAATACAGACTAAAGACCATGTTGTCCTTTAATCACATTGAGGTTCGTCCTTAATAAGTCACTACTTTGAAAGACTTACCCAATCATATTATCTAGGGGTGTCCACGAGGGAGGGAGAGGGGGGGGGGCTCCATGGCACAGACTGCGGAATTGAAATTTTTAGGGGGTGAAGGGGGATGAATTTGATTTTGTGTTCTCAATTTTTGGGGGAGGGTTCCCCTTCTGAGGGAAATCCCTGGCATTCAAGAAGATGGCCATTGCCGTTGAGAGAGAGCGATAGTTGCCACTGTTAAGTACCTTGTACTTTTACGAGAGACATGCTTCATGTTTTCAAGTAAAAATTAAAGTTTCCAGTTCCTTCCATAGCGGATTTTTTAAAAATTCCTTTATTTCAATTTATTAGTATTTTTGTGAGAAAGATTTTATGAAAGTTAAGATATGAACGGTACTTTTGAGTCGATAGTTAAAAGAAAACTTTCATTTCATAAAAACCAGATACCAAAACAAATTCCGTTTTTTTTCAGGTCAGGAATAATTGCTTCCTTTACAGAAAAGAAATGACTAATTAAAGAAATAAAATCTTCATCACTCAACGTTCATTTATTTTAAGCATGTAATTCATTAATTGCAGGAAATAGTCGATTTATTATGAATAAACCAAGGCATGAAAAAGAAGTAACAAACCATTGCCAATTTCCTGCAACAAAGATTCAAAAAAAAAAAAAATAAATAAATAAATAAATAAATAAACCAACGGAATATGAGGTAAGACTTCTCATGGTGGCAACAGATGGTCATCATCAACGTACTGATAAGAGAAATAGATATGTTTGACGTGGAATAATAAGTTCTCTTCAGCAGATGAGGCTTAGATAAGAGCACAGCGGGTACAGTTGAAGTATGTTCCTCATTTTGTACTGGTATCTCTGAGGAGTTGGACATAATCTGATAAATGCAATAACTGTCTTCCAGTGTAAGGGATTTAAGTGACGACTTCTTGTTATGCAGTAATATGACACAATTTAAGATATCAGTGTTTACTGCAGCCTTCGGTCTAATCTATGACTCTTATTCATGTTTCAATCTCGGCGGGATTAAGTATTACTTTCTTCTAATAGATGAATATACTACTTTAAAGTTGACCTTTTTTTCTTTTTGTGTTTGAAAGAATTTCTTTTAGAACATAAGCACAGATTACGAAATATTGAGGAAAAAAGAAAGGGAGCCGAATAACCACTCCCTGGTGTTACTTTTCTTGTAAAAGACTTTTTGCAGTTTATTGTAGATAGTCATTTCAGTTTTTGGATGCTGTAGCACTCTGTTTGATATTTGCTTGCAGTTCTGTCTCAGCTCCTGGTATGGAGAGGTATTTAAATAGCAAATATTCAAGTTTTAACTTTTATTTTTTCGAGATGGTACTGAGTCGCTTGTGTTGAAGTATTTTTGGCTACCAGTGGAGGATACAGCCTTTATATGAGGTTTTCTACACCTTCAGCTTTGTGATGGCTACTTCAGACTAATGAGCCCAAGGTAAGGGTGAAATTGTCGTGTCTGGATGCTGTAACAAGTTGTTCAATGGTCAGTATGTGCTAGCATTCCTGCCTTAGGTACGGCAAAGGGGCGGTTACTTGTAGGACTCGACCAATGCATCGGCCTGGCCGATGCATCGGCGCCGATGGTTCAATAATTTAGCCATCGGCATCGGCCGCCGATGCTAACTTGCAGGAAACATCGGCCCATCGGCCTTAAAAAATATCGAAAAGCCGATGGAATTGGCCGATGTTTTTGAAAAAAAAAAGGACCTTTGTTGTTTTACTTTTCAATACAAAGTAAATTGAGTTACCGTTTTCATATAAAATCGTTTACTTAAATTTCAGTATGAATTTCTATTTTAGTCACCCCTGAAAGAGTTTTTAATACTGCATTCAGGTACCGAACAAGTTAATTGTTGCGTTGTTTCTTGCAGCTGGATGTACGTATGTACCTCTCATAAGTCATAACTCAAAAATGGTAAGCTGTAGAATGCTAAATTTTCGCATGTGGGGTGTGCGTGCGTTCCAGTTGTGCACTTCCCTTTTTGTTTTCGATCGGGTGTTCTAAAAAGCCAATTTACTTATTTTTTGTGGCTATTAATTACTTACTTCAATGCAAAACTAATTTAGCGTCTCAGACTGACGATCATTTGGTGATATTTTGCCGCATTGGAGACCATGGAAACAAATATGAGATGGCGAAACCGGTTTTGTTTCATTTTGTTAGATTCCCGTTGAACCGAGGGTAATTTTTAATTTTTCGATATTTGTAATTTGAATCACAGTATTGCAGTTTTTTCTGTATCGCTTCGGCGGAGCTACAAGTTTGAGGCCCGTCGAAATACATTCTGGGGCCCTATTTCTCTATCACAGAAGTTGTAAAATATTTATCATAGGCATTTTTGTAATTCCTACGGTGCCCCTATGGTTATGGGACCTCTCGCGCAATTGCAACATTTGCTATATTATAAATCCGCCACTGCACATCAAAACAAACTCGAGTGCAAGTATTAAAAGGGTTTTTCTGCTCAATGTTTATGATTATTTTGAACCCTATTTTTTACGACTATTTTTTGTATTTCCGAGAACACTTACGTGCCCCTCCTCCCACTCCCTCAATTTCTGAAACTAAACTCTAGTTGTACTTCTGAGTTGTTTAAAACTAATACCATTCATAAAATTAGAGATTTTTTTTTTTCAAGCTTTATCTATTGTTTAGGAAGAATTTCGAGCATTAATGTAAGAAACTGGTTAAAGACGTTTTGAATGGAGATATAATTCGGAAATCAAAGGGACTTTTGAATTTTTTCTTCGGAAGTGCTGAAGTAGATTCAGAAACTCTTCCGAAGCGTTGATGGTAGCGGTTCTGTACTATAAAAAGGGGGCCGAAGTTGGGCCAAAGTTTAATGTTGTGAATTACTCCAAAATCGGAGGTTGACCCCCCTAACCCACCCTTGTCGTTTCAAGGATTTCTTTAATATTTAACGATAATCTATTTTGATCAAGAAATGTCATTTTGCATATTTCTTAACTTGTTTCACCTATATTTCGTAATGAGACATCTTTTTTGCATCATTTATAGCGATCGATTTTTTTCTGTTCTAAGTAAATATTTTTATGTATTTATGTAAAATCAATGAATAAGTTATTTTTGTTTTCATCATATTTTTAATAATATGTTGTAGAAAAATTTCAAGGATTTTCTATTATGCATTTTTTTTTTAATTTCAGAAAATTATTGTTAAATTGAAAAATTTAATTTGAACTTGTGTCTAGTGCTTCAAAAAAGATTAAACAATCAAATTGTTCAATATTACGTGTGCAAACATCAGATCAAGTACTATATGTATTCAGTGATTAACTTGGTGTAAATATTGAGTTTGTTTATTTTGGCTGCGTTTTAAGAACCTCGCTCTTTTCATGGCTATTTTTTTTTTCCGTAAAATTTGTGTCACAGTTATAGCTTTTATGAAAAATGCAAACTTTTCTGTTCATAAACTTTAAATAAGTATAAAAATATTCCTGTTATTTGTTTGTCATATCAGAGTATTGACCAATCGAACAGTGCATCCTCAACATGAAAGTCGACTTCTTCCCCACGATGAAGTTAAAGCAGCAGCGCAAGAAGCCTTACAGGAGGTTGCGATAAATGTCTTCCAGGAGTCCTTCTAAAAGCTATACGAACGTTGGCATAAGTGCATAGTCGTTCAAGGTGACTATTTTGTAGATATATGTACTTCGGTAGTGTGAACTATTCAGGGTAAGGTTTTATACAACTTGTCCTCGAACTCTTAGAACATACTACGTGCGTATGAGTTTTCAACTTACTATTTCATTACGTTTTTGAGTGACGCAAGTTTTCCCGCATTAAGACATCACAAAATAATTTGCGATTATTAACTAAGGAGGTGTTCAAAATGGATATTTTGGCCATCTATATGTTCTTAGGTACATATGCATGTACACATGTGCCGAAAAAACTGGTGAAATTTAAATTGGGTAATCGTAAAATAGAAATTTAGATCGAAACCTGATTTTTTTTTTTTTTTTTTTTTGTGAGTACAATTTCTTATTCGGAGCAAGGAAGCAAAGTGAAAAGAATTAATGATCCTTTAAATCCTTGACAATCTTATCAATTTATTTCTGTTAGATTTTCTTTTTTTCTTTCTTTCTTTCTTTCTTTCTTTTTTTTTTTTTTTTTTGCCATCGGCCTATGGCATCGGCCATCGGCCATCGGCAATCGGCCATTTGGAGGAAAACAACCGGCAATCGGCCATCGGCCATCTTTGAGCAATCGGCCAACAATCGGCATCGGCCCATCGGCCAAAAAATGCCATCGGTCGAGCCCTAGTTACTTGTAGCTATTCTTTGTGCTTTAAAGTTGAAATTCAGTGAAAAGACCAAATTCCCGTGGCGCAAAAGGGATTTGAAAATATTTTCAATGTTTTTGTATGGCTCGATTTCTTCTTTAACTACATTCATTGGACCTTATTGGTGGTATTTTTTGAAGTGACTAAAATAATTTGGAGTCAATAGATCGAAAAAAACAAAAGTTCATAAAATAAATTTTTAAAGTTATTTTGAGAAAAAGATTTGTAAACATAAGTAATGTTAGGAAATATCAAAAAAATTTGTATCATGGAAATAAATTTATTAAGCTGATGAAATCAAAAAAGTACCTTTTAAAGGCACTTTTCAAGAAGGTAATTTTCTTTTTCTAATCAATATAACTCGTCCAAAATTTCTGAACAAGGCATATCGCTTTTACTACAGAATTTTACATTACGTACGATTTATGACACAATTCCTTTCTCATATTTTCCTACAAATGATTTCTTTTTAATGAAAGTGAAAAAAAAACAGTATTTAACTTAAAATGTGCTTTTTTTTAAATTTAGAATGAAAACGTTACGTTTACTAAGCTTGTAATAAAATAAATAGATTATCATATACTAAATTCAATTTAAAATTCCACGAGATATAATTCCACATCGGCATTCATAATTCAGTTGATTCTTTTTATACATTTCTTTTAGTTTCGGACAAAAGACAAGATGGATGTTTCTTATGTGACATGTAGCCAGAGCTTCGTACCGAAACCGAACCGAAAACAGAAAAAAAAACCCTTCTTTTGGTCGGAACGAAAACCGGAACTGAACAGAAAAAAAAATTGGTTTATTTCGTTTCGATATATTTTTAGTCTTTGTTTTTTACTGTAGTCAATTTATCAGGATTTTCTAATTTAACTTAAACCATAAATAAAAAAAGCAAAATTTTCTAAATATTGATAGACTTATATTTTTTGTTCATGACAGAATTATATTCTTAAAACAAAAAAGAATTTACATAAAAAACATTATTCCATTCAGAACTGAACCGAAAACTGAAAACCGAAACTTTTGGTGGAACGAAAACTGGAACTGAATCGATATATATCTTTTTTTTTTTTGGTTGAACCGGAGCGGAAATAAATACTTGACTTTAATGTTAGTTCTTCTAATTAAGGACATGTTTTCAGCAAGGCTTTGTGTAGACCTTCAATTGCATTTATTAAATTTAAAAGGCAATTATGCGACAAGTATTACTTTTTCACAGTAATGGATATATTTAGAAATCATATTACCAAAAATACAGGCGCATTTTGTTATTTACTCCAGTCATTTAAACCATTTTAGGGCATGTCCATGAAACTAGGGACACCACAGTAAAAAAAAAAAATAAATTAAAAAACCTTCATTGTATCAGTAATATTTTTTTTCTTTAATATGAGGTAGAAAAGACTTTTTATAAAAACTATGCGAAAAAAGTTATAAACACATTTTTTGTAAGTTTTATAGGAAAATTTTGACAACAGTACTCAGTGCCCATGCGTCGTTGCATTAACGATTCTAAAAGTTAATCTTTGTTTTTCACTTAGGAAATTAATTGCTATGTCTACAATCTTATTTTTTTTATTGAAATGTGGTTGATCTAGGAAGAGATTAGACCAATAAAGAAACTTTAAACAGTTATAATTGTCTTGTAGCAAATAGTTTTAAACTAGGCCTCATACTAATGTAACATCAGTCACAAAATTGTATAAAAGTTTGCATTGCTTAAACAAAAACAAATCCAAGTTTATAAAAAGTCATATTCTCTTCATTTATGATGATATCTTTAATATTAATCCCTTAAATATTTAGAAATAGTTGAATTTAATTATTTAAAACTTATTTAAAATATGTAACATCAGTCACATTTCTCTTTTCGTTAATAAACCTCAAACAAATTGCACAAATAGCATTGACTGCCGCAGAAAGGCAAAAAAAAAGGGGGGGGGCGATATAAATTAAGAAATGAAGGAAAACATGAAAATTACAAAATGTAAAACAAAGTAGAAGATGAAAAGAGCGGATGATAAAAAAAAAATAAAGTAATTTTTAAAAACCTACACTCTTAATTCAAAAGAGCGAAAAAATAACTCTTAAAAAGAGTGAAATCTATTGCGGGTGCATTCATTCTTTCTGAGTGCTAGCTTTATCGAAAAAAGACGCTTTACGAAAAAACCAAGACTAAAACTTTTCTTTATTCGCGTGAAATTCGGAAACACTCCGTTGATGAGCGAAATATAAAAACATTCTTTAAAAGAAGGACTCAAAAACATTTTCATTGGTTCGATTCTGTCACGTGATTTTGTTTAGGGAGAATCTTCTATCCCTCCACGTTAGGCTTACCCAACGTTGGTCGCGAGTAACAAGTGGATGTCGCATTCTAAATGTCTTCATTTAATGAATTTAAACAATATTTGTTGCCGAATGAGGTTTCTGAAGAAAGTGCACAAAAGCTGCATGGTAAGTGCGAAGAATTTTCTTTTTTATTAAAACTTGTAACTGTTAATATTTCTTGAACTGCTCGTATATCATTACAAATCATCCACGTGCAATCTTACGGCGAACTTTTTGTAACTTTTTCTTCCAAATGAATGAAACTTTCATCAACAATTTTATTTCGATCATCGAATCAAAAATATGACATTTGAAACAGTCGTTACCATCTTTGGTGTGTGTGTACTGTATATATATTTTAGGCAGGTGTTACAGATCCGACCATGCGCAAATCTATAGGTCGGATACCGAATCCGCTCCCGATGGTCAGAGCTCCAACCACTGCGTATATTTTAAATTAATCCAACATTGTTTTTGTGTATAATAAACTTTAAAGAGTATCATAAACTTTGTATAATACACTCATTCATATGTGTAACGGGCCATTCATTAATTCAGGGTCCTGAGGGGTAGGGGGTGGAAAATTCTCTACATACCCTTGCTTGAAGAGGGGGAGGGGGGGGGTAGATCCATTCTTACGTAATATTTTCCAAGCCGATATTTTATATTAGAAATCCGCGGTCAAGTGGTTTGGCAAATATTATATTTCATTTGCTTCAGGAAGGTAAAAGTATGTATTATAGGATGAGCTGTTTTTTACTTTTGTTTCAAAGAATGAAACGTGTAAAATATAATAAAAGAATCGCACTGTGTTTTGCATGTCTTATTTTTAATTATTATCTCATCATATAAAAAAATTATTTGTCAAAAAACATTCGGTCTAGATTCCTTAAAAAAAATTAAAAAAAAAAATGATAGTTAATTTAAGAACGATCCCAGTGATGTAATATTTGTTATTTTATTATTGTGAAGAAAAAAAGAATCTTACCTAAGATGGGGGGGGGGAGTCTTACATACCCTTACATAGGGGGAAGGGAAGGTCAAAAATTGCCAAAATTGTCCTTACGTAATTAATGAATGGCCTCGAAGAAACAAAATTGAATTCAAACGTATCTTGTCACAATTTATGAGTGACTTTTTAAATTAATTTGAACTGATGTAACTTTTAAAACATTATTAATGTTAAAAGGCACACCGAGAATATCAATATAGAGTTTCAAAATTTTAAATCTATTTATTTGGAACTGTGTGGGTTTTTTAGTTTTATTTCAATCTTTAGATTCGGAAATGTACGTAATATTGCACGTGGGTGATTTGTAACGATGTACCAGTAGTTCAAGAAATATTACCAGTTAAAGTTTTAATAAAAAAGAAAATTCTTCGTATTTGCCATACAGTTCTTGTGCATCCTCTTCGGAAACACTAAAAACATTTTTTTTTCATTTTTTTAATTAAAAAACTAATTTTTTTTCAAATGAAATAAGTTTTAAAAACAGTTTTAAATTCAAATACACAGCATAAGCACATGAAAACACGTTTAAAAAACAATTTCACCAAAGGAGAGTGAAATGATTTTACCTATTTTATTCTAAAAAAAGAGTGAAATAGCGGATTTCCAAAACAGAAAGCAACCACTCATTTAGGATATTAATTTAGTCTTAAAAAGAGTGAAAAACACTTATCAAAAGGGAGTGAAATAAGCTTATCCAAAAGGAGTGAAAATAAATTCTCCGCAAAAGGAATGAAATTCACTCCTATAAGGAAAGTGCGTTTTCGACACTGGAAAGGAGTGAAAATTTACTCAGTCTGAGTTAAAATCGCTGGAATTTTTTAAGAGAGTAGTATAATTACCCAAGTTAGTTTAGAATAAAATTAAAGAGAGAAATTAGGCGAAGAAGTAGAACAAGCATAGAACAAATTTAAGGTATTGAAGTCCCAGGTTTTAATTAGCAGTTGCGTTGCCCCTCTTTAAAATAATGAAACCTTGGTAAAATCTGTTAGTCATTCAAAGCGCTCTTTGTTATATCTTCACAAAAGAAAACTTCTGCTGTAAACATTTTTCTGGCATGAAATTTGTTAAACAGATACTCCTAGTTCTTCATGTATTACATTTGAATAAATGTACTACATCATCGATACAGAAATATTTCTAAATATCACAGCTTAATGCTAATTTCAAAGCTATCACCATCCGACTTGCACAGTCATGTTGTAAAGAGTTATATTTGAGTAATACTTTTTTTTTTTTAATTTAGAGTCTGTAGCAGGTGTTAAGCAATAACTCTTAAGTTAGATGCATTGAAATTGAAAACTAGAAGTATTTAGTAACTGTCAAGATTCAAGCAGTAAAACATTGGAAATAGCCTGTCAATGTGGCTGAAATTTATTATTCACATGAGAAAGGAATAAAATATTCAGCGCACTAGATATAGTTTTATTTTATGAAATACATGAAAAACTTTAATATAATTTAAAATATCTTTTAAAACTTTATAAATGAACTTTTCTAGTATTTTAAATACTATTTTACAATTTTAACTGCTATTTTTATTTTCAATGAGAAATAATTTATAATTACAGCAATTTATTGTAAATGTAACATCAGTCACAAAATCTTTGTATTATGAGTCACGGGTGTTAAATAATTTTTATACTTTTAGTTTTTAAGTTATTTCAATAAAACAAAGTGTTTTGATCAAGTTTAAAATCTCTATTTCAAGAGGGAGAAATCTGTTTAGATTTTACGTTATTAGTTTGGAGAGAATTTCAAATTATATATAAGTCACTTTTCTCAATGTCTCTTCTGCGTAACATCAGTTACGTTTTTTTATTCCCCTTAATTTCATACAAAATTCTTTCCTCAAGTCTGAAAACAAGTGTGGGGCAGTGATGTACCATATCATAATATTTTAGATCAATTTCAGAAGAAACAAAATTTAATTTCAAGACATTGCTGAATTTAAAAGTTAAAAATAAAGTCAAATTTTAACGTCAGTCACCGTGGACAGACTCATTATTATCTTTAAAAAAGTAAGATGCATAAATACTTGTTACTTAACGATATGATGTAATATTTATATAAAGAAAATAATTTTTGATGTAGCAAAAATTTAAATCATGTAGTTCGAATATTATGTATCACAATATTTGAGTGAAAGGAACATTTTAAACAGAACTTTAAAAGACGCACAAAACAAGGGGGAAAAACAACTCCCAGCAGGAGGTTCTACCCAAAGGTTGTAAACTGCATACACAAAAACTGAGAAATACAAGTAAACGATTGTGTGTGCGGCGACTATATGCCATAAAATCCAAAACTAAAGAGACTTTTTTTTTGTCATATTTATTTTGCTTTGAGCTGAGAAGCCCGGCTCTGGGAAGACATTTGAAGGATTTCCCAAGCAAGTGACATACGCGAGCTTTAAGTGTTCCAACCACACAAGCGATATGGAAGTAGAATGTAAAACAGCAGTTTAGGGTGGAGGATTTTTTTTTAGGAGTCGGGAATTGTGTATTCCTTGCACGCGCGTCCGTATGTCACGCAAGTCCAGAAGTGGCAGTCTGTTTTTGGTGGGTTAAAAGCAAGGGACGTTTTATGAGTGGTGTCAGAATATGCAACCTCAGATGGAACCTTTTCTCCTAGATTGGAATCCTGGCAATACCACTCATCAAAAATGGAAGATATGAATGTCTCACATCTCTGTCTTTCAGGATCTCATATAATATTAATATTTTAGATATTTTGTAGTTATTTGAGAAGTTTCATAAATGGCGTATTAACAGTTGACAACTGTGAAGGCTCTGTTTTGAATTCTTTAAAACAAGCTTTTAGTAAGTGCGAAATATTATACAATGGATATGTCCGATATTAGGCTATGGCTGTTTTACAAGCAAAAGTTATTCATCGATATTGAAACTTAAAGAAGTCATGGGAATGTTAAATCCTGGAAGAAAAAAAAATCCCCTTCAGGGCATTTTTTCATTTTGAATGTATTAAAGAAATCCAGTTTCATCAGTTTAAAGCTGTTACAGACATACTCCTTTTTTGTAAAGTAACATAGTTTTCTCTTTCAGGATATCAGACTTTACCTGTCAGCCATTAGAAGAGTTTTTGACAGTAGGCTTCTCTGGTGATTAGTGCCACACTTTTTGGTACCAGAGATGCCCCGATAGAAGGTCACTGTGACTTCCCAAAAATTTCTTTATTCGACAATTTTGTCTACGATTTGGCAAAAATATTATCATTGGAAAAAGTTTTAGTCCTATTCGACAAAATTATTATCATTCGGGGAAATCTTTAGAATCATTAGGTAAAATTATCATCATTCGACAATTTTGTCTACGATTCGACAAAAATATTATCATTTGGCAAAAATTGTAGTTCTATTTGACAAAATTATTATCATTCGGCGACATCTGGAGAACCATTAGGTAAAATTATCATCATTCGGCAAGTTCGGGGCTTCCCTGTTATTACATTAGTATTCAGCGAGAAAAACGAGGAGAAGAAATAAGCAATGTCATTAAAATTTAAGTACGTATTATTAAAATAATTAAAAAATATATGCATATTCGTAATGAAGTGTGAGACAATCATCTCCTTTAGGGTTCAAAATTTTGCTGAGCTCAGATGTGAGAGAGGCAAAACAATTAAAGAGATTTTACAACCACTTTTTGAAAAACTGTTATTTTGCCATTTGTTGCTGTTGTTCCAAAGTACAGATATCTCATTGAGGGTGAATCTTTATGAGTTTCTACTGAATCAAACCCTCTCACCTCAATACAATAAACATAATTCAACGACAAGGAATTTTCTGCTTCATTTATTTTTCTCCCCCTTCTCATTTTGTCTAGAACTTCAAAAACAATCCTCTCTTTTCTAGGCTCGATTTTTATGACACAAAGCTTTACAACAACAGCAAGAATTGCTCCATGTCAATTCTAATGTCATGCCTTTACAAAATAAAAAGAATGAACCGTACTTCAGCTGGCTAGAGTACAAGAGTTAGCAGAAGAAATGGGGAGGGCAAACCGCAGAAAATGAAAATGCTAAATAAAATAGTATTGGAATTCAACTAAATAGTAATCACATAAGTTTTAAATAGCATAAAAAGTGAAAAGGTTTTTCTGTTACACAACTAGCAAACATCACGAATTTCTTTCCTGCAGTATGACCGCCATTAGTATAAAATACTATCAACAATACAAAAAATAAAACGATTTCTTCATGTACGTGTAATTTTTACACTATATCCTCGACACATATATATTATTGCAGTATACCCTTGTGAGTTTCTAATGAACCAAACCCTTTCAATTCAACACAATAAGCGTAATTCAATGTCTTGCGACAAGGATGTTTTTTCCAACCCACTTCTCATTTTGTCTAGGACTTAAAAAATAATTTGCTCTTTCCTAGACTCGCTTAATTTTTTTGACACAAAGCTTTACAACAGTAGTAAAAAAAAGCTCCATGTCAATTCTAATGTCATGCCCCTTTACAAAAAAAAAAAAACATACTTCAACTAGCAAGAGTACAACAGTTAGCAGAAGAAGTGGGGATCCGCAGAAAATGAAAATACGAAATAGAATAAAAATTCAACAAAACAGTAATCTGAAAACTTTCAATTAGCATCCAAAACAAGAATTTTCTATTCCACAACAAGCAAACACTGCGAATCGCTTTCCTGTAGCATGACCGCCAAAAGTGTAAAACACTATCAACAAAATAAAAAGAATTTAATTTCATCATGTACCGTGTGTGTAATTTTTAAACAATATCCTCTACACATGTATATCATTGCGGTGTATCTTTGTGAGTTTCTATTGAACCAACCCCTTCCAACTCAAAGCGCAATTCAATGTCTTGCGACACGGAATTTTCCTTTTTTTTTTTTTCTCTCACTTCTCATTTTGGCTAGGACTTCAAAAATAATCCGCTCTTTGCTATACTAGCTTTATTTTTATGACACAAAGCTTTACAACAGTGGCAAAAAAGCTCCATGTCAATTCTAATGTCATCTCAACAAACCTTTAGAAAATGAAAAGAATGAACCGCACTTCAGCTGGCAAGAATACAACAGTTAGCAGAAGTGGGGAGGGCAAACCGCAGAAAATGGAAAAACTAAATAGTAATCAAATTCAGTTCACGACCGAAAAATCATTACGGGGCCATAACCTCCCCTTCGAAGAAAAAAAAAGATGGAAGTAAAAATCCGATATAGATTAAAGCGACGAGGAAAAAAATTATATAGAGGAGGAGGTTTTAAAAGGGAGAAAAAATGTGAAGAAGAAAAAAAATAGAATTGGGAAATAAATATCAAGTAGAGAACTGTGATATTAGAAGTGTCGAGACTTTTGACTTTTAGAGTTCACATTAACGATTGCGAAGGGTTGTAAATGCGAATTCCGCTGGTTTAACTTTCTTTTTTAACTCCCTGTTTTATTTATTTATTTATTTATTTCATTTTTTTGGTGATTCGAAGGGAGGGCGGATACTGACAATTATGTCGCGAACAAAAACGGGAACGTTTTATGGAGAAGGGGGCATTCCAAAATTCAATGGAGCGAATGGAAGAATTGATGTGAAGCTTTATATATAATTTTTTGTTTCGAGTTATCCTTTTAACTTCATTTAATTTAAATAATGCAGCTATTTATAACGTGCTGCAATTTTATCGTTCCAAACTAACATTTGTGCGGAAGAACACGTCTATGCAGCTTAAAATATAATTCAAATAAATATTTATCTGAAATAAGGTTAATGCATTGCATGTGATGATAGAAACTAGATTAATATGGTTACTTTGAGACCAAAATATTTTATTTTTGTAATTATAAATTCAAAAAGATCATCATAACAGACGAACATGAATTACCAAGTTTTTGAATTTTTTTTTAAATTTATAGTTACAAAAATAAAATATTTTTCCCAGCGTAACCATACTTCTCTAGTTTTTGTCATCGCATGCGATGTAAAACCACATTTCAGGTAAATATTCAACGCTATTTTAAAGCTACATGAACATTTTCCTCCGTATAAATGTCAATCTGTTGCTATGGAATTGCCTTGCAAAATCATTTAAATCTTTTCATTCCCGTTTATGAGAAAAATCTTCGCTTAATTTTTTTTTTCTTAAATTTTTTTAGCGTCTTGTGCTTATCAATATTTTGTTATTTTATAGAAATGGGAGAGCATAAGAGCATCAAAAAACATAGCTTAGCAAAGAATTAAGATGTCTTTGTTTTCTTTACTAGTAAAGAGCCGTTATTTCTCTTTCATTTCTTCGTGGTTATGACCGTAAAATTTTCTAGGTCACCTCGATTAGTGAAGAAAGAACAAAAATATACTGCATAAGCAATCGGCATTGGTAATAATATTTAAAAACATAGTATGAAGTAATTTCAGCAAGGATTTTTTTTTTCACTTAAACCATGATGCAAATAAAGACCTCGGGCGATTTTGACGACTGTTCGTTACATTTCCGCAGCTAATTTGATAAAATTTGAAAATAAATAAATAAAATAAACCCAATATGATTCAAATTAGAGCATGCATGCAAGTATGAAAACAGAGGCTGACATGAAATCTGCCGCCTCGTCTCTCTTTTTTTGAAAGAAATAAGGGAGCGGGAGCAAAACTTTTGAACTTAGAACACTCAGTTGATTTTTTAAGCTATTTTATATTATGGTTTTTATTTGAATTCAAAGTCCAATTTTGTTATAGGAAAGGGTATTGAGAGATAGTCTTTAAAAATGTGCTTCATTTTCATTCAATGGAGGAAAATAAACATTACTTGAGTAAAAGATGCTACAGAAACTAAAAAGTTTGTTTTTAAGAATTTAATATGTAAAAAAATGTAAAATTTGCGATTTTAAAGTGAATTGACAACTAACGGCAGCTCTTGAAAAGGATGAAGTTTTCCTAACTCTGGCACAGACTGCATGGAAGAGATAAAAGTCTCTCTTGATACTTATCACATGCTTATAACATTAACGCAGCCTAAATTCGGGGAAAGGGGTCATAACAATACTAGCATGTTACAAAATAGAATATCATGATTTGAAATACGTCAAAACACTTCGCGTTTAAAATTTAAGGTTAACACTTTGTATTTAAAATTTCTAATTTTGTTTGATTTAGAAAAACCAACACACCTTTCTGAATTTTGCAATTTATCTAAATAACTAAAAATCTTCTGTGAAATTTCTAATGCGAGCAGTTTTTAGGGCTTAGGCATCTTTTTAATTTTAATAATTACAAATGCGTTAGAATGACTTACGTTGACCTAGACTAATTGCAGAGTGCTTTAAAAATTGTTCTGACAGTTGGGATTCTTTACTTCAAGTTCATTGAAACAAGAGAACAATCATAGAAATTTCTAATATTACGACTGTAAATATTTTTTAGTACCTCAAACACTAATCGCTACTTCGAAGAAAACTCATTTTACCCTACCTTGGCAGGTCAGATTAAAAACCAAAAATAACGTGTGCTGTTCCCAGAGCTTTATTTTCATGGGAGCTCACGGAAGCTAAAATCATAGCACAGCTGTCCGTTTGAGGAAATGAACATATTCTTGCTGTATGCTTGCAAGCTCAAACATTCCGGAACTGAAAAATTTGATTCCTCTTTCTTCATACAGGGAAAAGCTCAGCTTCCCCTACTTATTTATTTATTTTTTCTTAAATATTCAACTCAAAAAAAAAAAAAATAATAATAATAATGATAATAATAATAATTTCACATCAAGCAGTAAGTTACCGTCATTAGTTTGTTGGAACTCTCAGCTTCAATTAAGCACTCTAAACTCAACATCTGCATCCATCTCGGCTATTAAATATTCCAGACTGATGATTCTACAGTAAGGACAAAACTGCAGCCTCTGGATGCCTTAGCCGAGCTGTCGAAAATTTGCATGCACTTCTGCCTCAGCCATGACTTAAAGACAGTAACTTACTGCATATTACAGAAGCTTTGCCGCACCATTGCTGCGGAGTCTCGCTGACGTGCTAAATCTGTCTTAGCTACCAGTTTATTGCCATGCTGAGCTTCAATGAGATGACATCTGCCTCCTGCTCGTTTTTTGACTATTCCAGACTGAAGAATTCATAACAAGGACGAAACTGCAATCTTCGGATGTCATAATCGAGCTGTTGGTATTTTACATGAAATTTCATATTATTTATGTTCATTATTTGATCTGAAGACTAATGGGCTCTTGCACTTTTTTTTTGTCAGAAATTAAGCCCTAGCAGTGGTGTTCCATTGATCCCAACCCGATTAGCTAAAGATTTGCTACAAGCCAAAATGTATTCAGATAGAATCATATTACTAAAAACATTTCTCATTTTGGAGACGGCCCCTCAAGACATCCAACATTCCACACTGAATGCCGCGTCAAGCCGAGAGAGAGACCCTTACCTAAACAAAACCTCAGAACTGACAACTGGAGAGGAGAATAAAAACGGGATAAATTTTTCCAGGAAAAGGATTCTCCATTCAAATGCCTTCCTTAAAATCCCAGAAGAGCAGCTAGAATGAAATTAAATTCCTTTATTAAATAAACTTGCGCTGAATTTTAGGTTTGGCGCCGTAGAGTGGAAAAAAACGACAATTTCTAGTGATTAATTCAGAAGCTTATGAAATATTCTCTCTCCGTAAGCCCCAGTCGACCTCTGAACGGATAAATTTATGAACGCGAATAATTTAGCTTCGATTCGATGCATGTAGATAGTTCTATTCGTAGTGTAAGACAAAGGAATAAGCAGCGGATATTGTTCCGAAGTGACATAAATTAAATTGCTTCTAATATTGTATTCGATATGCACTGCAAAACGATTAACGAGAGTGTAGTATTGCATGCTCTGTCTCAATACTACGTAGTAAATAAGTGCTCATTCAAAAAAAAAAATTAGTTTTCTTCGGTTTTTTTTTTTTTTAATTTTTGTTTTATGCATTTATTTTTTTATTAGAAAAGAACCCGTCATGGTATGACGGGCACAAATTGCCTTTTTATCAAAAATATCGGCCGTCAAATTTGATGTGTTCAAAAAAATATATTTACCTCAAAGTCAGATTAACATCAGAATTTTGCCCATCTGGCAGGAAAGCGCAGACGATATTTAAAATATAAAAAAAACGAAACGAAACCTATTATTGTTTTTGAACACATAAAAAAGTCTTTCCTTTTTTTCATCAAATAACTATGATTACGAAACAGAGGATATTTTATTAAGAGAGATGACCTTCACTTTTTTTTTCTTTGAGAATCTAATTTTACAATTTCAAAGCAGACGATAATTTGAATTGTTGGTAACGTCAAGAGCGTTACTCGATCAATTATATATATATATATATATATATATATATATATATATATATATGTATATATATATATATATATATATATATATATATATATATATATATATATATATATATATATATATATATATATATATATATATATATATATATATATATATATATATATATATATATATATATATATATATATATATATATATATATATATGAAGATTCTATTTTATAGAGAAGGAAGTAATGTATGATTGTTATTTTAATAATTTTGACAATGACGTTCCATTACATCAAGTGCACTCCGATGCGAGGTTACTGTGACCTGCAAAAAATTCCTCATTCGGCAAATTTTGTCTGACGGTTCGATAAAATTATCATCTTTCAGCGAAATTTGGAGTTCCATTCGGCTAGTTGAAAATTGCCTCCATTTCAAACATCGGGGGCGCGCCTGGATGTCACTGGTTCTATTCGCAGAATAGAAAAAGGAATAATTAGAGGAAATTGCTTCATAATTATATACATTTAATTGCTTCAAATATTGTACTCGATATACACTGCAAAAGCTGCTAAAGATTAAAGCGAGTGTATAGTATCTCATACTTTAGATCATATAAAATTTTACATAATTGCACATTCTATTAAAAAAAAAACTGCTACTTCTCTTCGTTTTTCTTAAATTTTGTTCAATTATTTATTAAATTTATTTTGTGTTATTAAGAAAGAAGCACTATATCTATCATTGTTATTAATATTTTTGAAACACGCAAAATAATATTAGTATGCGTAAATATTATATTTTTACTTGTTTTTTACAAACAATTAACACATTTTATCTCAGGGTAGAATAATTCTTGTTCCAAAATTCAATATAGATCGTTTAATAGCGCAGAATTTGCAAGATGTATTCAAATAAATTGAAATACATTATTGATTTATTCTTGAAACGTTATTAAATGATTTTGAAAGATAGTACATTTTGAGAGACGATACTTAAAGACCATATTAAAACTATATATGAGACAGTGAGAAGCAAAGGGATGTAAGTGGACATTTTCAAGTTTTGAATAAAACGCTTTTAAATATAAGATCCTAGGTAGGCTTTCATTGATTTTCTTTTCTAAATCATGCTGTATAGAAGCAACTACCAGGGCTACTAGTACCATCTCTTGCTACAAGACAGAGAAGAGGTTCACGTACCATTTGTACTGGTATCTCCAAATTTTTAATTTTGCCAATTACATCCCTTTGCTTCTCACTGTCTCATATGTATTTATCTCGCTGATTAAAATCACAAGGCTCGATATTTTTTATCAATAACAACGAAGAACAGAGGATTTATAAAGACAAAATAACGTTGTAGAAGCTGATTGGGATTTCGTATTGAACAAGATATTCCATTGCATTTTAACTTTATTTCCTAAAACCACCTGTCCCTTTACCACATTCAATTTCTTAAAATCTAGTAGCAGTATATTAAGATGATTTTTAATTCTTCTCTTTAAATGGAGATTTTAGAACCCGAGTTTCAAAGTGGCGAGACTGAATTCAAATATAAAGCTATGGTAAATTTGATCGGCTCGAGACGAGCTCATATTCAGCTTGTAAAACCCGAGTTTCAGAGGCAAGACTAAGCAGCGTTTAAAAATAATCATATTCGACCGAGCGAGCATCGGCGTTTCAACCTGGAGAGACATCGGCGTCAAATCTTCCTCCAAGATACAGCGGGAAGAACTCGGGTAATGCGGAAGTGCAATTCAGCGTGAACAAGCATAACACCAGATAGAGAATCTGATGGGTGATTAACAGCATTCTAACGGCTCAGAAGGAAGAAAAACGCGCTTTACGGTACCACTTTTTTATGCGCCAAATGTATTTTGTGGCATAAAAAGGAATCGAGCTTTGGTGACTTGTTCTTCGCCTCCGGCGACAAGTTGGCGAAATTAATCGCGAGGAGTAATCGAGAATCATGGCGAAGAACTTTCAGTCCATTTGTCAACTTTTGTTTCCCGGAGACAAGTTTTTGGAATAAGTCTGATTTATGGCATTGAAGTGTTGAACGCGACTCCTGATACGATTCATTTTATTAATGAAATCTTATTCCAAATAATCTTCTTGTTGATTTAAAGCATAATTTATGGATTGTTCATTTGCAAATATTTGGGATAAATCACTTTAAGTTGGTCAAGGAGCAGCATGGAAGCATTAATTAACAATCAGTTTCAATAAGAAAATTATCCGTAGACATCAAGATATCATTGAACATTTAGGGAAAAAATAATCTTAGAGCCAATCGAATAAACAGTCACTGATACTTGTAAAAAATAAGCCAATAAACTAAGAGATACCATTTCAGAATATTAGCCTTGATTATACCATATGAATGATCATATATAGAGTTAATGGGAAGAAGTTTTATTTTTAATTTTATTTCATTTTTCAAAATATTATTTTTGCTGTTGTGACTTGTTAATTACTTAGAGTCCACACTCTTGCAGACCATCATGCCGATACATTTCGGAACACTCATTTAGTAAATTTTGCATTAATTCAGTATTTTCGTAGCTACGTAGAAAAAAAAAACATTTTAAACTAAACCTTTGACGACTTGAATCTCGCACTATACTGTTAAAAATGTTCGACTCTAATTTTACGGTACCTTACGCGACTTGAAAATAAATTGATGTCAAAACTTTGAGAGCGAAGTAAGTATTTAAAAATTTTGAAGCAACTAACTTATAACAGTAATCATAAGTCGGGAAAATACACATATATTTTTTAAATTTAAATGTGATGCGGTTTAAAATATTTCCTCGTACAGGAAGTACAGATTCAGTATATTCTGCAAAACGCACTCGAAATAGTGGCAAACTATTTTTACTTAATACCAGTGAAAAAGAAAGTCGTATTTTATTTCACTTTCTTGTTTACAATAATTCAATTATTTATTTAAAAAATAATGAAATGCTACATAATAATCAACGAAAGTTAATCAACGAAATGTCAAATCAATGATAATCAACGAAAGTTAAAATTATAAAGTAAGTTAATGAACGAAAAATTTGCATTGTTTACGTGTTAGAATTAGATGTAGCGTTAAAATATTTCATGAATATGTACATGTGGTATCGTATTTTGACCAAACAGGGAAGCTTAAACAATAGGTGTGTGTCTCATACGTATTTTATACCCATTGTTCTTTATCACTAGCAGAAAAAAATCATTCGGTCAATAATAACCTTTTTTTTTTCTCATCAGTATTTAATAAAGATTTTGATTATATGCGGTCGAAATCTGAAACGCAAAGATCATTATAATTGCAAGAACTCGCAAACATTTAATTGCTAGATTTGAATGTATAGGAGTGTTGCATTGCTATCAGAATAGGAGGGAGGTAATAAAAAATTCCTTGCTATGGGATCTTCTGAAACCTGCATACAGCTCAGTGAAATTAAAAATAAATCTACGATAGTTTAGGGAGAGTGTTTTCGTATTCTATAAATACTATAAATGTCGATGAATTTTAGGTGGAATATGTGCAGAATGTGCAGAGAATTCAGAATGGATCAATGGTAATTTCCGACAAAACGATTCTTAAGATTGCCGATTGAAGAAAAAGGTAAACCAGGGCATTAAATTGCAAAATTGGAATGAAACTTCCGTATAAATATGAATATTATAAAAATGTTACAATTTTTGCTAACTCTAGGACTCATTTTAATGCAACTTTTTTGACACCCGCAATTAATTTTTAAAAATTCTCAATAGTAGCTTTTTTTTTTTTTTTTTTGCTCGTTACTGCTGAAAGCAAAAATGACTTTCAGAAACACAAAGTTTCGTCTGTATTTTCTGAGCATAGGATTATCTTCAGACTACTCATATTGAGTTCATACTCAAAAAAAAAAAAAAAAAAATGTAAAAGATTCCTTTGCCAAAGGCACAAGCGCAGCCAGAAATCCAGAAATACCTTATGAAGGGGACTTTCGATCAAAAATACCTTTTGAAGTTTTTTTTTTTTTGATCAAAACCAGCCCTTTCATATGCATAAGCTACTGTTTTAGAATTTGCATTAATGCAAAGTTATGCTAAAACCAAAACCTCTCGGGGGTGTTTTCACCCTCAAAATCCACCCTTTGCTGCGCCCCTGGCTAAAGATAATTGAGGTTTTTTTTTGAGGGGGGGGGGAATGAAACTGTACAAAAATCTTTAAGTTTGTGAGCTATGTTTAATTTATTTAACTATCTATTATTACAAATGTATGTATAAAATTAACTGTGATCAAATGTAGAAAACACCTGAAGCGAAAAGAAAAATTATGATACTACAGCTAGATAAAATTCCTTCATTCTTGTAAATCGTAAATTTTGACTATGTTCACCAATCTGTGATTCTTTAAATTCTTGATATCATTTCTTTTTCTATTTTTCTCTAAATCAAATAAAATTACTTTATTCAAATGATTTTTTTTCTAGTTAAAATTAGAAATTAAGAATAAAATAACTTTCAGCTAAAAAATTAAGTCAAGTTTGTAAAATATAAATTGCGTTTTAAAAAAAAAAAGCTAGATAAAATAAAAGAAACCTCTGGGTATTTATTACACTACACAGACTACAGCTTGGTAAAATTCCTTCATTCTCGTAAATTATAAAATTTTGGCAAAATTCATCAAACACGACATTTTTAAATTTCATTATATATATATATATATATATATATATATATATATATATATATATATATATATATATATATATATATATATATATATATATATCTGTGTAGTCTGTGTAGTGTAATAAATACCCAGAGGTTTCTTTTATTTTATCTAGCTTTTTAAAAAAAAAAAATATATATATATATACATATATATATATATATATATATATATATATATATATATATATATATATATATATATATATATATATATATATATATATATATATATTCATTTTCTCTTCCCACTTTTCTCTGAAGCAAGCGTCATTTATTTATTAAAATGAACATCATTATCTATACAAAAAATCAGTAATCCAACGTCAGAAAGCACAAATATTTGCAAAATATTGCAGACACGTGTTTCGGTGTTACAAGGAACACCTTTTTCAGTGCAAAGAAATGTGAGCTTCTGGATGAAAAGTCATCCGAGAAAAGCAACACGGTGGAACAGGAGATAGTATAAATATCAAAAACTAGAAATTAAACAAAAACAAAAAAGATAAAATGACACCTGGAGGCAAAATTTATTATATAATTCCAACAGGAAAAAAACCGTTAAGTAATAAATTTTCCAAAAAAACCCATAAACAATGCAAAAAGTCCAAAAATGAAACCACTCTGAATAAATTAGCAAATAAATTTGCCAGCGGGAAAAACTATGTGTGAAAGCAATGTATCAAATGGAGAAATGCATTTAAGAACAAAGTGAAGGATAAACATATTGGAATTAGTTGATCACAAAACGAAATAAGAAAGCAAAAAATGAAAAAAATAAAAGTAAGAAATGTACGATGTTTACATAAAAAATAATATAAAAACTAAACCAATTTTAACAAAGGAGTCCACACAGAAGAAAAATAGGGAATTGCAGTAAGATCATTGACTAAATTAGAACGGTTCCTCAGGATGTGGAAAGATTCCCAGAAATCAAGATCCAACGAATTGGGGCATTTTTGGATAATTTGATAAGAGTTAAAGTCAAAAGAATGATTTGATTCCCAACAGTGCTGGGCAATACTGGATTTATTCAGCTGTTGTTTCCTCACATAGTTTTGATGTTCTTTTAACCGAAATTTCAAAGAACGGCGGGTCTGTCCGATGTATCCGAGTCCGCAATTGCAAACAATTTTATAGATCCCACAGCAATTAAGAGGATGAATAGGATCTTTAAGAGAAGAGAAAGAAAGTTTATTAATAGGAGAAAATACCACTTGGAATTGGAATCGCTTCAGAATCTTAGCAACCTGAAAACTAATACCAGGGAAGAAAGGCAGAACAACTAAATTCTTAGTGTTAAAAGTTCTATTAAGAGCAATATTTTGAGATTTCTTGCAAAGTTTTTTATAAATGGAATCAACTAAGGTGGGCGGATAGTTTCTATCTACAGCCACAGCTCTTAAATAGTTGAGTTCCGCATTAAGAAGCTCAGGTGAAGAGCAAATATTCATTGCACGATAAACAAATGTGTTGAAAGCTGAATACTTTTGATTAGGAGGGTGAGACGATAATCTATGTGGGGGTAATGAAACAGCAAAAGGTTTGCGATAAACTGTAGTTTCAAAACCGGACTCAGTTCGAGAAGCGAGAACATCCAGAAATGGAAGGCAATTATTCTGTTCTTTTTCACAAGAGAATTGAATATGAGGATCAATGGAATTTAAAATAGATAAAGCATCATCAATGCTTAGTTGATCGTGATTCATAAGAACAAAACAGTCATCAACATAGCGAACATAGAATTGAAACTGTAGTTTCTGAAACAACTTGAGCTCAAAGTAATGCATGTAAATATCACTAAGGATGGGGCTAAGTGGGTTTCCCATTGCCAAACCATCCGACATTGTATAAAATTTAGCATTAAAAACAAAGGAACATTGCTTTAGACAAGTTTGAGTAAGGAAAACTAAATCCTCAATTTCCTTAGAAGTAAAATGAAATTCAGACAGTTTACTCTGAAGGCATAACAATGAACCCTCGGCCAGAACGTTCGTAAATAATGAGTTCACATCAAAAGAAGCCATAAAAGAATTATTTGGAACGCAAGTCTGAATTTTTTTGACAAAATCGATAGAGTTTTTTACAGTGAATACATTATGTCTCATAAGAGGAGAAAACACAGAGACTAAATATTTTGCAAGTTTATAAGAAGCCGTACCAATATTGGAAACAATCGGCCTGAAAGGAATGCCAGCTTTATGTACCTTAGGTAAAGCATAAAATCTAGCGCAATTAGCAATAGAAGGAATAACAGAGCGTTTAACATTTAATGGAATAGACTGAACAGACTTGACAGCAGAAGAAATAGCCTTTAACTCCTTTTCACTCGGATCTTTAGAGATCTCTAAGTATGGACCAGAAGAAATCAAATCATTAGTTTTGTCAACATAAGATGATTTGTCAAGAACAACAATTTGACCACCCTTGTCAGCTTTGGTAACAACAATATCTGAATTAGAAATTAAATTCTTTACAGTACGACTAACAGTATTAGTAAAGACAGGATTGGAAATTCTAGAATTAAAGTCCACATTAGAAGCAATAAGATGCCTAACGCAATCTTTTTGATTGGATGATAAGGCACTAAATTTAAAAGCTTTCTCAATAGGAGCAATAAGCTTAGAAAAAGAAGGTTTGCTGGCCAGAGCAAAGTTATCATTGCATTTCAGAGCATTAATTTGAGAACTGCTTAAAGGAACACTTGAAATATTAACGACAACATTTTTATTTACCACTGGTAAATTTTCCGAAGGAACAACTTTCGAATTTCTACAAAGTTTAGTTAATTTCATTATCTATAGTTGAAATTGATAATAAATAGGGAAATCACTAGACTATATTTCTGGCAATAAAAATAAAGTAATAACATTCAGCAGAGAACTCCAGTCAAGCAAGTAAAATACAAATTACGCTTTAAAAAAGTGAGGTAAAATAAAAGATAACTTGGGGACATAAAAAAAAGTCACGAATTTGCCTCACGAATTCTCATCAAAAGTTAGAGTCCCAGCCCTGGACCTCTAAAATCACGAGCTTCCGGTCTCCGTGATGGAAGACCACCGAATTCGTGTTGCCAACTTAATAAAAGGAAAAAAACGAACGGAAAATATCCGAGAGTGATATGTGCTGGAATGTACGGGAGAATAATATCCGTAAGTGTGACTTACACGGGCAAAGGTAAGAAGAAGGGGAAAAAAATGAAAGGTTTTTTGTAAATTGCTTTTGTAAAAGTGCTTTTTTGTTCTCCCAAAAAAAAAAAAATGAAATGAATTACTTTTAATGATGTGACTTTTGAAGAAACGAGAATCTTGAACTAAACTTCAACAGCCATGAAAACACAAATTAGTCGTTGCACAAATAATTGAGTATGTTGATGCAATGATCAAGATTAAGGCGAAAACTTCATCTGCTGCAAATGATTTGCATCTTCTGAATTTTGCAGTTATGATTGAATAAAGAAATTGTAACTGATTTGATATTTGTTTGGAAAAATTCCCTTTTTTTTTTTTGAATGACGTTTTGATCACAGATAATTGAACTTTTCCGGTTCAGTTCTTGTTATTAAGTCGTACTTTTTTGGAACTGCAAATAAATAATAATTTTTCTTTTGAAAATTGCTTTTGTAAGTGTGCTTTTGTGTACAGTCTCAATTAAAAATACATTATTTTTCATGATACTTCCTTTTGATAAAACGAGAGTTTTGCACGAAGCTTCAACGGCCATGAAAATTTAAATTAGTAAATGCACAAACAATTGAGTAAATTTGATGCAGTGATCAAGATTAAGGGAGTAAACTTCATTTGTTGCGTATAATTTGCATCGTATAAAATTTGCAATTTTGAGAGAATAAATAATTTTTAAGAAATGAATTTTATATTTGATTTCAAACCTTTACTTTTTTATTTGACATCATGAATGACGCTTTAATCAGTCGAATGGAGCTTTTATTATTGAGTAGTACCTTCTTTGGACTGCAATTAACTATTGAAATTTTCTCTAAGTGTGCTTTTGTATACAATACATGTATAAAATATATTACTTCTCATGATACGTCTTTTTAAAGAAAGATAATTTTGCACTCAGCTTCAACGACCATGAAAATTTAATTTTGTCATTTCACAAATAATTTAGTAAGTTTTATGCAATAATCAAAGCAAAACTTCATCTATTGTGAATGATTTGCATCTTATGAATTTTGCAGTTTCGGTGGAATTATTTTTTTTTTCCCAAGCAATTAATTTGTATTTGATTTCAAAACTTCAAATTTTGATTTGACATTTTTGAACGATGTTTTAATCGATCCAGTGAACTTATTCATTTGAGGCTTCTAATATTGAAATGCATAACTACCAACAGCATATTTCAGGTAGCCCAATATATTTCATTCAACAAAAATAACTAAAATCATCTGCAGCATTTGCAACTACTAAGTTGTCAAATCCTGAATAGTAGTTTAATGGTTACTACTCTTGTCGGAGAAATTTAAGAACTAAAGTGCTCAAGTAGTAATTACTGCGAGTCCAGTTGCGTGAAGGTCTTTGCAAAGATAGCCATGTCCCGTTCTCATCCTAAAATTTGCAACGCCGCAACAAATCTAGCCAAATTACTTTGGAATGAGAATCATCCAGTTAGTTATCAAACATTCTACTTCGTTTTCCAAGAATTTCTTTTAAATAAACAATAATTTTTAATTTCAGAATTTTTTTTTTCTTTTTTGGACAAGCAGTATTTACAACTACTTTGTCTAGTTCAGAATAGTAGTTTAAGGGTTACTTCTCTTGTCCGGGAAAATTAAGTACAGTGCGCAAGTAGGAGAGTCTGCCAGTCTAACTACGGGAAGGTCCTTCCTAAGATAATCACGTCTCGATTTTATCCTAAAACTTGCTACGCCAACATACCTAGGCAAAGCATTTGGAGAAGGAAGCATCTGAGTTATTATCCAACGTTCTACTCTGTTTTTAAAGATTTTCGTCTTTTTTTTTTTTTTTTGAATAAACAACAATTTTTAATTGCAGAAAGTTTTTTTTTTCTTTTTGGTAAGACACAGTGAAACTGCTGCTTTTCGATAAATTGTGCAGTACTGGAAGATCTTTTAAGAACTCACGGGCAGAAAGAAGAAAAGACATTAGGCTGCAAAGGAAAACTTTAACATTACATGCTTTAAAACTCTAACGGCGCAGTTACAGGAATTACAGCGAGAAAATAAATTGTAAACACATCCACTTTTCGGAAACTAAGTGGTATTATGCAACCCAAGTCACGATTTATTCATAAGATAAACTGATAACTGAAAGCTGTGACATCCCAAGTACATAATGCAAATACTTTCGTTTCGCAAGAAGAAAACGTTATAAACGTTAGCATAAATTATTAAACCATTTCTCCTTATAATTTAGACAGGAATGGATTTAGTTTTCGTTTAGAGATTCAAATTTTTTGAGTTTTTTTTTTTTTTTTTTATCAAGTATTGCGATCACTTTTATACTATTTTTATTATATTATGATTGGTTATTCCTAAAATGAAAAGATTAGATTCTTTAAATTGGATTTTATTTTAAAAACGCGAATAGAATTTTTAAAAAAGCTTTTCCATTTTCCAAGGTTTCTTTCTTTTTTTTTCTTTGAGCAATCATGAATGTTTATTGTTCTCATTTGACTGTTTTAAATTCCTATGATTTTATCCCCCCCCCCCCGCCTCCCTCTGCAGCACCACCGTCGACCGGTCTCACGATGCTGCTCTTCTAGCCAAAACCGTCTCCAAGTTGCGTCACTTGCTTGCCTACACTTACACACAAACACACACGCATACATACAGACACCTACACATACACACAACTACCCACACATACACATACTCCACCACACAAACACACATACACACATACACATACCCCCCCCCCCCACACACACAGGTCTACACACACACACACACACACTCGTGATTGCAAAAAACATTCTTTGAATTCAAGATGTCAAAGTTCAATTTTTTTTAATTTGTTTCTTTTTTCTTTTTTTCGCTTTTCATGCTTAAAATTTATTTCTTATACATTGATAGGGGAGCCACCAAGTGCTTTCTACCATCAAACACATTCATTCAACTACATTTTATGTAATAACGAGTTATTGAAGGCATACATTCCAAATATATGGCCAAGAAAGTTGTTAATAAGTTTGAACTGTCAATGATAAAGTTGATTGATGCATTTGGATTTAAGATTATCTTCTATTTATAATTTAATTTGCATTGACCTTTATCTCACAATGCCTTATTTTTGATTGATGAATAAATACGAAAACTCTTCTTCTAAAAAAATATTTTGCAAAGGTTGTTGGCTGGTAAAAAATAATTTGTAAAATAAAATTGGAAAAAAAAAAAAAACTCATTTTTATTTTTATTTTTGAAACGAAATTAAAAATCTAACGCTGTGTAAAACTAAAGAAGGCTCAGGAAGATATGCTGCCTGTGTCCAATAGAAAAATATACAATTTAAATCGAATAAAACGCAAAAGAAAAGAAGCAATCAAAACGTTTGGCTAAGTCGATCAAAAATTTTGCAAACAGAAAAATGATTAAAGTATATTTTTTTAAACTTATATTCTAAACATTTATTTGGAATTTATTCTTCTTATTAATTTTTATCAGGTTTCGTATTTTTCACCGTAAGCACAGAGTTGTGTAATAAGAATGAAGTTTTTCTCTTTGTTCAACCTGACTTCTCCCAATTACAGACGATTTTTTAAATGTATGTTACTTTCATATAACCACATATATTTCAAGTAAAAGAGAGATATTAACTACAACGATCGTACGAAATGTGCCTTAATATTATGCAAGCTTTACTATAACAAATACAAAAAAGCTGCATTTTTTAAATTGCATATTATAAAGCAAGAAGGGAAAATTAGGAGTTTTCTTTCAAACATTACCTATTTTTAGCCTCAAAACACTTAAAATCAATTTTCCTTATCTCCCAAAGAATATTAATGATAAAAATTCATAAATATCATGACAGCTCGTTTGTCTTCAAGCGTTAACAAATTAGACTGAAATAATGATGTTTACCCATCCTGAAATTGAGTTAAATATGCGGAAATATGTGGTCACTTAACGCACAAGAAAAAATAGATCGCGAACCTGTCCTTAACGGGGTTTAACAACAAGGAAAAAATGCAAAACTTTTGCCATCAATTTGCCATTGGCAATGCAAGACAAACAAAATCTGAAAAGTATGCCGCATTGTGGATTCATGACCAACTGGATTTTGGGCAGCTCACTCTGAAGAAAGAAAAAGGATGAATTGAAATCGCGTATTCCACGGCAATTGGTTGAGTCACTCGTTAATAGAATTCGTTTTTTATTCCCCCAACAAACACTAAGAATAAAATAAAAATAATGTAAACTTTTTTACTGTTTTATCACTATCATACAAGGTGAGCACATATGATGAACCCAGTTTAAAAAAAAACCATACTTCGAAACTATTGCATATATTACAATAATTGATACAATAATTGATACATAAATGTATAGAGAAATATAAAAAGGTTGTTTTTTTTTTCATTTGCAAATGAGGCAGTGAGAAGCAAAGGAATGTAAGTGGACATTTTCAAGTTTTGAGTAAAACATTTTTAAAGATAAGGTCCTAGGTAGACTTTCATTGTTTTTTTTTAATCATGCTGTATAGTAGCACCTACCAGGGCTACTAGTACTATATCTTGCCACACACGACAAAAGTCTAGTCTCTAATCCGATTCGTTTCGCACGACATGTGTGCATGGGAGGTCAAAGTGACTTTCAAAAAATTTTTCCTAGTCGGCAAATTTTTTCTGGAAATTTATCATCATTCGGCAAGATTTGGAGTTCCATCCCTCAAGTTGAGAATTTTCGCCCTCCCAAAAATTTAAGTTCGGTGTTCCCCTGCAAATATGTGTCGTAAAAAGTGCCCCAAAAAATATTATTAACAATGGGAAAAGTGTTAGCGTTCAAAAAATGTGCTCAAATGAGTTCTCAAAAGTTCTTAAAAAGTGTGCTGAACGAAATAGCTGCTCTCAGAAGTGTTTTGAAAACGATTCCAAAAAAGTGTGCTTCAAAATGTTCTAAAAAAGCGGGACAAGTGTCCGAGTACAAAATGTGTTTAAAAGGTACCTGAAGATCTGCAGTGCAAGCAAAGGTTTTTAATGATACGAGATATTTTCAAAATCAGATACTTGTATTGTAATATTTTGTGGAAAAGCATTAGTGTTTTCTGTTATTATATATTGATAAGGTTCTTTGATAATCATAATGTAAATGTTAAGTTCTACTTATGTGCCTTTGCAGTATTTGTAAATTGCTTATTCAAATACTGTACCTGTCTCTAATTTCAATTTCTACGAACACTTGTGCAACGTGAACTCACATTTCTCCTGTCATCTCTACAAAGTTTATCTAAAAAAATCGTTCGCTAGCAAAAGGAAATGGAAGAGAACATTGTGAGACCCTGCATTATTATTCTTCTGTAAAAAAGGGGGGGGGGGGGAGGTAAAATCCAACTTGCTTCTGGAAACGTAAAATTTATTGTTATAAAGAAGGGTTTTTTTTTATTAATTGACTCTCCGTACAAAGAGATTATCAAATAGTAAGAAAGTTTGTTGTTTAATAAATTTCTCAAGCAATTTCAGAAGTAAATTTGAAGATAAAAGGTTTTTCTTTATGTATTGCAATTTTCAAAGTGAGTTTTCAATTTTCTTTCTTTGAAAAAAGGTATTTTCACTTAACTGTTTCAATTTGCCTTAAGTTCTCCTACTTAGACAAAAGTATGCATTGTCGGAAATTAAAATTTTCTGGTGTGAAAACATTGTGAAGAGGTAAGCGGGAGTAATTGTTTGAGGTTCAATGCATCAAACTTGTGAAAGTTACTGAAAACTGAATGTTTTCTTTCAAACGGTAAGATATTATAAAGCAATTGAAGCAGGTACACGTACGTGTATGGAATATGGTTTTTTGAGATTAAACCAAAGGTTTTTCTCAGATTAGCAATAATAAGTTGTACTTTAACTTGAAGTTCAGATGAAGTGATGAGGAAATGTTAATCACTATCTTTTTTGAAAATAAAATAGCCAAAATTGAGGAAATGAAGTCATAGTTGAATGATATCAAATCAAATGTAATAAGTGATTTTCATTAATTTTACAAAAATAACTATAAGTGAAGTTTATAACTTTTTTCAAACTTGGAAGATTGGCTAAGTTTAGGCGGAGAATTCGCATATGGATGACGCTGAAAACAACGTTACAGGATTATCTTTCTTGATCTGATAATCTTAGTCAATATCAGTAATATTTCTTTCATGATTTAGCAATGAGAAGGTTTTTTCGGTTTTGGATTGTAAGTTTTGGACCGGAGGATTGTTTTACTAAAGGCAAATTTGTGCTTTTCATTAATTTTACAAAAATAACTTTAAATGAAACAAATAACTTTTTACAAACTTGAAGATTAGCAAAGTTTAGGAGAAGAATTCGTATAAAAAGGACTAAATATGGACAACGCTAAACAGATAAAGCTAAAAGATTATATTTCTTGTCATGATCATCTTACTAGTTAGTCAATTTTACAAATATTTCACACATGATTTGGTGATAAGAATGGTTTTGTGTCAAATTCCGCTTTGGATTGTACGCTTTGGTCAGGAGGATTGTTTTACTACTGACAAAGATCTTGATGAGACTGTTGAAAAAAAAGAAGAAAAATGTAGAAAAGGTACTTACCGGTGGTAAAAAGGACTATTGCCTTGAGGCAGCTATATTCAGCAGCGTCTACATGTAGAGCTTTCAGCTTCTCAACTTGTTCCTGGAAGATTCTGATGTGGTCCATAAATGCGACGACCCTGTCGGCCGCCATGGGCGACGCGTGAAGTCCGGCTGCAGCCAACAGGGGCGCCACGTGCAGGGGCATCGAACACTGCGAAGCGTTCAGCACGAAAAGTTCGCTCCAGACTAGCCGTAGAAGCGCCACCTGGTCGGTCACCTGAAGTTCAGGAAAGTAAGGGATATTGCGGGACCACTCCACAGCACTGAAGAGCAGCCTCGCTGCAAGTTCACAAATGTTGTCGATGCCCATGATGTTGTTGGGTTGCATGCACTGTGCGTAGCGGGACGGCGGGTAGGGCTCGGCCCGCAGCAGCAGAGATATGAAGCTCGAGAGGAAGGAGTGACCGTTGGTCAGGGGGTCGCCGTTGGTCAGCGGGATCTGTCCGGCAAGGCCGTGCTGGTTCGGGGGGACCCGCCCCCTCTGGACCGCTGTGGGACAGAGAAGACATCGGGTTGTAGTGAGCCGGCCTGGAGAGACCTGGCACAAGTTGCAATAATAGTTCAGTGGCTGCATTCACACACAATCATATAGCAAAGATTAACGAGCTGATTGCGAACCACGCATTTCTCAACAGTGCTTAAGAATTTTATCATAGTAACACACATGCAAAAATTTGACTCAGAGCACTAAACTGAATTGCAAAAGAGCATAATTGATCAGAACCAACACTCTAAAAACAACAATTTCAAAAATGACGAAAAAGTACTGAAATTTGATCATATCGTAGAGTTAAAATAGCTCCAACTATGTGGTATTCAAATTTAAAACATTCAAATACTCAAATAAAAATGTGATCATTTTTGAGTCATTTGTGCTCATTTTTAAATATGTAATAATTGAAAAATTCAGCATTATCCGAGTTATGTACTCATTTTTGAGTATGAAATAATTCAGCACACTAGTTGAAAACATCTGTACTCATATTTGAAGCAAAAGGTTTCATGAAAATTTGAAAGCATGAATGGACTTAATTTTGAAAACTTCATTTTTCTCATTGAAGTTAACACTTATCTTGCAACATCGATTCTTTTCTAATCCACATATACAACATACTATCTTATAAATTATTTCGTTCAACCATGAAGAAAACTTATATAGTACGCAAATTTCTGATTATATTCCTTGAGGAAAGATTGCATATTTCGTAATGTACCAGAAACATTTTGGTGAATAGCATAACAAGAACGAAGAAAATTGAGACTAAAACTCAGTATTATTAGTATCAATTTAGCTAGGTTTAAAGTTTCTCTTATTTGGAATTTATTGAAAATGTAAGTAACTAATATAATTGGTAGTTAAAACTTTTAATTTTCTAACTATTTCAAAGATGAAATTTCTTTTTGATAACACATAAAATTATTGGTGTTAAAGATTCAGTATTATACTTTAATTTTATAAATGCCATTTCAGAAGCGACTTATATTAAATTGGCTAGGAAAATATTTCTGAAGAAGAAACGTACTAAGAAAAAAAAGGTAGAGTTATTAGATGCTGTAAAATTCATTTTACGAAAAAAATTAGCATGTTTAAGCTCTTTTTCAAAAAGAATCTGTGCATTCCAACAATACATCAAGAACAAAGTACAATATTGTGACTTCTTTTCTAAAAATAAGTCATGTAATATTGTTATCATGAAATCGTATCTTGGATAAGAAGACAGAATTAAAAATGTTCTTAAAATATGCAAGTTTTTAAAAATGACGGAAGTTGATGCAATCGTGCTGACCCAGTCTTCAAATCACAGTTTATCAAACAAAAGATTTAAGTATTTTTCTTAAGTAACTCTTTGCCACGTTCTCAAAGATTCGTTAACAATCTTTGGAGAATGCCAAAGGAGTTCAAAAACTAGTAGTAGAGAAGAAATTCAGTATTAAGAATTTCAGAAGATATCTATGTTTGGCATCATTAACAAAGTTGATGCCTTTCACCTCAAACATTGAAGAAATTATTTTTAATATGAACAACAACAATTCACGTGGTCGTTTTTTCGTCATGAAGTAATGGCATAAAACAGAAAAAAATCAAACACAGATATTTGGACCTGAATGAAAAATTCAGTTTCAAAAATTTCTTTAAGAACATAAATTTGGCAGTCAAAGTTAGCAACTCATTTTTTCACTTGAATTGCGTTCTTTAAATATGAGAGTTTGTATTGTCTTCATATTGATTCTCACAACTCAGTGGGTAAATTTTCAGAAACTAGTACTTATTTTTGAGAGAATTTTGAAGTAAAAAGTGTTGAAAGCCCTTCCAAAGTAATGATGTATCTTGAATGGAAAAGAATCAGCAATCATTGAACAAGCATAGGTTTGACTCGAGGAGCAAAGTCAAAACTCTTGGAGAGTTTATCTCCTCGATGTGGATAGCAGCAGTGTAGTAGTCCTCAGAAGAAAAGACTTTCAAATATTCCTCGTCAAGCAAAGAAAAGACAAAAGCCCACGGACGGTGATTATCATCGATTTAATAAAACAGTAATGAAAACGATGAAAAGGCGATCGATACAAAAGAAGAGATCGCCTGTCTTGGAGAGGATGGCGCGAACGATCTTGTCCGCGGATGCAGGGGAGGATTCGTTCGTCCCGGAGGTTCGAGGTTGTATGTTAGGGGAAAGCTTAGCGAGTTTTTCCGCGACATGCGTTGGAAGTGCTGCGCGATGAAGATGGAATCTTTTACTTGGCGATGGGGATGCTTTCGTGAAGAGGGCGTTTTTTATCGTTACTTTAGAACATTTTTGCCGATCAAAAAGAAAAAAAAACTACTGCATTGTAAGAATGATAATACTGTCATTCACGGTAACTTTGAGTAATCCCGGTTATAGCTTTTGCCACTTCAAACTATTTAGTATTTCTGACTTTAAAAGAAAAAATAACACTAGGGGACTCACAATGTAGAAACCAGAAAAAGCTAAGAAATAAGTTTTCAACCCTTTATTCCACAAAAAGAAAGTTTGCAATAAAGTTGCTATACAGTTCATAGCCCTATTTAACAAACCCGAAGTTACTGCTTGAAAGTCATTTTGGAAGTTGTTGAAAATACTCTTCCTACATTCTAATATTCTAGGCAATGTAATAAATGATAGAAATTTTGTGAAGTAACGAGGGGGAGTATTTAAGCATTTAGAAATTTTACTTTGCTGTATTAAAATTGCTCTACTTTTATTATTATTATTATTATTATTATTATTATTATTATTATTATTATTATTAATTGCATTCCATTGCTGAGGTGGCTCGACGTTGCCTTGAATTTGCAAAACAGTTTAAAACTCCCAAAAAATCATTATTTCTTATTTTTGGCTAACTATGCTCTAACTTTAGGAGTGTTCCGTTTTATGAAAAATAAAAAACTGCAGTATATTATTTTAATATGAGATGGCCAATTTGAGATAGTGAAGTGCTAGGTCTGAGCAAGGAAGTGCACAGAAATTTTGGGGCTCGTCACCAATGACTTTTACCGGCTCCCCTCCACATTGTTTACCCCTATGTCCCTGCATATATTTCATCCTTACTTTTAAAAATCTCGGGCCCCTTTAGGATCGGGCCGGGGCTGACAGGTGCCGCTTCTCTCCCCCCCCCCCGTGCACGCTCCTGGGTCTAAGTTACCGTAAATGACTAGTGTACGTGCAAATTCGGGTGCAATGAGCCCTTTTTTCTTTACCATTTTCTAAGTGAAAGAACCTTTGGATAACAGATTCCCACGGACAGTGATGCTATTACGTAAAACTATCTGGGGACATTTTCCAAAATTTACAAGAGCTCGTTATTTATGGCGTCGTACATTGCGTGATCTACTTTGATTTCGAGCTGAAATTTCATTCTCATCTTTGTGAGAGTGATTTTCAAGATGTCTCATCTGCGAAACGTATTAAAAAATGATGAATTTAAGTAAGTCGCACCCCTCTTTTTTCTTTTCAATTTAACCTGCAGTTGAGGTAAAGGCAATCGTTTAAAACTAGTTTCGTCAATTTCGTCATCAAAAATTTTAAATGGTAAATTAATGATGTCTAATAATTATGAAATTAATTTACAAAACACAATTTGCACTTCTTGATTTTATTCTTTTTTAACATTTCGTACTCTACATTCAAAAAAAAAAAAAAAAAAAAAAAAATCTCCAATGCTAAACGCTTTTTTTTTTTGGTTCGAATCTATTTCAATTTATAAGCATCTTGCACCGCACTACTGCCAACATAAATTTCTTGTACTAACTCCTTTAAAAATGGAGATGAATTTCAGTTGCAAAGTAAAACCTACATACGCAAATGGAATGCTCTCATTCTCACGGTTTCGGGGTTATGTTAATTATACTGCTAGTTTAAAAAACAACCGTGAATAAAGCACGGTCACGACGACCTAATTATATCCAAAACGTCTTCTTCTCTAGCTTAAAATGTTTATTACTTATCGCTGAAGACAGTTGCCATTTCTGCAACCATATTAAACTCATCATTAGAAATAAAATATATCTAAACACATTTTCTTGATTTTTCAAGTCACTATTATTTTAAAAATTAAACTTTTTGTCATAAAAAGTAAGCGGAAACTCCCCTTTCATTCTTTTTTACTTTTCATGTTTTTTTTTTTTTTTTTCAAATCTTCAACATTATGATGTTTCTTCATTTTAAGCTCTATGTTTGCTAGTTGTCAGCAAATTTCTCTTTTTTAAATTTTGCTGAAAGGAATTACTTTAGTCCATTTCTGTTGATGATAGACTATAGTTATATTATGATATAGAAATGTACCAGTTGACTTGAGAAAAAAATATTAAGTTAGTAGAAAGAAAAATTCGTTTTAATTATAAATGAGGGATACCTATGTTTTTTTCTCTATATTTATTCCGATATCTGCGGAGAATGTCGGAACTAGTTATCTAAAAGTTGATGCTTTGTGTTATGACCTAAAACAGTGGTTTGAGCTTCAGCTGTGGATGTTATAGGCTTTTGCTTGATTCACATTTATTAAAATATTTTACAGTAATACAGTACCTCGTCCTAATAAATTAAAAATTATAGCTTTATAGGTTATTATTTCCTTTGTCAGAACAAAAGACCACTAGTAGACGAGTTAAGTAAGCGTTTTTTCATTATGTACTACATTTCAACCACAATAATTAATGTATATGACTAAGAATGAAAAACCAGGTTGGAGAAGCCCACGATACGGGGCAGAATGCAACACCGAAAAAAATATATAAAATGTGGGGTAAAGCAAGTGTCTTTTCTCAAGAAAAGGAAGACTAGAAAACTGAAAGTGAAGATGAAAAGATGAAAATGATGCTGTATATGTATGCTGTATATGTGACTGCGCAGGACTATTTTCAAATGATTAAGAGGTGGGTTCGGCGTCATAAATGCCTCAAACTAGCTCCTATAGAATGCGCTGGTAATGGAAAAAGGAGTGAGGAGCAAATAACTGATTTATTTAAAGCAAATAATTGTTTTTTAATGTTATTTTTGAATTACCCCGTAATAGGGACATCCCGTGAAAGCAAACCTTTTTCTGATAAAACAAATAATGATAACTAGAACTTTTGGCTTAAGCTTTTAAACTCTAATGATCCTAATTCTGGACTCTTGAACTTAATTTTAGGATCAATGTTAATTTTCTTAATTATGTTCTTAAATTATCATCGATTTAATGGATGATCATTTAAGAGCATGTTTTTAATTAATCTAAATAATGTTAGCCGTAAGTGACAAAAACCCCACAGCATATTCTGTTCTTTTATCCTTATCTATATATGTGCCTGTTTACCGATATTATATACATGAATATATTCAAAAATTCTTTCCCTACTTGCATGAAAAGAAAAAAAAATCAAGCATGCTATTGCTTTAAGTTCATCTAAGACACCTTAATTTAATGAACCAAGATTACGATTTAGATTAATTTTGAATTGTTTTATCTCTGCTTGATAATTTTCTATATTAAAATAACTAGCAATCGACTTTTTATCACATAATCATCTACGGCCCACTGATCTCAAATTTTCCCGAAAAAATCCCAAAATAGCTCTATCCCTGTAAATGAGACATGGAATCTCAATGACAACCATTAAAAGATATAAAGACGTGCCCAAAGTATTTTCATTAAACACTTCACGTGCAAAATCGTTTTGTAACATCACGGTGCGAGGTGTAATTAACAGATAGGTAGAGCGTGACTATAACTGTAACTGCTACAACGAGTTTTGAATCGGCACGATAGAACGTCCTGGATATCAGCATTGAGGATCGCTGATGCGAGGATAGTTGGTGACCTCTGATTCAATGGATCTGTTTACGAACCCTTTAGTTCAAGTTCTTTTTTTTTTCACTCCCGGTATTTATGCTCTCTGGATTTTCCCTAATTGAATGCCACGACAATGATTATGCATAGGATGCTAGAAAGATTGAACGATCACGATGGGAAATCTTGCTAACAGAAACGTTGACGAGCTGATTTTGTTTTGATATTAATTTAATAAATGAATAATTTACATAAATTTGCAAGATGTGTATTTGTTGCATTTATCAGGCGAAAAATAAAAAGGATGTGTCATTATAAATAACATTTCTTTACTCAATATAGATGTGTATTTATAGTAGTTATCAGATAATTAATAAAAAAGGAAATGTCATTATAAATAACATTTCTCTACTCAATATAACATTTACATGGCTCCTCAAACTAGATTTCCCTCGGACCCCTTTCATGGACCAAAGTTCAGGGCAGACCCCTTTCATTAGAGTTTATAGATGGAAGAACACGCTTTGCTTTTCCTACAAACGGTTGGTATACAGAGAAACACCGTTTATATGTTTTTGAATTGACTGCATGAAAAAGCGTACAAATGCAAAAAACGTAGAATAGGTATAGGTTAATGTGTATTGGAATCTGCAGTGACCAATTTAAAAAACCGTATAAATGATAAAAACGTGTAAAAGAGAAACGTATAAACGGTGCTTCACTGTATTTGCTTTTCGGACTAAGCCAAAAATGGGCGAAAGTATCCTGGAAGATAGATTTTAAGGTGCAGTCTGAAGTTTTTTTTTTTTTTTTTAATTTAATTTTATTTATTTATTCAGTTGGAAAAAAAGGTTCAATGATGCTTAACAGTTTTTCATATAAATTGGATGTTTGAAGTTAACGAAGTAACATAAAATAAACTTCTGGAACAAGTACTAAACACTATATGTTGGAATATTTACAAAAGTTCGTTCGTTGTGCGTAATTTGAAATTTCTAGAATAAAGATTAACACAATATTTTCTGAAAATTTAATGGAAGTTTTCTGACGAGCCGTTCGAATGAAATATTTATATGAATACTTTGTATTGTATCTCATAAATATAATTTAAAACTTTTTGAACGTGTATTAAATACAAATGTGTAAAACGAAAGAATATTTTTATAATGCTCATAAATTTAAACTTTTCGAAGACGAGTTAGAAAGAATATGTTATTATTTCTAGAAACATGTAGAACTAGCATTAGATACAGAAATGTTTTTAAAAATTAAAAACTCGATTTAACTTTCTTATAAACAAATGTTAATTATAATTTCTAAAGGATAAATGTTAGAAGTGAAAGATTTCTGAAACTCTCGGATAACTTTTTAAAAAATCTGATTTTTTTTTTTTTTTTTAATTATTCGAGATTTTTTTTTATTCTAAAAGTTACCCGACAGAGTAATAATTTTTTATTATTATTCTAAATGTTATTGCTAATGCGTTAGTTTTTCTGATGCATTAAGTTTAGTAAATTCAATTCTCTGTGAAAATGCTCAACTGTACACTTCTGCTATCGATAAGCTTCTAAACATTCTACTTGAAAGATTTGATCTATTTAAGAATTAATTTCTGAAAAAGGAGCATATTTTTATACTTCAATATTTAAAATTTAAAACTATTACCAAGCTAATTACAGATAGTAATTTCTAAACATAAATAGAAAAAATTTTAAAGACTAATATCTTCCTACTTTCCAAAAGTTAAGAAACTTCTTTTTGTAAACGATTGAACCTGGGGTATTGCGTATGGTTCTAGAGAAATCTAAAAATTTTTAGACATCACTACATTACTTTCTATTATGAAGCATGATAACAAAAGCAATTTCTAAACAGTTTCCAGTATAATTATACTGGAAACTGTTTAGAAATTGCTTTTGTTAAAATTTTACTAACGTGCAAAAAACAATTTGACATGTAAGAAGAAAAAAGACTACAATATAAATAATTTATGTCGAATGAGACTAATAACGTAAAAATATGAGACACAGATTACTTCAGAATATGAAAGATGTCAAATAATTCCTTCAAAATTCTCAAAAAATCTTATAAGTAAGTTTGCTATTCTAAACACACTGTACGAAAATTCCGAAATTTCACAGATTATTTCCGGGTAGCGTTCCGGTATTTCACGGGTTTAAACCAGTATATAATATATTTGCAAAATGTTTCCTGAATCGCTATATAAGTTTCATGAATACAGACTCCTTGCTGTAGTGAATTATATTTTTAGCTACCAATGTGGAGATATATTTAGAATCTTTATTAGGTGTTCGCCTTCAGCTCGGCCCTTCCAGATTGACTGAGTCCCGAATGAGGGCGAAGAGCAGTCGCTAGAAATTTTATCTTTGCAAGAATTTTAGACAAATAAGCTGTATGGTATTTACATGCAGTTCTACCTCAGCTTCGGTTGCTGTAGAAGCTTTCCTATTGACCAGGAATTGACCAAGCTATTTACTATATACATATGTAAGTTTTTTCTGAAGGTTCCTTGACTTATTCCCAAAATATGACTGACTTTCATTGAGAAGGTTTCCGAGTTCTTCAGACATTTTCCAGGTTAATATCAGGAAGTTTACTGACTTTTAGCCGAAAACTTTACCGTTTTTTTTCTTTTCTTTTTTGACAGATATGTTACGGGCAGAAATTAGCCACACTAACTGCTTATTATTTTCCAGGGAAGTTCTCTATTTGTTTTAGTGCAAATTAATTTGCTTTTAGTAGAAATGCTATTCTCCCTGAAGCAAGCGAAAACATTCATTCTAAAACTAAATTAAACAGTGTTACAAGTGCACTAATTTGCAGGCACGTATTTTGGGGTTAAAAAGGAATCTTTTTTTACTGCAAAAAATGTGAGCTGAAGGTTATAAAGACATTTATCAAAAGTATTTCGAGCTTACAAAGAACCCATTTTCAACGCAAAAGATGTGAGTTTATGGATCTAAAGACATCCAACTAAGAATCATTTGACGGTATGTTGTGATTAAATTACTATCCCGCGGCTAGTGGAACTGGACACCATAGTTTTGGGGGCATTAAAACAGCGTAAATTTGTTTACTCCCCTTTTCTTTTTTTCAGCACAATTCACATTACAGTAATTTTTTGTGAACAGTTGGTATACAGCATATAGGTATGAATATTTGATCTGTTTTAGTACACTAATTTCGAAATTTACAGATTTTCTTTTGATTGGGGCCATCAGCATCTAACAGGACCTGGGAATCACTTTAATTTGATAGGGCTCTCTCTGTCCGTTGAATGTCCTTACATCCATTTTCTCACTTGAAAAGGGAGTTCTTTGTCTTAAAACACGTACCTTTTTTTACTTTTCAAATTCTCGCATTTTGAACATTGCTTTTGCTTTTCAGAACAAAGATATTTATTTCTTATCACTTTCATTTGCTAAAGATTAAATGCAATAACTTACACGAAGAAATCATGTAGTTATAACAGTGGTGCCCAATCTGCTGCCCGCTTAGTGGTCCATGTGTGGCGCGTTCCCGTTATTTTGTTCGATGTTACGAATCCAAAACTATGTTCTGGAACCTTCCAAAGCAACAGATTATCTTCATTACGCATTAAGAGAATTTGTTGCAAATTTTCAGCCAAATAGTCAGAAATTGTTAAAAAAAAAACTGATGCAAACTACAAGTAATAATTAATAAATAAGCAAGTATCAATGGAAACAATGATTCTTGGATTTAATGTTCTCCCCTCTTCAGTGTTTTTCAATGCTATCTAGAAAAATGTTGAATAGATTTAAAATTTATATGTATTTCGGAACCAAGGATCATCTAATTATTAAGTGCGGCCCTCGTATAAAGAAAGGTTGGACACCACTGGTTATATGATTGTGCATATCTCAGCAAAATGTTTCCAAGTACGCTATACACTTATTGCTCCTCCTTTTGTATCAGCGTAACATTCCACATTTCTTTCTACCTTATTTTTCTTGTTGTTAAAATTACGTCGAAAAGCTCCAGAACATAATGAAACTTTTCAAAAAAAAAAAAACATAGTATACATGTTAAAATAATTTGGTTACTTTTCAAAATCATATTGAAATTAAACCAAATTTACCCTTAAAAACCTAAATTTGCCGTTAAAACCTAATTCTGTTTGAAAACATTAAAACTCTATGCAAACCATAAAAACCAACATTTGATACATAAGGAAGTGTATATTATTAACACAGAAATGTAGAATCGAACCCACATGAAAAAGAAAAAAAAAATGAACCTTTTTTTTATCATTTTCTAAAGGTTAGATTTCGGACAACAACAACACAAAGTTTATAACATAGTTTTTTAATGCTATTATTTAAAAAATTCAGATTTACATGAAAGCAATTATTTGAAGTTTTGACGTTGGAGGGGGGAGAACAGTTAATACTTTTAGCGCATGTTTAGCGTTTTTTTTCCTCCTCATGCATGCAAAGCGCATTTTAGAGTTAGTTATTTGTTTGCTGATCCATCATTTAGGTACTTCTGATTAATTGCGCTACTCACGATAGCAATTAGGATGGTTCCCATCTGCATAAAAACCATGAAATCGAAGTCAAAAATTCTACTCTGGTTTAGAAATACAACAATGTTCAAGTTTTAAGGCTTAAGCATGAAATTTATAATTTCTGCAGCTCTTTATTTTATTTCTGTCTGTCTTTTCTACTGATTATTCATTGTGTGGTTGTCCCACAACTATTTTAGTGTGCTTGATAGCTAGAACATATTCTAGCTCGATTTCAAACGACCACTATAACATTGAGCTGAATATAACGGTAAAATCTTTTTCCGACAGATTCAGTTCAAGCAGGTGTTCTGTGAACATAATTATTTCTTAAAGACAATCTACAAAGATCATGAAATGATTTGTGAACATTTATATTAAGATTTAAACCAATGAAAAGCAGAGCAACAGGTGGTAAAAGGTTACGGGCGTGCTGTAAAGGCAGAATGGTAATTTAAACGTAAACAAATTAACACCACATTGCACATTCCAAATATCTGTGTTTGCATTGTTTTGCTTTAGAGCTACACAAAGAAATTTGTCTATTCATAAAATAGAAGTTTGAAACCTAAAGTTTGTATTTTTTTTTCCCTTGTAGCACAAGAGCTGTTCAAAAAATCATAACTGTAGAAAGCTGTACACATAGTACAGTAGTACACATAGAATGAAAGGGGTACGTCTCAAAATTGACTATCATTATTGATGTTTCCCCTGCATTCTACCTGTGGTATAATATATTATACGTACACACTAATGAACTTAATGATAACTGAATAATTAACTGAATAGTAATGAGCATATTCATTTTCCATTAATCAAAATTATACTTAATTCCTTGATAGAATAATTACTTCTTTCATATTTATACTGATAAAATAGTTATCTAACACTATTTCCACTCTTTCAAGATAAGTATTTTGAAGTTTAAGATACGATAACAATATAAGTAGTTTCGTGCATACAAAATTTGTTTTAAATTGTACTATGCATTTTTTGTATTACAAATACAATTTTTTAAAACATTGCTCCAGTTATTTCTTACGTTTTAGTTTTAATTACTGATGAGTAGATTGTCGGAAAAATATGTAATTTACATAAATCGTGAATTGTTAAAATTAAGCATGCATTTAAATACTAATGTTGCTGAAAAGGTGCGTCTAAATAACAAAACAATATTCTTGCACAAAACTCATACAGTAATATTTAGATCTTTAAAAAAAAATGCGGGATATTTCAAATCTAGCACAATTCAGTTGTGTAACAGTGTAGCACTGTTCATTAAAAACATGTCATTAGTACTGATTAAATTATTGCATAATATTCATGAAATATTTATATTCAAATCTTTAAAAATATTTTCCAGATCGTTTACATCTGGCCCAACTCAACTACGAAATTGTGAATAGCTTTTGAATATCTGATTCTTAAATGCTCAAACAAAACTTGCTATCATTAATATTGATAATAGTTACTATAAAGATTTGCCGAACTAAAATTTTTTTTTTTTTTTGAGATATAAATTAACACTTCTTAATGGACACTTCTTTATAATCTCTCTACTAAAACATTAAAATTTTTAAAGCTAATAGAGACAACCGTAGATTTCAAGAGCAAGAATCAATAATTAGAAACATTGTGTACACAACAAATGGAATTAAAAATGTAAAATAAAGTTTCGGTTGTTATTTAATGCAGACTTAGAAACAATTAATTCTATTTACTTTATATATGATAAAAGAATATATGTACAGCGAATGGTTAAAGAAATTATATTTGTTATGGTAATGACATTTTGAATGTGGGAACATATAAATAAGATGTGGATGCTTCACTTGCCAAATCGATTAACTCCATAAAACAAAAAGTCGAGAAAAGTGAGGAAGAAGATAGTGTTATCCATAGGAGTGTATGGGCCCTCGTGTTACATTTTCTGCCATCGTAGTATCGGAAATGTACTGAACCAAAAGTCCAATATAAATTGACATTCTAAGCATTGATTAAGCAATATTAAAGCAGAAATGAGGATTTCTTTAAAAAGTGGAGTTAATCGATTAGGCAACTGAGGCATCCATATATAAATGATAATAATTATGAAATAAAGCATCGTACTAATGAAAAGACAAAATAATGAGTTTGAAAAATAAGTGTTGAGTTAGTTATGAAAAAAAAAAAAAAAAATGTGAAGAAAGAAAAGGGGAAGAACCAGGATGAAAATGTAAATCACAGCTTACTTACTAGAGCTAGTGCATTACTGCTTTAGTGCTCTACAAGGGTTGTGAGGAGGGCAGCTATGCATGGGGTGGGGGGTAAATGGCACAGTAAAACCTGCTGAAACGTGGAGGAATTATAGAAAGGCGAATCTGAGAAGGGGGAAATACGAATTGTGTGTTTCAAAATACGAACATAGGAATAAAGTGATGAACGTAGTAAAACGTTTGTTTGCATTTAGAAGGAAGATCGTTTTCAGGAAAATTAAATTGACATCAGGATTAAAAATATTAATCTTACTGATAGCACCTATTTTTTCTATCAATCTGAGGAATGAATTTAAATTTATGGTCTTTATAGTGCGGCCCTGACAAGTTTAAGTTTGACCGGGATAATGTTTACTTCATTTTAGGGGAAGTTTCAGTGAAAAAAAGACGTGTTATTGGCGCGGATTTGAGTTGGAATACTTTAGTGACAAAAGTACCTAACTCAACTCAACGCCGACCACGCTTCACCATTAACATAAAACGAATAAAACATTTTTAAGGTCAAGCTTTAACTTAACAGAACTACAATATGCAATTTTACAGATGATGTTTAGAATCAGTTAGGGTTTCAGCGTTTGTACAGATTTTACTGCACCAATATGAGATAAAAACTATCTGACCTGGGCACCTACCCTCTCTTCTCATGCCCATCTTGAGACACTTCTTTAGGCGGCAGTACTGGCACTGGTTGCGGTGGTGCTGGTCAATGGGGCAGTTGCGGTTACCACGACACGTGTACGTGAGGTTGCGCCGCACGCTGCGCTTGAAGAAAGACTTGCAGCCCTCGCACGTGAACTGTCCATAGTGCTTGCCGGACGATTTGTCCCCGCAGACCACGCACTCGATCTGCTGCTGTTGCTGCTGGCCCTTGTCCGAGCTGGAGGGCGTGCCGGACTGTGGCGGTTGCGGCGGGGCCAGGTCCGGCTGCGGCCCGCCGGCCGCAAGTTCCGGATCCCGCCACGGCGTCACTGCCAGGGCCATAGGCGGCGTGCTCGTGGCGGCTGCGGCCCGCCGTTCGGCGCAGGGCTGCGCCCCGGGCCACGGGTGGCCGAGCAAAGGGTGGAAGGCCCCCAACTGCAGCGCGCCTGGAACCGTTGGGGACGGCCCAGGGGTGGCGGTCCACTCCGGAATCAACAGCTTTCGGCCTTGGCGGGAACCGGAGAAAAGGTCGTCTGGATCTTCGAGATGGGAGAAGGGTGAGCTGTGTCAACGAACGTCAGTGCGCACTGCACCATGAAAGGATGAAGACGAATAAAAGGGAAGTCTCTCGAGTCAGTCAATGTCCTTCGAATAACTAGATGTTTCGGGGTTTCTTTTTCCTCTTGATATTGCAAAAGTTCTAATCACAAAATTGAACACGATACGATTTCCTTGACTTTATACTTAGAAGCATTAAACTCAGTTTATCATTCTCCCTCTATCTTTCGTAGCATGAAGTTCACCATTAATGTTAAATATCAAAACTTGCACATCAATCTTCGTTCATAGCAACAGAGTAAATTTAATATTATTTTGTTCTATGACACAAAATTAAGAGTGCTGCGGTACATAATTAAAAGCGGAAATTTCCACATCATACGTTTATGTTTTTCACCGGACAAAAATATTAATTCAACGGTTCTAATGTTCAAGATTCAACTTTTGATTATCTTCAGCAAGAAAAGAAAAGGCAATTAAACTAATGCGCTCGCCTCAAACGAGAAGTGTCCTTGTCCGGCAATTGGAATCTCCGTGGGTGGTGAGATATTTAATGCGAGCGATGATCGTCTGTGGCAGAGTTAAATGTTCCATAACCGGGATCGTCTGCTTCTCTCCACGCTCTTTCTCTTTCACTGTGACCGCGGTAGTTCGACCCGGCGTGCCGTGCGTCGAGACTCCTTCTGCCCGAGTGTGGCACCGGGTTCTGAACTATGACATGGCAGAGATACGCGCGCTTTCTCTCCGTTGCCTAGGCGACCGGAGGGGGGCTCGACATTAAAGTTCAAGCAGGGCTATTAGCGGCGGGCGATAATCCGCCGGTTCGTGCCCTGGGGTCCGGCCCTCGGTGCTCTGCCATTGGTCGAGGTGGGCGGGCAGAGTTCGCGCGCCGATATCCTTGCGCGGCCAATCGTCGGAGGGTCGTGATTCGGCTTCGCCCCGAAAGCACGTGCACTCTGGTTCCTGCCACGCGCGTCTCTTGTTCGTTTGTTTCAGAGTCTCATCATCCATTCGCACTGATCCAGTTTTTTTTTTTTTTTTGCTCTTCTGTATCTTTGTTTTTCTGTATTTTTGTGTCCAGCCTGTTTTTTTACTGGGTTTTCTTTCCTTTTTTTTCATTATACTTTTTTTTTTCCTTTTCAAGCTTTGCATCATCATTTTGTGTATTATAAAGCAAAATACTTTTGAAAACTTTTATAACTGTCAAATATTTTTCCCTTTGCAAGAATGTTGAGTTTTATGCCAAATGAGCGTTTTTCATGAAAGCTCAAAATAAACTGCTTTTTGAAATAATCTGCAGGAATTGTGCAGAATTTCTAAAAAAAAATACTTTTTTTATTTGAAGAATTTTTTCCAGAAAACTAGAATTTCTTCAGAAAATCTTTTACTGCCTGATCCTGCTTTATGCCCCTTTCGCTCCCTGGAACATCAATTGCTCAATGATTGAATTTATAAGTATTCTCTTCTTAGGCAAACATTTTCCTTCTACCTTATGCTCAGCTTTTGCGTAGCCAGCTTTGGTCTGTTGTAAGTCTCATCCACACTGGCGCAAATTTTAGAGTGCTAGCAACCCTTTTTGAAATCCCTTCTTCCTGCATGCTTCTTCTGTTTTAATTGTCAAAAAATTTTCTTGAAAGACAGCAAAAAAAGATCATTGTGAACTTGTTGATGCTAAAAAATTTTATTCCCATCTCGCAATTTATTTCTTTAGTTTTTAGCTGCACTGTTGGATTTTTAGCTAAGTAATTCTTATGGACGAAGAGCTTGATACTCAACACTGTTGATCATAAGGACAAGAAAAATTTATGCCTGAGGATAGAACACTTATCCAGTCAATCCTTGAGCTATCAATCTTCCAGGAAACGTAAGGAACATAAAACAGAGAAGGGTTTTCAAAGTTGACAAAATTTCTGTAGATTTTATCTAAATATGCTCAAATTAAAGAAGAAATATTGCCTGCTTAATTCCTGCAGATATTCCCAAGTTAAAAATAATTTGCAAGTTCCTGCAAATGACATGTATTTGGCTGAAAAGTGGGAATTTTCGTTCGTAAAAATGCATGTGATGCTAATGTGAAATGGCTAATATTTCAAATTTGGGCAGCACCATATCCTTAAATAATTGTCTTTTAAGCATAACCATTGCACAACTTTATTCTAGCGAAAATATTCAGTTTTGAGCCAAATAATTGTCATTTGTGGGAATTTACTTTTAATTTAAAAATATATATAGAACTTCTAATAAATTACTTCTTTTGTGTAAAGAGTTTATTTGCAGAAAATCTGTAGAACTTCTTTAGAAATCCTTGTGCTTCCTGGAATCCCGTAGCCCAATGTAGCTGGGCTAAGGTAAAAAAAAAATGTCCTTGTACCGTATAATCAGCGTTTTTTATATAGACTATACTTCTGTCTATTAAGAATCTCAGGCACGTTGGCACAAATCTCTGTTTTTGAAAATAGTTCTTGATTCATAAATTTCTCTTGCTCGGGATATTTTTACCAAATAATTCTAGCTGAAACTTCAATTTTATGCCTAAATTTTTTATAATTCTTTTTTACTTTATTAATTCGTAGCTTTCCTTTTCCATTTTTGAAACTCGTGTCTGATGGACTTTGGATCCTAGAAACAATGATTATTTTCATTAAAGTGAAGTCAAAGTTCATTGATTTCTAGATCCTAAATTTAAAAACAGTCGGGATGATAAGCTTACTTTAAGGATATTTCAGGGGTATTTATTTCTAACTCCTACTTTTTAATAATGGTTGCCTTCAACACGGCTTGACATATTCAAAACATCTTGATCTAGAAGCGATCATGGGGCATGTTTTACTCTTCTCTAACATAAGGGTTTCCTTGCTCCAGGCAGGAAATTGTCGAGCATCATTCAGTCTACCCAATGACACCCCTTTCATTTTCAATTAAATTAATGTTTGGGGAAAGTGCTGGCCAAATGCGATAGATGTCATCCGTGAAAGACAGTCTTGTACGTTCGTTTGCAAGTTCTTTTTGTTTAACATAATTTTCGTGCTCTTCAGACGGTGCTTGAGAGCACGTTTAATCTGTCCAACGTAACCAAGTCCACACTTGCCGGAGATGCTATAAATACCCTAGTTGCTATGGCAATCAATAGGGTACTTCAAGTGTGTAAACTTTGGTTGACGTGTCGTTTGCTGATTGGCTGTTTGTTGTCTTGTGTCCTGAATTCTTATTGGTTGGCCCTCTTTGGTATAAATACCGGTGTCCACGTGGTCGTTGTCAGTTCTCTCACGACTTTAGGTTGCGTTGGCGAGCTTTTTGCACTGAGCTATATGCTGTATTTTATTCAAAATTTGTGCATTATTTACGTTGGTTTTTCACTTTAATCATAGCGCTTTAAAGTATTTTTTTAAAAAAAGGGCAAGTGTCTGTGTTCAAAAAGTGTCTGAAGATTTACAGTATAGTACGGCAACCTTCAGCACCGAACCGATTGCGGTGCAACACTATAAAAAAAAAAAACGAAACATTAGGTTAGAATTTTCGTGGAACATTTCAGGAATTCATAGGTTTTCATCCACTTCCAGGGAAGATTAAGTATCTTTCCCAAAAAGTTTCCTGAATTGCTACAAGTTTCACGAATGCAGACATCTCACTGTTGTGAAAAATATTTTTAGCTTTCAGTTTAAAGATTAACTGAGAGTATTTATCAAGTGTATCCGTTTCAGTTTGGTTACAGATCGTCCAGTTTGACTAAACTCTCAATGAGAACAAAAAAAACTCTGGTTTCCGCAGCTTTGCAAGAATTACAGGCGAGACAGGTTCTTGCTACGAACTTGCAATTCTGTCTTAGCTTTGACCATGTTGGGAATAATGCATTTGTAGCTTTCTTGGTAAACGAGGAAGGCGCCGAGCTATTATAGCAAACCTACCAAAGTTTTCTCTAAAGGTTCCCGGGACGTGGTTGGCTTTACTCGGGAGATTTCCGAATTCTTCAGAAAGATTCCTGAATAACATCAGGAAGGATACTTAATTTTAGCGGAAAACATTCCTGTTTTTCGCAAGATATGTTATTTGCAGAAATTGGGTACAGTAGCTGTCCAATAGTATCCACGAACGTTTCTGAATTGTTTTTACAGTGAAATGGCACTATTGCGGCTCTTCGATGATAGTTCGTGAGGGGGGGGGTCACACACTGCACATACACATACAAGTCTGCTGGCGTATAATTAATTCACTTTTTCGCTAACTTCTTAAAATATATTTGCGAAACATTGAACTCTTAGGGTAGTTTGAAGTTGGCCTGCCCTTGCCAGTTGACCAATTGTGTTGCATCACAGGGGCGGACTTGCCACGTGTTAGATGTGGAAAATTCCACATTGACCGTCCTTAACTCGGTCCGTTTTCTGTGCATTCAATGTGTACATACCGTTTTCCTCAATTTTATTTTTTTAAAAAAAGTTCTTAGCTAGGCCGGCCGTTCTTGTGTCGAGGGCTGCAGCCTGAACTGCTCTTTTTTGGATGGGGGGGGGGAGGGAGAGGAGGACGGTCGCTCCTTTTCCAACTGTGTCACTCTCAGGACGTTGTTGGTTCTTGCCTAACTATTACCGTATCTTGTTACTTAGGGAAAACGAAACAATGTCTTTGTTGGGTGGTCTTCGTCCGAAGCGAAGCCTTCAGGGTCCACGGGTGTCTCTCGTATCTGTTCGGGATTGATGCTTCCTGGAATTTTGGTAAGGAGTTTTATTGAGGGTGGGGATCTTTTTTTGTGGCCATCTGAGACTGTCTGGGAAAAGATTACATTGAACCTTTTTCTAATGAAATAAGAGAAAGGCGCCATCCTAAGAATAGAATGTATAGGAGCAAAACGTCTGCTAAAAAGCTTTTTTTTTTTCCTTTTCATCCTTCGTTTTCTTGTTATGTTTCCCAGCACTTTGCAATAGATAGATCCATGATTTTCTCAACCAATTAGATAATTTGAGATCTCCTCAATTTCGTCTCCGAGGAAAAAAACAAGTCATTTGTTATACACCGTGTTGATTGCTCAATGGGATTACATGTGTTTTAAATCCAACGGTGACAAGAATCTTTTTTAGGTAAGTTCTAAGTTAGTTAAGTAGGTATTTTTAATTATCATGTTTTTTTTTTTTTTTTTTTTGTCATCAGCACTTTAAATAATAAGAACTTGAACTATCGGTTATAATTATAACAAATTGACGCTGTTACACAAAAATGGGTCAACCCACCAAGCAGTACTTTTGAGTAAATTGAGTTCTAAGCTGAACTTCATAGATGGCATATTAATTCAGAGTTTGGGCTTAAATCGTCTTTGTATCCCCGTAGTGTATCAGTTTATCTGCCAACCTATGTGAATAACTCATTATTTTTTCGAAAATTTTTATTGGATAGCTCATTTTTGTATAACACCGTTCAATTCATATATTTTCGTTTAGCAAAGATAAAATTCACAAAAGTACAAACAGTATAAATATTTACAACAGTGATTTGCAACATTTTTTTATCCGTCGCTCCCCCCCCCCTTACCTTTTTCCTTGAAAAAAGCAAATTTTAGAGCAACGTAAAAACGATATTAGGTATTTTTGCATACAGTGAAACCTGTGTAAGATGACCACTCGCGGTGCAGTACTTTGATGATCAACTTAGACCGGTGGTCAACTCATGAAGGGCAGTAATGATTTTTTGAAATATTTTTTGGCATTTCTCGCACCGTGTATTCATTTTTCGAGGAATTCACCCTTATTACTCTTTCTGTTCAACTAACTTTATTGTTTAACATTATTAAAAGTGAAATCATAATTAAAATTGTTATTTTTCCTTGTTTTAAACTATATTAGACACTATAGTTTTAGAAATTCCATATGTGGCAGCTAATTTTCTCTGGCTTTCTCTCTAACTTTCTTTTTGAACCCTTTTTATGTAACACTTATAGCACCAAGAGCAACAAGCTCGACTCTCTCAGTTCATAAAGGCAAAATTAAAATGTTCTATATCTTAATCCCTTGCGCCCGAAATAAGCCAGAAGGGTTCTTTAGCAAACCCGTATCTGCGTACCCGCAGTGCGGGGGGCTCACTTCATCAAGGGAGCTAACGGCCCTAGAAATTGAAAAAAAAAAAAAAAAAAGCTAGCATTAAATAGTTATTAAAAAAAAAAACTGCTTATTAACTTTACAAACAGACACTGCTGACCACTAGGGAGATGCCCTACCCATTTTGTTGCAGAGGGCCCAAAATGTACAGATCCAAGCCTTAGCACAATTCCAGCATTGCCACAACCTATTGCAACTGAGAGAAAACACTTTGTACTTTTCTACTGATACCTATTTTTATTGAACAAAGTACAAAAAACTATCTCAAATAGAACAACAAATGAAAAATAAGTTTGGAGAATAAAGAGCAGCATAAGGTTTATGCTGCTGTTGAGTTAGTAAAATGCTAGTCCGTCTCCAAAGCATTAAAAACATTCTTAGAAAGCTATCAAATAATAATAATAATAAATTAATAAATAATAGAATAAAATAATTTACTGAAGAAAGTTTTAAAAAATAAACCAAGTGGTAAACTTAAAAGGGTTTTTTACAATACTCCAAACCAAATTTGGCGTACATTAGTGGTCAAGTTACAGAGGTTTTCCTTCATTATATAAGATAGGACTAATTCCGTTCCTGACAAAAGAGGTCAACTTACAAGGGTAGTCAACTTTACAGGTTTTACTGTACTTAATTTTAATTTAAAGCCTAAATACTGTACCAATTTTATCCACTTATTGTTACACACATTTTTTATGGTTTTTTTTCAAGAGTAATTAATTTTTGAAGGGAGATAATAAACTAAGATTATTAATGTACTTTTCAAAGACAGCAGAACATTTTTCTTTTTTTTTCCTTTTTTTTTTTTTTTTGGTATAAAATTTAGGATTTGGAAGAATAAAAAACTTTGGCAGTTTAAACTTGAAGAAAAAAAAAACGAAGAGAGGGAATGGTTTGTTCCGATATCCAAAACCTGCCCTGAGTACAATTCATATGCTTGTCCAAGATATGATGATGTGCATGGCTCTCCTGAACTTAATTCATTTTTTTTTTTAAACTCATGATTTTTTGTCTAAACTCTGGACCATCGATTTTGCATACGTTTTCACTTTCAATATTTGCTGTTTTGTTTCAATTTTTAAATTCCTATGATTTATGTTTATTATTATTAATAAACACAAATCATTAGAATTTAAAAATTGAAAAAATATAATGATTTATATTTATTACTTATGTTTATTATTATAATTATCATTTAAATTTTTGTTTTGAATGTTCATTGCCCCCTGGAGGAACCAAATCAACCTTTTGGGGGTAATCGCTTTGGTTAAACTCTAGTTGAACATATTTACTTACGAAAAAGAATACGCATATCTTATTGCTTTTCCAAATACATTTCTCCGTTTTCATTTTAAATCTTGGAAGCTGATAAATAAATTGTTCTTACTTGAAAACGTTGTGAGTCAGTGGAATATTATTATTAAAGGCAAGTTAATATGTAAAATAGGACACACATATACCATAAAGCACAAGCGCGGCCAGAACTTGCCTTCTGTGGAGAGGGGAGGGGAGTTTGATCATAACCATCTTTACATGCATATAAACTACCGTATTAAAATTATTGGCATTCTAAATCTAAGTTAAAACCAAGGGCCCGGGGAGGAGACCGCAATCCCCCCACCCCAAGTGTATATCCCATGATTTTCACTTTAGTTCTTAGAACCTGACAAATAAATTTCATTCACTAGATAACATTTTGAGAGATACCTTTGAAAATCAGTTTTCTCACTGAGACAAATGACGACTTTTTCGGGCGAAACTCTTCTTCTTCTTCTTTTTTTTTTTTTTTTTTTTTTTTTTTTTTTTTTGTAGAGTAATTCGGGCTTATCCGATATTTCCGATCAGTTCTCACTGTCTCATGATCTGTGATGTATTCATTCTGAACGGATATATTACGTTTAGTTTACATGAAATTTTTCATTAGTTTGAATACGTACAATACAATTGTAAGGAAAGACGTTTTTAAAATAAAGAGTCTTTTCTAAAGGGTAAATAGCACCGCTCATGGCCATATGAGGTAGTGAGAAGCAAAGGGATGCACAAGAGGTAAAATTAAAAATTTGGAGATAACCAGTACCAATGGTAGGTGGACCCCTCCTCTGTCTTGGGGCAAGGGATAGTATTAGTAGCCCTGGTAGGTACCGCTGTACAGCATGATTTAGAAAACAATTCAATGAAAAACAACCTAGGATGTAATCTTTATACGAGTTTTACTCAAAATTTGAAAATGTCTACTTACACCCCTTTCCTTCTCACTGTCTCAAATGAATTACGTTTTGTTTTAAATAAGATTTTTATTCACTTTTACATAAACGAAATACTCTTAAATGCGGATTTTCAAAGAAGCCACACAGTTTTCACAGTGTTTTTTTTTATTGCGTAGAGCTATTTAATCTTGCAAATATTTTTGAGAAAGTTAGATCCTTGAAATATCATTTGTATATTATGGGCGTTTGCTGTATGCTTGGTTTAAATTAATCTGCCCACTAGTTTGCTTGAAATGAAAAGTTAAATAAGGATTTCTGAAAAAAAAAAAAAAAAAAAAATCTTGGTATTTCAGCGGGGGGGGGGGGGGGGTGAGGGGGCGATGGAGGAACCTTTAAAAAAAAACACACACTAGAAACTTTTTAGGTTTGGAAAACTATAGCCAAACTTTTTTGGATGGGGCCGGCATGAATTTTTTTTTCCACATTAAAAGTTTAGGGTCAGTCCGCCCCTGTGCATCAGTTCCACTTTCCTGAAATAAGAATGTATACCGATTTTTTTTTATGTATCTTAATGATAGGACTACTTCCTCCGCTTGTCTGCAGCAAATTTTAATGGCTTGAAATGCTTCCCATTGCTTAGAAACGATATTTTGTATAGATTGAGTAAACGGGTAACATCTGTAAGTTGACACCCGTCTTATAACCCCTTCTTTCCGAGTTTTCTTCCACAGGAAAAATTATCTAATTGGTACCACGAAAACATGTGTAGAATTTCAGTACTGTGACTTAATTTTCACGCTTAATGAAGATTCATTTTATTCTATTTTCACTTCAGTGTGCAAAAAAAAAAAAAAAAAAAAAAGAAAAAGAAAAAAAAAAAAAAAAAAAAAACGAAAATCTTTGTACAGTTACCATATCCCTTGTGCCTACAAATTCTGTCACGTTACTGGTGCTCTATTTTCAAACTGAATTGCCAAATGCAGCATATTCCTTTTTTTTCTATCATTTTTTAATGTATTATTAATTTATGCATTTTTCTTCAGAAATGAATGCCACTCACATAATGGGGAGAGTTGGGAGGTATGAGACAGCCGAAGGAATAGAACAGCTGCTTTTGGGTAAAAAAAAAGAATTTTTTTTTAAAAATTATATCTAAATTGTACAGTACAATAGAAGTAGTTCTAATCTGTTACTTCTACTGGATAAGCTAGAAATAATTTTTTCGCATTTATCTTCTGCATAAATGCAGCTGTCCTCTATCATTCTGACTTTTTTTTCTTTATATCAAAACATTAATTATTGTGAAAATTATGATAATTATACACTTTGCAGAACTATTTATCTACGGCTTCTCGGTTTCGTAACCTAACTACACGTTTAAAGTTTTGAGTAGCTTTGCCAAAATTATCTGCAACTTATATATAGAACACTTACTGTTCATAAAAATAGTATTTGTCATCCAGCTTCAACTGCTTGGGACTGACAGCTTATGAAGTTAATCTAGTAATTTTCAAAATGGCGCATGTATCAAACTTAGCTGCTTAGTTTCTCGAAAATCCCCTAAATACTGCTTTCCCATTATTCAACGCCCAGGCCTTTAAGCCTCTTATCCTAAAGCGTGAAGCTCGCGCAACTAACTACTGCTAAGTAGCAATTAAGCGAAGGGTCAACCGAGGTTAATGTGAGGCTTTTACCACACTGGCAATTCGCGCGTGAAAAAGTGAAAGTTGTCACTTCGAACTGGGTGTCATCTCTCGCCGGCCTTTTCATTGTTTACTTTTGGATTTGACCTTTGATGGACGGAAATGGACTGATGCACGCACTTCCGGTAGATTACGCTTCCGTAAGAAGAGGTAAGTGATATGCAGGGAAAACTTCTTAGTTAATAGTTGTACTAATGCTTGTTTTGAAATTTTATCGTTTCGGTAGTATTAACGTTAAGCATTTCAGGCTTTCCTTGTAATAATAACAGCAAGCATGAATTTAGAGCAGCGTTTCGAACCTTTTTAGTTTTACCTTTCTAATCATGTCTGAGCTTTTTTTAGGGAACCAGGGTCGCGCATAGACATTTTGGGGCCCTTTACAAATGACTTTTACGGGCCCCCTCCATATTGTTTACCCCTACGTCCCTGCATATATCTTACCACTCATTTTTAAAAAATTGGGCCCCCTTCAAGCTAAGGCCCAGGCCAACAGGTGTCCCTTCTCCCCCCCCCCCTTGTGCACGTCCCTGCAAGGAGCCTTAATAGATCAACTGCTGGCCGCAGAAAAGGGTTGTCGTTCATGAAAAGGAACCCTCCTCCCCAAAGGGGGCTTGGAAGGGCGCCCGATGGTGGGAGGTCACTGTGACATTCCAAAAATTTCTTTTCTCCGCAAATTTTGTCTGGCGATTCGTCAAAACTATTATCATTTGACAAAATTTGGAATTCTGTTTTGCGAAATTATCATCATTTGGCACAATTTGGAGTTATAATTCGGCAAAATTATCATAATTCCGCAAAATATAGAGCTTTATTCCGTAAAATTATCACCATTCGGTGAAATTAGGAGCCATTTGGAAAAATTCTAACGATTTGGCGAAATTCGATGTTCTATTTGAAAAAAATTGTCAATATTTGGAATTCGGCAAAATTATTATCATTCGGCAAAATTCGGAGTTCCATTCTTCGGCAAATTGAAAATTTCCGTTCTAGAAAAGTTTAAGTTCGGGGTGCCTCTGAAGGTAAAAGGAAAATTTTTACCTCAGAAAACTTTCATTTTCAGTCAAGCCGGTTGATGAGCGATCGGTCTACCCGAGCGAGTGTGGGGGTTAATGAGAGAGCATAGTCAAAGATGATAAGCTTTTTTCAGAAATTCTGCAGATGTATAATACAAAAAGTCTACAAATTTTCTGCAAATATTTTCAAATTAAAGAAGTTGCGCAGATATTTTCAAATTTAATATAAATCTTGAATTTTCAAAAAAAAATTTCATGAAATTTTTTTTTTAATGCTTGTACAAAATTGCTAATACTTCAAGGATACGTGGTTATCAAAAACTTGAAGTATTAGCGATTTTTTCCAAGCATCACATAATATTTTCCATGGTAAAATGTTAAGTTTTAAGCCTGAGAAGCACCTCTGGTATAGGTTCTGTGGACTTACATCTAATTTTAAAAAAATCTGTAAACAGTTGCATTTCTGGAAAAAATACTTCCTTAATTTGAAGATATTTTCAGAAAATCTGCAGTGGTTTTGTAGAAATGAGATGAGTTTATGTAGAAAATTTAATCTTTGCCTACCCTCCACCAATTGACTTCTATGTGATCCTGGCTGACCGATTGCTTAATAATAGGCAATATGACTAAGCAATCTCTGTACCTCGAGCCAGAAGGACGTAAGTCACATCATGGTAATTTTACAGCAGAGAGGGAAAACTTTTTTCTAGCGCATGCAAAGGATGGGACAAGCGCTTCTTAACCCTGGTAAAAAAAGAAAGTGGATTTTTTTTTTTTTTTTTTTTTTTACAAATTATGTTGAAATGGCTCGCTGCGGAGTAGGCTTCTACATACTATGCACTACTAAACGAAAAATCTCAATTTTTGGACTTAACTCAGTCTGGCTCTGAGGTACAGATTTGAAGGCAGTATTGTGTTGGAAAAATCCGAAAAGAGTTAGATTTTTTTTTCTTCATTTTTGCAACTTTAAATGAATCATGCTTAAATGAGCACACTGCAAATCACTGCAAATATTCAGGCACTTTTCGAGCACGGAAACTTGTCCTCTTTTTAAGAGCACTTTGAAGCACACTTTTCGGAACAATGATTGATTAGTTGCAGGAATGAATCGATTGATTAGTTGAAAGAATGAGTTGATTGATTGAATTAACGAACTATTGATTAAATCAAGAATTAATCACTTAATCCATCAATAAACCATTCGTTAGTTAATTTAATCAATTTTCAGAAGCAATTTCATTTAAAACCGCACATAGAGACGATTTGATCACTACTATCTTCTATTTACATCCCAGCCGGCATCCCCCGCAATTCAATCAAAGACAAGCGTCCAATAATTCTAAAGAATCGAATGCATTCAGTGGGCGGAAGGAATCGCCTGCGATAGACAAACGAAAGCACATCCCGCAGAGACCCAATTCCATTTTTTTCATCCCGTCTATGAAGACCCTTGGGATTCGGAAGCGTTACTGTGAAAGGAATCCGATTTCAAAATGGACTGTGCCACGGCTTTTTTTCTTGATTATTATAGCTGCCCACTCCCCTTTTTTTACATAACGAAGTAGGAGACGTATTTTTATGCGATTCATGTGCAGGGGTTGCGGAGGGTATGCTCTCGTGTCATAACAGGGCCATCTGTCGTGACCGCAAATGAGGTTTGCCTAATGCACCCAGGGATGTATTTTGCGGAGAAAAAAGGAACGCATTGTGCTGTACAATAAAACACACTTTAGGGTTAAAAACGCAAAATGTGTCTGAAACGTGATCTTAAAAGGGGAGGGGGAGGCGGATTTTTCTACTTTTACATAACGAGTTGGGTTTTTCTAAATTTTTCAGAAGTTAAAAATTTAGCACATGGCAACAGACACTCACATATCGTGACTAAAATTATAGTGGAAAAAGTCATCCTAACATAGTTTCGAGTAAGTAGTTGTAAAAACTTTTGGGATCAGTTTTGGCTTTTGAACAGTTTTAACACAAACTATGCTTAGTTCAAACGTATATATATATAGTTTAAGCTTAAAATACATGAACAACTTTTTCAACCTTCAATGCTCTATCTCTATATTACATTTTTATGCTATATTACATTTCGTCTCTTCTTCATGAAAAAAAGTTTTACATAAATTTAAAAAAAAAATCACTTGATGAATGCTTTATTGTATAGCCAACTGGCTCCTATTGACCCCTGAAGCTAGGGGTTGCTAGTCTTGTTTCGATGTCTCCCACTTTTTGTTTGGCGATTTTATTTAATTTCTACTGACACACATTAAAACAATACTAAATAATGCTACAAATATTTTTTTACTAAGAATGGGACCAGAATTTAAATTAAATTTTACTCCCCTCCCCATACAGATACATATAATGTTTGTACATTATGGCTGCATTGCAATTGTATGGTTAGTTGTTCAATCAGTTTTACCACTTCTTAGAATTAATTAAATTACATTGTAACAAAGTTGAGACGAATTCCGCATTTGAAAATAGTTTAAGAGGGCGACATTTTATGAAATTTGTTCCCATTTCATAACATTATTCCATTTTTTTTTTACTAAACCAGTTCTGATGTCTGCATTAGCTTTAAAAACGAATTTAAAAACAGAAACTGGAAATTTTAATCACAGTTTTTTGGCTTTCCCCCCCCCCCTCCCACATTATTCCACTTCCCTCCACTGCTGTGAAGAAACTAAAGCCTCCTGAGATCCGAGTAGGTAATAAAGCCTTGGCAGCCACCAAATCGCTGTGCAGTACTCCTGAATTTGGTGAATAACATCCTGATGTTTTGACTGTGCTTGACCAATGACACGCAGATTCTCTATTGACTCGTAGGTCAAAAGGGCCCACCAAGTCAAGCTTTCTGAAAGAACTAACTCACAATAGGTGTTAGAAGAACGATGGTCCTTTCAGCGAAAACAGCTTTAGTTATCTTAAAAAGAACCATACAGATATCAAAAAAACTTCTGGAGTGAAATGATAGAACGGTCCGTTTGAAATTGTGCTGCCGAACGTTTTCAACCTGAAGGTCGCACCTCATATTAAAATGAACCACCGCGGGATAGAACATATAGGCCTCGGATTCGGAGTCGGGAATTTTCCCTCGACTCCTAAGCACGGCTTAGTAGAAATTATAAGTTTATGCTTGCAACTCGTTTGTCCACGTATGATCAATGATCATACTTGTTTATTAAAAAAAAAGAAGAAGGAGGAAAAGATCACTTTGTTATTCTTGTGATACATAATTTCTTAATTATGAATGCATAATTTTAATCTTAATAGTTTATTTTATTTAAGATTAGCAGTGCCCGCACGGCTTTTCCCGTAGTAGCAAATCAAAAGTTCATTTTGTTCGCCTTCATATTTACAAATATTGGAAGATGAATTTTTCGCCAATTTGCTATAGGTTAATTTGCTCGTCCATGGTCGCATATGGTAGTTTACTTGTCCACGTTATGGTAATTTGCTAGTCCACGTTATGGAAATTTGTTCGTCCACGTTATGATAATTTTCTCGGTAAAATGTTTTTAAAATTGAAATAGAAAAGGAACAAAATCGAATTTTCAAAAAATCGCTTCCACGTGCACACCCCCACACCCCCATGCTACAAAATAATTCTGTGCCAAATATTAAGAAAATCGGCAGAACGGTCTAGGCGCCGTGCGCATCACAGACCTTCAGACAGAGATCCATACTTTCAGCTTTATTATTAGTAAAGAAAAGATTATAGAGCTGTAACAGAGACACAGAATACATCTTTTTACGTCTATCAATACAACTTAAAAATTTTTAGCATTAAACCTGTGACTAGTACCTTAATGTTGAAGAATCTACTCTTTCAACTTTCATTCAGAAATTCGCATCCTGTGTTTCCTTTCAGCATAACCGACTCCACACCTCCACACCGTGAAAGTCGCCGACATTTAGTAACAACTGACTAACTGACCTTTTGGCGTGGACAGCGCAGGGGGTGCTGACCACAACCCTTTTGATTCCACAAAAGAAACACGCGAACAACCCTCTGCGACCATTCTGCAGTGGGTGCTATCCGTTTGGACACGAACAAAGGCTCTTAGAGGGTGCCTTGGGGATATTGTCATGGGAGTCACAAACGCAACGTTTCTAAATATTCCGGCAGATGCTAGGCAACAAATCGATTGTGCTGAGGAGGCTGAAATACTGCGTTATAACAGCTGCATTTATGGTACTCAGTGGGCTCTGTTTTAAATTCATAGTTTGAAATTAAGTGGTATTTTACAAGGAGATAAACCAAAAGGTTAATTTTTAAGGGGAAAAAACATGCTGAGTATTATGGCGCAAAGAAGTTCAATGTAGTTATTATATTTACGATATTTTTAGCATTGTTGATATTGATATTCATTTGATTAAATCTTATCTAATATCAATGTCTGGATAAACTCTTTTTGTAATTAGCCATTCGCAGAGCCCATTTTTGACTTTTAAGATTGAGGGCACAATATATTTGGAGCCCCAAGTTTCAAATTTCACATTTTTCCAACATGAACTAGGTTAAATTCTTTGGCAATAAATTTTACTCTTAGCATATATGTTACAAATGTTTCAATTCTTTAAAATATAGAAAAAAAAAAGAAAGTATTTTATACTTTACATTTTTCCAGTTATTTACCTATTGTTTTAAAATATTTAAATTATAAAACAAAATAAAATGAGATAGTTAAAACTATCATGACAAATTTTGCACAATAAGTCTTTTCGTCGTCCCCCCCCTCCTTCGTTTATTTTTTTCCCTCTACTAAAATGTACTTTTATTAGGTTTGATAGTAACCGCTAAATATATTTTCTAGATTTAATTTAACAATAGCTTAATGTTTATCTTTTCTTTAGCCCTCTGAATAAAGTTTTAAAAGAAACATTCCACACTGAGAAAAATGAAGTTTTCAAAAATGAGTACGTTTATACTTTCAAATTTTCTTGAAACCTTCTGTTTCAAATATGAGTACCCATGTTTTCAAATAGTGTGTTGAATTCTTTCATACTCAAAAATGAGTATATAATACTCAGTTTTGAAATTAGTACATATTCAAAAATGAGCTCAAATACCTCAAAAATGAGCACACATGTTGATTTGAGTATTTGATGAGCATTTGAATGTTTCAAATTTGAATACCACGTAGTCGGAGCCATTTTGACACGCAATATGTTCAAATTTGAGTACTTTTTCGTAATTTTTGAAATTGTTGTTTTTAGAGTGCAGGGTTTTTACATGGAAATTTAGCGCTAGAGCAAAAAAAAAAGAGAAAGATTTTTCAAGATTTAAAATTTTATTTTTGGATGAGTGAAAGCATAAAATACCTGCACTTTGTAAAAAATTTTGCTACTTATTTGGTGACCCCAAAATCTTAGTGCTCTGGGCCTGTGCCCCATGTGACCATGCATGCTTTAATCTGGTCCTGTCCATTTGTAAATCTAGCACCATCAGGGACAGAAGAAACGCCGCCACCGCAGTGTGGAAATCTCCCTTTTTGGCAGACTTTAACTCTGAGCTTCATTTGAGGATTATAACACTAAAAATGCTCAATTTTGATCATCTTTTTAACTCATTAAATTTTCACTTTTATGATTTAGAAGCTTCGTATTTTCATTAGCAAAGTTATAGAAATTACTAAAAGTTGATTCTTTTCATGCTACAAATACTTTATGAAAAGATTTTAAATTTGAACTATTTTCATATTCTCTCAGTTCAGTAAGTATGTTGAACATTACATATGAAAAGGTCAAAGATTATACTAAGCTTTTGTCGGATACCTTTTCTCCCATAAACTCACATCAGCTTGCAGCGAAAAGTAACCCCTCGTAACCCCGAAACACAGGCATGCAGTTCTCTGTAAATCTGCAGTTTAACGTTGTAATATATTACAACGTGTAATACTTTTACTTTTCTGCACAAATGTATTTCTCTGTTTCTTATTACTTATATATAATTTGCAGTTTTCGACTGGACGAAGTAAGATCAGGTTATAAAATGATTTGAAATAAGATTAAAAAATCTTCAATGTTTTTTCTGCATTGTTTCATCAATGCTTTTAGCCGCATTTAATATTTTTACAAATATAGAGTGAGCGTAGCATTAAACCAATCTATTTAGTGGTAATTTAACAGTATTTAGTGTTGCGTGCAAGACATTTCGCAAACAAATTTAGAAATATATTTGCTTTTTTTTTTCACTGTGAAAATACACGTAAAAGTTTAAAATAATTCAAAACTGAGTTTGTATTTTCTGTTAAAAGATTCAAAAATAGTTCACCATTTGACTGTTAAATATCCCTTAGGAAACACGAAATACTGTGGAATGACCCTTACCTTTTTTTTCCTATTTCCTATTTCACTGGAAATGTTTCTTGAAAAGATTGCTTTGTTTTGGACGCATTTGAGACAAAGATAATTAAAGATTTCTTTCAGTATAAAAATATAGAACATTCCAATACTAACAAGGATATAAGAAAACTTGAAGCAAATAAAGAAAAACTAAAATAATAGTATTAAGAATAATTACATAATTGATGACCTCGTTATTTCACAATTATGAAATTGAAGTAGGTTTGAAACTATTTCTTTTCAATAAAAATATACTTTCTTCTTTTAAAATTGAAGTTTTTTTCAAAACTTACTTAAATCGTAACAGTAAAGGAGAAGATTTAAAAACCACTCACTCAGAGAAAAAAACCTTTCAAATTAACCTTAGTATTATTTATAGGTTACACTATGCAATATATGAATAAAATAAAAGTGAAATATGTACACTCAAAATTATGTTTTTTCAACCGGGGAAATTTTTTTTTAATGAAGGCATTAATTACACATAACTAGTAGGTTGGGCTGTTTTCTCTGTATTGACAGTGCACTGGCAGGGAAACAACTTTTAGAGAATTAATTTTCAATCAAGTCGAAACAGTCAATAACAATATAACAAATATCCGTTTTAATGAAATTAATTTTTATTAACGTTTTAATTGCCATTACATTGATTGAATTTCATTACAAAAAAAAAATTATCGTTACAAAATACTTGAGGTTTCTTGATTTTCGTTCTAACCGGATTTTTCTGTATTTTCATTGTTAAGTATATAGCGGGGAGTTGACGGCATTTGGCTTCAAAACCTCATAATCTGCAGGAAGAAACCTTCCTAGAAAAATGTAAGCAGTGTCCTCTGCCATCTTCTAAGCTATTTTGCGTCAGATGGACAAGCACGATACCATGCAGAGCCATCAGGTCAGCCTCGTTTGCAAGTAGTTTCAGTTTTGAGTATTGTGACTCTGATTAGACATATAGATTTTTTTTTTTTGGCATGAAAATATTCGTTGACATTTTTTTTAGAGAAATGGAATTAATTTGGGTGTTGTAAAATATAAAATAGTGAAAACCAAAACATTAATAATTGATTCCATTAAAAAAAAAAAAAAACTAAGGATGGAATAGAAAAGGGCAAAGTAAGAAGAGATGTGTTCTATTTTAATTCTTAACCTTTAGACATTTGCATTTTGAATTTATTGCAATCAAAAATATTCAAACTTAATATTTGAAGAAAAAAAAAAGTTGTTTTTTCTCTTTTATTTTCCCACATGCTAAATTTGTATTTAAAACACTTGACTAAATTTTCCCATTTTCATTGCGTGATATACGTTTGTAGTGAGACTTGTTAAAAATACCTCTGATTGTAACAAGTAAGATCGCTTTGAAAAATATTGCTCTTTTTTTTTTTTTTTTTTTTTTGAGCCCGTCTGTTAATTTTATTAATAACATACTACATAGAATTGCTGTTGTAAATAATTTTAATGATTATGCAAATATTTTTTACATTTTATACAATGTTCATCCTGGTCTATCTTATAATATGGGGTGAACCCTGATTATCAATTGTTGCGACGATGCTGAATTTTATTGTCCGGAGTAAGGCTCAAGTCAATGGCCAATAGAAAAACGGATGAACTGCCTTAAATATATCGGAAATGGCAGATACCCTGCAAGCCATTCATGAAAATATTGAATATTCCAAAAGCATGAGAAAGCAAAATTAGATGCAATATTAGATTAAAGCCCTATAGGAATCCAAAGAAATATCAGATGCTTAATAGGATGCAAAATTGGAAGTCATTGAAGAAAAGACTTAACCCCCAATTAAATGCAACAAGGTCATTTGAAATAGAAGAAATGAAAAATGAGCTCGAAAACATGAAAAAAAAAAAATAAATAAATAAAATAAGCTGGAAAGAAAAATCTTCGAGTGGTAAGAAGTGGACAGCGAACTAATTCGAATTAATGATCTCGGGGATAATTCATCTTCCTATGCTTTGGTAGACTCTAAAATATAGGACGTCCGTGAAATTGCAGAATAACGACCCGCATTAAAGATCTCAAGATATGACGGAAAAGCATCGTGGAGTTCATTTAACACTCAGCTGGAGATAGTGGTTGCAGTAAGTGGACGAATATGATCACAAACATCTTAGTTGGAACTAATGCTGCTAGGAGAGTTTTGTTATGTCTTACAGGCACTATCAGAAGTTGGAAGGTCAGATTATTTCCACCTAATCAAACACCTTCGAAATCCGATGCGGTATCATATTCATGAAGAATTTCTATATGCTTCAGCTGAGAGACAAAACGACAAATCACTTCATGCTAGCAAGCGTTATGTAGGAACGTATGATTTTATATAGAAAGACATACAGAAATATGCTGGAGAACTCGTAGTTGCTCAGGATTCTAGTAGCGCTAGAATATTCAAATTAGATTTATAATGCCTTCTTAGGAATCAGGTTCTGATTCAAACAGCAAACGGTTGTGTGTGGAGATTCCTTAATTGCGTCGCCTTACATGAAGAAAGGTCATCTGCATCTTCATTGATAATGTTCATTGCGATCTAACTTAAATTAGGACGAACTATTCCTATCCTTCGATGGCAGAAAGTTTTTTTTCGGAGCTAGCTTAAATACTATAGCTCATAGCAAATGTTGCGAACTGTTGCAAGTCATGCAGAACAATTTGGTATTCTGGTTCTTTTCTATACCGTAATCCTCAGTTGCCGTATTTGAGATGTTCTTTAAAAGGCCAGATGATCAGCTCACTCCATGAGAGTAGCACGTAGAGGAGTTTAAATGAAGACTAGAGATTCAATTTATTATCGTTTTTCATAAAAGATTATGCATAAATTTAAGTATACAGGCAATAAAAAATCATTACACTAGTGATTGCATTACCGGTATACCGGTATACCGATATTTCGAGCAATTTTTCAATTTCGTGATACCGGTACTTACTGAGGTAAAATAACGGTATTTTTAGCATTAGCTGAAAATAATAAATAGTTTCAGTTAAAGAATTTTCAATTTAACTTATTGAATATCTACGTATATTTTAAATGTACATTTTTTTTTCTATGATGCAGAACCAAAATCAATCTAGGGATGCAAAATATTGGCTTCAAAAGCACGAGCTAATAGAATATCATTCAACAAAATTAGCGGAGAGATTGCAAAATGATATTTTCATTACTAGATGTGGTGAGATGAATCGCATTTTTGTGCGTTTTTGTGCACCATGTTTTTATTTTTTCTATTTCCTTGATCACTCACTGTCCCTTTTGTGAAAGTTAATTTCGAGTGGAATTTTTAATGTATTTGTTCTATGAATGATTCATTCCAGCAATCAATTGCAGTAATACTTCATAATATTTTTGTTAAATATTTTTCTCAACTGTACTGAATTTTGGCAAGAAACTTTCTCTTGCTAGTAAAATCGATGGTGATTTTTTATCACCGGTATAGGTTTGTTGTCATGTCTCGCTTTATAATTGGCAACATAATATTTAGAAATTACATGTATATAGTGCCTCAAAATGTTGCATAGAGGTTCAGCATTATCATTTGAAATATATTTTCAGATATTTAAATAATTATAATTGTAAAGAATTTTTAAAAGAACGCGAAAACGAACAAGAGAAACTAACAAGATCAAATTTAGTCGAGTTTATCGTAAATTTCAACAATCCAAAGGGCTAATAATAAAAATCAAACACAAACCTCTCCTGCTCAAGAGAAAATAATGTTAATATTTGAAAAGTATTGTCTCTCGAAAAAAAATTACAATAAGCAATAAATCTTTAAAAAAAATTATAATAATAATACATACAATACAAATGAAACACACGACAAAAGAAATTTCTCATAAATAACACGCAAGAGGCCGAATTATTTGAAGATGAAGGGCTTCTAGACAATTAGAGTAGGTGTATCGTTAATTGTAAACAGTACCATCGACCTGAGGGAACTCAGAAAGTGTATTTTCAACTGTAGGAAAATTGAGCTCTAAATGAGTTCCAGGCTTAGAGTCAATTCGATAAATTCATTATGTTTTTTACTATTATTGATTTTCTATCATGACATTTGTTCCTTCATTTCATATTTGTTCCTAATGCGTTTTCATAAACAATATAATTTTTGTACAAAATTATGAAATGTGACAACACAACAATATGTTTTCAAACAATTTTGAGGAATTTCAAATGCCAGTATTAGTACCGGTATTCCGGTATCACGTTTTAAAAATACCGAATGCTGGTATTGCTTTTTCCTTCCGGTATTGCAGTTCCTACATTACACATACCCGCACACAAGAAATTTAACAGAAACAAAACCTATTTGAAAAAAAATGTAAAATTTAAACAAAAAAAAAAAAAAAAAAGAAAAAACATTTGAATATTGATTCTATTTATTTAGAAATTATCACTATTGTGATATATTAGAAAAAAAAAGGCTTCATAAGCACAAGAACTTCACTACTTCAAGGTTCACGAGAAGATATCCACACATCCACAGTGAACACATGCCGATTATTTTCACATGCGTTAAGTTTTGTGAAAAATCACAATGAAAAATATATTTAGGATATCCAGGGGCACATAAATGTTTATTGCCATTCCCTCTTTTTCAATAGCCTCTAGAAATGCATCCTAGAGGAAAATGAAAAGACAGTTCTGCAACTAAAACCAATCATCAATGATAGCTACATTTAACTACATTCCATCATAAGAATTAGAGAACGAGTTTGAAGTTTCCTCTTGATAGGTAACGAATCTATTGCAAAGATAGACCTTTTCTAAATTATATCGTCTGTCAAAACTTGCAAATGTTCTTACAAACTTTTGTGATCAAGGTACAACAGGAACGAGTTATTTTTTTAGTTTCAACACGGTTAACTCAAAAGTATTTTAAATTTACTTTCCGATTGCGAACTTATTCAGTGAAATAATTAGAAAGCAGAAAAAGATCTTCTAAAAAGAAAGTTTTATGATAAATAGTGTAAATTGACTTGCAGTGCTTTCATTGTTTTCATTCATTATTTGGACTTGTTTTTCATACTTATTGTTGATGATATGCAACAATAAGTTCAATACCAATTCAGTGAAATAATTATAGAAAGCAGTAAAATATCTTCTGAAAGAAAGTGTTGTGATAAATAGTGTAAATCAACTTGCAATGCTTTCATTGTCTTCATTCATTATTTGGACTTGTTTTTCATAGTTAGTGTTGATTATATGCATTTTTCTTAAGACTTGTTTTTCATTGATGTGTTCTTGATTACATTAATTTTTCCTTAAGGCTTTTTAAATGTTGATTGAACTGCAATGGGTTCAACATTGTTTTTTTTTTTCTAACCTGATTAGAGTGCCATAAATCCATCAAGTTATTTTTAAGTAGGTTGAAAGCATAAAATTCATCTCTGAAAGATGATCAATCATGGTTTCACCTAAAACTTTTCAATAGTATTTTCTTTTTGGTATTCCCATTGCTGAGTTGAGAATATGTGTCTTTGTGACTACATTTATTCCAAATTCTTACTTTCTCTACCCCCCCCCCCTTCCTTCGGCATAACCACCTTGCGGTTGGACAATCCTAGTTACATGCTAAATGGACAAGATAGCTAGTCAAGAGTATTTTAAATCGTTTACATTTTAAATATTTGGTTCAGGGCCACTTCACCGTCACGTGCGGGACCAAAAGAGGCTTAAATTTCATTACAATTTCGTCATACCTCTTTATATTTTAATTAAACATAGGTAAGCTTTTTTTATTTTTAAATATTTACATTTGGTACTAAGATACTCTTGGCGCAGTTGTATTTTTATTAAACAATTTGGTTATTTAAAATTAAATTAATTTGCATGCGTCACGCGCAGGACATTCAAAGCCAACCTCGTTTAACTTGCTTGTGAATTACGCAATATTTTTGCTCCATTAATATATTAATGTCAAATAAATTGTACTAGCTTTCGAGGGCAAAGGCTCCAATGTAAAGGAAACATATCTCATCTGTTGATAAACAATAATTTAAACCATTGAAATAAATTATGTATTGGACAATTCCACAGAAAAGTAGTCACTTAGTACCGCACGTGACGATTCATAAATTTCATTAAAAGATAATTATTTAAAAAAGGAATGACGAAATCTTTTGCTTAAGGAATCACACATTCGTTTGTAATTTGTTAAGCAATTAAATTTTTATTATTATCCTTTGAAATAACTATTTTTAATGAAATATATGAGGCGTCACATGCGGGACAAAACTACCGTTTTCTGGGGAGTTCCAGTGTTTGTTTAAATATTTAAAAACATCAGCGCATTTTAAAATAAAATTTGAGACATGCGCTCACGCTTTCAAAATAGAGGTAGTAAAACATTTTAAAATATAAATTTAATGGAATTAAGTAACTTTTAACATTATATAAGTCTAATCATACTTATTAACTTTTACACCAAGTCATTTGTGTTGTTTATTGTAAAAAGCCCATAACTAGCCTTCAATGTAAGAGAAAATATGATTCAAAAGAAATTTAACTACTCTGATGTTGTTTACATAAAAAAAAAAGGATTGATTAAAAATCATAGCCTACAGTTATGAATGTTGTGTTAAACGTCCAGTACAGAAAACTGCGGTACTAATAGACCTTATTTTGATTTTTATATTCACGTTGACACACACATGCACTAAGTTATAAAAGATGTGTAATAATTAGTGCACTTATGAATAAATGCAGTAACGTAATAGAAGCAGTTTTTCATAAGTGTACTAATTTTCAGTTTCTACTATTAGTAACTATTTTAGATTAAAATGAGGCCAATGCTTTTGTGTTTAGAACGCTCTTAGTACAACATGTTTTTTGAGTAGTGAAAATTCAAAGTTACTTCTCTTCTTTTTTGTAAAATCCGAAATCAGTAAAGATTTTTAACTTTTAACTTGAATGTATGAAAGTACTTCCTTTAGTTGAATCGGTCATTTTGAGAAGGGGTCAACTCCATATTTTTTTCTAAACTCACTTTATGGCAGTTTCCCACCCCTTTAACTTTAACGCATCGGTTCCACGTGAAAACGGCTCAAATCTATGTATTTTTTTGAGGTAGTTCGGTGTAGGACCCCCACCAGCGTTCATTTTGAAAAGGAGTTATCTTTGGGAGGTGACCCTTTTTCAAAATGAACTCCACGTTTTCGCCGTGAGGACAGGATTTACACACCTCAACAGTACAAAGCTTTTATAGTGTACTGCCGTGGGCAAGTAAACGGCAGTATCTACAGAAATGAGTTTTCGAGATATTTGAAGAAACGCGTTTTGGCTTCAATAACAACAGTACAGATATGTTGGAATGAGATGTCTTTTTCGCGCCTTTTTTAAAGTGGACACCAAATAACCGAACTTGTACAAGATAACGTACAATAGATGACGAAAATGCAAAAACATGAAAAATGAAAAATTTGCAGTTACTGCCCTTTACCTGCACACGGCGGTATACTTCTCAAAATCTAAAAAGTTCAATGTAAAGCAGGTGACACATCAGGATGCAACAGATTTTAAAAATTGGTAGCCAGATTATTTTAAAAAGAAAGTCCATTTGAGTAGAAGTTACAGAAAAGGGGTTTCCAAGGAGCTTTTTTTTTTTTTTTGCTGTAAACAACTCTTACGAGTTTGTGTTCACAAATCTTGAACCTGGTGTTGCAAGGTCTAAACCATTCATTGGTTGCTTTGTAGAAGAAATGTTTTGACTATTAAAAAATATAGAAACGCCAAAGCCCAGACCCGCAAACAATCCCGCTTATCAGGACAAAATTCCATTAATTGAAAAGAGAATAATGGATTTAAAAAAATTACATCAATATATACCAGATGCTCATAAAAATTTCAACCAGGAAATTTACGATTGGCCCACCACACCAACCAAAGAAACAGCTGAAGAATTTTATTTAATTATTTTTTTTTAATTGATCTTTTCAGTTTTCAGATTAAAATTCAATATTTTGAAAGAATAAACAATGTTTAATATTTTGTAGTAACATTTATTTTGAAAAACCTATGTTCATTTTGAAAACGGGTCATCTCCCGCTAAGGAAATACATGTTTTTAAACAAATATTGCAGCAAAATTTCGGGATCGTGTCAATTTCAAATAAATTTAATCACATCACAAAAGAAAAAAAAAGAAAAATGAAATGCAATTTAAAAAAACAGGGTGAATATACGTTTTTTCTTTCCCCTGAAAATTTTTAAAAAGTGGTGTTGACCTCTTTTTTAAAATGACCGATTCAATTCAGAACATTCCCAAAGCTTCTAAGAACACTAAGCTTCAGTTGGTAGGTATTCGACATATTTTTTAAGCATTTTTAAATGCGGAATGGCTTGTTAATTGTCGCTAGAAATTAGATCATTGACCATAGGTTCTTTTTCTTTAAAATTTCCTTTACCTGGATACTCTTATGTCAAGACTACAATTCAACGCTTCTTAAACTATGATCAAAGGTTACAGAAGCTTTTCCTACATTTACTAATGCTTTGGAATTGAGCCCAAATTCTTCGAAATCACATTGCAAGAAAATTTATAGTGCAATAGTTCATAACATTTCTTACGCCTGAGAAAATTCAACTTTCTCTAAATCACCAATAGTTTCAAGCCAATTGACATTGTTCATACTCTTCTCTTTGTAGTACAATTACAAGACCAAATTGTCGTTTTCGAAGAAAATAATATCTTTTAAAAGAGGCCTAAAGTTTGCTGTTTTAAGACATTGTTTGTCTAATTCAAAACTAATGATTTATTTTTATTGCTGAGCGCAAAATTATGCTCAGAAGATATTTTTTTAAAGTCATGCCGATGGGTAAAATAAAAATTTAACCATTCTCCTCTTAAAAATCCCATTTGATATTCACATGTCGTCTCGCCATCAGCAAAGGTTGACCCTTTAATGGCTCAATGGCCTCAAAAGTTTTCCAATACGTTACAAAAACCTCCTCATACCTATAATACTTCGGTTGAGATTCCTAATTAATAACCTGCAGGTGTTTTTCCCAGCTTTCGGACGCATAATGGTCTTAACCATTTTTTTCCCAACAGGATCGAACGCCAAAGACGAAGGACGTGTTATTTATTCTTGATCTTTGAACCAAGTTGTTAATGTTTATTGGTTGTTGTCTTCCTTTCCCCGAGGATTAGGAGTTGAGCTTGATGATGTTTAATGGGTTGTTGGTATTGCCGCGCGGTTTTTTAAAGGTTTTTTTTTTCTGGCATTTTAGATCGTTGCCGTGATGTCCTGTTAGATGTATTGTAATAAGACTAATTATTTTATTATAAACTTGTCATTTCTTATGATACGTTGGAGCTGTTAGACGATTTATTGATTGTCATATGTTGTGGTAAAAATCGGTACTATTTAAAGATGATGAAGTTACATTTCATTACTTTAACCGCACTTTGATTGATGATATCTGATATATTCGTCTCTTGTATTCATTTTTGACTTCATTAAATGTACGCTTTTTAAATTATATCGAATGACATGCAATGTACCAGACAGTCCGGTTATCACATCCAGAGACTGCAGTTTCGGTCTTGTTGGAGCTCATCAGTTTGGATTAGTGAAAAATCGAGCTGGAGAAAGATGTCATCTCATTGAATTTGAGAGTGCCAACAAACGGGTAGAGCCCTGGCTTAGGGGCGGTAACTTATTGCTAAATATATCGAATGAGTTTCTGCTTGTGTGAAAACATTTTCTGAAAAATATTTCCAATACAGTGTTATTTATTCGTGACTGTATGACCAGTAACAAATAAACAATTCATTGGAGTTTTTAGCATGCTATTCATTTTTTTAAGAGAAAAACATAATAATAAGAGTAATAATAGTAATAATAATAATAATAATAATAGTAATAATAATAATAATAATAATAATAATAATAATAATAATAGTAATAATAATAATAATAATAATAATAATAATAATAATAATAATAATAATAATAATAATAATAGTTGTCGTGTAGTAGCAGTAATAATATTAATAATAATAATAATAATAATAGTTGTCGTGTAGTAGCAGTAATAATAATAATATTAATAATAATGATAATAATGATAATAATAGTAATAATAAGAAGAAGAATATTTAAGGGTTCTGAGAAAAATAAAATTTTCAACAAGTCAGACTATTATTTAATGCAGCTTAGAAAATCTAAATCTTTACTCTTTCCATCTATCATTTCTAGCACAGCTGTGATAGAAAAGATAAGCTGACTTCAACAACTTTTCACTTTTCAAGTAGTACTTCCAAATAATCTGTTTGGTCAGAAGACACCGTCTGCCACCAACTTAACCTTGTCCTCTCAAGGTCTTCAACCCCTACGTTAGTCCCTGTTCAGTCCGTAGATAAAAAAGAGGGAGAGAGAAGGAAGATTGAGAAGGGTGACCTCGTTTTGGTTTCTTTGGAAAATTTCTGGAGTGACTTCTCTGTCGCCTGCTGGACTTGGCTTTTTCTTCGCTGCCTCTTAACTCCCATATTTCACCCCTATGAATGCTAAGGGTCAAGTTTCACTTTGCTACCCTAACTTCTGAGAAAAAACTTGTTTGTCTTGAAGAAATGGTGACATAATTTTAAATAATCATTTAAAATTATGTCGCCATTTGTCGCATCAAATTGTAGAATTCTCTTTTGAGAAATTTACATAAAAATACTTAAGCAAAATGTTTAAGAAACTTTCCTGAAATAATTAATGGGTAATTGATATTTCAATGAGAGATTGTCATACAGTTGGTTGATGAACCTTTTTCCAGTAAAAAAAAAACTTGTTTGCTTCTAGCTTTTATGATAATCTTTATTTCATATGCATTTTATATTATTTCATATTGTTTCATACACGACTCTGGTATTATAAGAAAATTTACAGAATAGTAAGATAAAGTTATGCTTTAAAAGGCTTTGCATCAGTGTTTGTGGTTCATTTTTTTTCTTTTCTTCTTTTTTCCTTTTTGAGTTTTGCTTTGATCACTAGAAATATCTTGTCGTGGCTTACCTTCCAACTCTACTATATTTTCTCGAAAATACGCATTTTCTGTCTTACGGATAGGAGAACTCGTTATATTGCAATATATCCGTGACTTATGTAAGAGCTTCTTGTTCTCTCCTCTTGTTTGCTTGATGATTCAAAAGACACAACTACCATCAGGAGTAATCTGCCGTGAGTAGGTAAAGGGCCATACTATAAAAATTTTTCATTTTTCTGCATTTTTGTCATCTATTGTGCGTTAGCTTTATTGTACAAGCTTGCTTATTTGGTTTCAGCCGAAAAAAAAGGGCGAAAAACGCCTATTTCCTACGTTTTTCTATTGTTAGTATTGAATTTAAAACGCGTTTTTTTTTTCAAATGTCTCGACAACGCATTTCTACAGATACTGTCGAGTAATGATCCTGATAGATATATTATAACTTATAGAGTGCTCATCGTATTATGTTAAGTCACTACGTTTTATTGCACAACGATTTATACATCAGAGTTAATTATTTACAATTTGTTTTATCTGATCAATTTGTACAAAAAATAATTTCAAATAGCATAGTAACTCCATATTTATCATTCTGTTGCTTTAAAGTTATTAAGTTAGGCAGGAGATTTTCTACCTTCAAAAACGGAACAGACACTAATTTAACGCCAGATTAATGCATCTAACAAGAAGAATAGACAATAATGTATTTTTTCAGTGTTTGTTGTTGTTGTCGTGTACCAGCTCGGCTGACAATTTGGGGTGCACTGCATCACTTTTCCAACTGTACCGTAGTTTGGTGTTAAGTCCGACTTCCACGAATTTTTCAGTTCATTTGATTTTTCGGAACAACAACCAATCATGGAATGTGTCTTCATTGCGTCGCACTATGTATCGGCTTATGCAGCTGAGCCATTAGTTTTCATTCTCATTACTACTTTAGTATTCAATGCTACAGTAACCATTACATAAAAAGTTGAATGATTAAAAAAAACAATGATGGTTAAAAAAGCAATATTACTTGAAAATCATTTATTTTTGCTTACTCGAGAAATAGAAAATTTAAGCGATTCAGTAAATAATTCTTAAACACGATGGTTGTTCAGTTGTATTTTACAGCCTGATGAAATTGATGACAATGTGTTAGAACTTCAACATTTCAATTTCCTTGAAATTGAAAATCTGGTATCTGGATACGGAATAACTTGACTTCGAATAGTCAGTAATAATACGAAAAGACAAATTCCTATCTTTAAAAAGACAACTTGATGAAAGCGATGAAAATCATTTGAGCGTAATAGATACATATTAGGTTCAGCTTTGTTTGATAAATGAAGTTGGTTTCGATTTACTCTCATTCATAGGGTGACTTCTCATGCGAGCAGATATTTTCCCAAACGAGATCCATTTTTAGTTTATCCCAAAACAAATTAACTAACAAAAAGTTAAAAGCATGTGCTTTTTAAAAAATACTGGAATTATCGCCCAAATATCTTAAATCTTAAAGGGATAATAAAACGGCATCTGAGCGGATATTAAAAGGATTAATATATTTTGGAATGGTTATACTGGGTTACCTCGTCTGTACAATGTTTTATTTTCTGTATTCTAAGTATAATTCATAATCTATAATTGAAGTGATGTGACCCACTTGTAAACATTTTTGTGAAAAGAAATCGAAAAATGCACCACAAAATTTCGAAAAATTTCGAAAAATCGAAAATTTTCTGCCGGCCACTGAGTTCTGAACCACACTGCAAATCTTTTGACACTTTTGAACGTGAACGCGTGTCCCTTTTTATAGAACACTTTGAAGCGTATTTTTGGAACAGTTTTCAAAGCACATCTGAGAACCATTTTCAGAACACTTATTTGGTTCAGCTCACTTTTTCTACTTTTAGGAACGCATTTGAGAACATCGTTTGAACACTGACACGGGTCTCTTCTTTTACAGATTTTGGAACATTTAGGGACAGCTAATCTTTTTCAAAATTTTGATACTTTTTTACTTGTTTTTAAATTAATTTAACAGCTATTTCGCGTCGCAAAATTCATCCACCGGACAGTTCATCGCCCATTCTTCTACTAGGGACAACCGTCTTTTACAAAGACATTTGCGACGCCAGTTAACAATAACAACGAATATTACAACAAAGTCTCTTTTAGTACCATACTGAGTGATTCTTATGAATGGTAGTAAGAGAAAGCTTAAGAATTTATTGTCCGAAATATTTGTCGGAAAGAAAGATACGATTTCACAGGTGTGTCCTAATGTGTGCCAAATTTGTTCCCAATGTGCCCACAACTTGTTCTGAATTGTATTCCGAAATTTAAATTAAACAAATTTCCTGAGAGGAGAACATTTGAAAGATTCTAAGCACAGTTCAGTACACTTTTTTTTTCAACAGAGAACATTCTGAACTGATTCTGAGCGCAGTTTAGTATTTTCTTTTCAACAGAACATATTCATAACACATTTTAATGCACATTTCAGTACACTTTCTTTTCAACGGGGCACATTCGGAACACATTTTATTGCACATTCATGCAATCAGAATCTTTTTTCTGAATTAAACTTTTCCAAACGTATTGGGAATTTGCAGTGCAGGCAATGCTGAACATATCACGGCTCTCCTAATCCCGTCAGTCATCGTCTGCTATCAGGATGTAACATTATCTTTCCCGGGATTCGTCTTGTCGAAGCTGAGTTTGTTGTTTGGTGTATCGGGTGTACAGCTCTTGTATTCGCTCCTGCGGACTGGTCTTAAATTATGGGGTTGTTCTCCGAACGGCTAAAGAGGTGGACATTCGGGGGACTGCTTTTCCGGTCGTAAACTAGCCAGAATAATGCTGTTTTTCACCGGAAACACTGACATTCGAGATTGTTGAAGCAGGGGTTGGTAACTTGGGTTGAAGTCTTTAGGATGCTTTACTTATAAGAACTTGTTTGTTTTTGTTTCCATTTCGTTATCTTTTTTAATCTTCTCCTAAAGTTATTCCTCTTTTCAGCACTGCTATCGACCTCTGTATCGAATAACATCATTCAGCAAGTATTTCAGTAGACAGTAAAACAAATGTACCAAACTTGAGTTTGCCTTTACGGCATTTACTAATGCGTAGGTAGAAGTTCCAGAGCAGTTCTTCCGGTAATCACTGTGTTTACAGAAACAGAAGCGGCAGTTTGATTCTTTTAGTCAAACTACGAGAATGCTTAAAGTTTTAAAAATGTTCTAAGATGCCGTTGGAGCTCCCGACTGTGTGTTGAAAGGGACGTGTAGAGAAAGCTTGTTTTATTTTGTACAAAAATCCGCTTCAACGTTCAAAATAACTAAATAAATACTGTTTTACGAACAATTAACGAATCATTTTTTATAGAGCATTCATAATCCAAAGATTCATTCCTGTTGTGGTGTTTACTACCTTTGTCGTCCAGCGTCACTTGATTTAAAGATATAAACACAGTGAAATTCGTTACAACGATCTGAAAGAGACCACAAATTTTGCTCGCTGTAACGGGAGGGTTTTTTTTTTTGTGTGATGGAATTTCAGCAATGTACTGGAAAATAAAAGGGGACTGAACATTTATTTTGTTGCATAGGAATTCGCTGTTATGAGATTTTACTGCACGCAGATATTGATTGATGGATATAAATATTACCCACCTATAAATATTATCTTCTGTATATATAACAGAAAAATATTTTTTATGGATTCAGATAGACAAATTTAACATAGAGCGTTATTATGCTGCCATGGGCAGGTAAGCGGAAGTATCTGCACAAATGAGTTTTCGAGAAGTTTGAAGAAATGTGTTGGATTCGATACTAATAATAGGGAAATGTTGGAGTTAGACGTTTTTAAGCGCCTTTTTTTCAGCGGAAACCAAATAAGCAAGCTTGTTGATGTAAAATATAGCTGACGCACAACAGATGACAAAAATACAAAAAAAAAAAAAAAAATAAATACATAAATAAATAAATAAAAAATTCGCAGTTACTGTCCTTTACCTGCCCACGGCAGCATAAACATATAGAAACTGTATTTTTAAAAAAGAAATATTTTGATTGACATCGTTGCTGCTTTAAATCTGTTTCTTGAAGGTTCTTTGCATGAGAGAATATAAGTCCTTCAAAATGCTTCTGACATTTCGTCAATTTAAGTAAAATGACTCCCTGAACCCGAATATGACCTTCGTTTTTCCCCCTATACGTATCAATTTTTTTTAAAGGCCCTCCAAGTTTTTTTTTTCTCAATTTTCTTTAGTTTCAGAGCAATTATTTTTTTACATAGTTTTGGCGGGCAGGAGAGGTTCAAAGTTTAAGATCATGGACACTGATCGCAAAAAGGGGGACTTGGGGTGGGGAAGTACATCCCCCCAAAATGTTAGAAAAATCACGAAAAACGATCTTTTTATTCTGCTTTTTTAAAAAAAGATGGTTTTAAAAATAATTTGGGTACAGAATGAGAGTACAAGACTCGCTTGTATGACTCCCATGTTGAAAAAAAATTTTCGCGATGTAAAAAAAAAAAAAAAAAAACTATTTTGTGAAATTCGCACGTTGCATACGAGTTGAATCGCAGGTCTTCATTCAAAAAGACATTCTTCTGACTGATTCTTACTTAAAATGACCCCTTTTTTCCAAATATGACCACCTTCCGCCCCCATCTCGCCCCCTTTTAGAACCCCCCCCCCTCCTCTGATTTAGAGCCATTTTTTTTAATTTGGAGGGGAAAAAGAGCATTACAATAACCGTAAACATTATTCTGAATGACTAGAGATGTGAAAAGCTCAAAATCTTGTGCATATGTAGCAAAAATGAAAACTTGCTCCCCCCCCCCCCCCAATTAAATAAAGGGGGGTGCTTTTCTACCAAAATCGGTGCGTGAACGGCGATCGTATTCGGATTCAGGGGGTCAATATGCAGAAGAATCAGCCGGAATAGCCTCAGAAGCATTTGATAGTTTTTTTGCTGCACAGTCCCCCCCCCCCCGGCCTTCCCCTGTTTTCCTTTTTATTACATATGCACAGGATTTTGAACTTTGCACATCTCTAGTCATTCAGAATAATGTTTATGGCTATTGTAATGCTCTTTTCCCCCGCCAAATTAAAAAAATGGCTCTGAATCAGAGGAGGTTTTGAGAGGGGTTCTAACATGGGGGGCATGTTGGGGGGAGGTAGTCTTATTTGGAAACAAGGGGTCATTTTACCAAGAATGTTACCATTTTACTAAGAATCAACCAGAAGAATGTCTTTTTGAATGAAGACCTGCAATTCAACTCGTATGCAACGTATTGACATCATAGTTTTATTAAATATATTTTTTTTTACATCGCGAAATTTTTTTTGGACACGGGAGTCAGGGAAGCGAGTCTTATACTCTCATTCTGCACCGAAAATATTTTTGCAAACATCGTTTTTATAAAAGCAAAATAAAAAGATCGTTTTTCGTGATTTTTCTAATATTTTAGGTGGGGGTATACCCCCTCCCCCCCAAGTTTCCCTTTTTGCGCTCGATGTCCATGATATTGAACTTTGAACCTCTCTTGCCCGCCAAAACTATATTAGTATTTAAAACAAAGCTCCTTTAACCTCAAAATAAATAAATAAATAAATAAATAAATAAATAATAATAATAATAATTGCTTGCCGCACTATATTATAATATGGCAAGGCACTTTCACAAAAAATTGATTACTTTCTTCAAACTTGATAGTAAAGTTTTTCTATTATTAACTTTAGAGCTCGAAAGGAAAACGAAAATCAAGAGGGCAAGCATTAGGGTGGTTCAAAGAAACATGTAAAAAAAAGGTTTCTCCTAGATAATGGGACACCTCTCAATATTTTTAGACTTGTGGATGGTAATATACTGGAAGAATTTTAGCTTCCTATTTCAACTGAAAGAGGGTGCTCAACCTCCTCCCCCAAACTTCATAAGTATGTGGAGGGGGGTTAAAAAAACATTGAACTGAAAAAACAATGTGAAATATTATAATATACACAAGTAATATGCATATACATTGCAATAAAATAATTATTTACAATAAAACAGCTGGAGAAATTAAATGTTTCTAAATTTGTATCATTTTCTATTCTACGACTGATGTTAAATTAAGGGGTCATTGAGCACCCTCTTAAAATATGAGTAAGATGCGAAAACTTCTACAGCATAATACTATTACGAAGTCTAATCAAGGGGGGGGGGGTGTCCTGAACCCTAGCTGAAAAAAAGTATTTTTGAACCACCCTTGTGTCCATCCTTTGAACCATTTAATAACCTACATGCATCCACAAGATTAATATTCATCTCAGAACGTTGCACATTTTATTCCTGAAACCAAAACTTGTAGTAATTTAAAATTATATGCACATTACTAATGCAGAAAAAATTTCGCTGGACGAAAAAGTTAGAGCCATAAAATAACCAAGAAACTTTACCACCACTTGACACTTTTGACGTTGGGTGTTGTTGTTGGTGGTTCCAAAGTATACTCCTTAGCAAGGCACGTAAAGTTGCATATCTACCAAAAATAGAGCAGAGATTTTGTAATTCTCTAGTCATGTTTTTATATTACTACATCTAGAGCTTGAAAGGAAAAAGAAAAACAAGAGTCTCCTTCTTCTGGACCAATTAATAAACCACATGCACCCATAATATTCATCTCAGATCGTCACGCATCCTATTGCTGAAAGCAAAACTCATTTTAAAATTATATGTATAGTATTAATGTAGCACGGGATAAAAATCTCCTAAAGTATTCAAAACTTTACTAGCCTTATGAGTAAAAGTTAGATAGAGTCAGAAAATAACAAGGAAAATTTACGATCACTTTTTTTAAAAGGTTGTTGGTTGTTCCAAAGTACAAGTGTACTCCAAGCAAGGCACGTAAAGTTGCATATATACCAAAAATAGAGCAGTTTTATAAAACTCGATTGCCATGTTTTTCAATTATTACATCTAGAGCTTGAAAGGAAAAAGAAAAACAAGAGTATGCATGTTCTAAACCAATTAATAAATTACATGCACCCCCAATATTAAACTCAGATCGTCACGCATCCATTTACTGAAAGCAAAACTTAATTTAAAATTACACGTACATTACTAATGTAGCAACAAGAATCTCTGAAAATGTTCAAAACTTTTCTGGGCTAATGTGTAAAAGTTCGATAGAGCCTGAAAATTTCAAAGACAATTTACGCTTTTTCCCTTTTTTTAAAACTGACGTTTTTGAATTTGGGAGTTGTTGGTGGTTGTTCCAAAGTACAAATGTACTTATTTCCTTAGCAAGGCACGTAAAGTTGCATATCTACCAAAAATAGAGCAGGGTTTTTTTAACTCCCTAGTCATGTTTTTCTATTACTACATCTAAAGCTTGAAAGGAAAGAGAAAAACAAGAGTCTCCATCCTCTGAACCAATTAATAAACCACATGCACCCACAATATTCATCTCAGATCGTCACGCATCCTATTACTGAAAGCAAAACCGGTCTTCTAAAGCATCTTATCGCCCGTCATGCAGCGCGGAAAGGGAGGAAGATTTACGGCATTTTGCCGTACCTGACATTGAGGGATGTTCCCCACAGGTGGGCAACTAACCACCAGCTTGACAAGTCGCAGAAAATTTACAGTGAAGCCGAGTTTGGTCGTTGCGGATTCATCTCAGGGCGGAATTAGCCGGAGAAAAAAGAATAAGATGCTCGGGTGGAATGGTGAAAATGCAAGAGTGGGTGTTCGAACCAGGAAACGGGGTTGTCGGTGTAGAATACATAATTCATTACCTCGATTTTTGACCAAGCAGGGGATGCTGTGAGTGGTTTACTGAAGACTCTTGATTGTTCTTCAGATAGAGCATACTATGTCAACTCAGATTTGAGGGGCAGCGTCAAGGAGTGTTTATGCTGGAGCACAGAGACATAAGCAGATATCCTTTTCTGATTGATTAAGGACATTGATTGCTGCTTCTAAATCCGTGCAAAGATGTTGCAGAAATAGGAGAAAATCAATGTGCAACACATCATCAAGAAATGAATTGAAGTCATTCGAAATGCAAGCAATTTCAGAATTCTGCTTTCCAACGCCTGCTACTTACTGAGTGAGTGCCTCAATCTAAAATATTTGAAGAAAAAAATCTTGAATTTCAGCGAACGAAGCGTTTTAGAGTATCTTCCGTAATATGATGCACAGGTAGCATGCAGTATTTGTAGTTTTGAAGTGTAGCATCTTATTTTTGAGTATTTCTCCGAGCCGATTTAGATTTTACTATTAATCTAATGTCGGATTATCTTGCAGACTATTTTTGGATTTTCATCCTGCGACGTAGACTGTTGAAGAAAATTCTGCTGTGCCGGGCTCTCAACTATCGACTATGCACAAATTGAAGTGAGCATAGCAGAATACCATTTTAGTATTGGTATTCTAAAATGCTCACTTCATACATGGCCCAATTTCCCAATAGGCAGAGCAGGCAGCTGCCTAAGGTGGCAAAATTTTCAGGGGCGGCAAATTTTGCTTTAACCACACGTTTTCAAAAAAAAAAAAAAAAATTTTTTTTATTCTTGAAAGTAAAATATTAGAATTCCTTCATTTTCCACAGAATAGACAATTTTTTCTTGTAATTTAATAATGATCACCTTCATTTAATATTGATCACCTTCACACCTCCAATGAAAATGAAATGATTTTCAATCGTGGTAATAGATCAGCGTAAAACATTAAGTAAAGACAATAAACTAGTGTCAGTTTCCGAAAGGGTCGTTGAGTTTGACCAAAACTCACAACAACAATGGAGTTTGGCTAAGATTTTTATACTAAAGTTTGTTCAATACTGGTTTCTTAAGTGACTGACGTTTATTTTCTTTTTTACATTATTAATATTTAAAAATGTTTTCTGTTAATATTAAGTCTTGGAGGTTCAAAAAGAGTGACTAGCGAAAAAGGCTAAATGATTTTAAATAGGAAAAAACATGCTGCGTTAAAAACTGAAGAACGAAAAAGAGTTAAAAATGTTTTTTAAACGTAACATATTTTTTTCAAATGGGCCATTTTCAAAAGCGAAAACTTTAGATTCTTTGAAATGTAATTCAGCTACAATTTATTAATGAAGTACCATTGAACAGTGAGAAGTGCTAAGAACACAAGCGAGTGAACGTAATAACAGAGGAAATTTTTCAAATCATTGATTTGCAGATTTAAAAAAAAAAAAAAAAAGGATAAAGATGCTGCTTTAAATAAAGATGACAACTGTGATAAACTTTGTTAACGCACAAGAGGTTGAAGTTCAGTGCTCATCAAAGATTCATCTATATAGATATTAAATAACTATTCTAAAGTTTCGATTTTTTGATCAAAAGAGCATTAAAACGTAACTTTTTCAAAAAACTAACAGAATTGATTCGGAATGTAATCGTCTTCTTTTATATCTAAAATCAAAATGTATTTTTGGGAAAGCAATGCTAAATCACGAAACGAAAAAGAAGTTAGTTAATTTATTCTGAAAATGAAGATGCTGTCTTATGTGAAACATACTAACATGCTTCGCATTCAAGACAAATCTCGGTTACTGTTTATCTCCCCATTTTCTATTTTCCCTTATAGGTCTAACTCATTTCTATTATTTTTCAGAACTTCATTTGCGTTGTCATTACAAGGAAATGTTATAAAACTTCAAAGAATGAAAAAGAACATATTTTATAAAACTATAGGGTTATGAAAAATAATAACTATTCTCTATTAATTGATAAAATTGTAAATAAATATACATATTGTAAATATTATATAAATTGGTCTTATGTGAATAGTTTAATAACCTGCCAAAGAGCAGTGCTTGAGCCATGAACCGATGTACAAACTTAAACAATATAAACAGAGGATCATCGAACTAAAATTTTCGGGAGGAGGAAAATTCTAATTTTACTGAATGATAAAACACGAGATAATATCTTACATGCGTGCATAACATCTAATGAGAAGGAATGTTAGGCATCATTAAAACACAATTTTAAAAATTAAAAAAAAAACTCTCTATGTTGCAGTATTGTTCCCCAATTTGTCGAATCGTCAACAAAATTTCCCGAATAAGGACATTTATCTGAAACGTCATCATTTCTTCATAAGCTTCACAAGTTGAATATCAGGAACACTTTTTTTGCGTTTTTTTTCAAGGAATTGCTTCTTTTAGGGGGGAGGGGGCAGCAGATTTAAAGTCTACCTAGGGGCGGCATTAAGCTAAATTCGGTCCTGACTTCATACCACATGCAAATATAAGTGAACATCATAGAATACCCTTTTAGAAATCGACAGAGAGAGACCTTCGGTTACGTTGATTTTTGGGGACATTATATGAAACTCAGGCAGAGTTGAGGTATTGTGTTAAGAGTCAATTTTCAAAAATCTTGGTGCCTCTTAAAATTACAAAATTTTCGATAAGACGTGAAAATTCCACCAAATACATAAATCTGACCTCGAAAAACAAACGTCCAATTAAAATGTAAAATAATCCCGGCATATAAATAAAAAACCTATTTAATAACTTGAAAAGAAAAAAAAGTTCATGGATAAAGTAAAATAGTCCTTCAACTTCATTATTTTTCTCTACTTTCGCCAAGTCGACAGTCGACCATATTATCGTAACTCCACCGGAAACTCGCCAAGTTTCTGACACTTCAATTTGTAACTTGGAAGAGAAGACTATAGAGAGCAATTGTTTTTTTGCGTGCTTTGGATAATACTAAATAATCTACTAAATACAAGTCATTAACTAACAGGAAAAGTTCCCTTAAAATGCTAAACTGTAGCGTGAGGAGCAAAAAGGGCAGCAGCTATTTGAGCAGTGGGATTTTTTTTTTTTTTGCTAATTTGGCATAATCCACGTTATGATATGTCCCCCGAAAAATGTAGTGAACATATTTTTATTGCAAAGTTAACCATGCCACTCTAACAAACATTAAATTTTCAGCCCAAAAGCAAAAAAAAAGAAAGAAAGAAAGAAAGAAAGAAAAAAGAAAAAGAAAAAAAAAATCTTCTAGTTAAAGTCAAAATTTTACTGGCGGATATGATTATTTTAAGCGGTAATCACTCTATTTTTATTAATTTTTAATGTACTTGCTCTGTCTTGGATTGGTGATACAAGCTTTTTACTCATTGCCTAAAACGAAAAAGAATAGTAGCAATTACAAAGTTAAATGTTAATAAAGTTAACAGCTTAATTTCAACGCAAACTTAAACAAGCAAATATTTGTGGATTTTGGGCTTTTGAAACTTTTCAATAACGCAGGTTTTGGAGGCTTTCCTTGATTCAAGTAATCACTTTGAAGGCTTTATTAAAAGATTTTTTTTTCGCCACACTTGTTTTCTTTCATATTCCCAATATTCCTCTATCTAAATCCGCAAGAAAATTTTTCATCGATGAATTATTGAGAAAACTACAAAAAAATTAAATGAACTCAAACTTTATTGATTTTAACTGCCATTTACTTTTGCTTTTCTCATAAATACGTTTTCAAAGTTTTTGATGAACGACAACAGAGCTCTAGCAATAAAAGTATTAACTCTATCTCTTTGAAACTTTCCAAAAGTGATAATTAAAAATATTACGGTGCTATAAACCTCTAAAAGTTAATGTACATGCAATATGTGATTTTTAAATAATGATCAATTAAAGGTAGGTGGCAAAAACCTCGTTTTTAGGGGGAAGTTTTACACAAATTATAACAAAATGTTATAAGTTAATTTTGTCGACTTTGGAGGGTTATATGAATTTTTTGTACCTAACAAAGAGTCGAACGCGAAAAGTTTTAAAACTATGAAAAAGTGAACCGTTAGAAGTGTTAAGGAAACGGTAGTTTTTTGAAAGAAAAAAAATTACTTATTACGAAAGAAAAAAAAAACTTTTCTTCCATAAATAAAGTCAAAATTCGTTACTTATGTCATATTAAATAATCATTTCTAGCTTTCGAAAAATGCAATGAATATTGAAGAAAAAAATATTTAGGATGTTCGCCCACCTTAACGGCAATAACATCAGCTTTTATTTAAATCATTCATTGAAGTACGCCCCTATAATAATGATAGCATTATCAATGCGGCGTTCTCAACCTGATGCTCAATCCTTCAGTCCCGTGAGGTTTCTTAGATTTGGTTCTTCTTCGGTGACTTTTTTTTTTCTTATTTTTTTTCAAGGAGAGAGGGGGACAACTTAGTCATTAATTACTCTTCCCACGTATCCCACCGCGGCACTTTTTGAGGTGCGGCCCGGCGCGAAGCAGGTGCTAAAAAGGCGCGTGAACGAATTTTACGAGCACGAGCACAGCTCTGGAAACGAGAGTTCCTTTGAACCCCACTGCGGCGGTTCGAAAGTTTGTACCTTTTCTTTCTTTTAACTTGCATAGTCTAGGTGAAGATATAGAGCTTTTGACATATAAATTAGCAGGCTCAGGTGCCGACTGACAGTAATGCTTCTTTGTTTCAACATATCTCGGCTCTTGTTCGGATTCTTGGAATGAAGGGCAACAGACGATATTTTAAACAGTTCTTTTAGACACTAAAAGATGGTGTAACAAAAGTGAAAGTTTGAAAATCTTTTGGCTAAAATGTATCATTTTGAAAATCTTTCTGAACCATTGTGAGAATTTCCGGTACGAAACAAATCTAGCTCGAAACTTGAATTGCTGGATTCTGAAATTTATTGTTTTTTTTTCTTGTACTTGCTCTTTGAAATTACCACTTGTACTTGTTGTGCAATGGACGTTAAGTCCAAATCGGATCCAATCTTGTTCGGATTCTTGGAATGGAAGGCAACAGACGATATTTTAAGAAGTGTTCCTTTAGAGACTAAAGGGTGGTGTAACAAAAAGTGAAAGTTTGAAAATCTTTTGGCTAAAATGTATCATTTTGAAACCATTGTAAGAATTTTCGGATAACTGATACGAAACAAATCTAACAAGAAACTTGAATTGCTGGAGTCTGAAATTTATTCTGTTTTTTCTCTCGTGCTTGCTATCTGAACTTACCACCGGTAGTTATTGTGCAATGGATGTTAAGTCCAAATTGGGTTGAAATAGATTTTTATCCAATTCATGTTCGGAAACTACAGTTTCACTCCTGATCATACTTATTTATTCTTCAGTGAAGATGTGAGATATGCAAAGCAATATGTTATTTTAAACAAGACAATGTTTTAAATATGCATCCTTCAGTCACAAATTTTTACCTTATTAAACAAGATTCAGAAATCTTTGTGTATAGAGAAACAAGTCTCGTTATTTTGTGTGAAAGAAGACAATTTAACAAAAGCATACAATTTTTAATTCCTCTTTCCTCAAAGCTGATCTTTTAATCACTTTTATGCAAGAAAAAGAGACGTGTATAAATTTTTCTTCAATGATGCAATTGAATGAAAATCCGGAAAAATAGTTTTAGCAACAATATTCTAAGCGAAGAAAGCATACCAAATGTTTAAATTATTTTCAACCAGCCGCCTGCGGCGACCAGCTGGTCCACCTTTTTACGCCAAGGTTGCCGCCTTCGGCGGCTGCTTAAAGAAATTTCGTGGCGGTACCAATCAATCTATATTTATACTAATATTAATTTGAATAGAATAATTTCTAGACCTTACCGTTTTCCCGGTAAGCGCGCCACACACACGCACACACACACACACAAACATCTTATTTCATCATAGCCGCCTGCGGCGACCAGCTGATTCGCCTTACGCCATTCGCCATTCTATGCAGGCAGCCACCTACGGCGGCTGTTTGCCTAACATGTCATATACCTTTTTATTTCAAGTTTGCCGCCTTCGGCAGCTGTTTAAATCAATTTGGCAGCAGTATTAATCAATCCATCTCTATCTTTTTTTGTGCCATTCACATTTTTACGCAAAGATTGCCGCCTTCGGCGGCTATCTACCTTTACGATATATCTCTAAATTTTCCTATCAATCTCTATTTATTTTAACCTTCCCGCCCATTTCCTAATAAAAACAAAGATCACTCAAAAAACTGCTTTTTTTTATTTAAGTGGGGCAAAAAAAAAAAAAAAATATCTCTAAAATTCCCCGTAGTGTGCAAAAAGTAGCGCTTGACAAAGAAAACAAATCTCGCTGTTTTTAATGAAATAAATGCGCACAACTACGAAATGTAACCCAATATAGATACAGCAAAACGTCCAGCTTGGGCGGGGGGGGGGATGGAAAAAGAAATAAATGCAATCCCTAAATTAAAAAAAAAAAAAAAGGAAAGGAAAGAAAAAAAGCAAGCGCTGCCGAAAAACACGTGGTCATCACTTCATAAAATGTAGAAGTAAGCTATATAGGTAAAAAAAAGGATTAACATTTGTTTGCGATTAAGATTCCATCCTAAATATCGAATCGAAATCCAAGTAGTGACGTCAGTGGCAAAAGATTGAAGAACGCTTTTTTTCGATCGATGCGTGGAAAGACATAATGTGTTCAGCATTAAAAAAATTATAAAAAAAAACTATTGCGTATTTTTAAGAACTTTTTTCTTCTGAAGAGGGCGAAATGTTTTTACTATTACCAACTTAAATTTTAGAAATGAGGCTTTGATACTTCTCGCAGGATGATATTAAATAAAAATAAAACCCAGGAAAGAATGCAAATTAAAGGTTTTTTCAAAAATTCATAAAAAATACAAAAACTGCTCTATCTTCAAATTTTTTTCATTCATCATATTTAAAATTAAATTTCCTACACTATAGTACAAAAAATATTTGTGTGGTACGATTGGTTCGGGGTCTGTGAGGTAAAACGTACTAAAAAGTACAAAAAAAAACACATAAAACATTAAATAACTTTTTTTCTAATTAAAATTTCAAAAATCGAAGCCCGAGGTGCACATCTTCGGCAAAAACTGCAACTGTATACCAAATTTCATCTTTCTAGGCCTGATTGTTTTCCCGGGAAGCGCGCCACACACACACACACAAACATCTTATTTTATTATATGTATAGATTAAGATTAGAATTTTTTTTTTTTTTTTCATAAAATGATGACCGGACAATGATTTCAAATGCTGTTTTCAATTGACATTTTGGATTGAAATGGGTGAAAATTGCTACAGTTATTTTTTTGAAAAACAATGGCTTTGTGCATAAATGTATATTACTTGAAAAATTAATTCTGACTTGAATAAATTGTGATTAAAAATCAATTACAAATTGATATTTATTTCCCCTTTCATACAAGTTTTGTTTTCAATAAAATTGCTCGTAATTTCTTTTACCAAAATTTCGTTAAGTTTCTTTTTTTCCCCCCATTATGGCACTAGCATTTTTAAATTTCACATGTTCACGAGTGATTATAAAATATAATTATTAGTGTGTTTTGAAATCCGTATACTCAGGCATCATTATTATACGCAAGGGTGCCGACCAGGGTGCTCAGAGCACAAACTACAGCATTGAACTTTTTAGGAGAAAATTTTATTTATTTTATTTTTCTTTTTTTTTTTTTTGGTTTGTTTGCTTGGGTATGTGGATGTGTGTTTGGGGAAGGGGAGGGGGTTGGACAGTGCGTCACCGCTCTTGAAGCGATGAGAACCTTTGATATGCGAACTGTTTTTCGAAAACATTATGAACAGTTTTTTTTTTTTTTTTTTTCAAATGACATTAAGTACAATTTTTCCATCTTTGACAAAAACGCGATTTTTGTAATGTAAGATTTAGTATTGAACTTAAGGAAAAAATAACGCTTCCCAGTAATCTCTGATTGATAATAGTACTATAGTATATAGTTAAAAAATATTCAGGAAATATAGCTATTTCGGAATATTAACAAAAAAAATCACTAAAGCCATTTTGAAACAAAACTGCATGATTTACACCCTTCCGTCACAAACAAGTAACAAAATGAAGTGACTTACTTTAATTTGAAAGTAATCCAAGTATTTTTTGCATATAAATACATCATAAATTTTAGATACACGAATTTGCAAAGTAGTTACGACAAATCTTCGTTGAAAAAAATCTACTGCATTGATATCACTGTATGAAATTAAGCGATTTTATATTTTTTTCCTGTTTAAATAATATTAACAGACATAAAGAGGTTTTTCTGTTAAATACATACTATATTTTTATTTGTATTAGTGTTAGATCTGTCGCTGCAAGACTGTTTGTAAAAAAAAACATCCGTGCAGTTTGTCAATTCTCAAAACTTCAAGTTATTTTAAAATGTTTTATTTTTAAAAATATATTATTAATTTGATCGTTTCATATTATGTTTAGGTTTTATTTCGGACAAGTTGTAGATCGGATCAAGCAAAAATAGCAGTTTCCAAAGAGTATCATCATTCCAGAGCAATTTTAATAAATCTGGGACTAAGTTTCTGGATATTCAATCTTTACGCATCGAGAATTAAGAGATCCCCTAATCCATGTCCGCATAAATCCATTATGCAAAAACAGCAGCACCCAAAACTGCAGCTGAGAAACAGGCAATACTCATATGCTCAAGTCGTCAGGATTGGTCGAAAATGCTCCAGAAATACCCCTGGCGATATTATGGGGGATGTTAAACATTGAAGGAGTGCACTGGGAAATTCTTTTCCCATACTTTGCACGTGAGACTAACCGCGTGATCTCAAGGCAATTGATTAAATTTGATTTAATAACTTTTGGCTCAAAACTTACTTGTGACATAATTCTTTTAGGAAAAAAAATAATTTGAATTTTGACATCTTGAATTCAAATTATGTTTTTCGCAATCACGAGTGTGTATATGTAGACGTGTGTGTTTGTGTGTGGGGGTATGTGTTTGTGTGTACGGGTTATGTGTATGTGCGTGTAGGCATGTGTGTTTGTGTCTGGGGAATGTTATGTGTATGTGTGTGTACGCATATGTGTTTGTGTCTGTGTGCAGGCATGAATGTGTGGGCAGTTGTGTGTATGTGTGTGTGTATGTGTGGGTGTCTGTATGTGTTTGTATGTGTATATGTGTTTGTGTAGGTGTGTGTAGGTGTATGTGTGTGTATGTGTTTGTGTGTGTGTAGTTGTGTATATATGCGCCTGTGTGTAGGACATGGATGCAACCTGAAGACGACTTTCGCTAGAGGTGCAGCATCGTGAGGAGCCCGTCGACGGTGATGGTGCGGAGGGTGGCGGTGGGAAAAATCAAAGGAACGTCAAAAACAGTCAAGTGAGAACAATAAGCAATCGTGCTTGCTCAAAAAAAAAAAAAAAACACACACACAATTTCGTATTTCAGCCTCTGTTTTATCGGAAAATCAATTCATTGTAAATACATTGTTAGACTGTACTGCCAAAGAATATAGATAATGGGAAAGAAGTTCCACTTCGAGACCGGTTTGTAAGCTCCGCAGAGAAAATAAATTACTAACGAAAACATGTTTTGGGACAAAAGCCGACATTTAGGAACAAATTCGTCGCCAACGGTGAACTGACTTGGCGGAGGGTTGCCATTTCCTCGCGAGAGTCGGGGGGACACACACCCCATGGAGATTCTAAAGCCTTTGGTATCTGAAGATTTGAAGAGTTCCAGATGTTCAATCGTTCTTCTCTTTTAACTAATGTACTCATTTGCTACTGTTGAAAAACCGCAACTGATACCGCGTTTTTTCTCTTTGAGTGGGCCTGGAAGAAGTGTCATCCGCCGTTCGACCCCTGAGCGTTGTGCGAACTAATGCATCTACTAATCAGAATGAATTCGCCCTAAATTTCCCCTTTTACTGATCATTGAGGGAAGAAACATTATTATTTATTTCCACTTTTGCTGATTTATATCATTGAGGTTGTAAAAACAAAATAACCTTTTTGGTCTGCTACGGGAGTTGTTTTAGGGGAGTATTCTTCTTTTTTTTAATTTAAAGAAATGGTTTAAACGAAGACGTTTAAAAGGTGTTGTTGATACTGCATGATATTCTACTAAATAATTACTTAATAACAAGAAGTTCCGTCTAAAACCAAAAAACTCTAAAACTAATCAAAAATAGCTATCATCGCAAATTGTTTCAAACATATTTTTTAAATATTTTAAGCTATTTCTAGGAATAAAATATTCTTTACTCATCTAAAAAAAAAAAATAAATAAAATAGCAGCACCTTTTTAACAAAGCTGCTAATACACTTTTTTCAATCTTTAACAGTTTTCCAAACGAAAAAAAATAATTGAAATTAATAAGATCATTAAAATAAATACATCATATCAAAAAAAAAAAAAATCGTTTTTTTTCCCCCTGTTGCCAAAAATAATTTTTTGAATGAATTAATGCACTTACCAAAATAAATAAAAGCACTAAAATGTCAACTTAAAGAAATAATTTTCATTGTCAAAAAAAAAAAAAAAAAAAATCGTTAGCGCATATCTTTCTGTAGAAACATAAATGACTTCGAGTTCATTCGCCGAAAACTGAATACCTAAAATACAACTTTACCGTGAAAATAAAAAAAAGTCATATCAACAATAATTATTTCACAGTTAAAACCATAGCTGCGGAATCGGAGTCGGAGTCAATCTCATTTTGGGATAAAGTAGTCGGAGTCAAATATCCAATGATGAGAGTTAGTCATTTGTCCTCCGTGTAAAAATTTTTGCCAAAGCTACGAAGTTAGAGTCGAAGTCGTTGAGTCGGATTCCGATTAACTGTCGGGCACAGGAGTAGGAGTCGGAGTCATGTACCCCTAAATTCTCGGAGTCGGAGTCTGGAGTTTGGCGTCAAGAGCTATTTCCAACAAAATTTGTTTGAAGTAAATCCACCTACAAGCACGGAATCTACATTGACTTTCAGTTTCCCCAAAGGCGCTAATGTTAAGGGATTTGCACTGTTCAAAATTGAACGGAAAATTGTTCAAATCAAAAAGATATTTTATATACAAGTTTTCCATCAAAAGCTTTTCCCTACGAAGTTTGAAGCAAATTCGCCTCACAGTTCGGAATTTCCTTGAATTTCCCCGTAGGCGCTAATGTTAATTTTTTTTTATTTTTTTTGTATTCTTCAAAATTGAACAAAAAATAGTTCAAATCGAAAAGTGAAATATGGGAATAAGGTGTCCTTGCCGAGATCTTTCGAACAAAAAAAAAAGTTTGTTCGAATCGAACTATTCATTCAAAAGTTATTAGGGGGGGGGGAGACAGACCGATAGACATTTTTCCCATCTCAATACCCTACTTTCCAATTTTTAATTTTTCGATGTTTATTTAATTATTTTATTTATTTTTTACTTTTTTTTTGTTTTGTTTTTCGGGATATTTTTAAGTTGCATTAAGCCTTCTTTCATGCTTTTTTCGTCTTTTTCTGATTTTTACCGGGGAAGCAGGCTGAAACGTTAGATTATTCAATAATATATAGACATTTTTTAAAGTGTACGAAAACTTTTGTCAGATAAAATTTCCGGCACCTTTTGGTTTTTGATTTTTAAAAATTAAGTTTAAGTAATTAAAAAAAAAATCATGTAGTTTTGTTGAAAATTGATCATAGATCTTATAATTAAATACCTATTCCGAAATATTAATTCTAACCAGTGGATAGGGTCATATTTCATTGAAAGTCGTAGGTGTACGAACACTTTTGGGAGCCACTGTAATTATGCATCTCAGAATACCATAGATTGCAATGTTCTGTGTCAGAGCTGCTTGTTCTGCGATCTTACTAGTTAGTCGGCTCATTCTGACCTGTAGCTTATTCTGCTATTTGCCCCCAATGCAATGTTTTAAAATGAAATCTTTATTAGGAAATACTGTAGCATTGCGTATTTCCACAAATTATGACGCTTCTTTTTCATTAAATTCCGCATACATAGTAAAAAAGCTTTGACCAAGCTTCCAAGCAGCAACGCTTTAACTTAAGAATTATTCCACGTAAACATTATCAGCCGGTTCGATGGATGTCAACAGCTATGAAACGATTGTTAAAAACGTATTTTCATTACGTTAAAAATATGAAAATAAAAAATTTAGAAAGAAAACCATGACTTTCTTATCTACTCAACTTCGAATCAAGATATTTTAGTATTTTAACCATGGAATATTTTCTTGTTCATTCCTGCTGTTTTTTTCATTTTGCAATTCCATTGTCGTAGAATGAAACAATATGGTTGACTGTCCCACGGACTATCTGTTTTAGGAATTGCTCAGAATGTGTTAGATATCGTAAAAGTAGCCTAAACCATAAATTGAACAAACAATATGAATCAAATTTTATTTTGGCGTCTAGGTCCTTAGTATCTGCAAATATACCTTATACAGCGCAACCTCTCTGAGCAGCCACCCCTTCGTTCCGCAAAATTTCGGCCGTTCAAAATGGGTGGCCGCTTTAAAGGGTTTTCGTTACAGTTGCAATGTTATTCTATATTACGCAATATAAGTTAGTGTAATACATAGAATGAAATTTGAAACTGTTCTAAAATGGAAATAGTATATTATTTAATTATTGTTTACATTTTTTCGAAAAAAGGATACAATTTGGGAATTGAGTTTTCAATTTTCTCCTACAATTGTTCACAAAATCGAATTCAAAATGTTGCTTGTTGCAATTCAAATGTTTTTCAGTTCAAAATGACAAAAAAATTGCTCTAACCAATTTATTTGTCATTGCATCTGAGCAGATTTCTAGTGAAATGTAGTGTTGTAATTAATTTGTTAACCTGACAACAATAAGAAATGTAGTGATATGGAAGCAAACTAATGAACTAATCATGTAAATATTCTTATTTTACGTAATAAAGTGTTTCAGTGTATTATGAATTTTATTGACTCAAATTTTTAGTGCAATCTTTATTTTTGATGCAAACAATACAATTGGGAAAATGAGAATACATACCAAACTGATTGAAGTCAAGGTAAATTTAATATAAAAGGAAATAACTAATGAAATTGCCTATTGATCATTAGAATATTAGCTCTATATAGGCTGTAGTACACATTACGTAGCATAAAAAACATTGTTTTACGAAAAACATTGAATCATTTCACCAGAAATGAATTGAATTTGTGGGATCAAAGCTATTTTTTAAATTAGACATCTTTCATTACTTTTCATCATTGAAAGACTATCACTCATTATCATGTTACCGACCTTTGTAAAAATTATTATTATTATTATTATTTTATTTTATTTTATTTTTTTTTTTTTTTTTTTGCACAATCTAAAACATTTTCTCTTTTATTAGAACCTGTTGAATTTGTCAAAGTGAAGTTTCAGTACGAGTTCTCTCGAGTACATTTCTGGACAAAAATAGTTTTAAACATGAATTTTTAATTGTTTCCATCCAGGTATAACTATTTTGAATAGTTTCGTACTTAAATCGAAAAGTCATTTTTGGAAACAAGTTCTTTATATGCTATTCTCGTTGTCACAGTACAAGTCAAAAGTATTAAATCCTACACTTTTTCAATACAACTCCCCCCCCCCCGTCCCAATAAATATGCAAACAAAGAAAGTCGCATTTTTTCAGTTTAAATGATCTTTTCAAAATGAAAATGTGGTGGAAAATCTAAAAGAAACAAAAAGCTTGGCAACATGAAATTTTGAAAGAAGTGCTGCAAAGTCTTGTGGATTTCATGCCTATAAAAGTAGTTTCCATAATCAAAGTCAGAAGCGCTACCCCCCCTTCTCCCCCCCTCAAAAAAAGAAAAAAACACATTAAATATTCGCTGCCTAGATTTTTGATAACTACCTCACCGAATTCAATTCTTACCAAAGACATATGACAATGGGGTTGTTTCCTTCAGTCAAAAGTAGTACTTTTTGTCACTAAAATTGATAGAATAACCAAAAAAAAAAAAAAAAAATCATGGACCCAGAAAGTATTTTCATTTTCCCAACAGTTATTTTTTAATTAATTTTTAAATGTCCGATTTTCAAAGAAGGCGAGGTCTTGATGACGTCACAAATGATGCATTTTGGCGCATCTTTCTTCCGCGTTTCACGTTATGTGTATCAAGAAGTGAACTAAAATTGCGCTCAACGCTTGCTATCAACCATATCGTTGCCAATACACGTGAGTAAAGATGCGAATTATAAATATTTTGCTCTGTGAATGGCAACACAGAATGGCATATCATCATTTGTGATGTCATCGGACAGAAGCATTAACAATAAAAACTCGCCGATTTAAGTATTTTTTTAAAAATATTAAACTTATACAAATTATTTAAAAAATGGTCAGATCCTATGTTTTTAAGCATGCTCTTTCAGAAAAAAAAAAAAAAACTTTTAAAATTTTGGAAACGACCCCATTCCAAATATACCTCGTCTCGTAACTGGATTAAGATGTTACATCAGTAAGAAAGCATTCTGGTGTACCTGAAGTTAAGCTACTGAAAGAGCGAAAAAATGAAACCGCGAGTAGGGAGCTAGCATTGTCACAAGGTCGGGTTGCTTTCCCTGCATTGACGCTGCATTTACAGGGAAATAACATATACAGAATTCATTTATTTGCATTAACAATTTAGATATTATAAAAGTCATAGTGACGGGATTGACCCTCATTTTAACGACAAAATTTTCAAAATGAGATGGCATGACAGTAGAACCTTTTTAGTCGGAGATGAACAGCAAATATCCAAAAATTTCAAGGAAAATTGTAAAAAGCTGAGAGAAATGAGCATAAAAATATTTCCATGCAATATTTCGATTTGGATACTATATTTTGAAGTAGCACCATTTAACAAATATTAAATTACTACAGAGAGATTTTAGTTTAGGTCATGTCATGCGGTAATAAAAGTGAAGCAAGACGGGCGTATCTCAATTTTTTTAGAAACAATGCTTCCTTACCAAGGGTAGTTTATCAGTTTACAATGCATTCATAAAAAAATAGACTTCAGCAAATAATACATTCAGTGAATAAGAAAAATATCAATAAAAAATTATAATTAGTAAAAATGTACGTAGAAAAATGCTCACAGAATCAGCTATCTGAAAAATATCTTTTTTTGATTAGGCATATAGCCTTCTATCACAACTAGTCTGGTACATTTACACATGTCTTATCACTAGCGCTGCCAGAAATACCTTCTGGAGGGTTTTTTATATCAAAAATACTTTCTGGGGAAGCGATCAAAAATAACCTTCTGAAGGGGATTTTGTGATCAAAAATACCTTCCGAAGAGGGTTTTATGATCAAAACAACCCTTTCATATGCATTAACTACTGTATTTGAATTTGCCTCGTCAAACTACTGTATTTGAGTTTGCATACTTTGCACATTACTTGTACCAAACTACTTTATTTTATTTGAATTTGCATTTCTGTAAAAACCAATACTTCTAGGGGGTGTTTTTACCCCCAAACCCCCATTCTCCCTACGCCACTGTGTTCTATACATGAAGATTTTAACTTTTAAACTGTATGATGTTAATGATGCAATCACGAAACAGATCCCAATCAAGAGCGAAATGCGAAATCTAATTTGCGTCGATTGAATTTCAATCATCAGCACAGAACACGTACTATTCTCAAGAGAATTCCAAACCTTGCATTTTAAAGCCACCCACTTCAGCTTGCGTTTGGGTGGCAGCGAAACAGAAACAAAACCTAAAGACTAATACTTTACGCCTCGATTTATAACATCTCCCGATAATAAACGAGATAACTCGGGGTTTTATCCTCTTTCGGATCGCGAATCAAAGGCGTGAGTGGTTTAGTTCGTGATGTCTTAATTGAAGGAACGTCGTGGTCGAAATGAAAAACGATGAATCCCTAATTTGTTCTCGCACGCCTGTGGAAGAATTTCTCGTGATCGCATGTCCTGCCCGGGCCTGCGGTCAGGAGCTGCAAATAAGTGGTACCTACGTGTGATGCGAGGGATCCTGCTTGGAACGAACAAATCCTGCTCTGCCGACAATGCCTTCAAGAAGTCGTGATTGTCGACTCAATAAAATCATGTCGAAAAAGGATATTTTCACGGGGAACTCGACTTGAATACTTAAGATGTTCTAAACAATGCCTTTTAATCATCGCACCCGATGGAATTCTTAAAATGGTCATTATGCAATGATTATTTCGAGAAATTCCACCAGGTTGAAAAGTTCAACTCAATTTTAAATCCAAACCCACTTAATGCTCAAATGCTTTGAGTGAAATTGTTTGCACTGTCTCAAGTTGAACGAATGTGCTCTATAAATTACCAGCACATATTAGAAACACTTTTAGAACACTTTAATTAAGAGAAAGTGTTACTGTCTCCTGAATGTGCACTAAAATGTGTTCCGAATGTGCTCCGTTAAAAAGAAAGTATACTAAGATGTGTTTCGAATGTGTCATGCTCAAATTCGCTAAATTTAAACTTGGAAACACATTTAAGAACATATTAGGGATACATTTTGGGACAAAGTGGACACGCATTTGAGAACAGATTGGAAACGCATTTATTCACTTTCGTAAAATCACCGCTTTCTTTAATACCAACATAATTTTAACAGATTTCTTGAACTAACATAGTCGATAGACTCCCTCAGTGTGGTACTAAAAGATATTTCGTTGCAATGAATCGCTGATGGGTGTCGCCTTTAAAAAGGACGGCCATACCATGTAGAAGAGGTCAAATAATTATTTAAAATAAATGTACTTCGATTGGCTGCCAAAGGATTTCCATTTTCTTTACTGAAGAAGCAGCTTTAATTTAGTTTCAAAGGCCATGATAAAAATAATTATTGAAATTTAATTCTTTCTTTGATTTTCATGTATTTTAATGTCAAAATAAATTGAGAAAAACACTTGACAATGATATTTATCCATCAAAGAAGACTTGAAAATCACATCGACTGAAAAAAGTTGAAACGAACTGTTAATTTCATTACAGATTAATTACCCGTAAAATATGAAATGTAGTAGTTCTACAGAAAATAATAAGCCATGGAACTGAGAAATAAGTCCATATCCTTTACAATACTTACGTTTTGTGGTCAAAAATCTCTTTTCTTACACTCTAAATGCTAAATTTTGCAACCAAAGGTCACTAAGGATCTCATGAATCTAAGCGTGAAATGGGGAAAAAATTAACCATAAATGATATTCGATGCATGCATTTTATTGAAGAAATCAATTCGAAGACGGAATTTACATTCTACGAATAGAAAATGTTACTTTCAGAGTAGAAAGTTTTACTTTCAGAGTAGAATGTTTTACTTTTTCAGAGTAGAAAGTTTTACTTTCAGAGTAGAAAGTTTTACTTTCAGAGTAGAAAGTTTTACTTTCAGAGTAGAAAGTTTTACTTTCAGAGTAGAAAGTTTTGCTTTCAGAGTAGAAAGTTTTACTTTCAGAGTAGAAAGTTTTACAAGTTAACTTTGACTTCAAAAGCAGTGATAAAAGATAGTTGCTACAACTTTATTCTTTGATTTTTCATGCAGTCCAATGTCAAAATAAATTGAAAAACTTTACTGATCATGATACGTAAAAGGAGTTGAAAGTAAAATTTACATCAGAAATTTGAAACGAACTATTTATTTCATTGTGGTAAAATGTGAAAGAAAATAGTCCTGTAGTAGATAATAAGCTATTAAACTGAAAAATAAGTTAACAATCTCTGGACTTTTTTACCTTTTGTAGTCGAAAATTACTTTCCTAACTCACCAAAAGCTAAACTTCGCGACCAAAAGCGGGCTAATACAGATACCATGAATCTGAACGCCAAAAGGGGGGGGGGATCAACTGTAAATGGATTCAATTTATGAATTTTAGTTAAAGAATTCACTTCAAAGAGGGAATTTGATTTCTGCTAGTAGAAAGTTTTACTTTCTATTAGTTAGGCTTCTACTAGTTAGTTAAGAGTAGAAAATTTTATTTTCGTCTAGTTAAGTTTGACTTTAAAAATAAAGACAAAACATAGTGGCTACAATTTTATTCTTACTTTGATTTTCATGTATTCCTATGTCAATATAATTTGGAATAAACTTAACTGACCATGATATATATGAAGAGTTGAAAGTAAATTGTAAGTCGGAAAGTTGAAACGAACTATTTATTTCATTGTGATAAAATATGAAATATAATAATCCAACAGAAAATAATAAGCCATTGAACTGAGAAATAAGACCATAATCTCTGGACTTTTTTACCTTTTGTAATCGAAAATCACTTTCCTAACTCACTAAAAGCTAAACTCTACGACCAAAAGCGTGCTAATACAGATCTCATGAATCTGAGCGCGAAAAAGGGAAAAAAATCATCCATAATTGGAATTCCGTTGATGCATTTTCTTCCAAGAATTCACTTCGAAGAGGAAATCTTTAATGCACGAAAGAAAGAAAAAGAAGAAAAAAGTCGCCGAACATTTCGACTTCGTCCATTTGAACAAAAGACCGCAAGGAATATGCAGGGGCTGTGGTGGCATCATTAAAGCTCATAATGAGCCAGAGCGCATGTGCTGTGTCATCATCTAATGGATTTGCGACACGGGAGTTCTGAAAGCCTTTGTTATCGCCGGAGGCAAGGCTGAGTTCGAGTCCTTTTAATGAATTGTTTGGCATATTTTCCACTCATAATCTGATCAAAAGACTCTTTTTAGATGTTTGTTATTGAGGAACATGGTTAAATTAATAGAGAGCGAGAGAGCTGCTGGGATTTTCGACTGATTATTGTTAAAAAGGTGGGAAGATCTTATTTATGGCTTCTCTTGAAATGCTAATTAATGGCAAGTTAAAGAGGTTTGGTAATTCGAGGAACTTTCAATGAAGAGATCATTTCCTGTTGATGGTGAATAGAATTGGGTCATTTTTTCGGTTTCTATTATCTTTAATTAATTTGCGACGATTCATTCATGATGATTTTTAAGGAATGAGAGATGATTTGTTGAATTCTTTGGAAAATTAATTTTCGCTTTTATATCGACCGAAAGGTTTACTTTGTTTTGACGATTTTTGCCCCCCCCCCTTTTTTTAATCATTCTTTGACAAGGAATGAAACTAGAAGTTGTAATTATTATTAAAACAGAAATTAAAAATTATCTTTTTAAAAAAATTTTGCGGGAGAAAATCTTTTTCTAAACGAAAAACGAAAAAATAGGTGTTTTAAAATATGCTATTTTGAAAACGTCTTCCTTTTCTTTTCTTTTTTCTCCTTTGCATTTTTTGAGAGGGAATGAAACCAAAAGTTGCAGAATTCTTATTATTGAAACATAATCATCAGCATCACCATTATCTTTTCTTTCTCCTTTTCCTCCCCCGTCACCTCCCTTTTTTGCAGAAAAAAGCTAATAGATGAAAGTTAAAAAAGGATATAAATTTAAAAATATGTTAAAAATAGATGATATAAAGGAAATCACTGGACTATACGTGTAAAAATCGTTATAAATATAAAATGAAATATATTTAGCACGTTAAACGCCACACGGTTGATAGACTACTTTCCGTTCATACCTCCCCAATCCATGACGTTTAACGTGTAAAAAAAAAAAGAAATTAAAAAAAAAAAAAAAACTGGTTTTCTCAATAATGGTTGGTTAAGCATTATAAAACAATATTTTGATGCTTCCGAAAAAAGTTTAGAAAAGTTATCATGAAATTATATTTTATGTCAAGAATTACGCAGAGTTGCTTCAAAAATTTTCATTTTAAAAAGTATCGCAATGATAATCGTAAAAAAGTGATTGCTCATAGATTTATAGAGACTTTGCTGTGGACAGATTGTGAATCAAGCATATGTCCTTCTTTAATGAACTTCCCTCTTTTCCCCTTCCTCTGGCTCAGTTATAATTTTAGTCATATCCAAAATTCCAATATTTTACTTGAAAACTTATGTTATTATTAAACGAAAGTGTTATTTTTATATCAAAGTCATAATTCTTTTAATTTAATTCTCTGATTTCATGAGCTCCGAATTACAACGCCCTCCGCGTAAAGCATGACATAAGTGTGACGGAACGAAAACTATCAGCTTTGCAAAAAAAAGAAAAAAAAATACCGTCCTTTTTTTAGTATAACTATTTTATGTCCGAGTTCTAAGACTAAGATAACTGAATTTTATTTTAAAATGCATACAGCATTCAGATACAGTGGCCGCCACTTATATGAATAACGTTTGTTCTTAATAGTTTTGATTCCATAAAGCGGCTGTTTCAACAAAACGGCTAATTTAATAAAGCTGAATTTTGTTCTGTTTCTGACGATTTGATTTATTAAAGTGGTTGATTCAGTAAACCACTGATTCAATTAACCAGCATCCACTGCAGTTACCTATACTTTCGATTTAAGTTAAACAATGACCGTATAATATGCCATCACAGTAATCATTCAAAAATACATTGAACCTATGTGTTTCGAAGATGAGGGCATATGTGTTGCCCGTGTATCCGAATATCAATAATTCTGAACTGATTTTTCCAATATTTACTTTTTTTTGCCTTAATGAAAATGTTTTCGTTTCTCTTTCACACACACGCCTGTACACGCACACACGCCTGCACACACAAACACGCCTGCGGTCAGCACACTCACACACGCCTGCACACACACACATATACGCCGACACACATATACAAGCCTACACACACGCCTTAGCGCACACACATAGGTCTACACATACACACGCTACACACACACACACTACACACACACACACACACACACACTACACACACACACTACACACACACACTCGTAATTCCAAAAAGCATAATTTGCATTCAAGAGTCAAAAATTCAAAATTCCTTTTTTTTTTCTTTTTTTTTTTGTTTTTAAGAAAAGTATGCCTCATGGTTGACATAGATGGCCATATTTGTATCAAATAAGTTATACGCATATATTACTGCGGAAAATTGTAGCTCGAGAAATTTGATTTGAATCTCAAATTTCTTCATATCTATCTAACTCATTTTTTTTCCTCTTCAAAAATGACGCATACCATCACTGAAAGAGGTTCTCTCGTTTAAGGGGATTACGCAAGTTGAGAAGAAATCCAACAGCACATATTGAACAATCCCCCCGCATAATCTCCTTAGTACTCTTTAAAGAAAAAGGAGGCCTTTTTTTTTTTCGATTAGATCACGATTTCTGAGATTCAGGCACCTTAAAGTTAAACCTCTTAAAGTGGGTCAAGGGGCCGTCGAAGAGGGAGTAACAGACAGGGAATTTGATGTGCGTTTCGATTACTATCGGATCTGTTTTGTCCGCAGTAGTAGAATGCTATTTTGCTTAGTTATGACTTGAATGCGAGATAAAAAATGGGAGGGGGGTTACATTTTAGACTACCATTTGTAGTTCTCATTTTTTTAATGTTATTTCGAATGTGTTTTGGATCATTCATAGATGCTTTTAAGATAATCTTTGTTTTGTGGTTAAAAAAAATTCAATCCTTTCCTTTTCTTTAACTTTTTTTTCTTGATAGATCAAATTACTGAAGACGAAAAAAAAAATGTTTCTGACAGATTAAAATTTTTGTAATCAAGGATTGCAGCTACATTTCGAAAAGATCTTAATTATTATTATTATTATTATTATTATTATTTTTGAAACGTTCTCTTTCTTCCTGTGCTCTGTAGTTGTTTACTTCGTGATTCTAGAAGGCAGCTATATTTGGCGCAGTATAGTCTACTTAGGCTCTTGCGCCATTAAAACCAATGGAAACAACCAATCTAGAAGTTATAATTTTGCACAAATTCATCCTTTTTTTTTAAAATCAAATCTCATTTTGTACACCAAAAAAAAAAAAAAAGATCACTTATAAATAGAAATACTTTGAAAGCTACATCATAATACTTGAAACTATGACCAAAATATAAATTGTCTGTGCAGTATGAAATTTGAGCAGTTTTTATTGTAAATAAATGATATTGTACTAAAATTGACATTAAAAACGGGAAAGGTTAAAAAAGGTTTGTTATAAAGCAGACAAAAGGAAGATGAAACATGTTTTCTTAATGAATACATTTTAATATCTTTAGTATAATAAACTCTTATGCTACGTATTATTTGGAGGTAATTATTTATAATAAGATTATCTATACGTTTAAGGTTAAATAATATGCCAGAAATATACAAAAACACTAACAAGTGCAACGGATATCCAATTCGAAAGAGACTGAAAGAAAAAAAAAGCAAAATGAAAAAGAAAAGTAAAAAAGAAAAAGAAAAAAGAAATAAAATAAACATTGTATTTCATGAGTACTTTCAAGGGACAAAGTTTCCAAATTCCTCCGCCACGCCACAACAGGACATCGTCTTATGACAGTGACTCGATATCTACCATCCAGAAAACGGATAAAAGGAGCTATTGCCATGCCAGAGCAAATTGAAAGCAATACACAAAACCAAGAAAAAAAATGACAAACTATGATTTGAAAATTGAGGGAATCATTTTTTAAAACCAGAGAACAAAAAATAAAAAAAGGTAGTCCTGAATCAGTGCTAAAACATTTTTTTCCCAGCTCTAATTACTTTAGAAACTTAGAAAACGTCTTTTTATGCTGAAAACCTCAGACTTTCGAGTGTCTTAAAAACAAAAATACATAAACTTTTGAGTTCACATTAGGGAAATTTAGTTAAAAATTTGCTTAAAGTTTTAATAAAAGCAATACCAGTAAAGAATTTTAGGGGGGGGATGCGGCTTGCAAAGTGTACGCCCCCATACTCCGAACTAGTTTGATCAAAATTCAGATTTGTTGAAAATCAGCCGGACCGTAGGGCCCGGCACAGGGGGACGGCAATGGAAGTCATGACCCCCCCCCTTCCCCCTGAAACCGTCGTCAATATTATTCATCGATCGTTATTGTATCTGATCAAAGTTTAATAATTCCAAACGAGATGGATTTATGTAGAATATCAGGCAAATATATTATTACACAGTGCAAGAATAAAGTGTAAGAGATTCTCATAACTTATTTGACTTATTAATTGTTTGTTTCAGTAAATATTTGAAATTTTGCTTTCTTTTACTGCTTCTGATATTAATTTAAAAAGTTTGCGCCATGCTAGACATCTTATTCCTCATCAATTTGGTACTTTTTATTGACAAAAGTTTTTCGAAATCCCAAAACTCCATATTTTTCAGCATGACCCCCCCCCCTCTCCCCCTCCTTCTCTAAAATGCTTGTCCGCTCCTGTCGGACGGTATTACGCGAAATACAGAACACACTTAAGCTGTAATTGTTAACTATGAGTTGAAAATTTAAAAGATATATAATTTACATCATCCACGGTGTAATTGATGGATCGAGTGTAACCAATTATAAAAGTTACCCCCAATCAAAATCTTAGAGTAACATTTCAAAAAGAAAATGCGGACACGAAACAAGATCCATTAATATTAAACAAGATATATAACTCTTAATTCAAAATTTTATGAATGAAAGTTCCTTTAAAAACTAATCTCACGCGGTCTTAATGATGAAACATTACTTGCTATTATAGTAAGGAATGTCAATCAATCTATTCAAAGGGGAATATACTGTTCAATAAGCAAAGTTGCTCAGATCAGTGGCATGTAAAGCATCCGCCATGATAAGTATTGTGATTAGGGGCATGCTCCCAAATCAGCGTTACAGTCACGCGGTGTTGTTAAGAAATTACTTGTTGTGATAAATCATGAAAAAATTACACGGAAACTTTTCCTTTGAATTATTACTTGAAGAGACAGCGGTTCACACTTGAGCGAAATTGTTGGCATGGATCTGATCTAGACACAATCAAAAAAGAAGATACTTTTGCAATGTTTGTCTAAAATATTAAACAGCAATATTGGAAGTTACTAGACTGCAAAAGATTTTTTTTTTTTAAATTTTTTTTTGCAGAATATAAATGGCTCTATTTTTCGTAATGCAAGTGTTGTTGCTATGATTGTGCATTTATCTTATGATGCAAGATTCATATTGAAAAGAAAAAAAAAGAAAGAAAGAAAAGGGGGTGGTGTGGGTTGGGGTAATTTGGGTATAAAAATGACTACTTTGAGATTTCCAAAATCAATTTAAATTTTCTTTTTTTTTCTTCTTTTCCTTGTTTTAGCTTAGCATTTTGACTTCCTAGAATAGTTCTCCACAGATTTCATGTTGATAGACCCATTTGCAAATAAATGGTCAACATAAGTTTGCTGTACCCAAGTTACCCCATGGATGGGGGAATTTAGGTAGAGTAATAATTAAAGAGCAAAGCATGATTTTAATAACAATCTTACTAAATATTTTCAAACTTAGGTTGAATGTAGGTACAATAAAAATAATGGAATGGTATAAATATTAATTTTTATTGAAGACAGATTTTAGACTGAAAATGCAGCAAAGATAGCAAGCACACTGTGACAAGCGTTAATGGACGGGGAATAGTTTTTTTGTTTCAGAGCATTTAAGCAAATTTAAACAACCTTCCAACTCTTTTTAGCATACATTACCTTAGGTAGTGAGGATGTATATTAATACCAGTGTTTGTAGTCCGATACAAATATTATTTGTCCTTCTGATAAGTAAAATGTAATGTAGACCCAAATTAACCCATGATTTTAAATCATTAATTACATGGAAACTAATTGTGATAAATGTTTCAATTCAATGAAAAATTAACATACTATGTGATGTTTACATACTTAAATTTGGAAATCATTGAGCTGCAGGTAAAATAGCAGCACTGTTTGGAAGTAGCTGGTTTGCCTTGTATTGCCATCTCCAGAAAGATGGTTTTTTTCTTTTTTTTTTTTTTTATCAATTTCAATTATACTTTTGGCAAATATTTTTCAACATAATCATAGATAAGGATGATTTTTATAGCTGAGAATTTTTGTAGACATATCAAATGATTAACTTTCAAATTATTTAGTAAAATATAAAAAAAAATTAAAAATTATAATAAAAATTAGTAACTTTTAATTCGTAGTAAATGCAATACAATTTGTTGAATTATCTAAGAATAAAAAGTAATTAAAAAGGAGGAAAGAAGCACAGAAGAGTAATTTTTTTAACGATATCTAACGCTACCAAGGGCACATTTAGGGGAGGGTCGAATGGTCAGATGACCCCCTGTGACAATAATTTTATCAAGTTTATTATTAAACTTAATTTTTTTTAGATTCAAAAAGATAGTTCATGGAATCAATGTTGACCTTTTATTTGCTTGGTTCTGTAAGGTATTTCTTCTCAGGGCATCATAATTCAAAGGATTGACTACATTTGTCTGTAGAGCTTTTGCTGTTTTGAATTTTTTATTCATTAAAAAAAGAACACATATATTCACTTGCGGTAACGTTATTAGCCTGTCTGCCTAAGAAAACTTGACTTTTGACGAAAAGAGGGAATGTGATACATGGCAAAATTGGGGGGGGGGGGGGGGGGGGCGTGCTTCGTAGCAAATAAGAATGGGCAAACCCTGCTTCACTAATATTTTTTGAGGAGGTTTAATGCTGGCCATTGAAACTTGAACCCCCTAACAAAAATTTCTGGATCCGCCCCTGAACACTACCCTCTTATAATAAATGTTATATCTGTGCCGATATCTTAAAATACGAGTATCCATCTGGTGCGTCTGTTGCAACAGGTATTGTTTTTGCATTATAATTGTGGTTCCTTCAAAATTTTATAAAGATAGATGGTTCTATCAAACTGTAGAATAACACAAATTTAGCACTCCTGATTCCTGAGTAAATTGGTATTGTTTACGGAATTCATCATTGAACGGGCACGGTCCTGCTATGGGTAGATAAATTTGCAGTAAAAAGGTTTCGCCCCTCTCTTGTCTTTTTTAGTTCCTTTTACAAAAAAGGAAGTATAGTATTTGCGAAAAAAATTTTACTCAAAATTCGGCCTTAATTTCCATTTTGCTCACCCCCGAATTAAGGTTGAGTTTTTTTTCAAACCGACCACACGCGAATAAGTGCCTAAGAACGTATAGACACCCGAAATATCCATTTTGACCTTCCCCGAGTTAATTACAATGACTTTTCGCGTGACGTCCGTATGTACGCATGTATGCTGCTGTGTGCAGGTAAACGGCAGTATCTGCAGAAATGAGTTTTCGAGATATTTGAAGAAACACGTTTTGGATTCAATACTAACTATAGGAAAATGTTGGAATTAGACGACTTTTTCGTGCTTTTTTTTCAGCGGAAACCAAATAAGCGAGCTTGTAAAATAAAGATAACGTAAAATAGATGACAAAAATGCAAAAAAATGAAAAATGAAAAATTTGCAGTAACTACCTTTTACCTGCACACGGCAGTATGTATGTGCGTATGTGCATATGTGCGTATGTATGTCGCATAACTCAAGAACGGTATGTCCTAGAGAGTTGAAATTTGGTACGTAGACTCCTAGTGGGGTATAGTTGTGCACTTCCTTCTTGTTGCATTCGGATGTTCCAAAGGGGGTGTTTTAAACCTTTTTGGGGAGAAATCAATGTTAATTTCAATGCAAACTCAAGTGGTGTTATACTTTATGCAAACACCTGACAATATATCGCAAAGTTTTGGTCGCCAAGTTTTGTCGCCAACTTGGTGACTAATTTGGCGGTTTTTTTAAAATCTGGTTTTAATTTGGCCATTGTTGGTGATATTTAGAGAGTTAAATACTGAATCTCATTAAAATTGCCAATAATGGGGAAATAGCTTTAAATTGGTGTAAAAGGAAGTCATGTGATGCACACATCAGCTCGTTTTTCTAATGATGCTGCGTCAGTCTCTTTTTGCAGACACAGTGCAATTCCCCGATTTGACATTCAGTCTTTCATGTCCCACCGTTAAGGCGTGGGTGTCAATGGCACAGAGAAATTTGACGCCAAGTTTCCCACCAGTTGTAAGCACTTGGGTACTCTTTACTGCAAAACTGCACTAAGGAGTTTTTCCGAGAATATTCAAAGTCAAATGAATAGTACTTCGGGGATCGTTCCCTTGCCGCATAGTCAAACTAAAACTCGAATTGTTTACGTTTTCTTTAAACAGACACCAATTATTTCTTAAATCTTTGAAATGAAAAGTGATTTGTACATGATTTGGGTGTTTAAAATCTACCAATTCGCTCATTGAACTACTCGCACATTTTGCTATCAATTTCTCAGAATAATAATATTACAATAGTAGATTAAATTGGAATATTCAAATCCATATTAGTAGTTTTACGCATGATAGGTTGCATTGAAATCTGAACTCAGAATATAATTTAAAATCTCAAAAACTTGCAAGTTCCAAGATAATGATGATCGCCAATGGAAAACAATATCAATATTTTTCAGTGAGGAATCAGACCACTTTCCATTGTTGAAATTGATGTTTGTTCAATTCTTAACAATAGATATTAATCATTTTCATAGAAAAGACTACGTACAACAAAGCATTGTTGAAGATAGAGTAACATTGTTTCTTGCTTATTGTTGTGAATTCATTTCTGATTTTGGTTCCTTTTAGAATCAATTTTTGCTCCGCAGAGCAGCATTATAAAAATGTAAGATCATGCCCTTACAAATAATCTTTACATTTTTAATCAAATATTTAGCCTTAATTGCATGAGTTTTAAAAACACTTTAAAATGTGTTCTTTGTCTTCTTCTGTTCAAATCATGATACAAATACTTTAAGAAATCACAATTTAATTTAGGTATGGTTTTTGGTAAAACCACAACTTGGTAATATGGGGCTTCAACAGAAAAAAATCAACAAATAATTTACCATCAAATGTCCCAAAACATTGATAAAAATATTATAGGGCCTTACTACAGTTGCCTCTCTGTATAACAACTTTCAAGGGACCACAAAAAATTGTCCTTAAGTAGAATGCGTCCTTAAGAGAGGCGAACAACCTAATTTTCGAAAAATGCCGATTTTGAGATTTTGATAAATTTGGAGGGGTCTAGTGTTCTTCTTTCAAAATCCGAAATTTTTTTTTAATCAATGAATTATTGAGAAAATTAGAAGAAATTTACTATACTTAAATGCACTGCTAATATTGAAACTTATTTTTTCTTTGTTGATTTTTTCATAACCATGTTTTCAGAGTTTTTATTTGTGCCAACAGCTCTAGCGAAAAACCTATACCTTTGAAACTTAGCAAAAAAAAAAAAAAAAGGTAATTTAAGATATTATTGCAATATAAACCTCTAAAAGTTAATTTAGATGAAATATGTGAGTTTGAAAAAATGTTCAATTAAAGCTAGAGGGCAAAAAGGAGGTTTTTCGGGAGAATTTTTCAAAAATTTACACACAAAACTTGTTTTTAGTTAAAAATTTCCAAATTGGAGGGTCATAGTATTCTCTGGTATCTAACGAAGGGTTCGCAAAAAAATGACACAAAAAGTTCCAAAAATTATCAAAAGGTGATTGACTGCACTGGAAGTGTTAAGAAAATGGTAGTTTTTTGAGAAAGAAAAACATTAGAATTTTTTTCAACAAATTAATAGTAAAAATGTGTTATTTAGGTCATATTTAATAATTGTTTAAAGTTTTAGAAAGGGGCAATGAATATTGAAGAAAAAAATATTTAGGGTGTTCATTGCCTACCTTAAATACAATGCTTCTAAAACTGCAGTGGAGCAACAGGGACCGTGAAAAGTTGTCTTTAAATAGAGAAAGTTGTTAAACAGAGCTTCATTAAACAGAGACCAGCTATTTTAGTAATAGTAAAACTTTATTCGTCTTAGAATTAAAAGGAGTGGACATTTTCAAGCGCACTAAAGTAAAAAAAAGTCCGACATTTGCAAATGCCGAAAAAGAAAGTGTTTTCATTTTCTATCAAATAGATGCATTTACAATTTTAAAATTGAGTTGATAGTATCTTCAGTGAGTATTTTGTTGATTATTGGCTACTATACTTGGTTTAATTTGTTCTTACAGTACTTTAGAAGATTAAGTTGGGTATGTTTCCAAAAGGCAACTCGATGAAATTAAGCAGTGGTGCACACAAGGATAAGGAGGGTGCAAGGGGTCCGGGGACCTCCCTTCACCCTTGATTTTTTATTTTATTTTATTATTATTATTATTTTTTGATTGCCTATAATTATACTTATGTAGTACACCCTTGTGCATTGTGTTTAGTTTAAGTGTTAAATATTTCTACAATTTTTGCTGTTTTTTCTCAATCCGGTCACTTTTTATCTTTTCGTTAGCCATGGATATTTCTCCACAGAAGAGGAAGTCATTGTGACTTTGAGTGAAAATCTGATTGCACTACAAAGAAAAAAATGATTTGTGCTGAGCTAAAAACATAGTTTAGAGATCAAGAATTCAAAGAAAAGTGCAAAACTCTCTCCCCAGTAGAGTGAAAATGTTGATGGACAAAAAAAGGGGGGGAGGGGGGGGCATACTAAGTGGTGATTTTAGTTTTATTACTAAATGATGTAAATAAAAGTGATTTTGTAAAATAATTGGCTTGAATCCATTAATTCGAACAAGAGTGTACGTAAAATAATATCAAGCAAAGGTAACAATTAATTTCAGATTTTTGAAAAAATAAAATTTACTTTCTCTCTTTCTTCCCCTACAAAATCGAACTGCATGTGAACATAAATTGTTCTATAGTGATGGTTTTGCTCCGCTGTTTTTATTTTTAATTATGAGAAAAGTAAATACATTCATTTTTCTGCTTTCTGGTACATTTATTAAGTATTTGTCATTTTTATTATTCAATGTTTATTTTTAAATGTTATTTGTTCCCAATACTTGATAAAAACAAAAGAATATGTTTAGAAGCGTGTTGAAGTATGATATGAGAGTGGTGGACCTTCGGTCCTCGACCCCCCCCCCTCCGCCCTCCCTTTGAAAAATTCCTGTGTGCACCATTGCACTTAAAGGTTAATCAACAGTTGATATATTCCTGTAAGTTAGGCTTGTTTAAGTATTATAAGCCTGTATTAACTAATTATTAGTATCGGTATTATTATTTAGGTATTATATGTATTAGGTTTAGGTGTTTTGTTTAGGTATACTAATATAAAATAATTGGGTATTGTATATTAGTAAAGTATCTTTAAACACAGAGGTAAAATTTCTATTGAAAAGACTTCCTTTCAGAAGCAGTGTTCTTATTGCAGACATAATTTCTTTACTTTAAACTTCCTCCCTCATATTTCAATAGTTTTATTGCATTATTTTAAATATAAAATGTAAGAAAGTTTCAAACCAGTGTATAGATGACCGAAATTGCGAAATAATTATCAAATCCATTTGAAATTAAATGTTAACCTAATTTTAAGCTATCTTGCCATTTTGGACCCCTTTGAGCCGCTTCAGAAATGAGATGCAAAAACATTATTCTAATAAAAGTAGTGCAACTTTAATACTGCAAATTAAAATTTCTGAACGTTTAAAAGCTCCCCTTTGTACTTCATCACAAAAGTTTTATCCTTTAAAACATTGCATATTACAATGTAGGAAGTATAATTGGATGATGCAAGTAGTTGGTTACAATATTGCCAAATTTTTTTGTGAAATAAATAGTAGGAAATTTCTTGTACTTTATCCCAAAATTTATATAATTTAAAACATTTCGTAGAATATTACAATGCAGGAAAGGCACTTTCATCAACTTCAAAAATAGCATCCAAGCCGTAACTTCAGTGCAATTGAATGATGCAAGGAGTTAGTTACAATATTGCCAACTTTTTTTTTTTTTTTTTTTGTAAAATAAAGAATAGAAAACTTCTTGTACTTTGTCCCAAAATTTCTATCCTTTAAAACATTGCGCAGAATATTACAATGCAGGGAAGGCACTTTCAACAACTTAAAAAATAGCTTCCAAACAGTAACTTTAGTATAACTGAATGAAGCAAGAAGTTAGTTACAATATTGCCATTTTTTTTTTTTTTTTGTAAAATAAAGAATAGAAAACTTCTTGTACTTTATCCCAAAATTTCTATCCTTTAAAACATTGCGCAGAATATTACAATGTAGGAAGGGCACTTTCAACAACTTAAAAAATGGCTTCCAAACAGTAACTTTAACTGAATGATGCAAGAAGTTGGTTACAATATTGCCAACTATTTTTGTGAAATAAGGAGTAGAAAACTTCTTGAACTTTATCCCAAAATTTCTATCCTTTAAAACATTGCATGGAATATTACAATGTAGGAAGAGCACATTCATCAACTTCAGAAATAGCATCCAAGCAGTAACTTCAGTGTAATTGAATGATCTAAGGAGTTGGTTACAATATTGCCAACTTTTTTTTGTAAAACAAAGTGTAGAAAACTTCTTGTACTTTATTCCAAAATTTCTATCCTTTAAAACATTGTGCAGAATATTACAATGCAGGAAGGGCACTTTCAACAACTTCAAAAAAAACTTCTAAACATTATTGAATGATGCAATTAGTTGTGTACAGTATTGCCAACATTTTTTATGAAATAAGGAGTGGAAAACTTATTTCACGACCTTGCCAGATGAGTGCAGCACTGAGTCTTCTGTAGTACAAAACTAAATGGCGCGGCACGACTTTGCAGAGAACTGCATATAGGTATTTCGGAGTTATGAAAAAACCCTTTTTCAATTATCTACAATTTTGTGCGGTTTATTTTCTTTTACGTTTCTGCACAAAAATATTTCTCTATTGCTTACTGGTTCTCTTCCACTTACTGTTTCTTCCACTATGTGATACTTTTTGGTGCATAAGGAGTTTCTTTTGTGTCTAATAAAAAAAAACGTACTCAAAAATTCAAAGTGGTGCAAAGTTGACCAGAATGGCTCAAAAATTACCCTACTTATTTCGATGAGAAAGAGAAAATCGTAAAATTTACCTTTTTTTCATGCATAGAAGTTGAGCTACATTTTCAAAAATTTCACTTAATTCGATCACTGAAATTACTAGCTTTACTAGCTTGTCACTCGCTTTATATCTTTCCTTATTTTTTATTGAATAATTTGAAACAATATCTGACTAGCTTGACACCGCCAGATAAGCGGAAAAAGAAAAAGTTTTGAGGTCTGTTCAAAAATTCAGTCCACGTAAAAGCACAATTTTATTACAACCCACGCTGTGCGAGGATGGTATGTAACAAAACGTCACATCGTGATTAGGATTGGGAGGGGGGAGGGGAGACATGATTACCCCCTCCTGAGTTTGATTGATCTGCACGTTCTGTTAAGTTCCACTCTGTTTTTTACGTCCTTCGTAAAACAAAATTGATACACAGTATGCTACAGAGGAAATGCCATAATTGGCAAAATCCTCTCGAACGACATTTTGAGCGATGAGTCGTCTAACTTGGCTGCAGAAACGTGAGTCGCGAAGAGTGAGTTTTCTTATATGCGTCTGTCTGTCCGTCTGTCTTCGGGTAGTTCACCTGTAGCAAAAATGCTGGTTTTTCAGTGTACCAGTTGCGATTACTGCGTTTGAAAACAACGTTGAGCTGGGTGATGTCATCAATATTCCGGTCAGTGTTCTGTCCTCAAGTTTGCTCACCTAAAGTGAAGTGAAATAATAAGTAACTCTTCATTTCAGTTGGCCTCAGGACATTAAACTTTCATTCAGCCAAATTGCGAAGCTAAACATCACAATCAACTGTAATTTTCTTTGCATGACCGAAGCTCATGGCTGCTCAACTGAAAGACAGTTATAGAAGCAAAGATTAAATAAATAAATAAATAAATAAATAAAAGCATTTCGTGTGCAGTAAATTGCTTGTTTTCATGATACCTGATCAGTTTCTTAAATTGAGAGCAACTGATGTTTTAAGGAGTTGTTTTTATGAATTGATGCACCTTATACTGTGGACAGTATGTGAGATGATCACTACAATACGACCAACCGGTGGTCAACTTATATAATTATTTAGCAGACTGATGTTTGAGCACCAAAATTACGAAAAAAAATTTTTTTTTTTAACTTAATGGTGGATTAGCATTATTGAGTTGCAAATACTTTTGAGCGAATTCGAAAGCTCGCCCAAAAGGTAGAAAATGCTTGAAATTTATAATGATTGGTAACAGAAATTAGCAACTTTGTGTATCACTAGCCGAACCCATGCAGAACAGCTGCTCTTTAAGGCTCCTCCTATTAATGGAACGATGTATATCATGTAACACAATGTTCAATGACTTTACACAATTGTAGAAGTTTGGTGATATTCCAAAGGCCACGAAAATCTTCATAATCAAAAGTCTCTAAAGTAAATATATTGCTCACTTCAGTCGTACATCAAAAATTGCATATTAAGTGTGCACTGCAATATTTTAATTTGTAAACTACAATGATTTGATCTTACTTGGTCCAGAACATCTTGATGTTCGAAGGCATTTATAAACTTATGTGTTTCATATCTAATCGATATCCTTTGAGGAACTTCATCGAAAGTTTCATCTGTACAGAGTCTTTTTAATTAATATTCTGTTTTTTGAAGCCAAAGAAAGATGATATTGTGCTAAACAGATTCCTCGAAAAATTCAAGTTGTTTTGGTTCCTGCCCTACTTCAGCCGTTCTTGAGAAGATAGCATGATATAACAAAATACATTTATTTAAATGATGATTTGGAAAAGGAGCGGGCCATGACCGCAATGCAAAGAAAACAATAGACTATCACTGATTGCTCATCAAAATAAAATTTAAAACCACTGCAGAAAAGATGAAATTAAAATTATTGAACCTAACCAGTTTTATGCAAAAAAATAGTAGAAGTTCAGCTTTGTTTGCTTTCTGTATGTTTCATCACACATTCCCAGGTTCCCACCCTTATTGAGTTGCATATTCATCTTCAATTCATCATGCCGTATGATTAAATTATTGCAGAAAATATCATAATTGCGATTATGGGGTAAGCAAATAAAAAACTGCAAATCTAGGTACAAACCACAAATTACTGAGAAATATGTAAGCAACAACGACGGACGATGGTGAACTTTTATTTTTCAAGCTGTGTGACAAAACCGTCTAAAAATATCGACCACTGCGGACTGAGGAACACAGGAAATATTTTTTTCAAGTCACTAAACACTGCTTACAAGTGCCAGGCTCAGTCTGCACTCTAGCATTCAAAATGGCGCAAGGTTTGTATGTTCTAAACCCCTGATCTCCCCTTTCATGGGGTGAAAGCTCCCAACACCTCTCAAAGTTCCTTTTCCCCCAGTTTAGGGGGTGTAGCTCATTCGGCACTAGCAGTGGCGAGAAGAGATAAGGCGTGGGGAAAGCCGCAAACTTGGTAATGTGGTTGACACCGGGGCTTCGCAACCCCTACCTTCGAGAGGGGGTGGTTGCTTCCTGACCCCCTCATCACCCGACTAGCAGTCGTTTATTGTGTGAGTGCTTATTCTGTAAAGCAGGCGGCGATTACGGCGAAGGCAGCTAGCCCGCTTGATGCTTTTACTTCAGATATAAAAAACGATATCCATACAGGGAAAATGGCGAAAATTATTCAATGAGGCTCACTCGGTAAAAGGATTTTTATTAAATGATAGCTTTCCTCTGTGGCTGGCAAATTCGTAGAACTTCGGAAATATTCATGAAGATTTTACAGAAAAAAAATATTATACGTGTATAAATGCAGTAGTTTCAACTCCATTCTGGCATGGTTAAAGATAATCAGGGATTTTATTTTTTTATTGTTAACCCTTTATGCACCGTATTGGCTTTAGCATTATGGACCCTCAAGACAAGATTTCTTAGATTCACTTTAAACCAGTTTTGAAAGTGCTTTAATTCAGAATACAATATGCAAGTTATGAAAAGGATATTTTATTTGTACACTAAAAGTAGGGATGCGCACCCCTCTAAGTGCAAGGGCGCATTTCCCCCAGTACCACAAGGAACTCCCCCCCCCCCAAATCGGAAATCATTTAAAAAAGAGGAAAATACCTCTAAAAACAACCTTCCTTAAAAATTTCAATGGCGCAGTCTGCGCTATGACTCCCCCTAGGTGGACACCCCTGCTAAAAGCAACTATTACGCATAAGTATTCTGTTTGTAAAGATCTGAAAAAAATTCAAAATGCAGAAAAATGTACTTTTCAGTGAAACTTAGTAGGGGAGGGTGGCCCAAAGCCGGTAGGTTTTCGAAGAACGCTTGAAAATGATTTTTATCGCAACAATTTTAGTTTCATTTCCTAGCAGGGTTCTTGAACTTCAAAATGAAAAGTGATTTTTGTATCATTTCAAACCCAATATTTATTTATAATCAAATATCACAAACACTTGAAAAACCCACTTTGCCCTACCAGGGAGTCCAAAGTGGGTAAGCTTAAGTAATTGTGATTTGGTGCATTTGCCAATCAAATATGAAGTTATAAATGATTAAAATAATTGACTAGCTACCTGTCATTATAAAAAAATATGCAAAAAAGTTGTACTTATAAAGTTTAAAGACAGCACATTTGATTATAAAACATAAAGAAATAACTGATTAAATTAATAGACTAATTAATTGCCATCCTAAAAAATAACTTTTTAATGTTATACTTATCCTATTGAAAGAGAAAATTTGAGTCAGCACATGTGTCAAGAAATTATAAAGAAATATTTGATTAAATCCTTAAAAAAAGAAGGCACGTTGTTTATGTCAATAATTATAACCTTAAATTAATAATTTTTAAAAAAAACGGAATGACCATCATAGTTTAAAGGTGGATAGTGTCATAAGTTACAAAACTTCATTTTTTTTTAGAAATGAATCATTTTTTAAATTTTAAGCCTGCTGCTTCTCTGCAGCTTCGCTGGGACTGATTAAAACTCGGGGGTGTTCAGGTAAACACGAAATGCGTATGCATCGCCGGTTTATACACCATGGGGGGGGAGGCATACGAAGGTCTACCCGCTTTGGGTGCTGAAAACATGAAAATATATTTTCTTTTATAAATCGCAAAAAAAAAAAAAAAGTATTTAAGAACAAACGAAAATATGAAGCTATACTAGTTAAGTATTTATATCATTTTCAAAAACAAAGTGTATAAACTATTTGATGAATATATATATATATTTTTTAATTTGTTTTATATCCACGATCTAATGTTTTTTTTTTTTTAAATAGATAAAGCATAGTGTAACAAAAGATTTTTGTTTGGCAAACATTTTTTTCCAAAAGGAGCAATGAATAAATGATTTAACAGCGTAAATTACTTCTTTGGCGCTTTCGCAAGAACAATGGTGCAATTATAAACATGAGTTTCAGAAACATAATTTACAAATTTTTAATGAAATTCACTAAATTTTAAGATGAGCTTTAAATCCACGTTCTGTCATTATCCTTTTAATAATGAAACATACACTCTCAACAAATCTATGAACAAACAAACAGCGTAAATTACTTTTTTGGACAAATTCGCAAAAATAACGGTATACTTTTGTGACACTTGCAGAATACCTGCGCAAGAAATGAGATGAACTTGAGGATTATTTTTAAATCCTCGATCCCTTTTTTAAGAATGAAGCATTCAATGTCAGCAAAGAACAGAACATTCCTTTGCCAAATCTTCTCCGCAAGGAGCAATTACTGCCCTAGTGTAGATAGTAGGACCTAAAGAACGGTTATGAGCCCCAATCATTTAACGCAGGCGGTGGACCCTAGAGTCTTTTTCTCATTTTCGGCCCCGACACTCAGATATTTACTCTCGGACTGCTCCAGAAGCTTAAGACCTTAATAAAAAAAGGTGATGCTCTTAGCCAAGGTTCGGGACCTTCAATAAAATCTCCATTTCAGGGCAAATGCCCCTCTTGGGGCTCTGTGTTGATGCTTTGGAGCTTTAAGTACTGGCTACTGGATTAGGAGGGGGTCCATGATAGAAGACGTCACATGTCTTCCTTACAGAGACGTTTCCCTGAAAGGAATAACTATGGGATTATGTTCGGGTAAGAATATGGTAGGATGGGAAAAATGGTGTTTTCTTTGTGGTATTACATTTTTCACCTTTCATTTAAATTGCAAAAGGAAGTAGTTTTTGTAACTAGATGTAAAAAAAAAGCATTAAACACCTTAATAGTTAAAGTTGAATAAATACATCTGTGCTTGAAAAGTAAAATGAGCCATTCCATTTCTGATCAGGCAGGGTCTGTCACATGACCATCACCGATTTTTTTGAAAAAATTACAGTAGTTACAACTAAGGAACATATGAAATATCCCAAAAGGATATTGCAAGAAAAAACATTTTTTCTTCAGCTACAGCCTATTAAAATTCTGAACAAAATCCGCCATTTTGGAAAAAACCGGCAAAACACTCCATTTGAAATGGACACTATTTCAAAAGTATTTAACCTACTTGAATTATTCTTTTTTCTAAAAATAAGTAAGGAACCATATGTCCTCTAGACATCGTTTTTGGAAGTTTAGTTAGATTTTTTGATAAAGAAAAAAATTCATTTTTGCGGCGAAAAAAACTGTATTTTTACCGATTTTATGATTTTTTTCTCCATGAAAAAAAGTTTTTTTTAACTAAACAGAGATGGCAGTCTAAAGCCCTTATATGATAGTTTCATAACATATTTTATTATAATCCTTGGATGCATACAGCCTCGGAAATAAAATTTGAAATTTTAAAATTTTTCAAAAACTAGCGATTTTTGAAGTGATTTTACTCAAAAAACCCATTTTTTAAAAATCTAAAAATTGCCTCATTTGAACCCCATATAATGCTTAACAAGTGGATAGGCACTGCATCCCGTATTTTTCCCCATAAAATGTTTTATGATTTTTTGAAAGTGACCTTATCGCCCATGGCATGCATGTAAAATAAAAATTTCTAATAATTTCAGTCACTGAAAATCTGATTATATTAATGCCTAATAGCTACAATAATGGTGCACTTTATCAGCAACAAATAAAATTTTACTGACTTTTAATAATATAGTAGTATCAAACCGCTTCTGATGAACCAGTCAAATCGTCTTTTTGTACTTCGTTATATAAATATATTTTTCTGCTGATCAGCGCCTAATAGTTATGGGAGCTGAGCTCTCATACTTCACTAAAATTTTTGTATTTTTGACCGAATTCAGGCCACTTAAGCATTAAAATAAGTTCTGAAGACTATAGGGATCCTTCACTTCTTTTGTTAGAAATCGGATCCCTGGCTATAATAGCTACCTTTGGGGAGATCTGTTTGGTTACCTCAACTTACAACCATGTTCAATTGATTATACTTCTCTCATAAAACAGGTGGGCTTTTTAAATTCTTAAACTACAAGTGAGTTTTGCGGTTTGAATTTAGTATACATATTCTTACGTATAAAAGTAATCATACGAGGTAGGATCCAAAAATTGACAACATTCGTCAATGACAACCAAAGCACGAAATTAAAATTAATCGTTTTAAATGCATTGTATTGTTCTTCCCTTCGATGGTTTCGACTGTCGCGTAATTGAGTTGAAGAGAAAGAGAATTGAAAGAAAAAAAATATGATTTGTTGCTGCATATGAAAGTAACGGTGAATGCATAGTTTTGGAGACAAAATAAACTAATATTTATAAAAAAGGAATGATTTTAACTGTTACTGATAAAGTACATCATTGTCGTAGCTATTAGTCATTAATATAATCACCAAAGGCTCTTCTATCTAAAGGCTACACACAGTGTCTTACAAAAAGACGAATTGACTGGGTCATCAAAAGCGGTTTGTTACTGATATATTATTAAAAGTCAGTAAGATTTTAGTTGTTCCTGATAAAGTGCACCGTATTGTAGCTATTAGGCACTAATATAATCAGAATTTCAGTTACTGAAATTATTAGACATTTTTATTTTACATGAATGCAATGGGCGATAAGGTCACTTTCAAAAAATCATAAAACATTTTATGGGAAAAAATACGGGATGCGGTGTCTATCCACTTGTTAAGCATTATATGGAGTTCAAATGAATTAATTTTTAGATTTCTAAAAAAAAGGGGTTTTTTGAGTAAAATCACTTCAAAAATCGCTAATTTTTGAAAATTTTCAAAATTTCAAATTTTATTTCCGAGGCTTTATGTATCTAAGGATTATAATAAAATATGTTATGAAACTATCATATAAGGGCTTTAGACTGCCATCTCCGTTTAGTAAAAAAAACTTTTTTTTCATGGAGGAAAAAAATCATAAAATCGATAAAAATGCAGGTTTTTCGCCGCAAAAATGATTTTTTTTCTTTATCAAAAAACCTAACTAAACTTTCAAAAACGATGTCTAGAGGATATATGGGTCCTTATTTATTCTTAGAAAAAAAAAGAATTATTCAAATAGGTTAAATACTTTTGAAATAGTGTCCATTTCAAATGGAGTGTTTTGTCGGTTTTTTTCCAAAATGGTGGATTTTGTGCAGAACTTTAATAGGCTGTAACTGAAGGAAAAAAAATTTTCTTGCAAAATCCTTTTGGGATATTTCATATGCCCCTTAGTTGTAACTACTGTATTTTTTTCAAAAACATCTGTGATGGTCATATGACACTTTTCATACCTGCCTGCCTGATTTGAAATGGAATGACTCAAATGAGAAAGTATAACTGCACAAAAAAAGAGCAGAATGTTTTTTCATCCATAAGCTCACTTATTTTGCATTGAAAGGGGGGTTCCATGCGACCCTGAAACACGTGTATGCAGCATTCTGAAAATTTTGGACAATTATACGTTGTCCTTATTTTACATTTATGGTTATTTATTTTTCTGTTCTGAATATTTTTCTAAACTACCTATAATATTCTCTTCATAATTAGTTGTACTTTTGTAGGATCAAACTGATAGGCATCGTTTATTTAATGATGCTTGTAAGAACTAAATATCAAGTATTTGATAAATAAAAAAATCACGACGCAATATAAAATACTTTTATTTCGAAATTTACTTGAAAAGTATTTTTGAATTTAGTTTTTCTTATGATTAAAATACTGAACCATTTAAAAGTCCCCCCCCCCAATAGTAAATAGTGTATAATAAAGACTAAATTAGTTTTACTTTTATTGACAGAATTTGTTTCTAATTGAAGTAAAAAATATGTCATATTTTGACTTGAGAAGTTAAAAAGAAAATATCGGACAAATTTAGCTTTTGAGAAACGCATTTATCTTTCCTAAGAAGCAGGAAGACAAAGCTAGAAGCAAACACATGCCATGAATATTCAAAGTACTTATGTTGTTTGACTCCACTAATTTGCAGATTCACTTTCTCTGGAGATGATGTAAAGCACAAATTTAGCTTCACTAGTGAAGAATTTAACCTTTCCAAACAGTCAAAACAATTCCAAGCTCTTATTAAAGAAAGTCTGTTCAAAAAACATTTTTTTAATCACTTATAAAAGCTTTGCAAGAAAGAGCAATAAATTGTGTTTGAAACTTGCAGCTCCTCAATAATTATTGAGGAACATACAACATTTTAGTGTGAGAACTTTCCTCTAACGTGTATTTATCTCCCAACTTAGCAACCGTAAAGGCTCTTTGACCTTGGTCCGACCCGGGGACAAGGCTTCTTGCAAACAGCAGAGGGGACAAATGCCTATTTTTATGGAAACAAATTGAGCCTAACAGCAACTCGACCATGATTTGCCTTTTCGTTCAGCACAAGAAAAAACTAGAAAAGGACTGCCTGTAATGGACCCGCGGTAGTAAAAGACCCTTCTCAGAGTATTCTTTTGAAGATCGACCCCCTCTCCCCTCATGCATTCCAAAAAGTGTAAACAAACCCTTTGCTATAGGGGAACGAAAACGGGACTGTGGCTGACCTTCAACCCCAATTTTGCAAAGGCTGAAGGTCATTCAGCTTTTCGTAGGCATTTCTTACCCCTAAGAGGGCTTTTATCCGTACCCTTGATGCCTTTTTGAACCCTACAACTACTCGGAAGTAATCTTTTTCTTAAGTCACTTCACTTTTTATTCAATTGTGCATAACATGACTGTTGAATGAACATCAGCACAACATTTCAAAACCAAAAAGCAGGTTTTGTTAAAAGAGATTATCTCCATCTGAATCAAAATTGAATTTCACTATCTGAAGAAGATTTTCTGAACTGACAAGGGATATAAGTGATTAACACCGCGTAAACTCTTCAGCACCAATGACCATGACCAATGTTTAATTTTGAAACGAGCCTTAAAATGCGTATCACTCAATAATTATTAAGCTTGCCGATGCTAAATTCCTGAAAATGTAAAGCTGGACTATCATTTCTGGTACACTTTGACTTTATTTTAAAGAAAACACCTATCAGACACCTTGCATCTTGGTAGAACTCTTTTTCACTTTTTACTCCAGAGTCCCCTGTAACTACCGCTGTTTGTGGTTTAACCAGTTGGATGTGACCTTGAAGACAGCTTTGATTTTTTGATCCAGACCATGAGCCGAGCAATCCCTGATCATAACCCCCAGAAGTACTTGGATGACTTTCTGGCCACGAGCATATTTAACGTCTCCCAATCACCATTAATGAAGACGGTGGATCCTTGACTGGCTTGGATCGAAACCGGGACCCACCGGTCACAAGTCCGATGCCTTACTGATCAGGCCACTACGGTCCTAGTAGAACTCTTAATAATAGTTATCTGATTTTGTAAGCAACGGATCAGTGAAGGCATAGAAAGCAGCTGCAGTAGCCCAGGACGTCATAGTCCCTCAGAGGCACTGGAGAATCAAGCAAGATATCAGGGAAGTGTACACAATAGTATTATCGCCATGTCCTATGCTGGTCTCGAGTTGGAATAGATCTAGTCTTATTATCAAGATATACCATCTGTGTAGACGATTTGTTGTACTCCAAATGTACATCTCGACGTCTGTTAAGTATGCACTTATCTGGGAAACAATAGTCGGACTCTGCAAATCAACTACTTGCAAAACCTTTAAGCATTCATCTTTCTAGCTCATTTTGAGTTTCTGAAAACTGCACAATTTGGTCGGCTAAATATTTTACTGATTGACGGTTTGCGGAATACAATTGTCGATTGTCAGATGAGTAAATTTACTTTTACGCAATTTTGCCACTACTTGCTCAATATGAGCAGTGTCCTGGTTTGGATTGGAGTTGATGTCAAGCAAACAGAACAGTGTTTCACAGAACAATTGTGAGGACTTCAACAACGAATTTCAGGGACAAAACCATCGCATACATACATGATGATAGCGGGGAGTCATTCACTCACTCTAGCCCTTTTTACCAGGGCTGCGGAGTCGGGCTGGTTTTGATGTAAAGAAGTCGAAGCTGGAGTCGGGAGTAGAAGATTTAAAATTCAAGAGTCGGAGTTGGCGTCGAAGACGGTCATATTCTAAGTCTGCAACTCTGCTAGTGCTGGCGGAGTCGGAGGCGAACTGAATTTGGGCAAAATGAGTTGGGGCCGCAGTCGGTTATTTCACTTCCGACTCAGCAGCCCGGCTTTTTACTCAACAGTGCATTGCTCACCAGCCCATCATTGCATTTGATGTTACAAGCAAGGGACATCTTCTGAGACAACCTGACTCATTTAGTCGCCCAACGAGACAATCTGATCGCTCGCAGGTACCTTCATGATATTTTGCAGCTAGTACATAGTACTGCATTTGCTATCAAGTCATTTAGGTAATATTTGTAAGCAAGCATGATTCTCATAAGTGTTTGCAAGGATATAAAGTTATTTAATGCCTTCCAACTATATGCTTCAAAAGAATTTAAAGTCAATAGAGTATGTTTACCACATGTTGGAATGTTGGGGAGTGTTGCTTGCTTGAAGTTTCAAAAACTAAATTGGTTGATTGAGTTATAATGTAAAGCAAAATAAAAATTAAGTTCATCCGAAAAGTGCAATTTTTACTTCTTAATTCTGTGTGTTTTCTTATCTTTTATTTAAAATTCATTTCTGTGCATTACATAAATTACCTTCTGCAGTTAATTAAGGGCGCAATTATTTCACGGCATAAATCAGTTATATAATACTGACATGTGCAGGTAAACGGCAGTATCTGCAGAAATGAGTTTTTGAGATATTTGAAGAAACGCGTTTTGGATTCAATACTAAGAATAGGAAAATGTTAGAATTAGACCTCCTTTTTTTTCAGCGGAAACCAAATAAGCAGTTACTGCCCTTTACCTGCACATGGCAGAATAATCCTTAAACTTACTATTACCGTTAACAATCACCAGAAATAAAGCTTTGAACAGACTAGCTGAAAACTAGAACTCTCTCTTAATTACTTCACGGCAGAAATCAATGTTGTAATTAGCTGTAAACGTACTGTATCGTGTTAAAAGCTGGTAAAATATTTTTTTTACTTTTTTTTCTATACCTACTAAACTATCATTTCTGTGGAAATCGCAAAATGTAATTTTGTACCATTAGGGACAAGGACCAGAAATCGTCATACAAGTATTATCGTAAATTCAAATATGTAATTTTCATTTTAAAGCTTTATTCATTGAATTTTTTGGGGTGTTTCTTGCACCAATAGACCATACAAACATGTTTAAAAAAAAGCATGCTAAGGGTTAACGTGTAACATTTGATAGTACTAAAGCAAATTGTTTTTCTGCGCTTACTGCAACCGTTTATCATTTTCGAGTGTAACATATATGGCTACGTAATTGCTAAAATAAAGTAGTAAGAATTTGAACGCTAAACTGTAAAAATTAAATATTTACTTTTGTGCGATAAGGCTACATAACAAAACTCTAAAAGCTAAGTCTTCAAAATTTTTGTCTGAAATTCCGTTAAACTGCCTGACCAGAAAAGTTACTTTGAAATTACACAACAGCACCACGTAGTTGCAGACACGTGATTCAGGGTTACAAGGATTTTTTTAAAGGGAAAAACATATTTGTTTTCCTCTACATTCTTTCTCTCTTTTTCTCTCTCTCTCTTTTTTTTTAATTGTAGAAGAGACTCCTGCCATTTTTGCTGCTATTTGTGCAATATTAACGTTGATTTTTTTGATATAGCTCATAGGTATAAGGAAAAACTTCCCAAATCGAAAATCTAAAAAATAGTCCCCGTAGTTGACATCTTCGCTCAATTAAATATTTGAAGCATTACCAATTTTCTAAAGTAATTTAGGATGAGTTTATCTATCTTAAGGAGAAATATAAACTCTTTTTAAGTTCATAGGCGGATTTAGGACTGAGCTCCTGGGGGGGGGGGCAGGATTTTTTTTTTTTTTTTTTTTGAGCAACATTTTTAATTCCCCCCCCCCCTCCCATGTTTTTTTCTGTTTTCTGCGATGCGTAAGGCCATTCTTTACTTTTTATGTGTCGTTTTCATTACTGTGTGTAATCATGCTGTCCTTTTTAAATTGACCTTAAAAGAGAGGGGGCTATAAAGTTCTGCATTTTGAAGTCTTATAAGAGTTAATTGGAAATAATAGGCAAATAATTTTTTTTAAAGATATACGCTTTAAAAGTGCTTTGTGATTAGTGATGTGAATTGGGTAAATACCCAGCGGGTAGGTAAATATTTTTTGGGTATTTACCCAAGGCCTGGGTAAATACCCAAAAACTGGGTATTTTACAAAAAAAATGCAAAAAGTGAATGGAATTTTTTTTTAAAAAAATCTTAATATAAAATAATTGGTAAAACTAATACATACATATGAATTACACAGTTCATAATATTTTTTATTGAAAGACTTGATAAAAATATGAAAAAAAAAACATATCGTGAACCAAAGAATCTTTCTTTTCAATGTCATAGTTAGAGAAGTATAAGCAATTCAATGATGAACTTTAGGATTTCAAAATCACAATCTAGGTTAGTCATATCCAAAATGAAAAAAAAAAAAAGGGAAAGAAGCATGAAGAATGTTTGGAAGAATAAACTGAAAAGTTATTAAGACTATGATGTTATTTATTTATTTATTTATTTTATTGCTGTTTAAGTGATAACGTGACAAATATAGAAACAGTTTTCACATTAATATGCAAAAATAAATAAATAAATAAAAATATTGTTTTCTGTTGCCTTGCTCATTTGCATTTGCTCCCCAGTACTTCATGATGAAAATTTATTTCAAACTATTTTTATTGACATTTCGTTATATTTTGATGTCACGCATGGACATATTACTAGGTTATAAAAGACTAGGCCCTTAAAAAATTGATGTTTGCTTTTTTTATAACCAGTTAAGCTTTTTACTTTTTATACAATGGCTTTTTATATCTGAAATTTGGCTATCAACATTGAATAGGCATATCCAACACATTTAATGTGATTATCATATTAGACTGCTAAGTTGTTTCACACAATAATTCTTTAAATATGTGATAAAAATATAATTTTTGGGCAAAAACTTATTGTTTTGTATATGGTAGGTTATTACATAGTGGAATACATACTGAAAAGTTTTTTAGTTGAATATAAATTTTTGAAATAAATACCCAGGTAAATACCCATTTTGGGTATTTACCCGGGTGTATACCCTGGGTATTTACCCCTAAAAATAAATACCCGGGTATTTTACATCATTATTTGTGATGCAAGTTAATACTTTAAAAGAAATGGTGCACAGATTTAGAGAATAGGTATCAAGAGAGTAACATACTACCCATTTGAACAATTCTTAATTTATACACTTGATAAGAAATAAAATTGAATCACACTTTGCTTAGGAGTTTCAAAGATTTGTCTAATTATTTTCAAGGTTTGGTTGGTTAGATTGGGTTTTTCATTCAAGAGCCCTTGTAGGCTATACTGCGCCAATTCTTTTCAGGGATTTTAGAATCTATCAATAATTTGCACTTTCCAGCCTCTGAAATTGAGTAGTAGATTATACACTTGTACAGTAGTGTTCAATCTTTGTAAGAAACGGCTATTTTAAGTTTAAAAGAAAAAATAAACTTTAATTTCCTATTCAAAAAAGAAAAAAATCATGATTTTTTTTTTGTTGTAAGATTTTGGAAGATAAGTTGTTACTATATAAACTCTTCCCAAAACTGGGGAGCATTGTCCCCTTTGCCCCCCCCCCCCCATAAATCCATCCATGCTCTTCTGAACTATTCAAAAACGAAAAAATAATGATTTTTTTTAAAAATTTTTGGAAGATGTGTTGTTACTACATAAAGTCCTCCCAAAACTGGGGGGGGGGCATTGCCCCCCTCTGACCCCCCATAAATCCGCCCATGTTTAAGTTATTTAAGATTTAAAATTTGTTTTATTTAAATATGTCAGCTTTAATACGTCAGGAACTGTTTTTCGAGTGTCAACTTCAGGGCGCTTTACTTCACCCTTACCAGATGTGATGTTTTTAAGAGGTTTAATTTTTTTGTCTGCATTCTTGAAACATCATTTTAGTTTTTGTTGATCGAAGAATTCTTCAATTTGTCTTTTTGGAGTGGAATTGCCACCTCCTCTCCCTCTCGTTCAGCAGGAACTAGGATTGAAACTTAAATTACTTTCAAGTATAACATTAAGCGAAGACAAGCTCGCTGTTGAATCTCTACCGTTGCGTTCGAAGAACAACACGATACTCAATCTAAATCGAAGTAGAGAGAGAGAGAGACGAAGCAGCAAAACACTGAAATTTTTCTTGCATGCAATTATTAATGAAGAGTACTTCGTACATCAGTACAGAAAAGTTTTGATGAAGTTCAAATTTTTCGAATTCTGTTCATGAAATATTATTTTAACTGTTGTACATCAAAGAATTGTTTCAGTCGCAAAATGAGCTACCTTTTTGGAATAGAACTGCCCCTTCCTCTCTTTTACCAGGAACTAAGATAGAAACTATCATCAGTTTGACGTACACCATAAAGAGAAGAGAACCTTGCTGCTAGATCACCTCAGCTGAGTTCAAAGAATAACACGCCCCTCAATCAGTATAGAGAGAGAATCAAAGGAGCAGAACATTGAAATTATCACTGCACACACTTATTAGTGAAGAGTACTTTGTAACAGTTTTGAGGAGTTTATATTAATCTAATAATTGTGTTCATTAAATATTTCGTAAACTGTTGCTCATCAAAGAATTGTTCCAATAGCAAAATGGGCAACCTTTTTGAATATAACTGCCCCCTTCTCTCTTTTGCAGGAACTAAGATTGAAACTATCATCTTTTTAAAGTACACCATAAAGTACCTTGCTGCTGGATCACCAACGCTGCGTTCAAAGAACAACACAACACTCAATTAATGTAGAGAATCGAAGTATCAGAGTATTGAAATTACTACTGCACACACTTATTAGTGACAAGTGCTTTGCAAGTTTTGAAGAACTCGTATTTATGAAGGTGTGTTCATGAAATATTATTTAAACTGTTGTATATCAAAGAATTGTTGCAATAGCTAACGAAACTCGACTTTTTGAAGTAGAACTGCTCCCTCCTGTCTTTTACCAGGAACTGGGATTGAAAGTAGCATCACTTTAAAGTAAACCATTAAGTGAAGAGAACCTCGCTGATGGATCACCAACGCTGCGTTCAAAGAATAACACGCCACTCAATCGATGTAGAGAGAGAATCGGAGCAGCAGAACATTGAAATTATCTCTGCACACAATTATTAGTGAAGAGTACTTTGTAATCTTCTCCAAAAAAGTGGTTCGTCCCGCCCCTCTCTATCTCAGCTCGATCTCTTTTTACCTTCTGTCCATTCATCAACACAGAGGCTATTTTTCGATTAATGAAGGTTTAGTGACATTGGTAATTGGACTGGTTATGCAGGAAGGATCCAGGCAGTGTGAGAAGTCGGCTCAATGCAAGTTGGTTGATCTAGTTTACGATGTTTCTCGGCCAATTTCATTACGGTTTCACTCATCAGTGAAAGTCATTAATTTGGTTCGAAAGTGAAATTATTTTTCGACGCATTAATCATTTTGTTAACTTTTGCTTTGGCTACTAGAGTAAAGAATTTGTAAAGACGTGTAGAAAAACTGCGATTACATGGAAAAATTCCTAATATTTTCCTCGCTTAATCATTCTTTTCGTAATCTCATTCATTTGTACAAAATTTCGGTTGTAAGTGGTGGATCTAAAAAATCATCTGCTATATAATTAACGTCAGCAGTAAATCATTTTTAAGTGAAAATATTTGAGAGCACGAATTTTTAATATACAGTGTGGTTTATTTGCAGTGAGTTTTTAGATATTTCATGTAAAATTTATTGATTTGGAAAAAATCTTACTAAAGCTTTGTTCATGGAAAAAGAAAAAAGTTCAGATGATTTTATTTGCTTTTCATTAAAGTAATTGTTTTGTATTTTGATCTAGAAAGTAAAACGTTTGCTTTACTAACATATTTATTCATTTAATTTATTTCTTAGTTTCTTCATTTATTTATTTATTCATTATTGCTATCAGTATCGTAAGTACCGTTATAACCAGGATTGCAGAGTCAGAGTCGGACTGATTTGGAGGTAAAGGAGTCGGAGCCGAAGTCGACGGTTCGGAGCCCTGGTTATAACTATTATTATTACTGTTATGTAAATAAGATGAAGGAATTAGTGAAAATAGCTATAGGATATATTTCGTACTAGCCATAAATGAAGGAATACAAGGGATGTTTTTTATAGACTTTCTCCTCACCCCCCTTCAAATATAAACATAATTTGTTTCTTTGATACAGCAAACAGCAATTGCGGAAAAAAGATACCAAATAAAAATAGAAAAATATTTTGACTGTTTTCTGCATCACAAGTAATGTTTTTTTCCCCCTATAAGTGCGTTTTAACCCAAAACTCTATTGCATTTTCCACATATGTGTGAAAAAATTAGGAGTATCTTTCTTTTTTGCTGTGACAAGTAGTGCATTTAGCCTTCGATTATTTTGATGGCTTTCTATTACAATACTAGAAGATATTTTTTGCCAAATTCTCCTGATAATCAAATATTGTGAGTTTACCCGTTTTACCCTGATTTTACCTTGGCGTTTCCCATTTCGACTGCAATCAAATATTTATTCATTTATTTGACAATTTGTAAGAACAATTTAGCGAAGGGTATTCCAGTTTACTTTAAGGATGCAACTACCTTCCATTGCTGAAAGTGCGAACAGTTTTAACCATTACTTAGTAAAAAAATTTTTGTCCTGTTGACAGTGTTCATATCGCTGTTCTTGTGGAACATTGACGCAACTGCAAAAAGTGTAATTTACAGGAGAACCAAATGTACAAAATTATTTTTTCTTTATTACCTCATACAATGAAACATAGTTGAGTTACTGCTCTGGTGGGCAAAAGTTGAAAAACAAATCTGTTAGTGTTCCTCATCGTTTCAATTCATATTTTGAAGTTACGTCAATGTTCCACCGGAACAGCGATATCTAATGATTGCATTTTTGAGCGGTTTAAAATCTACATCAGACCCCACCAAGGGTGCTTAAGTCATGAATACTATCTTTTGATAACTGCGAGCGTTTTGAATTCACAACGTTTTTAAGCTTAAATGCACACATAACATATAAGCGCAATCAATGTTTGTGTTACAAAATATAAATAAATAAAATAAAATAACCCGCAGAAATTTCATGATTAAGAAGGAAATTATAAGAAAATTATATAGCTTGGGAGCAAAAATTTACACATTTATTGTTTTGATGCCAACATCAAACTGAACTAAGCGAAACAAAAACTTTTTTCCTCGCAAGTCATTAATTCAAAACATTAGATGTAGTAAAATATTTGTCCTACACGCATGCTTGTTGAAATTTATTTTCAACAGTTGAATCTTGTTCTTACGAAGATGTTCATTTTGTAATATTATGTATTGATAATATGAACATCAAACGTAATAATATAAAATAATAATAATTAATAAAATTATTAATAATAATAGTAGAAATCATAATTACCACTACATTTATACATATGAAAAAGATGAAATTCCAGTTGAGGGATACATACTGATCGTCTGCAAACAATATGATCGCAAGAGAGTTTGTGATGGTGAATCTCAACCACAAAGTTTCGAACGTAATTCTATGCTAAAAACGTAAAAAAAAAGTTTTGTTAGTAATGAATTTATAAAGGGTTTGAAAAACGAGTTAGCAAGCTTTACACATATCGCTCATTTGGAGGAAGAGTGCCACAATATGAAGAAATGAAATTTTACAGGAGAAGCGTTTGTAGTTGACCTCTTCAGGCAATTTGTATTAAGAAATAAAGTAAGTTTGCTGTGCTCTCCAGTGGTTAATATTAGAAGAAAAAAATCTGTCATTATTTTCCAAAGAAGATAACGACCTTTAAAGGAATTTAAGCGAAAAAAAAAAAAAGAAAATTAAAAATTTCGTATTGTGTCACTTTTCTTCCAAACGAACGATATAACTCTAGCATAAAACCAAATTGCGAAAAATCCTGACGGATAAAAAAGTGAGCCTAAAACTGAAAATATCATTATTGTTTATAATTGTTTGAAATGTTGCCCGTTCCCGAAATGAGTCATTTAAAAGCGGGTAGAAAATAATTTTACTCGAAAGTCTGCAAGTGTCAAAAGTTCAGACTCGTAAAATGTCCTTTTTCAACGATAATGTCATTCGGACAGATCTTATAGCGTCTATTCCGGGGATTGCAGACGTTTATGAATGTTTATTACGTTTCTTTCCCGTGCGTTGAAATACGAGATCGTTTCTTCTGTATCACCCAAAACATTCCACCTTGATAAAACGGAGTTCGTTAAGTACTTCTGAATCATTCTGAAGATGGTTGGAATTTGTTTCCGAGTGTGAAGTCAGCTTCAAGAAAGGAGTAAAGAACGCGTAATTTTTGCTGATTTCATGCTTGATACGAATCATTTAATTTTTTCCTAGAGTCTTTTGAGTATTCTCAAAAAAAAAAAAAAAAAAAAGAAAAGAAAATTAATTTGAATTCTAAAATTTTGAATCCAAATTATGTTTTTCGCAATCACGAACTGAGACAGGACCCTACTCATTGGAGTTATTGTTTCTAGAAATGGCTCCTGTCCCCCCCCCCCCCCCAAGCCTGCCTCTCCTTCTACGTGTGCATAGGTGTGTGTGCGCGTAGACCTGTGTGCATGCACGTAGGCGTATGTGAGTGTATGTGTGTGAAGTCGTGTGTGAACATGCGTGTGTGTAGAACATGGACGCTTCCGACCAAGAGATCGGATAGCTCAAAACCGGAGCAGCCGCGCCGCGCCGCCAGCAGAGGACGGTGGGCGGTGGTGCTGGTGTCCCTGGTCCAAGTTGAAAAAGGCACGGACACCAAAAACAGTCAAATGAGAACAATAAGCAATCGTGATTGCTCAAAAAAAAAAAAAAAAAAAAAAAAACTGACAATGAGGTTGCTTACTTCAGTAATCACAGGAACTGATAGAATAAGCAAAAAAAAAAAAAAAACTACATAGAACCAGAAAAAACTTTCATTTTTTTTATCTTTTTTTTTTTTTTTTTTTTTTTTTTTTTAATGTTCGATTTTGGAAATAAGGCGTGGTCTTTGTTACGTCACAAGTGATGTACTTCGGCACGCTGCTCCATTGCCGGCGAAATGTTTATGCTTTGCCGTCAACCGCGTTGCCAGGTTATGATAATTCGCACTGTGTGCTAATTGCATCAGTGCACTGTAAAAAATTCCAAAACGTTACTAAATATTTCCGTGTAACGTTTTGGGATTTCAATGGTTTGTATCCACTTCCTAGAAAAATCAAGTATCATTGTAAAAATGTTTCCTCAATGGCTACAAGTTGCACGAACGTAGACTTCTCACTGTTTTGAAAATATTTTTAGCTTCCAGTTTAAAGATTAACTGAGCGTATGTGTAAAGTGTATCGGCTTAAACTCAATTACTATGCTGATTAAGCTCCCAAAGGGAGCAAATAAGTATGGACTACATTGCTTTGCAAAAACTGTAGGCGTGTAAATTTCGCGTTATTTACTTGCTATTCTGGCGTAGCTTTGGCCATTTAAGCAATACTGCTTATGGAACTTTCTTAATAAATCAGGAAGGTGCCAAGTTATATTATACTATACCTATCGAAGTTTACTCTAAAGTTCCAGAGACACAACTGGCTTCAAAAGGAAAGATTTCTGAATTTTTCAGGAGGCTTCCGGAATAATTTCTGGAAGGTTATTGAGTTATTAGCGGAAAGCGTTCCTGGTTTTTTCAAGGTTTGCAACTGGCAGCAATTGGGCACATCAACTGCCCATTATTTTCCAGGAACGTTTCTGAATAGTTTTTAGTGTGAATGGCATTTCATCACTTGTGATGTCACGTGCAGAAGCGTAAAAAATGAAGTTTAATTCGGACACCGATTAAAATAATTGTTAAAAAATATTAAACTTTGTCAAATTATTCAAAAAGTGGTTAAATTCTATGTTTTTAAGCATGCTCCTTCAGAAAAAAATACTTTTAAAATGTCGAAAACAACCTTATTGTGCGTTTTTATTATTTTTTGTTAAAAGATTGCTAACCCTACAATACATGCCTTTTTTATTGTATATAGCAAGAAAAATTTATGCGGCTCTATACTGTTTGACCACGGATTGTATGTAATTTGGCAATCTGCCAAGTTAAGACGATTCCATTTGAATGAATCTAGCAAGGAGAAGGAAAAGTAGCGATGGGATTTTGATGCATGCGTTTTATAATGTCACTAGTGACTAATTAATTTATTGCACTCTCTAAGTTTAAAAAGAGTGGAAACAAAGAGTTTCTATGGAAACAACAAAAAGAAAAAATGTTTTCATTTCGTCCGGAAAAGTAAAATCAAAGTGGTAAGCTCAAAATTATGTTGTTCAAAATTTTCAATTAATTTTTGTAGTAAGAATATAGATGGAATTATAGTTTAGTTTTAAAAAATGGTTGCCATGAACAAGTTGTCATTTGTGCAAAAGCGCGTCTAAATAACTAAGCGGTAAAAGCGCATATCTGTAAAGAACAAACTACCATCCCTGTAAACTAACAGATGCGTCCATTTCCGCCTATAAACCGGATATTAACCTTTCCATATAATCAATGGTCTGACAGTATTGATTACACCAGTGATTGGAAAACCATTTTTTTTAAAATTATATTTCAATATTTTTAGAAAAATTTAAAATGTGTTATATCGCCAAATAACGACATTTCTAAATGGAAAAATGTTTAAAAGAAAAACCAAGTAAAGGGGAAAACAATTTAGAGAAAATACAGTGGTGGACAAAATTATAGACTCAAATTTTTTTTATTTTGTTTCAGTTACAACATGACTCAGTTTAAAATATTTTCATTGAAGTAAAGATGAATAGTTGAAGAAATAGTTCTAAAATTAATATATCTTATCAATTAAATTAAAAAATTCATAAAATTAGAAAATTTGCAAATTTAATATTTTAGTATTACGTGAAATCTGGACAAAAGTATAAACTCAAAGGTAAAAAAATCCAGGATTACGAGACAGTTTCGTTCGAAAATGTTAATTTAACACCATAGAATGAATAAATGTTGCCATCAGTGATTGCTAAATGTTTTGTTTTTGGAAATTAAAAAAAAAAAACATATAAGTGCACCGCTGGACAAAATTATAGACTCATTTTTTTTTTTTTTTCATTTTTTTCAATCATAATTTAACTCAGTTAAAAAAATTTTTGTTCCAGTAAAGATAAATAACTCTCTCAGCATGGGAAAAAAGGATTGGCATTTCTTAATGGAAGATAGAACGCTGAAGATTACCAATTAATACTGGAAGATCGTCTCTTACCTTTTGCTCATCTGATTCCAGGAGGTAACTGGTTATTTTAGCAAGATAACGTGAGTGTACACACAGCGAAAAGTATAAAAGAATGTTTCAAGCGCTGGGGTATCAAACATATCAAATGGCCAGCTCGTAGTCCGGATCTTAATCCGATTGAAAATCTTTGGGGGACTACGGTTCGCAAAGTTTATCATGATCGGCACCAGTACCAAACCACAGAGGAATTAAAAAGGGCAATACTTTCAGCATGGAATCATATGCCACTGCAGCTGTTGGAAACTCTTGTGAAATCTATACCCAGCCGCATATTTGAGGTAATTCAGAAAACTGGGGGCCCAACTCGTTTTTAAAAGTTTGTAGTTTACACTAATGGCTAGATTTAATGCAGTGTTAATTTTTGAAACATTTCAAACATTGATTTTTTTTTTCAATTTATCTATGTTAATAGCAAAATTACATTTTCCTAAATCTATGCTTTTGTTTTACTGAAGTAATTGCAAATGTAACTTAATTACACTCAAAAAAATAAATAAATAAATAAAATTTTGTCAGCTTATAATTGTGTTTATGCAGTATTGTAAGTTTGTTATTCAGCATTGGTTCATTTTTGGTTATTAAATGATTAAGTATTTGAATAAAATTCTACCAAACTTCAGAGTTTCTTACTTTTGAGTTGATACTTTTGTCCAGGTTTCATGTATTATAAAGATATTAAAGTTGAGATTTTTTTAATTAAATTATTTATTTTATAAAGTTTATGAGTTATACTGAATTTAGGACTATTTAGTCAGTTATTTATCTTTAATGGAACAAAAAGTTTTTTAACTAAATTAAATTACGATTGAAAAATGAAAAAAGAAAAAAAAATGAATTTATAATTTTGTCCAGCGGTGCACTTATATGTTTTTTTTTAATTTCCAAAAACAAAATTTTTAGCAATCACTGATGGCAACATTTATTCATTCTATGGCGTTGAATTAACATTTTGGAACGAAACTTTCTCGTAATCCTGGATTTTTTACCTCTGAGTTTATACTTTTGTCCAGATTTCACGTAATGATAAAATATTAAATTTTTCAAACTTTATAATTTTATGATTTTTTAATTTAATTGATAAGATGTACTAATTTTAGAACTATTTCTTCAACTATTCATCTTTACTTCAATGAAAATAATTTAAACTGAGTCATGTTGTAGTTGAAACAAAAGAAAAAAAAAATTGAGTCTATAATTTTGTCCACCACTGTATAAATATCATTTACATTTGGAATTGCAAAAATACCAGAACTTAAATTAAGACTGTTTTACAAAGATACATCAAATTAACTTTAGAGTACGGTAAATAATGTATTCCAATCTCGCAGTTTCATCCGTTTGAGACAATTGTTGTACAAGAAATGTTCAAATGAATTGATGGGATTCGATCGCAAAACAAAACTTATTTGTTTTTGTTTAATTCACACCACTTACTCCATTTCAGAGAAATCCTTGAATGGGGTAGTTTCCTTCAGTCAAAAGTACTACTTTTAGACATTGAAATGTATGGAATAAGCAAAAAAAATTACATGGACCCAGAAAATACTTTCATTTTCCCAACAGTTTTTTTAAATTAATTTTTTAAACTGGTCCAATTTTGAAAACAACGCGTGGTCTTGATGACGTCACAAATGATGCGTTTTGGTGCATCTTTCTACCACGGTTCCACGTTATGATAATAAACAAGCGAATTAAAATTGCTCTCTACGCTTGCTATTAACCATATCGTCGCCAATACACGTGATTAAAGATGCGAATTAAATATTTTGTTCTGTGAATGGCAACATTGAATGGTATTTCATCATTTGTGATGTCACACGACAGAAGTGTAAACAATGAAAGCGCACCGATTTAAGTAATTTTTAAAAAATATAAAATTTAAATAAATTATTTAAAAAATGGTCAGATCCTATGTTTTTAAGCATGCTCTTTCAAAAAAAAATAATTTTAAAATTTTGGAAAAGACGCCATTGAAAATTCAAAATTTCTCCGAGTTACTAAAGCTTTTCAAAAAACTCAGAAAGAAATATAAAAATTATGCTCTTCGCACCAGGTTAAATATCAATCTATTTTTTATGATTATAATTCAACAATGAATTGTTGTATGAAATCCACTCCAAAAGAACCGGTAAATAGAATGAAATATTCTTTACACCCCTGATTCTCCCGCACAGATCATAAAATATAATCCCTTCAATATTCAGTAGTCCGCAGAAACTTCTTTGAATAGAACTAATATAGTAACGGTTCTAAAAAAGAGACCGAATTATCACTGGAAACCTTTTTTTATTGGTATGAAAAGTGGAATATACAGAACTATATATAGCGCTTATATGCTACGCATATGAACCACACGTTCAAACAAAGAGGGGAGTTTTTTCCCACTTTTAGACTTTTTAAATCTTCTAAAAAGGTGATAATCTCTTTTAAGTCGTGTGGCAATCAGTCTTTTAAAAGAGGGACAACGGTGAAGGATTTTGACAGCTGTTTTTTACAGTAAGTACCGGAAGCATTGATTGGTAGATGTTTAAAAATTGAATTTAATAAGTTCTCATGATTATATATGCCATTCTGTGTGGGAATCATAAAAAAAAATAAAGCACTCCCAACTTTTGATCAATGATTCATAGGATTAAAATCTGAAACTATAGCGTGTTTCGATGGAACCGTTTAAGCGAGTTTTTATTTTTAAAAGTTTTTTCTTCCTAATTGTATTGTTATCTTTTGTTAACAGAATGATACCTAATGATAGAACCATATTAAATTTAATTTTAAAATAATATTTTCTGCAACGACATTAATACTCAAAAATATCTTTAGCTAACAAACAAACCACAGAGCTAACGGAAATACTTTTAATTACACTTTGTTTTTACAGATAAATATCGGAAATCGGGTGCTGTATGTGTTCTTCATTGTAAAAGCTGTCTACCTCCATACTTTTGAAGTGCGTATTTGGCAGCTAAATGGTATCACATTTAGTTATATATTTAGTATAAAAGCGAAACTAATCACTTCTCGAAAGATAAATATCTAATCACTAATAGTAGCAGAGCACTTGTATTTTTTTTTCTTAAGTAAAGATTCGCAATAGACATAATGTAAAAAGGCATAGTAAAATCATTTACAAAGAAATGTATCATTGTTACAATACAAGGAAATATATATATGTATGGATTATATCTAATAGGATAGGAAAACAAACAAAAGTTTCGCATAAAACGTAGGTTACACAAAGCTGTCTTAAAACTTATCTAATGCATTATGGACATTATTTCTGAACAAATTAGAATATTATTTTAGCCTTTTAGAAAATTATTTCTAATATTGCTTCTTGTTTTATCCTATTTTCCCGGGAAAGTGAAAGAGAGAAGAATAAAGCATGGAAGAATTCTTAATATCTTTAAAATGTCGCTAAAATAAAAAATAAGTAAGAAATAAAGTAATAACTAAGCAAATATTGAAAAAATTAAAAACAAGAAAATTTAGTTTTTTGATGCGAAAAATGTGTTTGTCGTTCCGTCCTCCCTGATAACTTTTGAGTGAGTAGTCCTTTTTTTTCGTTCGAAACTTTTTTTTCGTTCGCAAGATTTCGGCGAGGACGCCTCATTCCCACATTTTACTTATTGATTTGAACAACTTTTCATTCAATTTTCAACGGTTCAAAAAAAAAAAAAAAACCTGAACAATGGCGCCTACGGGTAAATTTAAAGCATATATAAATCCTGAATTTGAAGGCGGATTTGCATCAAATAAACTTTGTTGGAAAGATGAAGAACATGTACATAGAAAGATTTTTTTGATTTGAACAATTTTTTTTTCAGTTATCAACAGTTTAAAAACCTTGACATTTGCGCCTACTGGGAAAATTAAGGTCTAAATATTTCTCGAAACTAAAATGGCGGATTTTATTCAAACAAACTCGACGGAATCGAATGAAATCGAGTTGAATGGGCCCTTAATATGCTGTCTAAAATTACGACTGAATCAATGAAAAATTGAAAAATTAAATTTACTGAACATACCTAGCGGGTTTTGGAGGAGCAATAACGAAATCAAAATTGTCGTTTTTCAACTAACTATGGGTTATTTTGATTTTAGGTATACTTAATTTTTTAAACTGCATTTTAGCAAAAGAAAAATAAAACGAAAGTAAGTTTTAACAGATCAATCTCAACTTGACCAACGTTCATTCAAAGTCAATTGAAAACAAATTTCCTCTCTCCAGAAAACAGACAACGGGAACCAGAATCCAACTGATTTCAAAGCCAAGCGGGAGTGCCAGACTCATAATTAATCACCCTTGACCGCTGCCCACTTTTCCCGCCGCGGCGATGGCCATCAGCATCATCGAGTGCCCCCACGGAGTCATTTTATGCCGCTGTCCACCATAAAAGGGGGCATGCGGCAGGGACTGGTCACTCAATGAGTGGTCAGTCATTATGTTAGATGATCCCCGCAATGTCCGAGTGGAGCCGCTTTGTAACAATTAGACCACTGCTGGAAGACCTTGCGGTGAGACTCAAGTTGGGGACCATATGCAAATGTACTTCAATCCTTTTCGAGGCATCTATAGCCAGGGCAGCAAAGTCGGAATCTTACTGAGTTTGGGGGAAAAGGAGTCGAAGTCAGAGTCGGGAGTCGAAAACTTTGAAATCCTTAAGACTCGGAGTCGGAGTCGGTCATTTTCCCTCCGAGAGTCCTTAGCTCTGCCAGGGCAGCAGAGTAAGAGTCGGCTTAAGGAATCGGAGTTTAAGAGATTTAGGCTTAAAGGAGTCGGAGTACTCGGAGTCGGTCATTTCCCTTCCGAGATTCCTTAACTCTGCTGGGCAGAGGAGTGAAAGTTGTCTTTATGAGTCGGAGCTTAAAGGGTTTTGGCTTAAAGAAGTCGGAGTCGGTCATTTTCCTTTCGAGAGTCCTCAACTCTGCTAAGGCAGAGAAATAAGAGTCATCTTAAGGAGTCGGAGCTTAAGGCATTCTGGCTTAAAGGAGTCGGCGTCGGTCATTTTCCCTCCGACAGTCCTCAACTCCGCCAGGGCAGCGAAGTAAGAGTCGACTTAAGGAGTCGGAGCCTAAAAGATTTTGCCTAAAAGGAGTTGGAGTCGGTCATTCTTCCTCCAAGGGTCCTTTACTCTGCCACGAAATCGGAGTTTAAAGGATTTTCACTTAAAGGAGTCGGAGTTGGTCATTCTCTTTCTCATTACGTAGCCCAGACTAAGGCAGCTCTAATTTCATCATGAAATATCAAAAGACATATCGCACCTTGACAACAGAAGAGACACAACTGAAAACAAAAGGAGCATCAGAAAAATCAAAGTTTTACGCTGTACTACCTTTAACTAATTTATATTCTCAAAGACAATAATTTGCGAAAACATTTATGATGTTTTGTTTACTGGTTAGCTTTTGTTTTCCAAACTAATAGTGTTCACTAAAAGTTCCAAAATTTTCTTCTAAATTAAGAATTTTTAATGGTGTTTCATAATTGATTATATTGTTCTTACGCCACCTTTTACCAATTATTTAAATAAATTTTGTGAGACTTTTGTAGAAAAAAAGCACTACAATTATTTTTGTAAATCCACACAATTAGTAGGGTTTTTTCCTAATTTTTTAGTTGCGTCTCTTTTGTAGCCGGGGTGCGATATGCCATAAAATTACCTCATTGCAAGGTACAATGAAAACTTTTGCAGTCGAAGAGAGCACTTATCAATGAGTCGTCTATCTGCCATAGTGTGTATATAGCATAAAGTGGGTCGAGCCGTGTCAAAGATGACAAACATTCTGCAGAAATTCTGAATATTCCATGGAGATTCTCGAAAAAAATATTTATAAATTAAAGAAGTAATTCATTGAAGCTCTGAAATTTTCTGGAGATTTCTTTAAATTAGAAGTTAATTTACAGTTTCTCTCTCTCTGCAAATGACGCTTATTCTGCTCAAAACTTGCCATTTTCGAAAGAAAAAAATTGTGTGGTGCTTATACAAAATTTCTTATACTTCAAGTTTAGTCAACTCCATACTTGAAATATTTTACATAACCATCAAATATTTCTTTCCCTCCGAAAAGCCGAATTTCGAGCCGAATAAAGTGTCGTACTTAAGATTTACTTCTAGTTAGAAAAATCCTGCTGAAATTGTGCAGTTTTTTTCCAGAAGTCTTCAGTATTCCCGCAGAAAATTTGTCATATTTGAATGCCTGCCTCTGCCTTATGCCTCTTCTCATGGAAAAATTTTCTTTGTACCTTTTGATCAACATTTTTGTGTAGCCTACTCTTGGTCTAAATCTAAATAATCAGGATTGCCTGAGAGAAAAATTTTAACCAAATTCATGTAAAACGGACAATCCCAATACAACTGTTAAAATTAAAAGAAGAACCAAGAATCGCAGGAATTGACAAGATATTTTTGTATTTGTGGCATAAAAAGTCCCAAGAAACTTCCTGAATCAACAGAGCGCACCAACAAAGAAATTTTGCTCGAACTAATCTTGAATCAAAAACAACAGATCGAAAAAAGTGGTTAATCCTAGTACTTTTATGTGGTCAATAACGGAATATTTCTTACTTTCAGGGGGGGGGGGGAGGTATCCGGCTGCCTTCCTGCTTACAGGGGCGGCAACCGATTATGTCATTTTAGGGGGGCGGGGAGGTCATGCTGAAGACGGCCTTCCTCCCTGAATTAACCTACGGTTTTAGGTACGAAACATTTCTGAAACTGCTTGGGTGCCTGTAAAGAGTACCAAATATGGCAGGAATAAAGCAGCTTTTAGGGCATTAACATCATACAGGTAAATTAACTTCATAAGAAATGGAAAGAAGCAGTATTTCAAATATTTACTTTTAAAAATATTAAATAATGAATTGAAAAGACTACTGGAGGACGGATACTATTGTCAACGAATTAAAGGCCCCATATTCCCCCCCCCCCTAGGGTGGTTCAAAAATACATGTAAAAAAAAAGTTTCTTCTAGAGAACAGGACACCCCTCAATATTTTTAGACTTGCGGATAGTAATATACTGGTAGAATTTTATCTTCCTATTTCAACTGATAGAGGGTGCTCAGCGCCCTCCCCCAAACTTCATAAGTACGGGGGGGGGGTTTAAAAATGCATTGATCTGAAAAACAATGCTACATGTTATATACACACTAGTAATATGCATATACATTGCAATAAAATAATTATTTGCAAAAAAAAAAAAAAAAACAACTAGGGAAGTTGCTAAATTTGTGGCATTTTTTATGCTACGGCTAATGTTAAATTAAGGTGTCATTGAGCACCCTCTTAAAATTTGAGTAAGAAGCTAAAACTTTTACAGCATAATATTATTACTAAGTCTAAAAGAAATAGGGGATGTCCTAGGCCCTAGCTGATTTTTTTTTTTTTTTTGAACCACCCTACTCTCTCTGCATGACACTCTTTGTCTGTATGACACTCACTTTCTGTTTCTGAGCCCCCAGAAAGAATCGACATTTAATTTCTACCGCCGCCCTCCGAAATGGTGAAAGCCATTCATCGCACCGGCAGCAACTGTCTATTCGTACGACAAGAGCCCTAATTGTGCTATCATTTGACCTCTCGGCCACTGGTCAGCGACTGCGTTAATGTTTGAAAACAGGCAGATCACTCCATTTAAGGGAGGAATGCGTTTGAATGGAACAATCTCTGCTCCCCTGTAACGGTGGGCGAAGCTCATAACGATTGAATCGTGAGTGCCCGATTCTCAGCTAAAATGGCAGAGTGCACATTGGGGGAATTTCAGTAACGACTCCTGGTAATGTGCCTTCACTACTTTAAACGCCAGCAGGTTGTTTTCTGGCATCAAAATACCTGCATGTGGTAATTTGTAAGGGATAATGTATTGTTTATTTTAAAGACTCGCGAAACAATGGTTTTGGCCCCGTTTAAAAGTTTCTTCCTGCAAAAGGGGCCAAGATTTATTATTCAGATAGGACTCATTAACAAACACAGATTTACATATATAAACGAAAAATAACGTTGCACATACAACGTAGTTACAAAAAGACAATAACAAACACACACACACACACAAAAGTTCTAAATTACATAGTTCAGCATGAGTTAGTCGTTAGTCTTCAACACTAAAGAGCGCCAAAGGTACTGTGTGCAGTGCTATTAAATCAATATAGTTTGAAGTTCTTTTATTAAACCAGCATTTTTTAAATTGTGTTTCGCGGAACTTCAATGTTCCGTGGAGATCTTTCAAATGTTCCTCGAAAATTGTATTCTTAGCTCTTATTTAAATTGATCACTTAACAAATAGATAAAAATGAAGTTTGATCGAAGCTTTTAATCAGCATTTTTCGAATGGACAGCAGAGTAAGTACCAACAAATAAAGTAAATACTTGTTAAACAGACTTGTTAAACGTGACATGAAAATTATACTTTCATCAACCAAATCCCAATTTAAGTCCATGTACAATAAGTGAATCTTATCTCATTAACAGTTAAAATTTTAAATCTAGAGAGAGAGGGAGGGAGAGAGAGAGAGCGAGAACGAGAAAAAGAGAGAGCAAGAACGAGAGAGAGAGAGAGAGAGATTTTATATTGATGTTGCATTTCAGCAAGTTTTTAAATCACATTATATGTCCCAATGATTTGAAGGTTATACAATGTACACCTAATCTCTTTTTTTTCCAAAACGAAATATTTTTGAGCCTTTCAGAAGTTACTTGTGTACAGAAAATTATACTTGTATATTCCAAATTAAATAGTTTGAAACTGATTTCAAACAATAAACTGTGCGTCTCTTTTCAAAAAAAAAAAAAAAAAGTAATAAAATAATTAAAATTAAGGTGTAGTATCAAATTCAGTTTCACGAGTTCATAACATTTGTTTTTCAGTAAATCTCAACCGTTAGTGAAGTTTAAATTGGGAACACTTAAAATTAAGTTGTTTTGTCTAACTTTTAAGCGCATAGTTTTAGGAGAGACAAATTAAAGAACATAATTGGAAAAAAATATTTCTTTTATAACTATGCGTAAAAAATTTTTCTTCTCGGGTTCCGTAGGCGCTAATGTTAAAACAATAATTTTTTTTGAACTGTTCAAAGTTGAAGGAAAAATTGTTCAAATAAAGTGAAATATTCTCGCCGAAATTTTTCGGAAAAAAAGTCTGTTTGAATCGGACAAACCTCGAAAGTTATTGGGAGAGGGGAGGGGGCAGAGAAGCAGACCAACAGACATACATTTTCCCCATCTCAAAATTCTGTAATTCCATTCACAAAATATGTAAAAAAATTCAGAAGAGAAGAAAAATACCTTATCATTTAATATCAAGGCGTTTCTGCATTTTCTAACAAAATTCAGGCATTTTCCCCATTCAAGAAATAAATAAAGGGCATAAAATATGTATAATAAAAATGATTAAATAAAATAGTGTTTCAAATATTCTTGAAACAATTGCATCTGACAGGTTTTATAGATTTTTGTGCACTATACCGACAACTGGATGTTTTTTTTTTTTGGGGGGGGGGGGGGGGTCTTTTCAGCTTTCCTGTCCCTATCTATTTTTAAACACTTTCCAATGCTACTCACGAAATGAAAGTGGAATTCAAGCAAATAATATTAAACATTTTTCGTTTAAGTTCACCTCAGTGAAACATGAATTCAAATAAATAATTTAAAAAATTTTCCATGATGAAAGTTCAGCTCAAATAATTTTCTAAGCACATCTCTCATCATCAAATCAAAATCGTATGAAACGTCACTTTTTATACAAAACACATAAAGAAATAAAACACTTCACACATCAATCCCTTTTTATCCAAGAAAACTATGTCAACTGATCCACATCCTAAGGAAAAGGGCGGAACGGGCAACGCTTCCCTTCTCTTGCCCTCTGACATTGACACGACACTGACAACGCCACTGAACGACATGCCCCTTTTAACCCACATACATTGGGATCTTTTATGTTTTCGCTTTACCCTGCTGCGAGATTCGCTTTCGTTCTTGTTTTATTCGAGAAGATCGCTATAAGAGCTTGAGGGGAATATACCTGACAAGAAAAAGCAGTGTCATGTGTCATGACCACGTGACGGAGATACGAAGAAGCATGACTTTGCGAAAGTTGCTCTTCGTGTTCTTTTTTGTTTTTTGTTTTTTATTTTATTCTTTTTGCTCGATATAAAATGGAAGGTTTCAGAACGGAAAGTATATTCTTCGAGGGTTACAATGTCGTAATTGCTTCCGACCAATAACGAAATAATTTAATGTATTTATTTATATTTATTATTATTTAATTTTCCTGATTTGTTTATTTACTTTTGCGATTTATTACTATTATATCATAGTAATAGTTTAAAATAAAATATTAAATGACATATTTAATTTAACTAGCTTGATTCTCGAACTTATTTTCAATTTTATTCGAAATTTTAAGTATTACATGAATTCACGCAAGAAAATGAATTCTGAAGACCATATGTCTCCAGCACTTCTGTTTTTAGAAATTGAACCCCGACAATAGTGTAGGAGTTTGTTTAAGAATATATCTTTTATATTCATTGCTTCAGTTAATGTATTTGTTAAAAATAAGATTAGTTTGGACACCCCCCCCCCCCCCAAAAAAAAGAAGTTAAATTTTAATGTTTCTTACTAATTAGTTATAAACACTGGTTGAAAGTTTACCTTATGTCGAATATTGCGTGTTCAACTGTCGTTGTATTTTTAAAGAACACTATCATCTTGACCAATGGCGCAGTAAAGGGGGCTTTTGGGGGTAAAAACACACCCCAGAGTCTCTGGTTTAAACATTATTGCCAAACATAGTACAAGCAGTATTTTACACAAGCTAGGACTTTTGATTTAAAAAAGAAAAAAAAAAAAAAAAAAAACCCGGAAGGTAATTCTCGCTGCGCTAGTGTCTTGACTAAAAATTCATCGAAATTACTATTCATAATAAATTAATAAATTTTGAAATTGAAAAGCATGAATTCCAATACGCATACACAACTGCTCGCACTTTTTTTTTTTTTTTTTTGATGAGCTGTGTGGGGGGGGGGGGGGGGCGTTTTTTAAAGCAATCGTTTTTGCAAGTAAAGAGTTATCTACGCCCGCCCCTTCGAAATGAACCAATGGGAACGAAGTTGATGATTTACGTCATAATACGCAAGCGTTTGAAAACAGACAACGATGCAGAGCAATCTATTTACCTTTTACGTCTAAATTTCTCGCGCCTAAGCATCTGCAGATGCGGAAAGTTCCTGGCCTCGCCATATAAATTATGTCTCCCCTTAAAATAGCAGTATTAGGGCAACACATCTGGCAGGGGGTCGCAGTTCAAGTCAACCCAACCGACAGCTCGTGTAACTTGCTGCAGCATTTTTTAGTCACGAAAATTGTAAACAAGCCGTCTTTGATTTGTCTGTTTTCATACTGATGTACTATTTCTCCTAATCTTACTTCAGTATCATAGCAAGTCTGATAAAAGTGACATGTTTGGCCACAATTTCTGGAAATTTAAGAGTGGAAAATACTTGCAAACTTTCTTTGAATGGGGGATGAAGGGTTACGACTGGAGTGGCAAATCCCATCGTTTAAAAAAGTTTTTATTACGTTTCAAAACCAAAACGATTCTTTTTAGCAATCCGACTCTGGACCTGAAAAAAATTAAAAAAACAATAACCGAAATAGAAAGTTATTTTCATGAAACATGGAATAATGTTTCACTTCCCCATCGACAAATTTAATTTTTAACTCATTTAATTTTTAAAATGTTACCGAAAAGAAGCTGGTTGAATCAAATATTATTTCGTTCATAGTCTACAAATTAATCTAAAAAAAATTATTGAAAGTAATTATGTTTACATCAACTAAAATCTTTTTTTTTTCACTTAATAAACTTCATTTGACTCAGAAAGTATTACTGACATAGAGAGCTGTTTTCATGAAATAACATTTTCTTCTTCGTCAGCTAATTTACTTCATTTAATGAAAAAACAATAATTCTGAAACAGAAAACTATTTGCATCAAAAACCATGTTGTTCACTGTCAGCTAATTAATTTCATTTAGGGTTGGTTGGGTAAGTGGGTCACCCCCCCCCCCTCCTGAAACTAAAATATGGATATGGTTTTTATACTTTTTTCTACTGATCATGTCATATGTCATCACATTGATTGGTTTTGCATATATTTGGGATTCATGGAATTTTTTTCCAGGTCATAAAACTTTGTCAAAAAAAAAAAAAAAAAAAAAAAAAATCAAAATATTTTTTTGCGAGTTTAAGAAACATTTTTTTTAAAAAAGTGTTTCTAGCTTAGTTTTTCCTATTTTTTATGATCATTAATATTTCATGCATTGTCTAACTTAAAGTGAATACTTCAGCAAGAAATTTTTCCAGAAAATAACTGGGTCCCCCCATAATTGAGGATTTTAAAATCAAAAAGGTGAAATGCTTGTACAAGTGAAATACAAGACAAATATGATGACCGAGTAGGAATTGATAGTTCAGCTGAAAAAAAAGCTAAAGCTGTTGATTATGAATTTGAAACTTTCATTAAAGAAAATCATAAAGTGTTATGTAGGTCCAATGTTAGAAGTCGATGATACAAATTTTAAAAAATACCAATGAATGTGCAAGAACGAATAGAAATAGTAACACTTTTTATTGACTAGGTGCAGATGATCTTGGAATTATTACTGAGGATGAAGTGATAATAGTTTTTCCTCTTAGCAAACTCTAAATAGATACAGCCATTTGTTGTTTTTAATTTCACTTTCAATTTGTAGTTTTGGCTAATTTACCAAGATTGATCTTTATCAACTGTATTATGTTTATTCAACACACCTTTATATAGATGTAATTGTTTTGCTTTTTATTTTAAAATTTTCTATCATACAGCTTAGCAGACAGTAAACATCTCATAAATGGACCCATTTACAAAATAATAATAATAATAATAATAATAATAATAATAATAATAATAATAATAATAATAATAATAATAATAATAATTCATATTAAAAATTTACATACTTTATCAAGTAAAAGCCCCTTACCCCATTTTCAGATTTACTTGATTTAAATTTAAATTAAAGCGGGGTGGCTCACTAACCCCTTATTGCGGGGAAAGTGGAACACCCATCTTATAAAATATAATCGTTATGAATATTTAAATCATTATTTTAGGAAACTTGATAAACTTTTGTGTATTACTAATGTCCAACACAAAATAAGACTCTTTTTTTTTTTTCAAAACTTTTGCATAAGGTTTCAAAAACGAACTGTGCTCACTTACCCCAACCAACCCTAATTCAAAAAAGTATTACTGAGATGGAAAACTGTTTTCAGAAAAAAAAAAAAAACTCTTCGTCAGCTAACTTCATTTAATTAAAAACAATATTGCTGAAATAGAAACCTGTTTACATCAAATAAAAATCCATTTTTTGTCAGCTAATAAACTTTATTTAATTCTATAAATATTTCTGAAACAGAAAGCTGTTTTCATGGAAGAACTTTTCATTCTTCGTCATCTAATTAATTTCATTTAATTAAAAAGCAGTATTGCTGAAATAAAGAGCTTTTTGCATTTGCTTCAATTGTTAAGAAAGCAATAACACCGAAATAGAGGGCTGTAGTCATCTACTTAACTTATTTTAAAATTGTACAGAAATAATATCCAATTATCTTCTAAAACTTCACCGATTTCATGCTGCAGATGACACTCAAATATGAAAATTAACACGATGCAATTAGTGTTTGTTGGTTCTATGATAATTACACAAAAGTAAAGATAATATAGCGTACATTTCAGTTTATTTGTAATTCTTCATGTAACTTTGTAATTATTAGTTCAGTAACTACTTTTAGTATTATTTTTCAAAAGTAAAACATTTTATCTTACTTACTTTTAACTGCACTTATTACATTTTTCGTACAATGTACATAAAACACAATTGCTAAAATGCTTCTCTTAGCATGTACAAATAAATTATGCATTAGAATGTTTCTAGTTTCACAACGGTACATATAGGGATTGCCAATACAGTGCCCGCCGCTTATTAAAATCACATTCGTTCATAGGACATTTGATTTTATAAAGCGGCTGATTTTATAAACCGGCACTCATGCACTGAAAAAATAAAAGGTTTTTAAGTATAAACACTCTAAAAAAGAAATAAATTACGATTAGTTGTATTTTATTTTAGTCTAGTTGTATTGTATTATTTTAGTTTAGTTGTAAAATGCAGTTGACATTTTAACTTACATAAGATACATTTTTAAAATGTCTCAAGGGTCTTAAAATATTGACTTATTGTTGTTTGAATAAGAGAATTTGAAAGTAAATATTGAGAAATCCCTAATTTAATTGCAGCATCACACTAACTACATTTAGAAAGCTTGTCATACTAATTCAAAATTTCGAATTAATCTTTCACACTCAAGTCGTCACGACTTAAAAGCTAACAATTTTAACTCATTTGTAAAAATGAACTGTCAACCCCTGTAGATAGCTGAATGAGGACGAACTGATAGACTCGCAGTGGTCAGTGAGCAGGGCTGCATGTCGAAACAGTTCTGCGAAGTGGGAACAGGCAGCACCAACTAAATACATGGCTCGGAAACAATTCTCTTGAGACTGCTTCATTCTTCTCCTTTTTTTTCCCTTCAACTCTACCGCCCCTCCCCCCCCCCCCCAAAAAAAAACATACACCCTTCACCTTTTTTTTTTCTTTTTTTTTCTTTTTCGTTTTTGTTTATGTGGAATTTGTTATTTTATTAGTGCTGCAATGTTATAAATCCTTAAAAGAAAAAATAAAATCCTGGTTCTATTCAGAGAAGAATTAACATATGCTCTCCAAAAGTTTGATTTTATAAAACGGCGAGGATGATTTTATTAAAGGATAAACCTAACATGTTTTGATATAGAAATGATTCTGTTCTTCTAGGATTGATTCTATAAAGCGGCTGATTTTATAATCCAGTGATTTTATTAGTGGCGGGCACTGTACCGGACCAAAAATTCAACACTGGTGTTCGGTATTTTAAAACGTGATATCGGAATACCGGTATTAATACCGGTATTTAAAATTTCTCAAAAAAAAAAGGCTCGAAAACATATTGTTTCATTGCTAAATTTAATAATTTTGTAAAAAAATTATTATTTATGAAAACATATTGTGAACAAATGTCGTAATAAAAAATCAATAATAGTGAAAAACATAGTGCATCTATTGAGTTGTCTCTAAGTCTGGAACTCATTTAACGCTCAACATTGAATTGTCTCTAAGCCTGTAATTCATTTGGTGCTCAACTTTCCTACAGTTAAAATACTCTTCGTGAATTCACGCAGGTCGGTGGTACTGTTAACAATGCACGATGCACCTCCTCTAATCATCTAGTCCTTCATCTTCAAATAATTCGGTCTCTTGCGTGTTATTTTTGGAAAAATCCTTTTGTGTGAGTGTTTCTCTCTTTCTTTCTTTTTCTTTTTCTTTTTTTTTTTTTTTTGTATTGTGCGTATAATTATTATAATTTTTTAAAAGATTTATAGCTAGTTGTAATTTCCTTCCGAGAGACAATACTTTTCCAATATTAACATCATTTTCCCTTGAGTAGGAGAGGTTGTGTTTGATTTTTATTATTAGCCCTTTGGTTTGAAATTTACGATAAACTAAACTAAATTTGATCTTGTTAGTTTCTCTTATTCGTTTTTACGTTCTTTTCAAAATTTTTAAACAAATATAATTATGTAATTATCTGAAAGTACGTTTCAAATGATTATGCTTAACTCTGAAAATTTTTTAAGGCACTATATAATTTCTAAATATTATCTTGCCAAGTATAAAGCGAGACATGACAGCGAACCAATACCGGTGACAACAAATTACCATTTGTTTTACTAACATAAAAAGTTTTTTTGCCAAAATTCACTACAGTTAAGACAAGTATTTAAAGAAAATATCATAAAGTATTACTGCAATTGATAGTTGAAATAAATTATTCATGGAATAAATACATTCGAAATTACACTCGAAATTAACTTTCACAAAGGGGAATTGAGTGATCATGGAAATAAAAAAATAAAAACATGGTGCACAAAAATACGATACATCTCACCATCTAGCAATGAAAATATCATGTTGCAATCTGTTCGCTACTTTCAAAAGATTGATCAAAATCAATAGATTAATTTTGGTACTGTATCATGGAAAAATAAATGTATATTTAAAATATAAGTAGATATTTAATGAGTTAAATTGAATATTTTTTTTTAATTGAAACTATTTATTATTTTCAGCTAATACCCAAAATGCCGGTATTTTAACTCAGCAAAAACCGGCATTATAAAATTGCAAAATTGATCGAAATACCAGTATTCAGTGTACCGGTATTGCAATCACGAGGTACTTAGTTAAAAGTTTTGGTGAATATAAAACCAATTTTTCTTGTCATCTTTTGAACTTCAGCAGTGTTTCATCAAACAGTCTGATGTCGTCAGGCGGTTAGGCCTACTATAGTACTTTGTTTTTTCCCTATGATTGCCGCGTGCATCAGATTCCCACCATCGGATTTAGCTCTTTCGATGTATATATAAACCATGTTCAGTTTTTTTTTTTTTTGAAAAACAAGTTCATACCATACTTGTCAGAGCTTGAGGTGAATTCTGTGAAATAACTATAACAGACGATCCTTCCCAAGTGACACAGTGGCCGTGTTATGAACACTAAACAATGCTCAAGGCATCCCGTGATTTATTCCTCTCCAAGAAGAAAGATTCAGTTCATTCAAACTAGATTTCGTTTACATTCGTTTGCACAAACTTCCTGTGAATTCTCACCGATTTATGAGAAAAGGTCAACAAATATATTCCTTTGCCATTTGGACTAATCGAAACAGAAACTGTGCTTCATGAAGAGATGGTTTCTGACGAGACAGGAGAACGGTTTTGGTTCATCTGATTTATGACAACAAGATTTATTCCCTTCCTGTGAGGATAGTGGGGTATTTACTTTTGGAGAATAGGAAGTCGGTTTGATATGGAACTGTTTTAAATGTGGGAAGGTTTTGTTTTTGCGCTATGAGAAGGAAAAATTCATAATGAAAAAAAAAAAAAAAAATATGTGCTTATGGTATAGCATTAGAAATTTGGGCAAGTCCGGCCCTTTTTAACAAACACTATTTCACTCTGGTCTTGCATCAGATTCTCGAAATTTGGAAAACTTTTTTAGAAAATGAATTTTTAATGACAAATTAAGGTTCTTGCCATCAAAGATTGCTGCCAAGAGCTGAAACATTGTTATTATTTATTTATTTGTTTGTTAAAGCGTTCTTTTCTCTTTCTTCTCGAATGTTTATGCTCTATAATTGATTACTCTGTGTTTCAAAAAGTTATGATTTTGTATGAATTGTAATCTTTCTTCTGTATTAATTTAGGTAGAAGAAATAAGAGTTGAAAAGACAAAACGTAGGAATTTTTCTTAAATTATATTGGTAAAAATTATTGAAACACAAATATTGTTTACATTTGTATGAAAGATTCTTACTTATTAAACTCATTGATAAAATATCGAAAGAAATAGTCTAGGTTCTTGATAGACTTTTTAAGGAATGCAAACGCACGCTCAAGATTTCTTTTCTAATTTACTTTTCAATGTTTTATAATGTATCTCTCTGCTTTAGTCCGCCCCCCCCTCCCCTTAAACTTTACTCCCCTTTGCAATCTGCAAAGTAAAACACCAGGGATAATGAACTGAAATTTGTAAAAATGTGTGTTTTGCAAAGAGAAGGGGGGGGGGGGAGTTAACATTTTGGAACAAGGGGTCTTAGTTAATGTTATGTGAATAAGTAAAATAAAATTTTAAAAGTCAAGAATGCTTAATTTTGCTCGAGCTTCTTCAAGTTGCTTTCTCGAAATTTGAAAAATGAATTTTCAGTATAATGCTCCTACTAATATACTTGAAATACATTGCTAACCCATATTTCAAGTTCTTTTGTATATCTGTCTACAAGCTGTCATATTCCATCTTTTCACTGAGAAATCGGTCCGTATTCTTCTTGGAGCTGTCTTCTGTGGTTCTTCACGCATGCATACATCCTGGGGACTGCCAATTGTCATAACTGACCGTTACCGCCCTTATCGGTCGTTCAACCGACCGGGCCTGGAAGAGTTTCGTCTTCCGGCCCTTTGGACACAAAAGCGTCACTTCCGGCTGACTAGGCATCTGGAAGGAAGTGCCGGACACTCCAGACCTTGTCTCCACAGGAAGTCGAGTGTGTACATTTGGCTGACAGTGGTTGATTTTGCTGCACCATTTCTTTGCGCATACATGAGACCACCTTGAAAAAAACCAACGAAGTGGTAGCAAAAGAAAAATGCTCCGAAATCATTGATAAGAAAGGGTTTAAATCATAGAAAGATGTGTCTGTCCTACTGACCAAAATAGCTCACGTTTCATTCAGATAATTTAACGGCAACGTAATGTCCGAATTACTCTCCAATGAAGTCGCTGAAAATGCTAAAACATATAATAAAATAATTTATTCTTCAGATGGGGCCTCCGTGGCTCTTTGATAGAAATATGTGGGAGGTAGTGTGTCCGATTCTTACTGGTGTCTTGAGTGTAATTTCCTTCTGTGTGTGCAGGTGCATCCCGAACTTAAATTATTGGGAGGACGAAAAGTTTCACCAAATGATGATAATTTTGCCGTATGAACCTCTTAATTTCGCTGAATAATGATAATTTTGCAAAACGGACCCCCAAAGTTCACTGAATGATGTTAATTTTTTCTGATTGAATCCCGAATTCTGCCGAATGATGGCAATTTTGCCGAATTGTCAGATAAAATTTGCCGAATAAGGAATTGTTTGGGAGGTCACAGTGACCTCCCATAGGGGCTCCCCTGTCTGTCTATTTTAAATCTTACTTGTGTTTTTCCTGAGGCAGAGGGAGTTTTGTACATGGTTTTCTATGTATATGAAGCTTACTAGCTTTTATATAAACATAATTGAAAAGGAAACAATATTCTTAACATTATACAACAAGATGAGGTAAACCATACAGCTAAATAGTGCAATATTCGAACGGCTGGGAGGCATAAAAAAAGTTGCATATACGTTTGGGAATGAAAGTTTATACAAGAAGTTGAACGTTCATCTATAAATTTAGCAGCAATGGTCTAATGAACACATTAGGCTAGGAGGCATAAAAAGTTTCATATACGTTTAAGAATGAAAGTTTATACAAGAAGTCGAACGTTCATCTATAAATTTAGCAGCAATGGTCTAATGAACTCATTAGGCTAGGAGGCATAAAAAAGTTGCATATACGTTTGGGAATGAAAGTTTATGCAAGAAGACGAACGGTCATCTATAAATTTAGCAGCAACGGTCTAATGAACTTATTAGTAACGTGCTCATGCAAATTTAATATTGGAAAAAAATATACAAGTAGCTTCGAAACAGCAGTGAGCAAACACATTTGTTCATATGTGCCTTAATTAGGTTAAACCTTGCTTCATCATATAAGAGTTTAACTCCGCTTGATGTCAGATATTTTATGGGTAGATTTTGGTGAATGTGCATTAGGGTGTCCCCAAATAAACGAAAGTCGATGTTCCAAGTCACACACCCTCTTGCATTTTTCCTTCTAGGTGAAAACAATTGTAAAAAAAATTCATATAATTTGAACAACGGCAACTCTTGCCGATTTGCGCCTGAAAGTGTGTGTACTACGCCGAATCGAAATATATATATATATTTTTTGGGGGGGGGGGGAATTTGAAACTTCATGCTGATAAAACGATGCCCCTATATACCCACGTGTACCACAAAAATATTTATGCAAATTAAAAAATATTTAGTCGTCTAGCAAGAGACCTAAAATTTGTAATTTTCATCAAAAAATTGATTTTTTTTCCTATACATTTTTACAAAAATGTGAGTTATATTTTAAGATGAAAAATATAAAGAGTAAACTCGGTGATTAATGCTAAATAGAAATTTTTGCCCTATTGCAATAATTAAGTCTCCCAAATAGACTCAAAATATGGAAACTTTTCATTTAAATATATATTTTTTAATTATTCATTTGCAAATGTTGATCTAAAAATGTATTCGTTAATGATTTTTGAACTTGATATTTCATTGAAAAGTATATGTAACTTTTAAAAAGATAAATCGAAAAGCTGCTTTACACTTTCGGGGCAAGTTGGAGCACGGACTTGATTCTCTCAAAAATGTCCTTGTTCGACAAATTTTATATGATGATTTGGTAAAAATTGGAGTTCTATTCGACAAAATTTGGAGTTCCATTTGGCAAAATTATCATCATTCTGCAAAATTTGAAATTCCATTTGGCAAAATTGTCATCATTCGGCAAAGATTGGAGTTCTATTCGGCAAATTGAGAATTTTCGCCCTCTCAAAAATTTCAATTCATTAAGCCCCTGGATATTAGATGTAACACTTAATAAATATCGTTCGCAATCGAACAACTTGCAGACGAAGTCAAAACATCACAAGAACACTGGCGTCTTGAAGTCCGGCACATTGTTTACTTCCGTGGGCAACATACTGCAGGAACGCTTCAAAACGCATAACCGAAAAGCATGGCGAGCGTTTACACATGGCTCATAGCTTTCGGCGCCTCACTTTGGAACCAAAGGGTTATTTTCAGCCGTATTATCACTCGATAAGGGGGTAACTGGGACCGTAGCTGTATTGCTTAGCATCATGTCATCGCTCTGATAATAGCACGTGACGGAACAATAATAAAAAATGACTTAAAAACTGGGCTATGTTTCTATAAGAGCTGGACGAAATACTTTATGGTACTTTTCTCACTGGGAAAAAATCTGTTCTGCTTCAAATACTGTGATAAGGAACAGTGAAGGAACTTCTAGTCATAAAAGGATATGATAGAAAATTGTTTATTTTGATGGAAGAAAATATTGATTGTGTAATGAATTCAGTCTTTGAAATGTCTTTGAGAAGTTGTATTCTATTTTTGGTGAATATTTATTTTTCCTAAAAACGGAATAGTTAACAAGTTGAACTATGCAAAAATTAGCATGCTTCAAATTAGGGATGCACCGTATATTCAGTTGATATTCGGTAATACTGCCCTGTACGGCAGTCAAACTGAATATTCGGTTCGGCCGAAAACTTTAGCATTCGACGACTGAATCGTAAACAAATTTAAATATTCCAGAGTTGTTAAACAAAGCATATTTTTATACAATGAATGAAAGTTATAATATAGTATCATAGTGCAGAATGGATTCAGGGTGTTACTTTCTAATAGTATTATCATTCATTGTAACTTTAATGTAAGACAAAACGCTCAGATGTTAAATTATCAGTTACTATTATCAGTTTAACTGAACTCAATTTTAATGTGATTCAATAGTTTACTCTCTAAATATCACCAACAACTGCCAAATCGAAACCAGATTTTTAAAAAAAAAATCGCCAAGTTGGCGACAAAACTTGGCGACCAAAAGACAGGCGATATATCGCCAAGTGTCAGCCAAATTATAACACCACTCGAGTTTACATCGAAATTAACGATGATTTCCACCCAAAAAAGGGCAAAAGACCCCCTTAGGAACATCCGAATGCAACCAAAAGGAAAGGTGCACAACTAGACCCCACTAGGAGCCTACGTACCAAATTTAAACTTTCTAGGACATACCGTTTTTGAGTTATGTGAGGTACATACACACATACACACATTCGCACATACAGACGTCATGAGAAAACTCGTTGTAATTAACTCGGGATCGTCAAACTGGATATTTCGGGGGTCTATACGTTCCTAGGCATATATCCACGTGTGGTCTAGTCGAAAAAACCCCAACATTCATTTGGGGGTGAGCAAAATAGAAATTAAGGCCGATTTTTGAGTGAAATTTTTTTCACGAATACAATACTTCCTTTTTTGTAAAAGGAAGTAAAAAGAGACACGTTATGCAAAATTGCAAGTATAGGAGGGAAGTGAGTAAAGTGAGCAGCTTTTCTCATAATTTTTTGAGCCACTGGCCGGCATATTTGAAAAAAAAAATGTATTAAAGAACTGTAGCATAGGTTAACTACTGTAGCAATCGTTAAATGTAAGTAGTTTGCTTTAAAAGATTGCAATGATTATTTGTAGTTATTTGCTTGAAATAAATATATTAATGATTATTGAAATAATTTTAGTTAACTAAATCCCAGAAAATACACAAAATTAACCTAAAAAAAGTGTCGTATTACTTATTATTAGTGGTAGAGTATTCTTTCTTTATTTATTTTTATCTATCTATTTATTTAGCATTTCATTTATTATTTATTTTTTACATAATATTTCATTTATTAATTTATTTACCTATTATTCTGCTTCATTTATTTATTATTTCATTGTATTTCTTTATTTAGTAAATATTTTATTTCTTTATTTGCTTATTATTATATTTCAGTTATTTGTTATTTATTTTATTTTGTTTTATTTCTTTATTTAATTAATTATTCATTCGTTTGAAAGAATACATTTCACACAGGTAAGCAAGTGCCTCTAAGAACGAGTTGAATGAACACAAGGAAAAGTTCAAAAATAGTTTAACACAAACATATACCTGAAACTAAGACCTTTCGCTGTCAGATCTTCATTTTGACATAAATAAAATGGGTCTTGAAAAGCAGTTGAAGTTGAACTTCTTGTTATATTAATTGAAGAACAATAGATGATGCTTCATCCATTGAGAGGAATAAATCATTGACAATACTTCATTAAGTATCTCTCTGCAGGGGGGAGAACAGACATAGCAGCAATTTTCTTCTGCAATGAAATTCATCATCCGCTCCAGAGCATTTCCTCAAGAAGAAGAAAATCAACCCGAAGATCGCCATTTAAAAGCAACATAAAAAAAAAGGGAAAACCTTTTTCTTAAAACTAAAATCGCTACTCCTCAAATTATTCAAAAACGAAAAAAGCCTTTCTACCCCGCTGCTTTACTGTTTTCATTATTTGCAAAACACAAGGAAAAGTTCAAAAATAGCGGAGCACAAACATATACCTGAAACTAAAACCTTTCGCTGTCAGATCTTCATTTTGACATAAATAAACTGGGTCTTGAAAAGCAGTTGAAGTTGGACTTCTTGTTATATTAATTGAAGAACAATAGATGATGCTTCATCCATTGAGAGGAATAAATCATTGACAATACTTCATTAAGCATCTCTCTGCAGAGGGGAGAACAGACATAGCAGCAATTTTCTTCTGCAATGAAATTCATCATCCGCTCCAGAGCATTTCCTCAAGAAGAAGAGAATCAACTCGAAGATCGCCATTTAAAAGCAACATAAAAAAAAGGAAAAACCTTTTTCTTAAAACTAAAATCCCTTCACAAAATGAATGGACATACGTCCAGCCTTCAAACCTCATTTAGCAAACGGGCACCTATTAATAATCTCATTACTGACTGCGAAAGCTGAAACAATTAGTTATGTGGCCAGCTCAGACCCGGATACGAAACTTCATCGGCTTTGGAAGTAAATTTGGAACAAGGTCGGGGGTTAATGAGAGCGTGCGATGCGTAACTACACACTTTTTCAGACCCCAGGTGTGTTACGTGGGCACATCAAGCAGTCGTTCGTCATTGGAAGGAATTTTATTTTCAAAACGTTCTGATAAAAAGTTGATTTATCTTCTTTATGACTGTTTATTAAAATTGAAGACTTCGGTGCAGAAAGAGGCCAGATCCACTCTGTGTCAGTTTTGTATTTTATATTGAAATAAATAATATGGTGAGAAAAATGTTATCTCTACCGATTTCTTCAAGAACAAGACGACGCCGACCAATATTCTATATGATGTTAAAGGAAAAGGGCTGTGACAGGTGAAAGTGATGAAAATCATTGTCAAATTTTGTATTGTTTTGAAATCAAAGTTACGACTGTTTTTTATGATGAAAAATGTTGTCTTCCATTCTGCACAAGAACGAGCGAGACAACTCCAACCAATATTGCATAAGTTAATGAAGTAAAAAGCTGTAACAAGAAAAATTGAAGAAAAACAGTATCACATTTTTTTTATTATTTTTAAACCAGTGTTATTTATCGCAAGACTAGCATTATGTATCATCAGAGCCACATTTCACGTGTGACAATTTCATACTAGCAACATACAACACCCATTCCACACAACTCTGTAAACGACTCATAATATATCAGACAAAAATGATTATCATCTTCTAAACTTTCTTCATCAGAGTTCTTTTTAAAGCCTTCTTCCTTAAAGTTGTCTTTCCCATTTTCTTAGCTAGTTAACACCTTGTTCCGCTGCCAATGCAATATTCCCTGGGTTATCAGTTAATGTTCATGATTTGTGAGTTTTACATGCGATCTAGTTTGATGTAGCCATAATATTTTGATTGCTAAATGAGGCACTGAGAAGCAAAGGGGTGCAAGTGGACACTTTGAAGTTTTGAGTGAAACGCGTTTAAAGATCAGATCCTAGGTAGACTTTCATTGAAATTTTTTTCTAAATCAAGTTGTATACCGGAACCTACCAAGGCTACTAGTACCATCCCTTGCCCCAAGACAGAGGAGGGATTCACCTACCATGTGTACTGGTTATTTTCGAATTTTAAATTTTGCCACTTGCATCCCTTTGCTTTTCACTGCCTCAAATGGTCTCAAAAAGAATTTAATGCCAATAAGAATTTTGCTAGAGCCAGCGACTGCTATAGTGCAAAATTAAGATTTTGAGCACACACAAAGCCGAGAGTACAAAATTATAGCAGGCAGAAAGAAGCACTACGGGAAGATAGTGACATTGCCATGTCACAACTTTTCCCGAGCAAATATCACTTTTGGCCCAAAAGCAAAAATTAAGGTTTTAGGTTTCACTTTAAAAAATCAACAAAGAACGTTGGATAAAAGTATCACACCAAGACACAGCTATTATTTTATTAAATCAGGTCATAGACCAATGTTATACTAAAAAAGGAAAATGTTATTAACATGAAATTTTGATAACTTTCTTAAGGGTTTTTCTCACAAAAGTGCTAGCGTTACTGGTGCGTGCTAAGTGATGTACGTTGGTGCCAAGTTTTTGTCTATTTTCAACTTTACTAGAGTGTCGCTTGTTTAGCCTCAATTGTCGCTAACCTAACCCTGTCACTACCAGCCTTATATCTCCTACGGCTTATGTAATCTAGGGAATTAAAGTATTTTGTTTGCAGTCATTTTTAACAGAAATCAAACTAATATTATGTACGTGTTTATCTATAAAGCTGGACAGAAGCCAGGCAGGTATTTAATACATATCCCTATTTTAAGCCACATTGCCAATCTGGTCATATACAGAGATCGACAAAAGCTGTAAAATATTACGAGCTAGGAAAAATTTTTTGGCACCAGAGAAATTGTTTCTCAGGGTTCATAAGAAAATTCGGTGCAAACATGCACTGTAAAAATTTTTGGGTAAACTTATTCCATAAAATCGGTAGCAGCTTAACTGCCTTCACTGCTCTGGAGTAACTTAATTGATACAACTGGTGTAAAGTAACACATCGCCAGTGGAAGGTTACACCATGGTCAAGTAACTATAACGTAACGTCTCACTAATTTCTGCGTAAGGTTACACAAATATTTTCTGTATGCTTACAAAGAAATCCCTTGAAAGATTAGACATTAGTATAAAATAAGCTTTCATCTGACTTTCTTGAACGATTTATCAAGTTCGCGCTTTTTAACCCCAACCAATATATACCAATTATTTATTTATTTTAATCTACAAACAAGACATTTTTATTGCACTGAGATAGAAATGACCTGAGCGGGGTCTGAAGGAAAAAGGCTGCTTTAACCGCTCGGCCACCAAGGACGGTTTTCGTTTCGCTAATAAATATTTACCTGCTCTGCGCCCCAATTCTGATCTTTACGCATGCCTTTTTGAATTCTACTGAAATCGTAGTGCAAGATTCCTCCAACAATTTGAGTTTTTAAACCAAGGATGCTACACACTTTAGGATTCATGTAAGATTACACCCATTAATAATGGTAACCTAACACATTTTTTTTATATAGAGTGTGGCTTCTAAAATATTCTTGTTCTGAAAGAAATAGTCGCCAAAGTATTAATTCACTCACTTGACTGTCCTGGTATCCGGAATTGTCATACTCTGGTCATACATATACCTACCATGTAAAGAGCATTTTGACCAACACCCCAGGAAAATTTTCTCGCTCTTTACCATCATGCCTTCCTCTCCAACCCAAAGGAAAAGTTCAGGTTGCAGTTAGTAGTATGAATATATGCGCATTTTGTTTCATGTGATTAATTCTAAAATCACAGGGTTGTCCTTTCCATAAATAAATGAATAAAACGTTAAAAAATAATGAATTAAGTAAAATGAAATGAAAAAAAAAATGATTAAGACAAAAAACACTTTCTATTGCATCGAAAATAATAGACTCAAGACACTGAACATGCTATCGCTCCTTTCCACCCTGAGGTTATGGTCTTATCCACTAAATTGCGAATTATTAAGACAGGACCTCTCCAATTAGAAAGTAGGAGACATTAATCTTAGGCGGCACTGCTTGCGTAGCATCATGTGTAATCAATTAATTAAAAGGCCGGGATCATCAATTAAACGAGTTGTTTATTCGAGTGATATAGAGTGATATAGTGCTAGACGATTCTTATGAAGCACTTTCATTATTTTGTGCCTCACAAGATGCCTCTCTATTATTTTTTAATTTCTGCTCATGGACATTAAGATTTCACTTAGCTTAATACAAAGCAATTTGGCGGTCCCTGAATCATGTGAAAACGGTTTTAGTTTTTGTAATATATTGAACGATGGGTGAGTTTAAATCATGTTTAAATCGAGGTTTTTTTCTTATACAAGAAATTAACGCATCCGCTTTCATTCCGATATGTCTTTAAACATACGAAAAATTGATTTCGTAAGTAATGCATTTTTCCGTCTGCGTTTTATCTAAAAGATCTTTTAATGAAATTTGGTGGAAGAGATATACAATGCGGTCTATTTCTTTTACTCTCATTCTGTTCTTCAACCTGTTTTTCTGTTTGAAGTTTTGCTTTTTTTAATCCCCCCCCCCCCCCACTTTCTTTCAAAATTCAAAAGATATAAATAAAGGTAACATATGCGTAAATTGGATGAATAAGATTTTTTCTCTTCTCAAAATTTTACTATACTAATTTTCGACTGTTCTTTCTTTCTTCATTCTTTCCTGCTTTTATTTTAGCCTTAACATTACTTATACAATAGTAATGAATGAAATGTCGTATATAGATAGCTAGTAGTATATTAATAACAGATAACACTTTTAATAATTTGCGGAAGTAGTATGTTGAAGAAGTCAACATTTTTATTAAACAACTACCTACTTCAAATAAAAAGCAAATTGTTTCAATTTTTAATAACAGATAATATTTGACTCATGCCAAACGTAAGTTTATGTTCATTTAACTACATTTGGAGAATACAATATGACTCGAAGTAGGGATTGTGAAGTCTTTATAAATTTACAAACGTGTGGTATTCTGAAATGATCAGTGGGACTTCATGCACGAATTTTCGAGCAAGCATATCAACATATACAGGGTGATAGGAAAATGTATAACGAAATTTTGAAGGGGGTTAGAAGGAGCGATAATCAAGCGCAGTGCTGCAGAGTCTACTGGACTGTAACAAAGACTGAACGTGATTGAAACATAAGTTAATTTCATATGTTCACGTAATGGAAGCATTATAGGAAATATGTGCCAATGCTATGCAAAGAAAAACCTACAGAAATGAAATGGCAGTTTTTTCATAACACACAAGGTCTTGCGGCACTGTGTTTTAGCATCCTAGTGGCGTAGCGAAGGAGGATTTTTTTTTTTTTTTTTTGGTGGGGGAGGGGTATGACCCGTCACATGAAAAAAAACGAAGTTTTTAACATTACAAAGCCAGTTAAAAAAAATTTCTTCGAAAAAAGTTCAATTTCTGATACCGCTCTACCATCTACTTAGGGGAGACTGGGGATATTTGATCCCTAGGGATACATGATCCCACAGCCAAAAATGTTCCGAAATCATCAAGTAGAGATTTGAAACTTGACAATAGGGAAGTATTCGATTTTCTAATTTTATTTTTATATGATAGAATAACATACATGAACATCATCTGCGAAAAAATTTTTACGATACGACTAATACTTTTTTTTAAAATAATTTTTTTAAAGTTCACGCGCGAGTGACGTCATTTGCTTGTAAGTCCTTTGACTGACGTCACTGCCGCGCTGCGAGGCGGCGGGGTTGGCTAGGACCTGGCTAGGACAAAGAAGTGCTTGGCGAGCTTTGGGGGAAGGCGCGGGAAAACAAGAGCCTTCTAACAGCAGCGCGCATAAAAGGCTAGTGAAAATCCTTTGCTGTCTGTAGGGTTTAATGCATTCTGCGATTGTTTTTAATTTGATTTTCTTTGTCATGGCTAGTAAATCAATTACAAGTATTGCTTCGTTCCTGGATGCGTATCTACATCTAAAAAAAACTCCTCACAAGCGATTTGTTATTGTTCCGTCCCAGCAGGATCTTCGAAAGAAGTGTTTTCAAGTGTGTTTATTAATTAAAATTTGAAAATGAAAATTTGCACTTCATTTTAATTAAAAACTATGTCAAGTGAGAAATACAGTTTGAAATATATGTTCACAACTGTTCATAAATAAATGTTTAATAAGCATATGAGATATTTTAAAAAAAAAGCAAGTAAACAAAGGAATTTAAACCCTGCACAATAAACTTAAATAGAAAGTAATAGATGCATTACTATTTCCATTTTAATAACAATGCAAAAACTGTTAATACTTTCTTTTTAACATTCAAACTATCTTCAAATTTTAACTATTACAAATTGATAATTTAAAAATACATTTTCAGTTTATCACCAGAAGCATTTCTATATATACAAGACCTTTCTCACATGCAAAAAGGTACTTATTTTATGAAATGAACACCATTTTCAAATTTATTATTTTTATCAAAAGAGCAAAAAAATATATTTTTCCTTTTTTTGCTAAGTTGCACAAAAACTCAAGGATAATTAACATGTATTAATGGATTTAAAACAATTTTCCACAATAAAAAAGCAGATCAACTTTTATTGCCAACAAAGCGAAAAATTTTCATGCAAAAATTGCTCTAAAACTTAGTACTGGAATCACTTGCAGTAGGGTTGTTACAAAATGCGCGCCTCATTAAAAGCCGCCAAGTAAGAACTGGAATAGCGCTCTTACATTGTAATTTATATATTCAGATAAAAAAACCGTCGACACACAAATGGAAATGATCAATCTTGATAAGGGAAACTAATGCGAATAATATGAACTGCAAACATAGACGGATATGTACGTACAATTTTAAAGAATAACAATGGTGAAACTTTGTTGTTTCACTCCCCGTACTTCTAGGGCATTAAATCTCTCGTCCTTTCGAAAAAAAGTCAAACACCATGAATGACTTTACTTGAGGAAGGTTATTGGATCGACCTTTCGTGAATCCTAGCTCCATGATGGAAAAGATGCTGGTTAAAGGCTTTAAAAAGGCTGAAAAAGACAGTGCTATTCACCTCCTGGTAGGCGCAACACGGCATGGAAATGGAGCTCTGATCGGAACAGGGAAATGACGTCAGCTGCTGACGTTTTAGGCCACACCTCTTTTTTGCGCATCGCTCTTTAAAAAATTCATAAAAAATCAATCGTTGGTTTTAAAAATCCGGCCATGGTGAATTTTTGTGTTTTGTAAGCCTGTCAACATTGTGCAATAGTTAAAATTGGAATATTTGATAGGTTGATACTTCCCTATTATGTTGAAGTTATACTTGTGCATAAAAACTGGCAACAATTTGTTTTTTTCAGCCATTTTGTTTTAGCTCAAGAAATGATTGTCTGAATGTGCTAACAGAAACTTTTTTTAAGGAAAGCATTCTGAAGTTTACATTATCCGTTATATACAACTTAAAAAATTTAGTGAAGTGTAATGTTAAAGTATAGACAGTCTTTTATAATTGAGATTTAATTTTGCCACTGATTGTTAATAATAGAACAAGTATGTCTGTAAAAATCGCATATTAGGATACTTGATCCCTTCGGTTAGAGGGATACATCATCCCAGAGATCAAGTATCCATATGACAATATAAACACAATGAAAACAAAACAACTGCTGTTTATTTAGTTGACATTTACTTTAAACATTCAAAACCATGTTAACATTATAAAATTTATCATAGTATGAGTTATAGATTTAAATTACTGCACACATTACATTAAACACTGCAGTTAATGTGCTAAACAATTAAGATATCAGTTCGCACTTGTAACCCAGATAACACCTCAAACATCTAAACATAAACTAACTCTACTGATGAATTATGTGTTCATCAGTCAAATGAGCTTGAACAAGTTGAAATATATGTAAATCTTTGTATTAACGAAAAAAAAGATTTTGCTATAGTTAGATTTACAACAAAAAAGTGAGTTGCCCATTATGTAGACCCATTAGAGGATATAATGCAAAGATGGAATTCTAGAGTTTGAAATAAGTTTTCTAAAGCGAAAAGGTAATATGCTTAATCAATCTATTTTTCCTCAAAAATTGACAAAGTGTGTTAAGCTGCACACATCCAGTTGGGTTGAGCGGAACGTTAAGAACAAACGAATTGTTTGCATTTGAATTTTCAGGTTTTGAAAACATATACTAGGCTTTCTTTTCTTTTTTATAAGTACACTGATACTTGAATTTTTCTTCCCTCTTTTTTAAAATTAATTCAATTGATAAAGCTCTTAATTTTATTAATGCAAGACAAGAAGCAAAAAAATTTGATTTTTGTGCTTGTTATCCTAATTTTTTTTATTTATTGTAATTTTAGCTTAATTACGCTACTTTTAAAAAATTGTTAGTTTTATTTGTAAAATATACTGTTCACAACTGTATTGGAGAATAAGTAGCTGATCAAAAGCATCATAAGTTCATTAAAGTTGTGTAAATTTTTTTTACAAATGTCCTAGTGGGATTTAAAACAATGTTATTTTGTGTTCACATTATTATAATCTAATAAAGAAAATTATAAATAGTGTTATTTCTTAGAAGCATTATGTAGAAAACTAAAATCCATAAATAAATTTCCGATCTAATGAAAAGTCTATGTATTTTCTCAGTGGAATCAAATATCCCCTATGAAGGGATCATGTATCCCTTGATGTGGAGATACACGAACCCTTTATGAAATTATTGAAAAAAAAAATATTTTCCCAAAACTATCTGCTTAATTTCAATTAAAAAAAAATACTGTCAGGTAGAGGAAAAAAATACCTTTGTTCACGCAATTAAAAAAAAAAAAAAAAAAAAAAAACTGATAATTTGCCAGAGAGAAAAAAATTGAAAACTAAAGTGGGTATCAAGTATCCCCAGTCTCCCCTATTTACCTGAGATTTATCTATCTGATTCTATCGATGTTTTTATGCCTATTTATTTATCTATTTATCTATGTATATTTATTCATGTCTATATTTTATTAGATTTATCTATTTCTATCTATTTATCTATCGATATACCTATCTATGCCTATCCATTTTATGCATCCATTTAACGATTTATATCTATCTATTTGTAACTATCTATTTATATCTATCTGTTTATCCATTTATCTGTCGATATTTTTCTATTTATGTTTATCTATCTTCTTATCTATCCAAATATCTTTTTATATCTATCTACACTATCTCTGCGCAGTCATAAAATAAATTAAAACCCCAACGTGAAAAATTATTCGCTTCGCCACTGATCTTATTGTTTCCTTTTTCTCCTATAATTACTATTTTTAGTTCAAAATTCCACAATACAAAGAAAAAGAAAAATCTATTCAAAATACCCAAAATCAAAAAAGAAAGTGTTTTCCTTTATTTTTAGCAAAATCCGCTAACAAAGAAACTTCATTCCCACGCAACCGTCTGCTCTACAGAAAATCCCTCTCCCCACCCCAGCCTTGTTTTTTTCTTCTCGGCACGCTAAAACCAATCTTTTTCCTAACATGTTAATCGTGATTTGGGAAACCTTGAAGGCCAAATTGAACGTCATTATAACTTCGTAACAGCGAACCGATGGTTCACGCTACGGTTACAGTTTTGAAAGATACAATTTACTCCCCAAATTTGTTCCTTAGCTCTTTGTAATAAATATAGAGCCAATATGTAATTATCATAAAAGGCGGTTTGCTTCCTCTTAACTGCGTGACTCGTTCCTACCTTGATGTCTGCCCACCCTAAATTTTCACCCTCAGTTTTTGAGTTAAATAGAAATATCGCTGCTAAAAGAGTTGTTTGCCTAACCTATGATAAACTTATTCCGATTCATATGCAATTTTTAGGTGAATCCTCGTGAGTAAACGATCAGCAAATTGTAGTTTGAGTGGGAACTGCAAAGAAAGGGATTAATTTGTGTCGTAATAGTTCAGAGAGCTGAAATAGTTTCAAAGCACCCTAAATAATATCAGGGAAGAAACACGATGACACTATCACAGATGGCATTGAAGTTCTTGAAGATTTTAAATTTTTTCTTCAACTTATATTTAAAAAAAGAAACTCTTAAACCCTCTGATTTTGAGTTAAATAGAAATATTGCATCCAAAAGAGTTATTTGCCTAACCTATTAACTTATTCCGATTCATATGCAATTTTTAGGTGAATCCTCGTGAGTAAATGACCAACAAATTGTAGTTTGAGAGGGAGCTGCAAAGAAAGGGATTAATTTGTGTTGTAATAGTCTAGGGGGCGAAATAGTTCCAAAGCACCATAAAAAATATCAGAACGAAAACACGATGACACTATCACAGATGGCATTGAAGTTTTTGAATATTTTAAATTTTTTCTTCAATTCCTATTTTAAAACAAACTCTTAAAATTTCATCCTATGTTTTTGAGTTAAAGAGAAATACCGCTACCAAAAGAGTTGTTTGAGTAACCAATCGTAAACTTATTCCGATTCATGAGTAATTTTTGAGTGAATTTTTGTGAGTAAACAATCAACAAATTGCAGTTTGTAGGAACTGCAGAGAGAGTGAATAATTGGCGTTGTAATTGTTCAAGAAGAATGAAATAGTTTCAAAGCACCTGGAATCATTTCATGCAAAAGCATTAACACTGACACCGAAAACAATGAAGTTTTTGAAGATTTTTAATTTTTTCTTCTGTCTCAAAGACTCAATTTCACCTTATGTTTTTGAGTGAAATAGAAATATCGCTGCGCTAAAAGAGTTGCTTGTGTAACTTTTTATAAACTATTTCGATTCATGAGTAATTTTTGGAAATGAGGTTTTTTGGAATTTTCTGGAGTAAACGATCACAACAAATTGCAGTTTGAGGGAACTGCAAAGAAAGTGAAAAATTTGTGTCGTAATTGTTCAAGAGGTACGAAATAACTTCAAAGCACCTGAAGTAGTTTCAGAACGAAAACACGATGACACTGTTACACAAGACATTCAAGTTCTTTAAAATTTTAGATTATTTTTATTAGTCTATAGAAAAACCTCACCCTCTGTTTTTGAGTTAAATAGAAATATCGCTGCCAAAAGAGTATTTTACATAACCTATTATAGTATATTTACTCCGATTCATGAGCAATTTTTGAGTGCATTTTCATGAGTAAACGATCAACAAATTGTAGTTTGAGGGAAACTACAATGAAAGTGAATAATTTTTGTCTTAAATCTTCAAAAGGTATGCAATAATTTCAAAGCACCTGAAATAGTTTTATAGAAAAAAAATCGATTTTTACAGCAATCACAAAAGACATTGAAGTTTTTTGACTTTTTCTTTAGTCTCCATCAAGACCGTAGCCAAGATTTCGTTTTAAAGAGGGTTTATAAGTTTTCGACAAAAAGACGAAAAAGTCACCTGCTGCTATAATTGTCGAAGCATATTTCGCATTGGTAGACGTATGGCAATGGGGGGGGGGGGGGCAAAACAGAAAAATGAAAAAAAAAAAGCAGGAAAAAGACGGGGGAAGGGGCAGGCAGTATTATTGTTTTTTTTTTTTTTTTTTTTGCTTTCTCAGATAATTTAAATTTATTATTATAATATCATTTAGTCAAAATTCAATGATGTACAGGTTTTGTTGGTTTAGAAAAAGATGTGTGGTGTCGTAAATGTCGCAATTGCGAATGATACCAATGACATAAGGACCTTTAATTGGTCCTCAAGTTGTACATAAGATAGTATAATGTACCACCAATCGCTTTTCATAAGCTCTGAGGGTCAGGAGCGCTCAAATGATTGTTTGTGCAGACCTAGGAGTATTTGTAACATTTTGAAACACATGCCAAACTGACACTGGGTTCGGTGTCTCATTTTAGATGCAATTTCAAAAGACATTTTTTAAAAAAACGCAATTTCAGGCTATAGGTATTTAGTGGTAACACAAGGGAAAGGGTTTGGTTTGCGCGGCGCTAGTCCGGAAATTTTTGAAGCCTTAAAAACGCATTTGGGACTGTCCCCGGAAATTATTTTTATTGAAGTTTTAAAAACGCAATTTTGGGACACATGTTGACATGTTAGGGGAAGAGGTGAGTGCTCTAACTCGTAAATCTTTTTGAAGTTAGTCCTACGCTTGATGAAGCTGAGGGAGAAAAGAATGTTCAGGGGTTCTCAAATTTTTGACAATAAGACATTAAAAATGCCATTACAAATTTTCTTTGAGTGAGTTTACGGGAAGGAGATGGAAGTTTAGGAATTTTCTCTTCTTAAAACACATTCTAAAGTTCTCTTTGGCAACGTTAGACAAGGGAAAGCGGGAGGAAAGCGGCTGCTGTCCTCCCGTAAATTTTCGAAATCAAAATTCTGAAAATGCAACTTTAAGTTACCTATAGTGATATTAGGGGGCTAGCAGGGAGCGGGGGACTCTGACCCAACGTTTTTTAAATGTTAAGGGCCTAAAAACGCAGTTTTGAACTCTTTTTTATCTTGTCAAATAGGTTAAAACCCTTTTTTTGGATCAGCAGTCAGTGTTTTTAACGCAGCACTTAAACTTGCTGCCCTTAGTCAGAAGTTGCTGCCGCGACATGATCCGACTCTCAGGGTCATTCCGAGATCAAAAAATGAATGGGAGGTGCATGAAATTGAAGGCCTCTTTTATTTTCACATGTGTCTTAAACACAGAGGTTTCTCCCTCAGAAAGTAAAAGGATTTGTAGTCTTGAAAATGGAATTTTTGACGATGTTTTGTAATGTTAGAGGGAAAAGAGGTTTGAGGATGCTCCCCCCGTCCATTTTTCGAAACTGCAATTGTTATATCTCTAATTCTATTAATAAAAGGGCGGTTTGGGAGCTCGTCAACGATTTTTTTTTTTAAATTGTAGCTCTAAAAACGCAGTTTTAGAAGATTTTTGGTGATGTTAAGGGGAGGAGAGATTTAAAAACTCAACCGCAGAAGTTTTCTTAATTTGTACCTTTAAAAATGCATTTTAGACCATTTTTGGCAATGCAAAGGGACAAAGAGGGGGGGGGGGGGGGAGGGGGAGAGACACTCCCCTGGTCCGTTTTTGAAATTGAATTTTTAAAAATGCATTTGTTGATTATCCCTTATTATGCTATGGAGAGGGGGGGGAGGGATCGGGGGTCTTTCTCGAAATTTTTCGAAATAATAGTTGCAAAAACGCAGTTTTAGACGAACTTTGGTAATGTTAGGGAAAAGAGAGATTCGGGACCAATTCCTGGGAAATTTTTGAAATTGAAATCTTTAAAACACGGTTGTAAGACCATCTTTGGTGACACTAAGGAGACCGGCAATCCTTCTCAATTGAAGCTCCGAAAACGTATTCTCGGTTGACTTTAATGATGTTATGAGGAGTTTTCGAAAGCTCTCCTCCAAAAAAATTTCGAAATTCAAGCTCTGAAAACTAAATTTAAGACAATCTTTAATGATGCTGGCGTGCGAGGAGGTAAGGGGGGCGCAGAGAAATTTTTCCGAAAACTTTTTGAAATTCGATTTTAAAACGCAGGTTTTAGAAATCTTCTGTAATGCTAGTGGGAGGAGAATTTTGGTGGCTCTCTTCGGTAATTTTCGGGGGCGCAGCCCGGGAGATTTCTTCGTAATTGAAGCCCTAAAAACGAAAGTTTAGATAATTTTTGGTAATATTGGGGGGGGGGGGGGGTCGGAGACCTCTTGAATTTTTCTGAGATGAAGTTCAAAAAATAAAATTTTTGGCAGCTTTTATATAGCATTTACAACTTTGAAAATTTCAGAGGGGGGGTCTGACCCCCTGTTCCCACCCCACTGGCTACGGCCTTGGTCTCTATTGAAAAATTCTTAAAAATTTACGCACTGCTTTTGAGTAAAATAGAAATACCACAGCCAAAAGAGCTGTTTGCGTTACTTATAAACTCTTATTCCGATTCATATATAATTTTTAGACGAATATTCGTGAGCAAAAGATGAAAAAATTGCAGTTTGAGGGGATCTATAATGACTGAATGATTTGTATCGTAATTGTTCAAGGGGTATTTAACAGTTTCAAAGTGCCCGTCATAGTTTCATGGTAAAAACACGCTGACACTATCACAGAAAGGAATGAAATTTTTCAAGATTTTAGATTTTTCCCCAAAATATATAGGCTTGATTTTACGAGGTGAGAAATCAAAAGCTATATGATAGAATAATAGAGATTAGAAATGGCAAAAGAAGGGGGGAGGGGGGAGCCGGATACAAATAGGGAGTTTAAATGATCTATGATCGAACGGGGAGGATAAGATTCCAAAAGGGATAGTGGAAAGTGGAATCTGCATTCGAAAAAGAAGGAAGTAAAAAAATATCTGAATTGAACTAATGACAAGGAACCAAGGAATTAGGCCACTGGTGCTGATTGGTGACATTAACCAATTAGTGAAATTGGGATTTAGTTTGAGAAGGTTGAAGAAGACAGATGGAAGAGTAGCGCCTTTCGTTAAACCAAGAGCTTGCAAAATTGAAGAGGTCGAAAGGATGTAGATTGATGCAGTAAACTAATATTCAAATCTAGAGTTTGAAGAATTGAGAGTTCTATCAATATCTATCGCGAAGTACGGTAGATAATATTAAAAGTTTCCACCTATCAACAGCTTACTGGAAGCTTAATACATCCCAGCAACCAGTTCACATGCTATCGAGGGTTTGTTAAACAGATTGGGTCGAACCAAGGGCGCCCATATTCAAAAATTTTAAGGGGGGCTGAGATATTTTCCCCATGGTTTAGCGGGATATTTTCCCCATAGGAACCGATTTCAGTATAGATTAGAGTCATAAAAGTTTGACATTTTTAATAAATTATTCATTAATGGCTGGAGAAGAAACGTTTTTACATTGTTGCAAAGAAGTACTGAAAGCAAAGAAGTTCTAATTTCGAAGGGGGGTTTGAGCCCTCCTTGCCCCCTATATGAGTGCGCTTAGGTCTAACCCATTAAAATGATTCTCAGAAACATTTTCATATGTTAATATTTAAAATAAGTTATTAATAATTTCATTAAAATAATAATAAAATATTTTCGAATGTTAGGGCAGTGAATTAATTACATATAGATTATTTACTTAAGATGATTATTGGTGAATCTTCTGTAACGACACTCCCCTGAAGCTTTCCCCCAAAGAAAAAGTGCCATTTTCTTCTCTCTCCTTCCTTTTTTGATTTCAACATCTTTTTACTCCTCACTTTCCCCGCCGCTGTTTCTTTAACTTTCCGGCAGGATATCCAAAGAGGGGTGCGAGCGGGGCGATCGCCCCGGGAAGCCAATATATGAAGGGGCGCAATAAACTAAGCTTTTTCTGCATTTCACACTTTTTTTGTGTGTTTTTTAAAAATAGTTTTTAAAATCTAACACATTTGATTTCAGATTACAAATGCCTCATTTATTCTGAAACCTTAAAACGGAACACCCTTAATTCATACTGTGCTTTGTCGAAACCGTGCTATGCGAGACTTTTACATTTACTTATTTAAACTATAATTTCAATTATTTTTTTGTATTTACATAGCATAAATCAGGGCAACATCTACCGTGGTATCGAAACCGTATTTCGTGTTTACATAAAAACTGTGTAATATGAAACTTTGAAATGCAATGTGTACTGTGTTACATTAAAATCAAGTCTTTCAGCATAAAATTTGATGATAATTGATATTTCGTCTTAATAAAACCTACAAAACCCGCTTTTAATTTTCATGAAAAATAATATGCATAAAAATAAAAAATAAAGAAAAACGAGAAAGTAAAAAAAGTATTTACCAACTTCATTTACAAAGAACAAAACGCATACTATCAAAAAGGAAATCAGAGAATTTCTGCATCGATAAAGTTTTTCTGAGCAAAAACAACAAAGAAGTAAAGTAAATTGAACTATTATATTGCTACATTATATTTATTTATCGTTTGACAAATTTCATTTTTTTTTTAAATCGCCGATGCATCAAAACCGTTTAATATTACAATTTCGTCTTTTATACCATGTATTATCGAATCCGTGTTATGATAACCGCAAATTTTGTTTCGAGTAATATCGAAATCGCGTACTACAAGAACCGTGTCATACAAGGGCGCTTGGACATGTTTATTAATGTAATAATTGATATTAAAATGTTTCGTACTTTTCCAATATACACTCGCTATTCTGGGGGGAGGGCGCCAGAAAATATTCACCCCGGGCGCCGTCCTCTCTTGGGACGGCTCTGCTTTCCGGTTATATTTCATGCGAAGGTAAACAAATATTAACAGTATAAAAACTTATTAGTACTTTGAATGTAGAGATTTTTTTACATTTTAGCTTAACCCAGCAAGATTTCATACTTATCAATTCTTCCAAATCTGAGCTGTACCATTTTAAATTCAAATTTTGTCGCGTCCGGGAAATGCTATTGTTAAGCAATAAATAAATACCTTCACGAAGAGAAATAAAAGAAAAGCTGTAATTTTGTGCTGCGTAGTGTTAGTTATTTCCTTTTAAATGCTATTCCTCTGCCTACTGTGAATCGCGTAAGACTCAAGCATATTTTCTGAGAAAAAGAAGGCTTGCAAAAAAATAACTGTCATTACACTCTTAGACAAAAAAGTACCAAACATTTAAAATTTGTAGTTTACTTATTATTTCTTTCGGTTTACTGCTAAGTAGCAATTCAATTTTCTGTCAACCCCTCACCTTTATTACAAATCATAATGCATAGTTATAGCGATCGAATTTGTTCATAAAAATAGCTTTATTCGGAGGGAAACCATCACTTTTCCCTGTTGAGTTCCCGTTTTCTTAATTTATCACGATATCATCGAAGCGATTTTTTCTTATACTTCGGTCTCCCTCAAAAGGTTCTTAAACTCGAAGACGTGAAGGCATAATTGAATTATAGTCGCCAATTAACTTGATTGATCGAATGCTTTAAACCTTTTATTAAGGGCTTCCCTCGATTAGAGGACTTTTTAGGCGATGAGAACGCATAAATGAATGTAATTGAAGTTTTTCCTGCTCGTCAGCTGTTGGAGAGGGTTCGTGTGCATTATATTTAGAAAGGCTTTAAAGTGCCCCGCGATGGTTTATTTTCAGTGTAATTGTTGGGCGAACTAACAGATTATTATTCTTCAAGTTATCCAAATAACATGCTATGAGTATTTATTATTATTATTTTTTACCAGAACTTTAAGTTAGTGTTCTTGCAGTAAAGTTATGGAAGAATTCAGGAAGGTAATGAACAGCCACTAGGTCTGCTGATGTTTCATGTGCATTTGAATTTAATAAAGTTTTAAACCTAAAAATAAAGAACTTTTGCACATTTTGAAGAGAAAAGGGGAATTCTGTCCATTACTCAACCTTTCTTCACCCTATCTGTTACTGGCTATCATCAGAATTATCGTTGTCTGTTGCTGGAGGTCGGACCTTTTTTCGAAATTGAGAAAATAAAAAAAGAATTAACTGATCAAGAGGATCCAGAAGCAGCCAAACGTTAGATGAGATGTAGTTGCTTGAGCGAAAAATAGTTTAAGAAGTCTAAACACATTAAAATGCTCAGAAAATTGAGTTAACCTGAGAGCGATGTCTTAAGCATGTCTTACTGGTGCCGCTATTCTATATGTGGCCAAAAAAAAAAAAAAAAAAAAAAAATCCAGCTTACTGTCAGTAACCTTTCTGAAACTAATCTGGAATAATGGTTCTGGAATCTGGAATAAATCAGGAACCTTCCAAGAAATCATAGTTATGTTTAAAGTAATAGCTCGGCACGTTCCTGATTTACCAGGAAAGCACCAGCGCCCCTTCTCTGCCTGGGCCTTATTGCTGCTGGCTGCTGTACCTCTTAGACTCCCCTATATGAGGTCATGCAGAGACTGCACTTCGCCCTCGTTATGGGCTCAGTCAATCTGGAAGGACACTAAATATGCTCATGGTCACAAAGTCCTCCGGCTGAAACGATACCTCTGGGAGTGCTGGACGAGGGATTGCTCCGTTTCTGGTCTGGATCAAAGAATCAGAGCTTTCTTCAAAGTCCCATTCAACTGGTTAAATCACAAATAGTGGTAGGTACGTGGGACTCTGGAGTGAAAAGTGAAAAGTCAATCTGGAAGGTACCGTGGTGACCTGATCGGTAAGGCATCGGACGTGTGACTGGAATGTCCCAGGTTCGATCCTAACCGGTCGAAGATCCACCGTCTTCATTAATGGTGACTTGGGGGAAGTAAAATATGCTCCTGGTCACAAAGTTCTCCAAATGAAACGATACCTCTGGGGGTGCTGGACCAAGGATTGCTCGACTTTTGGTCTGGATCAAAAAATCAGAACTGTCTTCAGGGTCCCAAACTGGTTAAACCACAAACAGTGGTAGGTACTAAGGACCCGGAAGGGAAAAGTCAATCTGGAAGGAACGTAACTGTGCTGAAAGCAAAATCTAAAACTGAGAAACCCGCATTCTTGTAACTTATAGGTATTCTGGAAAACATTTTTGTAAATGTACTTGTTTTCACTGGAAACTAATGGAAACCCGTGAAATCCCGGAACATTGCCCGGATATAATCAGCCGTCGTTTCGTTTTATTTATTTGTTTATTTTTTTCACTGTGTGTCTTTACTGAAATTCACTGAGACCAAAAAAAAAAAAAAAAAAAACAGTCAGAGGAGAACGTTATCAGAATGAAGAAATTAACTTTAAAACAAAGCATTTAGTGGAAACCCGTGAAATCCCGGAACTTTGCCCGGAAATAATCAGCGTCGTTTCGGATTTTTTTCACTGTGTGTCTTTACTGAAATTCACTGAAACCAAAAAAAAAAAAAAACATTGATCGGTCAGAGGAAAACGTTATCAGAATGAAGAAATTAACTTCAAAACAAAGCATTTAAAGTGCAATTTACGATGAAAGTTATTCACACTTTGGGCAGCAAGGAATTTCCTTTTCAATGCTAGAAAGTAAAGCTACGTGAAAAAAAGATGCTTTGCTGAAAGATCTATTTTTATGTCAAGAAGGAAACATTTTTATGACTGCGAAATAATTGTATGCAAGTTTTATTGTAAACTTACTCCTTAGTAAGGGAATGTGGGGTAAAGTGAAATGGGGAAATATTTACACTGCTTTTAGCGCCACCTATCTGGCAATATTTTAACTATCTAGTAACACATGTAGTCTACTCCAGAAAAGAAGAAATTACCTCTGAAAATCATTGAATATGATAATACAAGCAATTTTAAAAAATTGATACCAACATTGTAATATTTTGTTGTATATTGAAAATTATTTTTGGTATTATTAAATAAAAGTTCTTATAATTAACATGTGAAAGAGTAATTGAGATCTTCTGATATTTTCGGTTCAGTATTTATTTAGGTAATATTAAGCTTATTTGTATTTTAAATAATTTGTACAATTAGACAAGTACATGCGGAGCAAAGTAGATGGGGCAAGTAAAATAGTTAACTTCGTTTAATTATTCAATCATTTATTAAATCTCTTACGTATTCTTTATTAATTAATGTATAAACATGCCTTAATTTAGCAATTCACTTATTTATTCATTCATTCATTCTTTTAAACACTCATTTATTTGCCCTTAAAATTAATTTATTTATTAATTCATTCGTTTATTTTTTTTTCAGTACCTTTTCATTTTTTCATTCAACCTTTTATTTACAGATTCATTTGATCGAAAATATTTTTTTGTAATTGAATAAATAATATTTCATTACAAAAATATTTCATTTTTCTCTTTGCCCCATAAGAAAACAAAATGAACATTTTCCACTTTTTTTGGAAGGGAAAATTTACTGCCAAAAATAAAAAAGTTTTTCAATGCAAGTTCCAAGTTTTATCATAAAATACAATGTTCTTCCATTATGTATTGTAATTTTCAAAACAAATTTCCATTTTTTTCATTTTGAATCAAAGATCTGCAAGTAAATTAAAATTAGTTAATTAATTTTTAAAATCAATGCAATTCCTTGATAACTTGGGAAATTTTTAGTGCTCTAAATATCTCTGAAAAACAAAACATAAAATTTCACTCTTAAATATTTTTTATTTGTTATTTATATTACTCTTATTTATACTGAATTTTGGTTTAATTAATATCCTACCGGAAATATATCAGGTAAATTATTCAGATGAATTCCCCCAAATGTGAGTTTTTTGGCTTTTACGATGCGTCTTCAGAAAAGAAAATGAATCTCAATTATTACTCAATATAACTATAACATTGGAGTTCACCTTTTAACATTGCTCATGTCCCATATTTTGAACAAAAATGTAGAAAATTGTTGTTCTAGTAGAATTTGCTTTCACGAGAAAATTTGCTTTTAATTTTTTTGATTTAACATACGTAATTGCCTAAAGAAAATGCCCCCCCCCCCCCAAGACGTCCCTCTGAATCTTTCAGTGTCTGCAGCGCAGTTGAAAAACAACTGTTGAACACAAACAATCGATTCTACTGGCGCCATCTATCGCATTGCAAAGCAACAAACCAACTTACTTGCAAACGCTTTTTAGCCTACTTTCCCAGTAAAAGTCAGAAAAAGAAGAAAAAAGCATGAAAGAAGGCTCAATGCATCTTAAAAATATCGTGAAAGACAAAAAAATGTCAAAATAATTAAAATAATTAAATAAATATCGAAAAATAAAAAAATGGAAAGTAGGGTATTGAGATGGGGAAAAAATGTCTGTCGGTCCGTTGGTCTGTCGGTCTGTCTGTCTGTCCCCCCCTAATAACTTTTGAATGAATAGTCCGATTCGAAAAAACTTTTTTTTATTCGAAAGATCTCGGCGAGGACATCTCATTCCCATATTTTACTTTTTGATTTGAACTATTTTTTGTTCAATTTTAAACAGTTCAAAAAAACTTAACATTAGCGTTACGGGGAAATTCAAGGCAATTCCGAACTGTGAGGCAAATTTGCTTCAAACAAACTTTGTAGGAAAAAGCTTTTGATGAAAAACTTGTATGTGAAATATCTTTTTGATTTGAACAATTTTCCGTTCAATTTTGAACAGTTCAAATCCCTTAACAATAGCGCCTACGGGGAAACTGAAAGTCAATGTAGATTCTGTACTTGAAGGCGGATTTACTTCAAACAAATTTTGTTGGAAATAACTCTTGACGCCAAACTCCAGAGTTCGACTCCGAGAATTTAGGGGCACTTGACTCCGACTCCGACTCCTGTGACCGACAATTAATCGAACTCCGACTCCCCGACTTCGACTCTGACTTCGTAGCTTTGGCAAAAATTTACTCACGGAGGACAAATGACTGACTCCGATTCTTAAACATTCGACTCCGACTCCTTTATTACAAAATTAGATTGACTTCAACTCCGACTCCGCAGCTATGGTTTTAACTGTGAAATAATTTTTGTTGACATGACTTGTTTTTATTTTTACGCTGAAGTTTCAATTTAGGTACTCAGTTTTTGGCGAATAAACTCGAAGCCATTTATGTTTCTGCATGACGATATATATGCGCAGACGATTTTTTTTTTTTTTTGACAATAAAAATTATTTCTTTAAGTTGACATTTTACTGTTTTTTTTTTTTGTTTTGTTTTTTGTTTTGGTAAGTGCATTAATTCATTTAAAAAAAAGTTTTTGGCAACAGGGGAAAAACTTTTTTTTTTTTTTGATATGATGTATTTATTTTAATGAGTTTATTAATTTTAATTATTATTTTTTCGTTTTGAAAGCTGTTAAAGATTTTTTTTTTTTTTTAATGGAAAAAAGTTTATTAGCTGCTTTGTTTAAAAATTGCTGCTATTTTATTTGTTCGTTTTTTTTTTCTTTTTTTTTTTACGCATCTAATTTTTTTTAGATGAGTGAGGAATATTTTATTCCTAGAAATCAGCTTTAAGTATTTTAAAAATATGTTTGAAAAAATTTGCGACTTTAGCTATTTTTGAGAATATTGATCAGGTACTAGAAAGTAGTATGGGTATACGGGAAAGTAGGCTCGTCTAGTTCTAGACAGAACTTCTTGTTATTATTAAACAGTGGTGCCCATAAGGAAAATTCATGGCGCAGGCAGTGGCATTGAAACATTTAAGGAGGGGGAGGAGCGAAAAGAGTCTTTTTTTATCTCAATTGGGCGGGGGGGGGGGGGTCGCTCTAGGGAGAAAGGGTAACTCTGCAGCAATTAAGGGGGCGCTTCATCGCCGTTAGGTGAGATAGGCAGCCCTTTATTACAGTTTTAAAAATGTGGATTCAGACATCAGCAAAGACAGTTTGAAATTGCCGTTTCAGGATTCGTAACTTTTGATCATACAGTAAGCGCGCCATTTGAATTTTTCCAGGGAGGGGCAAAGGGTTAAAACTCAACACAAAATGAAAAACAAGAACAAAACCAATGCCCACTCATATGTCAATACGTTATTTTTTTCAAAACCAGTGAGAGGGGGGGGGGGATTGCGCCCCCTGACCTCTCCCCCTTGAAATGACGGATATCGTATATACTTGGTATATACCGTATGGGTCAGCACAGTGCATGGAAATCTTGGAAAAGAGTCCAAAATAAAAATATACCCGATTTTTATGGAAATTTATTTTTTTTTTATAGTTGACTAACTGGTGCATCGAATGACGCCTATTTTGGAAACTTGATTCACGTACACAACTGTTTACAGCCTCCATAAAAAATGAGTTTTCTGTTAGAATTTTCGCATTTTTGTCACGTTTCAGGACACAAAGGGGGGGGGGGGGCACTTGCGATACGGTCGGTATCACCACAGTGCGTCAAGACAACATGAATTTTACCTTGTTGAAGATATAGCTCATACCAAAACCAAACGGCAACAATCATACATATTTTCCCGGGAAAATTTAAATTCTTTCAAAGTTTGCCAGTTTAAAAGAAAATGTCTAACTGTTCCTACTTACTAGGGGAATAGTGAGATTGCATTTTTTTCCTCCGTTTGTGTGAATTTGTAATTTTTGTTCTAGATCTACTTTTGTAATATCTTTTACAGTGACTAATATTGTAAAATTTGAAAGAAATTAATTTCTGTGTCTTTTAACAATTAAAAATGTAATTGGATTATCGTACTCTCCCCGTACCTGTAAACAAGTGCTGGTAGGGTTCTGCAAAGGGGTGCGATTTCACCATGGGGTTTTAAAAATAAAATAAAATTATTTTTAAAGAAAAATATTAGTTTTATACTTTTTTAACAGTATATTTTTAATGAAGAATTATTCCAAATAAGTATACTTAAATTTATTTAAAGCAAAGGCAAATTACAAAATTACAAAAATTTTGTGATCAGAGAAATATATCAATCTTGTAAATCAAATAACTTAAACCAAGAATTAAGAAAATTTCGATTGAAAACTTTGGCGCCACTTCAGTTCTGAGTGTGTCCAATGTTTCAAAGCTTGTAGCTCGCTGTAAAATGCGACTACTTTGATGGAAAAGGTATCATTTTGTAGGATTTAATCTGCTCTTTCCAAACATGTACTTATTGTCCCTGTAGGTCCTACAGGAATCTCAGAAATCGATCGTTTTCTCATTATTTTGTTTTTTTACTCATTTTTCTTATATCTACCATAACTCGGTTACGGTTAAGGTTTGGACGCTATAACGGGTGGTTCCATACTCCGCTTGGGCTCTTCTATCACCCCCTTTCGTATGGCAGATTCGATCGAACTCACCCGTATAAACAAATGAACACAATAAAAATAATAAAGTAAATAAAAAACTAAAAATAAATGTTTTTAAAAAAAAACAGTTTTTTTTTTTTTTTTGTGAGTTATGTTCGAGTGCACCCCCTGCATATGTTTCCCAAGGCGCAAAGTGGAGTATTTGACAGAAAATCTTGCCCAAAAATAATTTTGAATATTCACTTGTAGTTGTGCGCTGTACAACGAACCTATTCCGCTTATAGACTTGGTTTATACTTGGTATATAATTTGGTATATACTGTGTCTTAAAAACCAGATGATGCAAGTTGAAACTCGATTTTGAAAATTAAATTGAGAAAAAATAATCTAATGTTTTTCCATACCGAATGATAAAATACGGGTTTTTACACCATAAATGCATGTAGGGAAAAGGGAAATTTGAAGCATTTAAAAACTAATTATAACGTTCGGCGCAGTTTTTTTAAACCTCATTACGAAATAATATTACGTTTTATTTAGAAACAGAAGAATTTTAAATCATGCACATTACTTTTTTAATTTTTTAAAAAATGGGTAACTTTTTGGTAAAAATGACTGAAAATTACCAGTTAGGAGATGAGCTGTAAAAAAAAAAAAAAAAAAAAAACTAGTTACATAAAATTTGCTTAGATTATTTCACATGTATAAATGTTAGTGATGTGCCGGATCGTTAAAAAAGTAGATCCGCGGATACGGATACGGATCCGGATCATTAGTGTCTAGATCCGCGGATACGAATACGGATACGGAGCTCAAAATTTGTTTACCCAATTAAACTACCCAAGTGTAAAATTCGTAATTTAAAGTACTCCCGTCAGGGTAACGGCACTGTTTCTTCAAAGAATGTTATCTACGGCGAAAATAAAATCGAGACTATGATTTACTCTTTAAAGAAATCTCCGTTAAAATGATACTGGAGAAGCTAGAAATAATTTCTTGCATTTCATTTCAGCATAAATGCAGCTCTGACCCATTCCAACCAACATGCTCTTACCGACGAAATAACAGACTCGAGAACACCTTTACAAATAGTTAATAGAGAGTTTAACCTCTTTTTTTTTTTTTTTTTCAAGAATGCCGAAAAAAACCAAAATGAAGAACAACAAAAACCCCCAAATCAATAACGATATAACTAATATTAAATTAAAAAATTAAAAAAAAAAGAAAAAAACATGTCCCAAAGAGTCGACTTCAGATTAAGATGAATTTTGCGGGTCAGAACACACACACATAGTTAACAAATATGAACTGACAGCAGATAGAAATTTTAAATCATTGAGCTTTTTCTTCTTGTCTTCCAACTATTAAATCGCTAGCAATCACGCATATAACGGCTTAGAAATGCGTTTAAAATTTACTTAACAAGATAATAGCTCCTACTGTACATAACTTGAAAGTTTAAAATGAATATTAAACGCAGAGAACTTTGTTCTTTAAATTAATGGAAATGTTTTTAATGTTCTGGTAAGTTTTCACTATCATAAGTGTGAAAAACGTTAAGTCGGTTTTTAATTAGTATCTTTGGTAACTAAAGCTCAACAAAGACGAGGCCAAGCTAAGAACACTTTCGATCAAGTCAACTTTTGAAAGAAAATAGAACTACGTATCAAAATCAGTTCATCTGTTTAGGAGCTACGATGCCAGAAATAGACACACAGATACACTTTTAAAACTTATTATCGCTTCGTGTTTGTGACGGGGGGTATATATTAGCTTTGTAAATAATACCCTATAATTTAAATAGGCAAAAAACCTAATTTAAACAGAATTTAAGTGTTTTATTCAAATATTTAAGAGTTTAAGAATAGAAAAGATCCACTTAAAATCCGTCAAAAAATAACGGATACGGATGCGGATACAGATCTTTATTTTCTCTCGGATATCCGCGGATATGGATACGGATACGTATATATGGCACATCACTAATAAATGTTATAAATGTGATAGACCGCAGGTTAAGAAACATTTCATGAGTTTTGAGATTTATTCCAAATTACGTGAATTTATCTAAAAATTTAACTAGTCACCCTTTTTTTTTTTGTAAAAAGGTTGCCGTTTTACTCAAATTCTCAAATTGTGTATTTTTTTTTATACCTAAAAAGAAAAATAATGATAATAAAGGATAAAAATCTCGAAAGAATTTTATTTTTGTTCATCGGTGACTACAATTATTACAGCACTCTGTCTGCGTATATTATTCATCAAAATTATTAGTTTAACATATAATATCGTAGTTTCTATTAATAATCTCAATCGCCTTCAATATATATATATATATATATATATATATATATATACATATATATATATTAGAAATGTTTTGTAACAAAAAACATTAGAATTGTCTTGCAAATTACTCAAATTGTATAGTGCAACAAATATTTGTAATAAAAAAAAGTTATTTAATTATGCTTCAAACCTCCAAGATACAATGTTGAAAAATCCAAGAAATTGCTTCTGCGAACTATTTCAAAACCATTGTACTTTCATGCTCTCCAGTTCAGAATATTCGTGTAATTGGTAATATTTAAGACAAAAATGCTTTTAGTGGTACATCCAAAAATTTCTTTATAATGTCTCAATGCACATTTATTAAAGCATACAAAAAAAAAAAAAAAAAAAAAAAAACATACATTTTCCCACTCTGAGTGGAAATTTTTCAAGTAGGAAATTATTCGAAATCGTCTAATTGTATTATTGAAGCACTCACTGAGCCATTGCACAATCCTTTCTAAATTGGTAAAATTTCCTCGCCGCAAATGACATTCTAAATGTAAAATTGAAATCGCAGCCAATACTCAAGGGAATGGAGCAGGTGTTTTGTAATTATTCTTTTCCATTTTTTTGCCTCATACGTATCTTGTCTGAGTGATCATTTATGAGCCAGCCCTTTCTTCTGGAGCCTCAAAAGGCAAATGCATTCCTAATTGGCGCTCGGCACTTTTCGGCGTAACTCCCGTGTCTCTTTCATCTTAGGAATAATCGAATTAACGAGCTAAAAACTGCGCTTAAACATTGTACGTCAAGCGAAACTGGCGCAGTTTCATTTGTAATATCTCTTAGACATTTGGTGGTGGTTGATTCCTTTTAAGTTGTGGATGAGCAAAATCTGATTACTTCGCTTGGTGTTGCACAAAGCAGGGCTGCGGAGTCAGAGTCGGGCTGATTTTTGGGCAAAGGAGTCGGAGTCAGGAGTCGAAGCTTTAAGATTCACAAAGTCGTCGTGCGGAGTCGGAGCCGGAGTTATGGAGTCAGGGCCGGAATGGTTTTGGAGTGAAGGAATCGGAGCATTGAGAAGAGATATAATGAAGAGAGTGAAGGGGGGGACTTTTTCCTTCGGTGAAGCAAAAACCCCAAGTCACGTGATAGATTTTAAAGCAAAGCATTGGAAGAAATCAAGTTTCTTTCTCTAGTTTCAAGCGAAATGTGTCAACCATTCGTCGCTGTTGAGTCACGTGACTTGGGATCTTGCTTCAGTTTTTTTTAAGCCAGTGTTTGGACGTGCTCCCTCCATTTACTAATTCTTGCTCTAAGAGTCGGAGTCAAAGTCGGGATCCGAAGTTGAAAAATCTCAAGAGTCGGAGTCGGAGTCCTGCCAGTGCTTGCGGAGTAGGACTGATTTTGGTTTAAAGGAGTTGGAGTCGGATAACCATGTAAGAAAAATTACTATATCATCAATAGTTTGAGCCCATCGAAGTAAAATATCTCCATGGTTTGTTGCACTGTTTCTAATCTGTGATATAAAATTTACAGACTCTTGTTATTGATCTTACATTAACCTATTAACTAACTTTCATTTTAGCAGTAGAATGATGTTGTTCATTTTCTTTGACTGAGAATTGTATCTAATGAGTTCATATTTTGCAATGAGGAACAGTGAGACACCTTTAATTCGCTGCTCACAGCTCCAATGGATTTTTTAACTAAAAGTGGCGAAATAATACGTTGAGTTATATTCAAATGCAGTTACCTGTTGATGCAAGTAATAATAAAATAAGCTTTAAAGCCCCGTATCAACAAAATAAGGAAGCTTGAATTGAATTATGACTTTATAGCTACATAATATAACAAATATTTTCATTTCGTAGTTGTTCTATTTACATTATTTTTTTTTTCACTGCAGTATGTTCAATGTAATAATATATTTCTACATTTCAAAATTTCAACATGCCCAGAAAAAAGGAAAGTAGATAAGATACTTTGGAGATTTTATGAAATAGACTGGAAAGAAGTTGTTTTACTATAGTAATAGACAAAGGCTACAGTGAAATACAGTGACAACCCAAACAGCACAAATCGTCCCAAAATCGTAGAAGTAATGTAACATCAACGTGATCACATGTACCGAAATCTTCTTAAATTCGTAGAGAACTGGTTGATAAAACAGCAAAATGTCCGCCCAGCACAGCGATTTTACGTGAAATCGCTGTAGATATGATATGACTTTCAACATTTTTGGGAGCAATTAACAACGTTTTTTGGATGCTTACAAAATATCAACGACATTTCTATTTTGGTTATATTGTCCTCTGGAGGAGTTTTCAACGGATTTTAGAGGTTAAATGGATTTATCTACTAATATTAGATGAACTAACAACCTGTTCCAGAGGATTTATCAACGATTTTCTCATGTGTTTGTGTCACGAAATATCTACATAAATTGCATCTTGGTAAATTAATTACCAATAATTTATAGACTGTTTGCACACTTTTTGAAAGTCTTAAAAACTTTTTTACCCTCAAACTTTTTAAAACAGTAATATACTTAAGAATTTTTAAAAAATCGTTTAAATAAAATTCAAATTTGGAATATAACTCAATAAAATAATTAAGAAAGACAAGAAAAATGAAATAATTTTTAAATTAATTTCAAATACAAATAAATATGTATATTTTATTTAAATAATTTAAGAAAAAATGGCTGATGTTAACTATTTTTAGCGTTTTAAAAAAGTAATTTTAAAGATTTAAGACTTCCAAGAAACATGCCAGTAATCTATGAATCATTGATAACCTATTTTGTGTTCATATTTAAGTAGACAATAAACCATTTCTTTTGTATGCACAATTCACAAATTTTATTCCAGCAATAATCTGAACAAACAAACAAAATAATAATAATAATATGAGAATTTTTAATTCAAAGCTATCTCTACGTGTCGTTCTTGACGATCAGAACATTGTTTCTTGAATTTTGAAAACATAATTTAAAAAAACTTAAAAAGCAGGCAATTACTTACTTCACATTAATACAAGAAATCGCTAATTCATTTACACACTCACGCTCGCAACAATACACAAGCCGACAACTGACAACGTGGAAACATCCTACAGTCATGACTGCTATTTACTGCAGTAAATAGCCATTTTTCTAAACTGAAATTGTTGCGCATGAGCAGATTAAACAGTTTTCAGACATGTAAAATCTCGTCAAAATGATTACAAAAATTAGAGATACGCTATATGCTATAAATGTAAACTTTCAAACATATTTTGGATTTATTTTGAAACCTGTGCCAATTTCGTACTTTTGTCAACCATATTTGGAAAAGCCCAACTACGTGAGGAAATCTACATCGCGTCGATATCCGTTTGTGATATGTCATGAGTTTTGCACCAGTTCAACGATATAACAACGAATATTGGAAGATTTGTGCTGTCTGGGAAAGGCTACAGTGCTACATTCCCTCCTTATCTAATGTTACATCACAAGATGGCGCTTTAGTTAATTTACTTATCCTGAATCTTCTAAATCATTCCATCTCAGTTCCAAACAAATAAGTAGTCGACATCACTACTATGGGCCAAGCTGACATGAAATTTACGTTGCCATAGGCAGTTGTGGAGGGCGGGGCACAGTGAGACGAAAAATATAAAATTCAAGATATTTGGAAACTTTGTTTCAATTGGAATTTTTCTTAGTTGGATTTGTAATTCAGCTTAAGTGCACTAACTTTTGAGACACAAAAACTTCACAACTGTTTAAAGTTTTTGAGGTAATGCAAAAAAAGGAAACATGTAAAATTTCGTCTCGCTGTGCCCCACGCATGGGATACATTGAGATAGTTTACGAAGTATAGTGAGACAGCATACAAGGCACAGAGAGTCAGCATATAGAGTTGAGTGAAACCTAATATGTTCAACGTTTAAAATCAAAATAAAATTATATGAAAAAAATTTCGAATTTCATTGAAAAAAAGTAAAAAAAAAAAAAAAAAACAAATAAATAAATAAATAAATAATAATATTAATAAATAATTTTCAAACCACAAAAAAAGATTGATTTCAATTTGTATAATTTCTTGTCGCAGTAGCTGTTATCAAAAATTTAGTACAGTCAGACCCCGATTTAACAAACCTCTATTTAACGAATTTCGCGATTTAGCGAATTTTCTTTTGCCCCGAGTAAAATGAAGGCAAAACCCTCTATTTAACTAATAATAAACCCCGAATTAACAAATTATTTCAACAACCATTTTTTTTTTTTTTTTTTGAGCAATCACGATTGCTTATTGTTCTCACTTGACTGTTTTTGGCGTGCTATCATTTTATTTTCCCACCGCCACCCTCCGCACCATCACCGTCGACGGGTTCCTCACGATGCTGCACCTATAGCGAAAGCCGTCTCCAGGTTGCATCCATGTACTACACACACGCACATACACACACAACTACACACACACACACACACAAACACATACACACACATACATCTACACACACATACACAAACACATACACACATACAAAAACATACACACACGCATACATACAGACATCTATACATACACACACACATACACACAACTACCCATACATTCATACCTGCACACAGACACAAACACATGCCTACACACACATACACATGCCCCCCCCACTCACACATTCATACACACAACTACCCACGCACATATGCCAGCACATAGACACAAACACACATGCCTGCACACACATACTTATACCCCCTACACACAAACACACATACCCCCCACACACAAACACACACGCCTACATACACACACTCGTGATTACGAAAAACATAATTTGAATTCAAGATGTCAAAATTGAAATTAATTTTTTTTTTACTTCCTTTTACAAAAAAGAAGTATTCGCGAAAAAATTTTCACTCAAAAATTGGCCTTAATTTCCATTTTTCTCACCCCCGAATGAATGCTGAGTTTTTTTTCGACCTGACCACACGTGGATATATGCCTAGGAACCTACAGACACTTGAAATATCCATTTTGACGACTCCCGAGTTAATTACAACGAATTTTTCTCGTGACGTCCATATGTACGTATGTATGTGTGTATGTGTGTATGTATCTCGCATAACTCAAAAACGGTATGTCCTAGAAAGTTGAAATTTGGTACGTAGACTCCTAGTGGGGCCTAGTTGTGCACCTTCCCTTTTGGTTGCATTCGGATGTTCCTAAGGGGGTCTTTTGCCCCGTTTTGGGGGAAATCATTGTGAATTTTGATGTAAACTCAAGTGGTGTTATAATTTGTCGGACACTTGGCGATATATCGCCAATATTTTGGTCGCCAAGTTTTGTCGCCAACTTGGCGACAAATTTGACGATTTTTTTTTAAATTTTAAATTTAGTTTCAATTTGGCCACTGTTGGTGATATTTAGAGATTAAACAATTGAATCACATTAAAAATTGCCGATAATGAGGAAATGACATTAAATTGGAGTAAAAGGAAGTCATGTGACGCATACATCAGCTCGTTTTTTTTTTTTGTTAATTTGAGTTTGGAAATACTGGATTGTTTTCCAAATGACACATCCACCTTGTCCGAAGTAAAAAAAACTTTTTTTGGAATCAGAGAAATTTTTGACGGGCAAGGGTCCACCAATAAAGTGCGATTATGATGCAGAAAGCGAAAATGAAGCTCCCATTAACAGTTACGTTTTCTACTGCTTTACATGGCCTGGGAACTGTAAAATCATATCTCCTGCAGCAGGGTGTAAATGACAGTATTTTTTTTTTCTCTCCATAGAGTTGAAAGAGAACTATTTCGAGTCAATTATCAAGGCAATGGTCAAGCCCCTATTACTCAGTAGGTACTTTAAAATTTCAAATTATTTAACGTGTGATAAGTCATGAAGTGCTGAATAAAAAGTGTACACTTTCTAATTATGGCTATTTTTATGCAGTTTCTTATTAGGGCTTTCAGATCAGATAAGTGAATTTTTTTTTCTCCCACCCCGATATTACGAATAATCCCAATTTAACGTATAAAAGTTTCGGTCCCTATGAATTGGTTAAATCGAGGCCTGACTGGACTTTTAATCGGAACGAATGCAACATCTGGTACCGATGGTCAAATAAAAATAGTCAAAATGGTTTTATTTTTGCACAAAAAAAAAAAACAAATGCACAAGTCTCCATCGTCATCAACTACCATTAAAACATTCCCAACATAAAAGTACAGTACGCGCCGATTAATGTGATCACTTCGGGAAGAAAATAGTTTGATAACAGTAACCGATTTATAACAATAACCGAATACAATCCAGGACACAAAAAATGGTGATATTTTTTTTTTCAATTAAGAGGTATTGATTTTCACAACTGCAAATTAATATTAAAATGACTCAACTAAAGGCAGTTTTAAATTATAAATAAACTAATTAGTAGAATGGAATAGCTCTTTTTTTCCATCGGTTAAACCATCCGTCCGATGCTGCGGAGTCTTTTTTTTTTTTTTTTTTTTGCCCATTTTAATAGCTTTTTGCTTTTTGTCGCATTTACTTGCGCATCCTTTTCCCTGACATTCGTAAACCACAGTTTCAAAGCAGATTCAACTTCATTATCTTTCCCTTCACAGTTTCGCTTGTTCTTTAAATTCTTTAGCTTCACTTTGTTTTCAATATCGTCACAATCTTAAGTAACTTACAAAGTAATGGCATAGAAATGTTTAGTTCTGCAATTTTTCTGCGACTCATCACCGTCAAATTGTCACAGCGTTTTAAATTTTTTCCTTGACAGTTAAATCATTGAACTTTTCCGCTACCTCTAAAATGTTTGACCGTTTAGAGCGAAGTTTTTAGTGTGACTGAGCAGGGAGAGAAATTCTTTTGCTTTAATGATTAGAAGGGAACTTGTTTTCCCGAAAGTTACTTGTCAGGATTTGCCTTTGTATTTTTTTTTTTCTGGTGATTGAGGAACAAAAATGGAGAATTAATTTAATGTTTATGAAAAAGTGATAACAATAAACGTTTACACTGATTACACTATCCGGCTTTTTTAACACGTGTTAATAACAAGTTTTCCGGGACTTCGTGATTCTGATAACATTAAGCGAATGATAACATTAACCGTGATCACATTCAGTGGCGCCTACTGTATTCCTGCTTGATGGAATATTCTATAATAACAAAGTCTCCAACAGGTGTCTATCCAACTCTTCAAACCTAAAAGATAGATTTTCACATATTTTAATATAGCCTGAAAAAATATCAGATCCCCCTCTTAACTTTTTCTACCTCCTCAGTTGTATCAAATAGGGGAGAGCCCAAAGCGGGTAGATCATCTAAAGAGGGTATTCCTTCGTATCCCCCCCCCCCATGGTGTGTAAGCGGCGATGCATGCGTATGTCGTGTTTACATAACAGTCCCGAATTTTAATCAGTCCCACTGAAGCAGCAGTAAAGCGGCATGGCACAACCAGGCTTAAAATTAAAAAAAAATGAAGTTTTGTAGATTGTAATTAGTCGAAGACCAGCTTATTTTTTTTTATTGTCAAATATATTACTTATTCTGACGCCATCCACCTACAAACTACGATAGTCATTTCGTTTGTTTCTTTTTTTAAATTTAAGATTATAATTATTGGAATAAAAAACGTGCCGTCAGGCAAAGCGGGTATAGTATTTAATCATATGTTTATTTATAATTTCTTGACTAGTGTGCTGTCTTACATTTTCTACTTCAATAGGATAAGTTGTATAACTTTAAAAAGTTATAGTTTAAGATGGCAGTTAATTAGTCTATTAATTTAATCAGTCAGTCCTTGGGCGATTTTGGGATCATTTTGTTTAAGTGACCCATCGATTGCATCCTTCCCCTAACTATATGCAGTATGTTCCACCAACAGCGGAAGTGTAATAAAGTGCTAAATTCCTTGCTGAGAGTATGAAAAATTCCCTAAGAACTGCATCTCTACGCCCCATAGTTTCTTGAAAAATACTAAAAAGAAGAATTTGCATTAGTTTATTCAGGAAGGTGTTCGAAACTTCCATTGAATTTTCGTATCTCACTGTACCCACTCTTCCCATATTTATTTGTGTTACAAAAGTTTATGAATAACCTAAATGTTTTTATAAAATAAAAAAAAAATATTCCGGAAAGTTTCTAAACTGAAGGTTTGGGCATATTTTCAGATGTGACCATTTCTAAACCAGTTAAATAACATCAACTTTCTCAGTGCAAGGGTGCCTGAAAAAGAGGAAGACCTCGACTAAAGTGGATAGACTGACCCAGTTGTCAACTGTAGTGCAGTCTGAGGAGAAGACGAAAGAAATAAGGTTGCATTTATAATTATAAAAGTTTTCAGCAATTACTTTTTTCTTTTATTTATTTATTTTTTCATTTATTTGTTTCCCTTTTGTAAAATAAAATGCATGCTGTGTACTTTTGTTACATTTCGATTTAAAAATAAATTGGCACCAAGCTTTTGGTAACAAGTTCGTCAATTTAAAATAATAATAATAATAAACGTGATAAGTCGTTTGTTACGTTTTGATGACTTCGTCTTTCTTATACGAAAGATAATGGTGATTGCGGATGAAACTTTGGATAAAATAACTGGTATACTTGTTACGGTGGGGTCAATCCATGTCAAATCATCCAATCCATGATACCCACCATCTCCAATTTTTTTCAAATTTTTAGTCAAATAATAATAACAATAATAATAATAATAATAAACTCCTTTTAAAAATAATGTTTATTATACTGTGTTTCCCACTAAATGACAACAAATGCATATAAAAGAAGTCACAGCATGAGAATATAGGTTTCTTTAAAAAATAAATCCAAACACGAGTGTAAGTTAGTTGTGATAATCAGTCGGCATAGGAAATTTACATGATTTTTTTTCTACAAGTGGCTTACTTCTTTTAACAGAAGTTTCTTTAAAACGCTCCGTCCTCAACTGCAACAAATATATGTGGACGGGTACCTCAGAGAGCGTTTAAACACCTGTTGATAAAATTTTGATGGTCGATTCAAGGTATTTTTTTAACTTAAAATTTTTAACATTTCAAAAGAATAATTTTGTTTATTTGTGTTGCGTAAGAAAATTTAAATGATAACAAATGCTTTTAGACATTTTTTTCCGTCCAATAATATTAAGATCATTTGATAGAAAACCTTGACTGATGACTGAGTGTTAAACAATCATGTTTAAATTATTTTCTAGAAGACTAATTTCTGCCCAGTTGCATTCATTCCATAATTTGACAGATAATATACCTAATTTAAAGTATTGCGAAGAAAGGTTGCTTTTCCTTACAGTTTACTACTGAAAGTCTTTGTGGATGTTGAGTCTTAGACCACTGTTGGAGAAAAAGAATAGCATTACAGAAATGTACACCCAAGAAGATGATGGAACAATTTACCTGCATCGTCTGTCAAGTTCTTTCTTTGGACAAGAATATAACAGCTTTTACTTACTCTTTGTACAACTGATATCAATACAACAGCACACGACATATAGAATTAGTGATAAGTCGAATGTGCTTTAGTGTGCGATGTGGGGGTGAAATATGCTTCTTAAACTGTAAAAATCTGATTTTGGAAACTAGTCAATCTGCGGTCACTATTTAAAAATTTGTAGCAATAAAATAACTCGAAAATCATATAAGCAGTTGAACAACTTTGTACTGAGAAAAGAGTAAAATACAAGAAGATGTATACATGTACAGCCATACCACCGATTAGGTGGAACGCAAACATCCGATTGACAGGCAGAAATGGACGCATCTATTATTTTTCAGGGAGGCCTGCTTTTGCAGATGTATGTTAGGATCTAAATTTTTAAGCAGAGTCACATTCAAACGCGTGGAACACGCGCTTTAAATTTTAACATTTGTTCAGATAGACTAGTCTTAACTGGACGTTTGCCAATTCCATCTAATCAGTGGTCAGACTGTACAAAGAAAATCAATTAAAAAGAGTTCAAACTCAGCTGCTTCAAAGCTGTAAAAAATAACCCTTTTCATCGGTGCATAACAGAAAAATGGTTCACAAAGTCCGAACTAACGAACAAGTGAACTTGTCCGAGCAAAATGTGTGCGTGTGTGCGTTTCGGTTAAGTTTCAATAAGAAGGCTTTTTGGTCTTCTGTAGATCCTTCAGCTTTTTTTGCTATTTCCTTAAGATTATTAAAGCTCCCATAATTTTAACAGACTTACTTCATTTTTCCTTTGACTATTAAGTTCATTGACGGTCGAAAATTTCCATTCGCCTCAGAAATTAGCGACTGCCTCATAAGTGCTTATATCGTTGTCACTTAACTCATAAAGCTCTAAAAAGAAAGCCGCTCCTCCTTTTCGCTGCAAATTATGCCATTCCTTTTACCAACACCCCCTTCATTTTTTCCTGCCTCCAGAACGGCATTTTCGCACTAATCGACAGATAAGAGTTTTTAAATGACGGTGGATGCATTAAAAAATTACCGAATGCTCACAGACTTAATAAGTGATAACGTGTCAGAGACGATGTGTATCTCAAACGCGTCATATTTATTTTTTACCAATTTGTTCTTCATGTGCTATCTGCATTCTAAAATAACGATATTCATCATAGAAAAAAAACCCTGAAAGTTTTTATATTATATTGGGTGTTATTTTCTTTGATTTGGTTAAATATTCCCGAGGGATTTTTTTCCCGAAGACGGTTTTTAGAATTAATGTTTTTATCAAGCATTTTCTTTTTTTTTCCGTCGCCTAAAAGTGAGTCAAAAATTGAAACATAATGAGAGAGAGAAAAAAAATGGAATATTATTTCTTATAATTTCGAATTTTTCTTAATGCATTAAGAGACTAAGGATAGAGCGAATGAGAGAAATGAAAGTAGATTTTTGTTTTCTTTATTTTTTTAACCATTATTTCTGAAAGATAGGCGGCGCAGTTCTAATTTAAACATTATTTATTCTTCGCTGTGGAATAAATCGTAAAAAAGTTTCAATAATACTTCTTTTTCTTGGATACAGTCTTATATTTAATTGTCATTTAGCTGTGCTGAATGTTTGCTTTAAAATCCCCCTGCTATTATTTGAAGCACATTAAACTTACATTTCGAATATGTGTAACGAAGTGCAAATAAGCGTTTAGCGTTTTCAAGTGTAACACTACGACGCTATTAAGGGGGAAAAAAAATGCTTTTTTAAAAATATTGGAAATAAAACCAGAGATGGTTTCAGATATTTTCAGGAATTAATCCCAAAACCATTGGGAAATTATAAACTTTAGTGAAAAGAATATTGAAAAAGTCTGACGCTTTGTGTAAGAGCATATATACTTCATTCTGAAAGGATAGAGAATCCAAGAAAATTACCTGAGATTCTTTAAATGTTTCAATTTTATTCCCAAAATAATATACTTCAATATGATTATTTTATTTGATATTTAAAGGCAATTTACTCTTTGAAAAACCCTATGTGAGTAGTTTAACACATCTTTTCAATAATGTTCGCATTTAAAAATTTTAAAAAAGTATTTTACTTTTATTTAAATTGAAAATTAAATAACTTTTCGCTAAGTTCAACGCAAAATGATAGTAAATAGTTCTTTACAAATGGATGCGTATCAGCACGTACGTAAGATATTTTACTGAGTTTTCATAGAAATGATACTGTGGCATTTTTCGTAATCGAGCATTTCAGAGACCGCTTAAGAAATATCTTGGCTACGTTATGATACTTTCAATTTTTCTCAGGTAATTTTGAGAGATATTGTGGTCGTAATTGCTATTAAATGGGTCTCTTTCGTTGCACTAATTTGAAAGATACTTACCGTCATTTGGGAAAAAATTTGATCGTATCATTCGATGGTGAAAGTTAAAATTTAAGAAAGATATAGTTTGACTGCGTTTCGGCCAATATCCTGAATACTTACAAATTTATGCTGGGTGAATCTGAAAAAGGGGACGATAAAAAGTGAGGAGTACAACAAGATTCGAAATCACATAGCAGGGTCGGAACTGCTTCCTCTATGCAGTAGACGGTGTTCTACAGTTGGAAAAACAGAAAATTTCCCATTAGGTACTGAATGCATAACATCAACTAGTCTTGATACATTCAAAGTCTTTCTTTTAAAACTATAAAACTTACGAAACATGTCTCTTCAGCAAAGTAAAAAAAAAATTGAGTGCTCGATATATTTTTAGCGCCACAAGAACCAAGGGCCAGATGGGAGGTCACTGTAACCTCCAAAAATTCCATAGTCGGCAAATTTTGTCTGACGATTCGACGAAATAATCATCATCATTCGGCAAAATTTGCAATTCTATTCGGCAAAATTATCATCATTCGGCAAAATCTGGCAGTTCCATTCGCCAAATAGGGAATTTCCGCCCTCCCGAAAATTTGAGTTCGGGGTGCCCCTGCTCAGGACTGCAGCAAAAAGGCTCCCCAAAACGTGTCATTGCAAAACATGAGTCCCCCAACAATTCCTCATTTTTTGATTCAATAAAAATGATGATATCATCTAAAAATAAGTATGTCATTATGCAGTAAAATATAAGTAAGGGAAGGGGCAGTAACTTATTACCTATTACCTTCGCTTTTCTCTTTATTTTCCGAGTAGAACCGCACCATCGTTTTGCGGATTCTCGCAATGCTGGCAAATTAATTTTATCTACCAGTTTGGAGGTACTCTCTGCTTCAATTGTGGACATGCACCTGCAGCTGGGTTTTTGACTATTTCGGACTGAAGAGTCCATAACAAGGATGAAACTGCAGTCTCTGGATATCATGACCGGGATGTTGATACATTGCTCGTAACTATGTCGCTGCGTGTACTACGGCGAGAAAAAACTTTTGTACAATCCAACTCCCGTAGAACGCCCTCTATCGCATGAAGAATTCATGTTTAACCCTACTAAGGTGTATGATTCCTTATCGTCAAGGTGTAGTCTTTCACCTCTTAATGTTGCACTCACTTTTCAGATTCACTCTGTATACAAGAGGTGTCTCATTAGCACCGGATAAAATCTGTACTGCTTCTCGCTTGGACTACATTAAAAATTCATCAACAACGGCAGCTCGTCACTTGACGTTTTTCGTGAAAAATGCAAGAAAAAAATATCTAATTAGATTACATTGCAGATGCTTCATGGCATAGCATTATGTGCTTTTAAACATAATTTTGAGCTAGTTTCATTGTTTGTTTTTATTCGTTATTCGTTGAGCATTGTTTATTTGTATAATGCATAGTCACATTAGGAACAATGAGTTTGAAAATAACCAAACTGAAATTTATGCGTTTAATGGTTTAAAACATAATGTAGAACTTTGTTAACGAACGGAAATTTAATTTTGTTCTGCTTTCGAAATGCTCTCGGAAACGAAACTTCGGCCACCAGAGGTTTGTCTATCTTAGTGGAGCACAAATATCAACACAAGTGTTTGTGGTTGGGATAGAAAAGTAAGGCGTCATTGACCCTTAGAATTATTTTTTACATTACAAATGCTTTGCTTTGGTGCAATTTTAAAACAATGGAGTTAATGAAGCATGACGTATATCAGACAAGATAATGGGGTCGTTTCCAAAATTTTAAAAGCATTTTTTTCTGAAAGAGCATGCTTAAAAATATAGAATCTGACCATTTTTAAATAATTTCTTTAAGTTAAATATTTTTAAAGAATTACTTAAATCGGTGCTCTTTTATTGTTTAACGCTTCTGCCAATGACATCACAAACGATGAAATGTAATTCAGTGTTGCCATTCGCGGTCCAAAATATTTAATTCGCATCTTTATTCACGTGTATTGGCAGCGGTTGATAGCAAGCGTAGATTGTAATTCGCTTCTTGATTATCATAACGTGGAAATGCGGTAGAAAGATGCGCCATAGTTCATCATTTGTGACGTCATAAAGACCACGCCTTGTTTGACGAATCGGACATTTTAAAAACTAATTTAAAAATAATTGTTGGGAAAATGAAAGTATTTTCTGAGTCCAAGTTATTTTGTTTTATTTATTTATTTATTTATTTTTTTGCTTATTCTTTCAACTTCAGTGACAAAAAGTACTACTTTTGACTGAAGGAAACAACCTCATTGTGCAAATGCTTGGGATCGGCTTCATTGTCCACATGTTACAACAAATGTAAGGAAATGGATGCATAGTACAAACAGTTAGAAAAAATTACTACTGGGTGTAATATTACGATCACAAATTAATTATTTTTAATAAAAAGTGAGGCATCTAAAATTAGATGTCAAACAAAAGTTTTACTCGTGGAATGCGACTACCGAAAGCTTATTTCAAATCCTGCACAACATCTACAACTCCCTGTTATAAAATAAAACTTGTTGCAAAATTATAATTTGAAATGTGCAGTGTAAAAATAGAATGGAGTGTAGAAAAGTAGGCAGTATTTAAAATCAACAGCATACATTTATTTTGCTCTTTTCGTGTTTAATAAATTCCATATCTGAATTGCAAGTGGCTCAAAATTTTATATGTTTGGTCTGAAGATAATAAACTGCCTCCCATCAAGACCTCGAATAAAATTTCTTTAATTGATAAGCCTCATATTTTGAGCCATCTACTTCCATAACCTCTTAACAACATCAAGAAGCCTTGCTGCTGAAAGCAACGAATGTCACATAATACCGCCAACGTGTCAAGTGTATCATTTAAAGCAGAGATAAGAGACAGTTCAACTGCAGCAGTCATCAAAAAGGTGCATTCTCTGTTGCTGAACAAGCGAAAAGCCCCCGGAAAAGGTCCACACAAACCTTCCTTTTCAACTCGTTCCTCCATTAAAATTTTCGCTGCCGTAGCTCTGTGCTGACTCGTCCTAAAGACAATGCCCTCACCGCGGCTAATTGTCGTACCCATCAACAAATCCTTCTGTGTGTGTACGCACACCACACTCACAACGGCTTCAGGAAAGGATTGTTCCGTTTTAATTTGGGGTTGGCGAAAAGGAGAGACGGGGATTGCCAGGGGGAAGAATATTCTCGTCGATCCGCGGACAATTACAACCATCCCAAGAGGAGAGAGCGGGGGCGGTGGAATACCGTGTTACGTAGACAAACGGAGCGGTTAATGCCCAAGTCCACAAATTATGTCGGCTGAATCTTTTGTTTTACCACTGTCATTAACTGCATCGCTGGTTCCTCTATGGGAAAAGGGGGTGAACGGGGACTGCACAGAGGTGAGGGTGTATGCTGATGATGAGTTAAGGGGGGATATTTTCCGCTCATTAAGAAGGAGGGTTTTGTTTCCGCATATTGGGAAACAAAGACCCTGCCTCCGCCGCGAGTCAGCGAATTGAATTCCATTCGCTTTCTCTGGTAAAAATTGTGGTATGCAAAACGCGAAATATTGTTGGTTCATGACCCCTCCTGCTCTAGAACAAAGAGCCCGGAGCTAATGCTCGACGCTCGAAAGCTTTTTTAATGGGCCGAGACAATGAGAAGTTCTTCGAAAAGGTTCTAAATGCCGCTAAACGAGAATGGGAGGGAATGTTTTTTGTTAATTTTTACGGCTTCCGAAATAATAGTTTTCGATGCTATGTCCCATCGGAGACTGCTTTGTTCTTCCGGTCTCTTGGAAAGTTTTTAATATATTTTTTAGGCAGAGAAGTCATAAAAATGCAATTTAAGTGAGTGGGCAGAACCATTTTTATGTCGTTTTTTGCAGTTAAAAAATACTTTGGCTGAGATATCACATTAACATGAATCTAAAAAGTTGGAGTTGTGCAATTACACTTCAATTAAATCTAGCTACAGTTTCTCATTTGTCTTATGAACCCTATTGTTGTAAAAAATATTTTGACGTGGTAGATTTTGTTTGGTGTAATTTTTATTATTAAAGAAGTATTCATGCGCATCACAATTTTGAAGTGAAGAAAATAAATGCTTTTAGTACAAGTACCAGTAATTTAATTCGAAAGACGAATAACATATCGATTCCTAAATTATCTATTAAATTAGAACTCATTTAATCCTAAAAAAAGAAATAATAATAATAATAAATATGTTTAATTATACTATTGCAGGCAGCCAATATTTTCCTCTTGTTAAAACACGTTTTTCTCTTTAGTCTATCAAAACTCCGAAATTTTATGCTTTGAATGGGGTTTGCGAGCGCTTTGGGAAGACGTTTAAGTTTTTTTAATGGCAGCACTTTTAGTGAAGGAAAAAAAAAACTACAATATCTGGAAAACATCTGTACTAATATCTTGTCCTGTACTTATTTAATTTTTGCAGTTCCCGCCCATTTTCATAAATAAATGTTGTGCCGATGTTGGTTTCTGTTCTTTTCGCGTATCAGAATTGAGTTTTGAATTAAGTTTTGTTACAAATGCCTACTGTGTTTTGCAAGTTAATTGTGTTTTGTATGAGCACTGAAATTTCCTCTGGATTAAAACTCTGGAAAAATTAATTTCAAAGTGTAACACATTGCTCAAAAATTAATTTTGCTTGTTAAAATTGATCTAATTCTTGATCAAAAAATCATGTAAATAAGAAAGTTGTATAAAAAGTTTTGAATTTAAAAGCATAACTTTTATGAGTGCATACACCCATTTTTTCTTTCGTTCTACAACCATTTTTTCGAGCATGAATCATGAAAGACGCTGTGACATATTAAACTAAAACTGTTATCATTCGCATCCTCATAGGCTAAACGCATGTTATTCTGATCAGTGATTGATTATCCAGTTGCGAATGAACAGTTCATAACTTAAAAAAGGGCTCTAAAAGTTTCTTCTTAGATAAATTGCTAACAGTAACTTCGTTTTATGCAATTCTAAAAAGGTATTGTCTAGAAAGTTTTTTGTTCTCCACGAGCTAGATGTGTTCATTTACTGGATTGCTGGATTGTTGCCCCCCTCCCCCGCTCCTCTTCTCCTTATTTCAACCTCAAAGAAAATCTGAAGCAAAACGATAACTGTTCTCTCAGTTTTTTCTTAATAAGTACACATATTAATAAAATTTTTACAAAGCTAGGGAGTTGAATTTGGACATATTCGGGCGAAAACTACTCAGAGACTTGAGAATGCTTGTCCATTTTCCCTTCAAGTCCGCAGCTCTGCGAAGACTACGAAGTCGGAGGCGTGGAGTGGGAGACAAACTAATTTTGGTGTAAAGGATTCGGTGTAGGGTACCTTAAAATTCCAAATCAGTCATTTTTCCATTGACTCTGCAACCCTGGATTCTTATGTCAGATACCAAATGCTACTTTTTAATGATTTTATGGATTTCTGAAGTCCCTACTAAAGAGATCATGTGGTCAACCCAAGAAATGTAAATACTCAATGTGGATTTATTCAAAAAGTCTAGTTCTTTAAAAAAAGATTTTGCAATTCCAGATGATATAAAACCACTTATGACATTCTGAAATCCATTGGAAATCATCAAGGTCGATGTGAAATTGGATCTAGAGAAAACTTCATAGAAAGAGAGACGTTGCACCAAGTATGCTGAAATTCCAGGCCTTGGAGAATATTGCAGCCAGACATCCACATTCTCAGTGGCTGCATATTTTTACTATTGGTTGTCAGTTTGACTGACATCTTAATGTAGGGACTGGTGTGTTATCGGAACTTTTCACATTATATGCTCCTGCGGTACCTCTTTTGACGGAGATGCTGTGACGATACATATAGCTTTAAAGCAGTTATTAGCTATTCATTGCAAATTTGAAAGTGCAGTCATTGTTTTCAACTCTCCAGCAGCCACTCAATCAATTAGCACTGTCGATAATTCATTACCACCCAAACCACACAACTTCAAGAATTTTTAAGAAGTCTTACTTTAAGCAGGAAACAAATTGGTCTTCATAGATGGTGCTTAGCCATTGATGCCTTTGGGGCAATGAACAAGCGGACTTATTAGCAAAAAGAAGTACCGTCGTACTACAGCATCCTAATTCAATCATTTCATACTGGAGGATTAAGCTGTTTGTAAAAAAAATAGTAAAATCTGGTGTCTTACGAGATCTTAAGACCCGTACAACTCAAAGAAACTGGAGAAATTCAAGCCCTGCTTTTATTCCTAAAAAACCAAGACTAAAAGTAGTTGCGGTTTTCCACCTAAGTACAGAACATTACTGTCTTGCCGGTCATTTGAAGCGCATAGGCATCCTTACCAATCGAGCTTGCCCCCCTTGGTGATTCTGGAGAAGAAATGGACAAGGACCAGCTGCTCTGTGTTGGGGCTATTCGATCTTCCACTGACGTGCCGAGGTACAAGATTGCTCCTTAGGCAATGACCTCGGTCTTTTGCTCAGTGTTTTATTAATTCGTTTTATATTTATAGCTCTCCCTGTTATTCGTCTAGGCATTGGAAATAAAAACATAAATAAAACGAGCTGATGTGCGCATCACATGACTTCTTTTTACGCCAATTTAATGATAATAGTAATGCCTTGGAGTAAGCAAAGAAACATTTTAAATATTTTTGCCCCAAGTTTGTTGCGAACTGAAGCAAAAAAGCATTTTATACAGATTAATTTTCCCAATATTGGACGTGTTAATGGGATTCAATGGTAAACTCTTTAAATATCGCCAACAGTGTCCAAAATGAAACCACATTTAAAAAGAAAAAAACGCCAAATTTTTGTCCACAAGTTGGCGAGAAAACTTGATGACCAAAAGCTTGGCGATATGTCGCCAAGAGTTTGCCAAACTATAACACCACTTGAGTTTGCATCGATATTAACAATGATTTTCCTCCAAAAAGGTGTAAAAGACCCCCTTAGGAACATCCAAAATGCAACCAAAAGGAGAAGTGCATAACTAGACCCCACTAGGAGTCTACGTACCAAATTTCAACTTTCTAGGACATACTGTTTTTGAGTTATGCGAGATGCATACGCACATACACACATACGCACATACGCACAGACAAACGTACATACAGACGTCACGAGAAAACTCGTTGTAATTAATTTGGGGATCGTCAAAATGGATATTTTGGGTGTCTATACGTTCTTAGAAATATATCCACGTGTGGTTGGTTTGAAAAAAAAAATCAACGTTCATTCGGAGGCGTGCAAAATGGAAATTAAGGCCTATTTTTAGGTCGAAATTTTTTCGTGAATACAATACTTCCTTTACTTCGTAAAAGGAAGTAAAAATTATTGAAAATATAATTGGTTTTAAAAGATCATTTACTACTTAGACTGACTACCTATCAAAATATTCAAGTTAATAAGTGTAAATGCCATAACAGAAAAACCAGAAGGCTCGCAATTATTATTATATGTATTAGCTCTTGTCCAAATTCCCAAATTGTTCAACATTACCAGAAGCAAATTGTTTCGAAGTTAAGAAGACCGACAAAGAATTTCCTGTCGCTATCTGACGGCATTAGCACCAACCGCCTTTATAAGCCATTTAAACTATAAACCTTCATCAGAAGTACCATCCCCGAGTTCCTAGCCATCAATAACCCGTCAGCCCTCTCAGTGTTTCAGGAATAACCCCGACTAGGGCGCAGAGGGAAGCCCTCCAGCAATAAGTAATGAATGGAGAAACTACTGAAGAGCTAAAAAAGGAAGGAACGGGAGAAAAAATCCTCTTCATAATAATCTTAATGAGCGATTGTGGAATGTGCCTCCACCGAAGTAGCGCCATTTGCTAGGAAAGAACTTATCGAAGTTTCAGCCTTAATGTTTTCCTGTTATCAAAAGAAGGGATTTTTTTGTGGCCTTCTTTTTTTTTTACTGACAACTTTTCGTCGCGAGTTGTCATCAGGATGATGATACTGAAGGAATCTTATTCAAAGAGAAAATGAGGCGAATCCAATTCAGTGAACTGGATAACACCCGGGGGTCGAGCTACGATTCAGGGGTGCTTCCCCCGCATCACAATGCACGATCATCTGGGGCCTTCCTTTTTTTTATTCATTCTATTAGGTTTGATGGTTTTCTTGCTAAAAAAGTTCCCTCGCATTTCTTTTCTGTTGTTCGTTTCCACGAATTACTCCCTGAGTGGAGTTTCTTTCTAATACTTTGGAGCTCCTGGACACTTTTTACAAGCTATGTGTGAAAGTTTCCTCGGAACAAGATATGATTTAATGAGGACGGGAGAAAGTTTCAGCAGAAAAATTAATTCTTGTTGGCATTGTATTTATTTGTTTCTTTCTTTCAGATGCGTAATTACTGAATTGTTATTGTCATTATTTGTTGTTCCGATCTCTAATTTAAATGTTTTGACACATTTTGCTTACGTTTTAATTGAATTAATGAGGACGGGTGAAAGTTGAGCAAAAAGTTTTCTCTTGTTGGCATTGTATTTATTTGTTTCTACTCTTAAGATGTGTAATTATTGAATTGTTATTGGCATTAGTTATTGTTCCGATTACAAATTTAAATGTTCTGATACATTTCCCATTCACCCAGATAAAGAGTTAGTAAAAATACTACTTAATATAAAACAAAAGCCAAAACCTGAGAAATTCATTTAGTCGCTAGTGGTCGATGGTAACAATTTCCTTAGTAGCCTCTTTTTTGAAATAGTGGTCACTTTTTTTTATAGTTCCCTTAGAATAAGATATGATTTAAATGAGGACGGGAGAAAGTGTTAGCAAAAAAAATAGCTCATGTTAGCTTTGTATTTGTTCGTTTCTATCTCTGAGGTGCGTAATTATTGAATTGTTATTGTCATTATTTGTTGTTCCGATTACAAATTTAAATATTTTGATACATTTTCCAATTTTTAATTCGTTAGGACAAAGAGTTAGTAAAAATACTACTCTAAAAATTTCTTTGTCAATAGTGGCCAGAACTAAAAAATTTTTTTGACAGTCATTTTTTTTTTTTTTTTTTTGAAATAGTGATCACTTTATAAAGCTGAATTAATACCTTTTTGCTTGAAAAGCAAACAAGAAATAAACAAACGTTGAATTGCACAAATTTCAGTTTACTGCAGACACGTGTTTCGAGGTTACAAAGAACCACTTTTTCAATGCACAATAAGTGAGCTTGTGGATGAAAAGACATTCGATCCATTAGGCCACTTATTTTGTATTGAAAAAGGGATTCCTTGTATTTCCGAAAAAAGTGTCTTGTAGCAGTCTGTAATTTGTTTAATTCAACGTTTGTTATTTTTTTTCTTACTTAGTGGTCTCTCTTTTTTTTTTTTTTTTTTTTTTAATCTCCATGTGCTAAACGATATTTTTTTTTAATTTGTTCACTTTAATAATCCTAACTACATGAGAGAGTTTAATATACGGGAAGGTTGCTGTCAATGAACCACTTAACAGTTTTTGATCTTTTTAGAAAGAAATTATACAACTGAAATTTCACGTTAATCATAGGAACAATTTCTCAGTATATTTCTCTTTTAATAATAATATTCACTTTCATGACACAATAAAGAATGAAAATTAAAAATAAATATTTTAGCATGTGGTCCATTCATGGCTACCGGCTGCTATGGATGGACCATCGAGTTTACATTTTCCATCCATAGACCACAGTCTCAAATTAAAACATCAATGCGTAACTTACAAGTATTTATAAGAGGTGATCAATAAACACAAAAAATAAAAATTAGTTATAAAAAAGTAGATCTATTTTCTAAAGTGTTTAATTTTCGGATAAGAGAAACATAAAAAAAAAACCTCACTCACACAACACACAGCTGTTGTCATCACGCCTCGTTCACCACTTGATATTTTCCCAACCTTTGCAACCCTGTTCTTAGCGAATATCTTTTCAACCTCTTTTGAACTGTTGAGAATTTTCTTAAATCGAGTTTGAAAATAAGCGTTCGACGCAAGATTGTACTTGCCCTCTAAAATGTCAGAGAAACTATTGACCATTTTATTACTGAAACCGAAAGCATAAATCTCAAACTACCAGAGAATATAGTACTAACAGACTTTTTGTCTTAATTAAATCTGTAGTACATGTTATTTTTTTCAGCCTCTAGAAAGGCCAATCCTCCCGATGTTTCGGAAGTAATTCTAAAAAGTCTTCTCTAGTTTCAAAATATGATCCACTAATTATATTCCTATTTCGGAGGGCTTATCTCCTAAATTTCTACTTATTGACTAAGGTAACAACAAACCGGTTTTTATCTTCCTTCCGACTGTTTAAAGTTGCTTTCAGGGACTTGATATTGTAGGCAGACTTCGTTACGGTCCATGCCATTATTTCTGCACGCATTGTAGCACATTACATGCTCTCACTTGTCCACTGGTCATATTTTACTACATTTTGCATATTTCTGGAACAGCAAAAGTATTTGAAACTGTATTATTATGTTTTAAATTTTTACTCAATTTTATAAAAAAATTTGACTTGAAATTACATCAAAGTGTAAGAATTTTCATGAATTACTGCACTGTTAAAAATTTTCCGGAAAATTTACGGTAATTGTTACTGGCATCCATGTTGCCAGTAACTATTACCGTAAAAATCAAATGTTACTGTAAAATTTTACGGTTTCCTCGGTAGGCCACAGCAACCAATTGGAGCTGGGATCGCTTATTTCTCCGGTATAAATTACCGTAAAAATCAGCGATGCTGTAAGTCCGCAATTTTACAGTAACAATTACCAGAAAATCTTCCTGAGGTTTTAACAGTGTGAGATTATTTTTTGAATTATCATATTTATTTTAAAACAATTGAGCAATTTTCAAGGATAATTGAGCTGAAATTGCAACAATCTTTGAGATTTTTCATGAATGAACCACTTTGTCAGGTGGTCCATTCGTGGAAAAGAACCTAGCGGTTCAATGATAGCAACTGCGTCATTTGAATATTCTTATAGGTGTTACTGCTGTGACGAATCATGATGTGAAGCATGTGGAATTGTGCTTGAAGAGGCACTCTTTTATGTCAATGTTCACGTTTAATTGATCAGTGATATTCAAAGCATGTTATAACTAAATGAAAATCTCAATAATTAGTAAGATAATGCTAGAAATCTTTTTAGGCCGATTAACAATATGATGAAATAACTTTAGTTACTGACGATTCTGCAGAAGATTGTTTTCAGGCAAAAGAAGGTAATAAAACTGGTTACGCGTCTGCACAAACTCTGGTACGGGAAATACCTTCGCGGTCTTGTCATGGAACTAGTTCATTGACGGCAACCTTCCCCCATTTTTAATAAAGCAGTTCATAACGGCTTCCTCTAACGGTTGGAAAAGATTTTACTGATTCTCTTAACACCTTCTGTACATCCTAAGGTCGTTGGTTTATTTTTCGAGGCGACGAAAGCGAAGGATGACTATTTGCAGATGATTATTTTAATTGCCATTTTGTTTTGTTTAGTCGCCCTGGCGTCGTTTTCGTTGTGTGTTTTAATTTAACCTCTGTTACTTCTATTGTTATGAAAAATCGTGTGGTAATATTCCAAGCACATGTAAAATTTTATTCTTGTAAATGTACTTATTATTGATTAATACACTATATATTTATTTATTAAACTGCGTAACTTTTGAAAATAGGTTGTGGTAACGGATAAAATTCACCTATTTTTCTCGTGCTAAATAAAATTTAGTACAGTTGTTTTTCCTTCTGAAAAGAATGAAATATATAACTTTAATTCTTGTGTTTGTTTAGATCTAATTCACGTGAATTTTACTGCACATTCCATCTTAACAATTCACGTATTCTTAATTCCAATAAAGTATAGAAGGCGCTGCAGTCTCTGGCTAATGGTGGTTGAAAGAGAAAAAACAAACAAATGCCGTAACTTATAACACTATTTTAAACTTAGTGAATGGCAACATCGTGTTTATAGGAGTTTTCTTTTCTTTTTTGTTTTTGGAAAGTACATTACACCACAAAGTGTTTGGAACCTATACTTTTCCACAAAGGAAAAAAGTGGAACGGAATGATTTTTCTTTTTTGGAATGAGAGAACCTTCTTTAGGTAGTTTCTTAAATTACCACAAGGTAGCCTATTCAAGCTCTAGAGATTTCTACGAAGTGTGATTTAGGTTCTATTTTTATGAAAAATGTATCCTTGTTCAATTTCTATTCATTAGAGATATTCGGTTTTCTCCAATTTCTGTTTAATGGTGCCTGGATTGTGGGTGTACTTTTGTAGTGTGACATTATATTTTTATACAAATACGCTTGATTGAACTTTAATGTTAAAAATGGAAAATGAAATTACTTTCTGCTGTATTATGTATCTGCTGTTTTAAGATAAAGCTAGGAGGGTTTGCGCACAATTCAACATAATTGTAAAAAAAAAACTGTTGTTATCAATGCTTTGCTAAACTCTTCATGTACAATTGTGACATCATTTGGTGGTTATGTTTTTTCATTGCTACTTTGCTGTTACGCTTTAATGTAACGCATTAATTGTAACAAAATCAAGAAGGCGTTTAACGGAACCAAAAGTCTCATAATGTATTTTTGTCACAAAAAAAAAAAAAAAAACGATCATAAAAAAATCTATACCTGAGGTGCGCTACTAGAAGCAGTGGAACTATTTAATAGAATATCCAAATACATACCCCCAACTCAGAAGCTTTTTGAAAAGTCGATTCTAGGGGAGATAACAGAAAAAAAATTAAATCTTGTGACGTCACACAGTGTAACATCTTGTGTTAGAAATCTGACTTAAAAAAAAAAGAAAGAATATTAATTGTTGGAAAACTTTCTGGTTCCTTGTTCCCCCCCCCCTTTTTTTTTCGCTTATTCTATCAATTTCAGTGACTAAAAGTAGCACTTTTGACTGAAGGAAGCAAAAATTAAAACTAAACCAGGTTTACGTATCAAAACTAATATTAATACTTTATTAGTGTAAAGTAGGGGTGCGACATCGATGTCGATATTTTGGAAACATCGATGTTTTTGGACAATCGATGTTTTAGTTTCGATGTTTTTTCGATGTTGATGTTTTTGCATTTTAATTAAAAATTATCATAAAATTTGCTCCAATTTTCTCGCTAGGTAATTAAATTTACTCATAGAGTTGCCAAAAAAAAATCATTTTTGCACCCATTTTATAAGATCAATTTTTCTGTGTAAAGGATGATTTTTGGGAATATCACTACAAGATAATAGAAGATTAACTAGAGAGTGAGGAAGAGGTCAAAGCTATTAGAAGAACCTGATACCGGTAGTCGGGTGCCAAAACTTGCAGTCTATTTCAAGGCTCCAGTTCTTAAACTAAAGCAAAATCCTATACGTTACTACAGTGAAAATTATAACTTTAAAAATGCAGAGCTGGTAAAAGTTGCTTTAAAGTATGTGATAGCGGTGGCAACTTCTGTTCCATTGGAAAGACATGTTTCTCTGAATAGTGGGAAAGTCTGCGAAAAGAGAAATGCGCTTCTCGGGGTCAAAGTAAACAAACTTCCTTTTCTCCAAACTGTCGACACCAATATTCGGGGTTACTTATCGATTTACCCCAACAAGTCGTCCCTCTATTACTTACAATTTGTGTTTAATTATTAACGAACAGTACAACACATATTTCTTGCTCTTAAAAATAATTGTTAGAATTAATTTTGGATTTTTAAAAATTGTAGCACAACTTTTTCTCATCATTCAACTGACGGTAAGTGCTATGATACATTTTTCCTTAGATTCTTTTTTGATGTAAATTTACTTTTAGTTTCATTCAGTTTCAAAATGTTTCCTTATTATTATAACTAGTTTGTATTAATTGGTGCTTGTCTTATTATGAAATTTTGTCCTACTATAATACCAAGATGTTGTGAAATTATTCTTATTAAATTATATTCATGATTTGATGTTCAGTATTTTCAATATATTCGTCGGGTACATATTCTTTTGTATTGCTTCACTTAGTGTAGTATATTCAAAAATGTATGTTATACATTGATAAAAAGATCGATATTTTAAAATATCGATGTTTTTTGGTCGATGTATCAATACCATCGATGTTTCGATTTCTAACATCGATGTTTTGAAACATCGATGTTTTGCCATCGATGTCGCACCTCTAGAAACATGTTTCTCAAAATTTGTTAAAATAGTGTGCTTAAAGTTTTAATAAAATCCAGTTTTTATACACATAAACTAATTTTTTATTCATTAATGATACTTTTCAAATGACTCAATAAATTATTTCGTAAATTTACTTAATGAAAAATAATTTCAATCTCTTAGAAATTTGTAAATTAATATTTTAATATCATGAGTAAATGGAACGTCTATAGAAAATGAAACTCTTAATAAAGTCATAATTTAAAAATTTCTCACTCTTTTTTATCTTTACCGACCAGACGCATAAAAAAGTGGGGAAAAAAACCCAATGACGGGAATCCTAAAAACTCAGCACTCCAAGCCATGTGCCAATTATTTTTTAACAAAACTGTTAGGCATTGTCGACATTTAATAATTTTAAAAAACATCACAAGGTGAAACACTTCAAACAGATTTTTTTTCTTTTCTATTCATCAGGTGTCTTTGTATGCATAATGTCAGAAAGTAAACAGTTAGGGAAAAACTGCTGAAAAGAAAAATATTCGAAGAAGAGAAAAAAAAGAGTGTTTTTTGAAGTTGGTTAATTAGGCATTAATCAGTTTACGATTCGGAAGAGTTTCTGAAAAGATTCTTTTTAAGACAAACTGTTACTTTGTAACACGAAGTTCATTCAAGAAAAATAGAAGTGCAGGAAATTTTAATCGTAATGGTAAAGGTGCTATTGTTCTGTTTAAGGGATAACATAGTTGTGACATGAAAATAAGCAAACTTGTTTCAAAAAACTTTTCATTAAGTATTTTTTGTGTTACATTCACTTCTGGCTGATAACCTGCTTGGTCTAATGTACATATTTTTTTTCATATCTGTTTCCTTTAAAATTAAACTTAAAAATTTTATGTTTGCAGCTGAACTGAATTTAAAGTGAAAATGTGTTTAGACAGGGATATATTACTCAGAAATGTTTTTAAATCCATGCATCGAAGGTACACATAATTTTTATTGGATATGACGCGTTAAGCAGAAATATCTCTATAAAAAAGTTGTCTTTAAGGTTAAAAAGACTTTGATGGTAAAATGTGCATAATGTTCAAATGTCACTATTAACACAACATTATAAAGTATAAATTAATTTATTACTACGTTTATATTTGTCAATATACTGCAGTGGTCAGGTAAAGAGTAGTAACTGCATTTTTTTTTTTGCATTTTTGTCACCTGTAGTATGCTAGCTTTATTGTACAAGTTTTCTTATTTGAATTCCGCTAAAAAAAAGCGCGAAAAAAAAGTCTCATTCCAACATTTCCCTCTTGTTAGTATTTAATCCACCACACGTTTCTTCAAATACATTGGCTCCCAAAAGTGTTCGTACACCTACGATTTTCAATGAAATAGGCCCCTATCCATTGGTTAGAATTAAAATTTCGGAATAGGTATTTAATTATAAAATCTATGATCAATTTTTAACAAAACTACATGAAAAAATTTAAAAAAAAAAATAAAACTTAATTTTTTAAAAATCAAAAACCAAAAAGTGCCGGAAATTTTATCTCAAAAAGTCTTTGTACACTTTAAAAAATGTCTATAGATTATTGAATAATCTAACGTTTTATTAAGTTTTTATTTAGTAGAATATCATGCAGTATCAACAACACCTATTAAACGTCTGGGAATAGATTTCATTGTTTTTTTTTTCTTTCTTTTTTTGCGTAATTTCTGAGTAAGTGTTCAACCACACTTCGAGTCTTACTGTTTCTAGCTATCTTTTCGTCTCAAAGTCGTATTTTCGTAATCTTGCCTCCAAATGTCTCTAAATATATTACATTAAGTTCAAATCTGGAGATTGAGGGGTATTTTCTAAACTTTCAGACAATTTTCGAGGCACTAGACGCAAACGTTGAAAACTGTGTGCTTCTTATCGTTATCTTGAATGAAAAAATAAAGTTGTTTCCTATAACCAAATTTTTGACTAAGAGTTTAAATTTGGTTTTTAAAATATTTAAATGAACAGCCTGATTTATTATTTCATCAAAAAATTCCAAACTACTAATTCCTGATGCTGATATGCACCCTCACACAAGAACACCTTCACCGTTCTGATCAACTGATCCAACTAAGTTCTTACAATTAAGCTCCTATTTTTTTCTTCTATTTACAATTATATAACAATTTAACCAAAAATGTTGAATTCATTTTTATCTGTAAGTAAGACGTAATTCCTAAACGTTTTGAGGTTATTTATGATTAATTTTGCGACGAAAAGTGTAAGCTTTCTATTTTTCGCACGACCAAGAAAATTTCTGCGGGAAGAGGTCCCTATTAATATAGCTAATCAGAGAACTTGGCAAACAATTAAAGGTAAAAATTGCATGTAAAATTTTTCATTCTTCTCTTCTGAAACTTTTACAGCACTCAGATGTGTATTTTTCATAATTTTTTTAATTTTAAATTTCCGATCACGGTTTGTCAACTTTGCCGGTTTCAATGTAAGAAAGGTTTGACCTTTTCTTACCTTGTTTTCGGTCCGATTCTTTTCTTTAAAGCATTTTATGAAGCACTTTACTATAGAATGGAATAAATGAATTAATTTAGAGACATTTCAAACCAATTTATCGCTACTGTGAGGAAAACATTCAAATTTCGAATGGTGTTTGTTGTTTTTTACGAATACCAGCCATTTTAAAGTAATAATCACAATATTAAGGAATAAATAAACAAAAATTAAAGCCAAATGACTTTTAAGGGTCAACACAATGCAAAAAAAATATAAAAAATGGCATATGAGAAGTTTAATCATGAATTTATTCGGAAATATTTGAATGCACGATGATTTTTGTAGCGTGTTATATCTCTGTCTCTTCGTTTTTGACCCATTTCAAAAAGGAAGATCCGTCAATATTTTGAAAAACCTACCCTATTGTACTTAGAATGACATAGGAATAATGTGAAGAAATATTGGACTTCATATTCGAATTCAGTTTTGAGTTATTTTGGTTTTACTAAAAAGTTTCAAAGTGTACGAATACTTTTGTGAGCCACTGTATCTCGAAAACTCATTTATGAAGAAACTGTCGTTTACATGCACACGGTAGTATAGTAGAAAAGTTTTTAGAGGGTGTGAGGCCACAGCCTCATGTTCGCTGGCACTTGCTAACCCCAGCAAACTGTTGAGTTAATTCCGGCGTTCCATTGGATCGCTTCAGGATACGAGTTTGCATTGCTCACTCTAAAATATTTTAGTCAACCTTTTTTCTTATCGCAGAAAGAGTTATTACTCTGTCAAGAATAATTCACCACTCTTCATAATTCAGTTTCATGTTATACAAAACTTAGCGCTAACAATCAAATAGTAACATACTGTAAGCAGTGAAATTGATTGCATGACAGAAAGTAAAAGTAGGGGAGGGGAGTCAGAGTGAGAGACTGAGGCATAAGCATAAGACACTTTGAGGCATTGTTTCACAACTAAGTCTTTCATATCTGACCATTTTTTAAAAATAATTTGACTAAGTTTATTTTTTAAATTATTTAATTCGGTGTGCTTTCATTGTTTACTCTTCGCCGATGACGTCACAAATGATGAAATGCCATTCACTGATGCCACTCGCAGGTCACAATATTTAATTCGCTTCTTGATTATCATAACGTGGAAACGCGGTAGACAGATGCGCCAATGTACATCATTTCTGACGTCGTAAAGACTACGCCTCATTTTCAAAATCGGACATTTTAAAAAATTAATTAAGAATTAATCGTTGAGAAAATGAAAGTTTTTCCTCAACCCATGTTATTTTTTTCTTTGCTAATTATATCACTTTCAGTGACTAAAAATAGTACTTTTGACTGAAGGAAACAACCTCATTATACGTTGTTTATGGCTGCGAACTTGAAAGAAATTAAATATAATGTAATTAAAGTAGGGGAGGGTGGCCCAAAGCGGGTAGGTTTTCGAAGAACGCTCGAAAATTGTAGTTTTTGGATTTTAATCGCAACAACTTCGGTTTTATTTCCTAGCAGGGTTCTTGAACTTCAAAATAAAAATTGATTTTTGTGTTACATCAAATCCAATATTTATTTATTATCAAATTTAACAAGCATGTGAAAAACACGCTTTGCACTACCATTGAGCCCTAAGCAGGTAAACTTAACTGAATGTGGTTTGCTACATTTTCCAATCAAATATGAAGTTATAAATGATTAAAATAGTTGACTAGCTACATGCCATTACATTAAAAAAAAATGTAAAACAGTAGTACTTTTCCAATTTAAATTCAGTACATTTGTTTGTAAATCATAAAGAAATAACTGAGTTAATAGACTAATTAATTGTCATCCTAAAAAATAACTTTTTTAAAGTCATACTTATCCTATTGAAAGTGAAAATCTAAGTCAGCACACGAGTCAAGAAATTTTAAATATATAGATGATTTAATCCTATACCCGCTTTTCCCAAAGGCACGTTTTTATTTCAATAATTATAACCTTAAATTAATAATTTAAAAAAAAAGCGGAATGATCATCGAAGTTTGTAGGTGGATAGTGTCAGAATAAGTTAATATTATTGACAGTAAATAAGCTGATCTTCAGCTAATCACAAGTTATAAACTTCATTTTTTCTTAATGTATCATCTTTTTAATTTTAAGCCTGGTTGCACCATGCCGCTTCGCTGCTGCTTCGCTGGGACGGATAATAACTCGGGGGTGTTCGGTAAACACGACATACGTATTCTTTGCCGCTAACACACCCGGGGGGGGGGGCGTACGAAGGCCTACCCGCTTTGGGCGACCTACCCGCTTTGTTCCACCCTCCCCTACGTAATGTAATTAAATTACGTGTTATTAGATTTTTATATTCTGCATTCTTGGTTAGCTCACTAAATTAGGGAATTGAAATAAAATTGTGAAATCTATTGTACTCCTCCTGATCCTATAATAAAATCATTTACCTACTATTAAAAAAAGGATTTTATGTATGTACTAGAAAATCGCCCGTCAAGGTACGAATGATGAATCGCCCGTTAAGGGGAAAACTGTTTCTATACTTGATCGAAACAATTGCTTGTTTGGTGATATTTTGATAGTTGAAATTTTAACCCAACTCCTAGATAGCATTTGTTGTTGATCCCTTTTTCGTTTCTTCATTCTCTTAAAATGGCAATCTTACCAGCAAAACAGTTAAGTTACCGGATTCAGTTCAGCCTCGTCAAAATAAAGCACATTCTTGCACGTCAAACATTATCAAAAAATATTATAAAACTAGTGGTATCCGCACGGCTTTGCCCCTAATAGAAAAAATTAAAAGGTCTTTTGATTCGTCTGTACATTTACAAATAATGTATGGTGAATTTTCTCGCCAATTGGCTTGTACCCATGTTACGGTTCCACGTTATGATAATTTCGTAATTTACTCGTCCATCTTATGATAATTTTGTTCTTAAAATTGGAATAGAAAAAGAACCACATCGAATTTAAGAAAAATCGCTTCGAGGTGCACACCCCCATGCTACAAACTAACTTTGGGCCAAATTTCATGAAAATCGGCAGAACGGTCTAGGCGCTATGCGCGTCACAGAGATCCAAACATCCTACAGACATCCTCCGGACAGAGAGACTTTCATCTTTATTATTAGTAAAGATTATCATGCCATGGCGCGAACTTCATTGTTGGGGACGTCAGCGTTATTCAATCAGTGAATTCGCTATTATATATATGCATAAGATTATTATAGTAGTAATAGTATTTTATCGATGCATTAGAAGGCGCTGATTCTTCCCTTTTGAATTTCGTGCATACCTTGCCGCCTTCGACAGCTAGAGGATTCACCTTTTTGTGCTATTCCCTTTTTATGCCATTCATCTTTTCACGCCAAAAATGCCGCCTTTAGTGGCTGCTTAAATAAATTTGGTGGTGCCCTGAAAATTATTTCAATCATTATATACATCACTGTCCATCTACGTATATCTGTCTTATCTATGTCTGTACTATTATCTGTGTAACTACACTATATCTCTATCTATCTATGTTACTCTGAGCTTTGTTTGCATCGCCAAATTAAAGGAATTTGGAAGCAGTGATAAAAAAATTTCAACAATATCTATATTTCTTTACATATATCTCAGCTGTCAATGTCAGTGTCTATCTCTATATTTATCAATCAATATCTATCCATCTGTCTATCTATGTATCTGTCACTGTAGTTATCAAACTATATAATATAAACTAGAAAATCGCCCGTCAAGTTAGGACGAGTGGAAATTGCTTCTACATTTAAACGAAGCAAATGCCTTGCTGGTATTGTTACAGTTGATATTTTAACACTAACTGAAGTTATTGTTACAGTTGAACTGTAACAATATATCAGATGGTGATATTGTTACAGTTGAAATTTTAACACTAACTGCAGTAAATTAACCCTAAACTCCAGTAGATAGCGTTCATTGTTGACCACGTTTTCGCTTCTTCGTTCTCTTAAGATTACAGTGATACCAGTAAAACATTTAGGTTACCGGATCCATTTCAACCTTGTCAAAATAAAGCATTTCCATGCATGTCAAACATTACCGAAATAAATTATCAAATTATCATGCTATGGCGCGAATTTCATTGTTGTTGACGTCAGGTGTGTTACTCGATCAGTGAATTCGCTATTATATATATATGACTATGAGAATAACCTACACCTCTATAGCACATTTAATGTTTCTGCCTTCCCAGGAAATGCGTCTCAAACACCCATAAACATCTTATTTCAAACTCACGACAAATAACCACTTAACACATTTGCCCATATTTGACACGGGTGAGAAATGCCGGCAAATACTTAGTTTTTATACCATTTCCTTAAAAATAACTTCAACACTTCCCCCTCCTCTCCCCTCTGGTTATTAGCTCCCCTCAGCTTACTCTCCTTCCGACACAACCGAAATCGCAAAAAATAGTGAACACCATTCCTATACATTAATTTTCTGTGGGAAGAAAAAAACAAATCGATTTTGCCAGTTTTTCTGAAAAAAATTAGTGGTTAAAGGGGTTAAACAGTTTTAACCAAGGCTACGTTGTCGGAGTCGGGCTGATTTTATGGTAAAAGAGTCGGGGTCGGGAGTCGAAGGTTTAAAATTCCAAAAGTCGGAGTCGGTTACATGCCCTCAAAGTCAGCAACTCTGCCAATGCTTGCGGAGTCAGAGTTGGACTGTTATTGCACTGCAAAAAGTTTGTGTAACCTTACTCCGTAAATACGGTGACAGCATTCTGTATTTGGTGCCACCTAATTCCTGCGGCTAGCTTCCTCCATTAGCAATGCAGTAACTTAACTGATAAAACTGGTGTAGCGGTATAAGTGATGCGTAAAGTTGCACCGGTTTTATGTGTTAAGTTACTCCATTGCTACGGAGGCAGCAAAGTCCTAAGCTTACAAATTTTTTACAGTGTGAGGAAAAGGTGTCGGGGTCAGACTGTTTTTGAGGTAAAGCAGTCGGAGTTGAAGGCTCTAATAATGTCGGAGTCGGAGCAAGAGTTTCATTTTCCCTCCAACTCCACGGTCTTGGTTTCAACACTGTTGCACCGCGGCTACATTGCTAAACTAAATTCTTTGAACTAAATTCTTGGAAAATCTTCATTATAACCTACTCGTAACAATTAAAAGATGGTTAAATTGAGATTCTATGCTTGAAACAATACATTAACACAATAATTCAGTTTCTATTAAGTTAAAGGTGCAAAAAATTACAGAAACTTTTGAACGACTTTTTTTTATTTATTTATCGAAAATCTAGCAATGAGGTGCATATCATCGCCAAAAACTGCATATGAGGCAGTGAGAAGCAAAGGGATGCAAGTAGAATATTTTAAGTTTCGAGTAAAACGCGTTTAAAGATCAGCTCCTAGGTAGGCTTTCATTGAAATTTTTTTCGAAATCATGCTGTACAGCAGCACCTACCAGGGCAACAAGTACAATCTCTTGCCCCAAGACAGAGGAGAGGTTCACCTACCATTTGTACTGGTTATCTCCAAATTTTTAATTTTGCCACTTGCATCCCCTTTCTTCTCACTACCTCAAATGTGCACCAAGTTTCATGTTTCTAAACTTTACCGTTTGTCCAGGAAGTGTGCTACACACACAAACACATAACAAACATCTTATTTCGTTACATGAATCCATTGATTTCCAGATAAAAACTAAAAAATTCTTTACTTTAATTTCTAGCAAGCGAATATGTTGGGGAAAAAATCCCTCTCGCTTAATATTTTCAGAAAATCCTGATACTTATAACAAACACCGAAAAATCACTGGATCGTTTTTCAATTAATTTCATAATTCACCTCAGACCATAATCCCGTAGATTTTTCCGCCCCAATCTCTCGCCTTTTTCAAACACCGTCACCTTTTTAAACCAAAGCTCCGGGGATTAGTGATTCTTAAACCGCGGTGGGAGATGGGGAAATGCATTTTTCTATTTATTTATAATTTTTTCCCTCTATCTCTTTCAGCGACAGAACTTGGGGAATATCTCCTCGTGTCAAGCGACAGGCCCTAGAAAAACAACTGTTGAAACTGACGTGATGGGATATTTTTCGGTCAATAATATTACGACGAAAGGGAGAATTAAGAAGTTTTTAAGCTATGATACTTTGATAGTACGGTTATGTTAGAGGTAGTTTTTTGCTGCTATTTTTTTTCTACAATTTGTTAGCTTATTTTTGTTCCGTATTAATAGCTTCAGTGAAAGAATTTAGGGCCCACTGACAAATTACAGATGTGATTTTTCACTTATCAAGAATAGTTGAAGTAGATGCGTTTGCATACTATTTTAGTGAGTTGTATGTTTTTCGCTGTATGTTTTTGACTTTGCATAAATGCAAAGATAAGTACAAAGAAAACTTTAAAGCTTTATTTTCATTTTCTGCTAATATTTTCTGTAACGTCACAGCAAATGCGGAAAGCTTTTTATTGCTGTAAAAAAGGTGTACTTAATGTACTTTCCATACTGTAAAAGCAAAAGAGAGATAAATATAGCGGTAAAAATAACTTCCGGAAAATATTTCCTATTTTATGTGCTTTTGAGGCAAACAAAAACATTAAAAGTAACAATTGTTTGTTTGTTTGTTTTTTACTAGGCTTAATGCAAGAGCAGACAAACTAACATGTAGTTTTAACAAACAAAAAGCTTAACTGGCGGCAAGTTGGTGCATAACAATTTGCATCTTCAAACTTTTGGCAATCTTGAGAAAAAGAATAAAAAAGCATTCCAAATTCCCGTTTCGATTTATGATAGAGGTTCCTCTAATAATGTTCGTTTCGGTTGTTTTTTCAAAATTTCGTGAAATATAAACGAACGACGATTAAGACTGACTACTATTGGTATATTTACATTTCTATTAATTTCGAATGAAGTTGCGATTTCAATATTCTGAAGTTAGCATTAATTTTTCGAAGATGCTGCAAGTAAACCAAAATTGACTAGTTATAATATTAATTTCCATGAACGTGGTACAACAAAAAGCATAAGACTAAGATGCACTATGCTTGTAATTTTTAACAAGAGCTATTCTCTTTATGTTGCGATTTAACTTGTTTCTTTGAAGCAAATTAAATCAAGCAAACAAAATCTGTCGACTTGGTGCAAAACGCATTTTCCTGTAGTAAGGAAGGAAAACGTAAAACTACTTTCTCTGCTTCGATGATATAAATGCAGCAATGTGAACTTTTCTATTAGCAACAAGACCTGCGGTTTACGCTAACCAGCATTTTAAGACGTTTCAGGAACTTAATAAATTGGGAATGAATAAGTTAGATAATATTTTACATACAAAGTTAAAATTTACATGTTTTTATTTATTTTTCTCAAATTTAATTTATTTGTCTATTTTTTATTCTAATTTATTTGTTATTGTTATTATTTTCCTGGTCATAATGCTTATTCGTCCACCCAGATCATATAAGTGCAGAAATGTGAACATTTGTATCAACCGTATGACCTGCGTTTTATGTTAAGCATTACTTTAAGAAGTTTTGAGAGCTAAATAAATTTGCAACAATTTCTTTACATAATATTTTATATGCAAAACTAAAATTTACATTTTTTTTATTTGTGATTTCTAAAATGTAATTCATTTACTTATTTTGTTTTATTCATGCATTTTTTTACTGACCGTAAAACTACTTTCTCCGCACAGGTAATGCAACTGCAGCAATGCGAACATTCGTTTAAGCAGGAAGACTTACGTATTACGTTAACCAAATATTTTAAGCAGTTTCGGGATCTTAATAAATTTGTAACAACTTATTTAGCAAGTGTTTTTATGAGTAAAATTAAAATTTATAGATTCTTACTTATTACTTCTTAAATTGTATTTATTTATTTTATTTTATTTATTTATTATCTTACTGGCCGTAAAACTACTTTCTCTGCATACATAATAGAAGTGCAGTAATGTCAACATTCGTACAAGCAGCAAGATCTGCGTATTACGTGAACCAAATACTTTAAGACGTTTCGGATACTTAATAATTTTGAAACAATTTATTTAGCTAAAATTTTTATGTGCAACATTAAACTTTCCCTTTTTTAATTTATTGTTTCTTAACTTTATTATTTTTATTTATTTTTTTAATTCTATTTATTTACTTATTATTATCATTTTACTGGCCATAAAACCACTGTCTCTGCCTTGATCATGTAAGTGAAACAAAGCGAATATTACTATCAGCGACATGACCTAGTGTTCCATACTAACCAGTGTTTTAAAACGTTTTGGGCACCTAATACATTTGTAACATTTTATTTACAAAAAAAGAAAAAAGAAAATTTTTTGTGAATCTAAAATTTACCTGTTTTTATTTGTTATTTTTTGAATTTTATTAATTTATTTGGCGATTTATTGATTTCATTTTATTTAGTTCTATATTTTGTTACTGGCCGTATTCCTTTGCCCTAATTATATAAGTGCAGCAATGCGAACTTTCGTGTCGCAATATGCCCTGCTTCATATTTACCAGTATTTTAAGGCATTTCATGAACTTAATGAATTTCCAGGAACTTAATGAATTATCTCGATTACACATTTTATGTGTAAAATTGAGATTTACGTGCTTTTATTTATTACTAGCAAAAATACCCGGCGTTGCCCGGGCCTGTAATAGTTATGAGAAACAATCGTTACTTGCCCTTGTTTTCTGGTTTAAGCGAAAGAACTTAAAAAAAAAACTTTTTGACGTGATTAAAAATCGGACTTCTTCCTTGCTCATAAAACTAAAATAGCAATAAGTATAAAGAACAAAATAGTATTCATTTAGAAACGAAAGCACGACATTTAAGCATATACAAATTTGAAGAATTTCCGAAATATGAAATTAAACTTTACATGTTTAAAAAGATTTATCTGTTAGTACTTTTTTTACATCTAAAACCTTCTCTGTATGGCTATTGATGTGCGAACTGTTTTAAAAAATGTAGCCGCCCGTGTTCCCCTTACACTTGCATTAGTTTTTTTGGGAAATTTCATTTATTGTGGGCACTTGGTGCGGTTTAAAATGTTACCAAATTTGCGAGAATCATTTTGGGACACCTTCGATAATACTCCCCCCTCTTACTAATTTTTATTATACAAATATTGTCGCCAGATGCAGAGATACTTTTGGTCAAAATAAAATGGCGCTATACGGTTTCAACCGAAATGTTTCCAAAATAAGTAGTAAAATTTGGCGATTGTTTGAAATTGTGCAAAAATAAAAATTTATGGAAGTTATTTTGCTCTTTATGGATTTGCCTTATTTAGTTGCTGGATTATTTTACACAGTAAAAAAAGTTTTTAAAAAAGATTCTTCGATTGGCGATATTTTGTTTCATGGTGTGAGCTGAGAAACATTATTACGTAGCCTTAGGCTTCAAAAACAGCGACAGTTGGAAAAACTACCAAATGCATCAGCTACTGAAGCTTTCTGCAAAAATTTTCACGATATTTCTGCTGATTGATCGGATAGTGAGTAAGTGTCCAATCGGCATAAATAATAATAAAAAAAAACATTAATTACATTTAAGTTCCATTTAAATGGAAAATGATCAGCCAAATCTATTTATTTTTAGCCAATCTTGTGGAAAAACGTTACTTTAAGATTTGACTTGAGAAAAGCCTCAAAAAGTCAGACGAAACACAAAAATATTCAACAATACAACAATTCTAGCTATCGACTGGGAGTTGAGATGATACACTAAATAATGAATTGGATTGATAAAAGCCTTCGAACAGGGAACAAAAAAGCTCATTACTCGTTTTTTATACCACTTAGAAACTTCGAACAGATGCTATCTTCAGCAGAAAAATTAGCGCTTTCGATAGACACATAATGTTAATATGTGCCCGTTTTTTTCTACCCCCATATTGGGGCATTTGTGCGAAAATTTGGACAAATTAGAATAAAAAAGGAACCATCAATCGGATTTTTTTCGAACTGGTCTATAAACTTTCCCAATACCGAACTGAACAAACGGTGAAAGTTTCAGCCAAATCTGCCGGGTAGTTTCTGAGATCTTAGGGAACAAATTTATCAAACTCCATTTTTATACATATAGATTTCACGAATTTTATTGATTTATTAATTTATTGTTTCTTATTTATTGTTACTTTTTTCCTCCTTTCTTACTGGCCGTAAAACTATATTTTCTCTTCTTAGATGATAAGAGTATAGAAACGAGAACTTGGGTGTCCGCGACAAGACCTGCGTTCTATGTTAACTTGTATTACAAAACCTTCCGGGAACTTAATAAATTTGAAACTTTTTTGTGATAAGATAATATTTTATGGGTACAAACAAGATTTACATGTTTTATTTATTATTTTTTTAAATTGTATCTATTTTTCATTTATTTTGTTCTATTTTCTTTTTATTTTAACTTGCTGTAAAACGACTTTCTCTGCCTAGATAATGTAATTGCAGCAATGCGAACTTTTGTGTCAGTGACATGACCTGAGTTGACATCAACCAGTATTTTAAGACATTTCAGGAACTTAATGAATTTGCAACATTCAATTTGATCATAGTTTTTTATGTGTAAAATTAAAATGAACATATTTTTAATTTATGATTTCATGAATTTTCTTGATTTACTTATTTTATTTCATTTTTTCACTAGCGGTAAAACTACTTTCTCTTCTCAAATAGTAAAGCAAATTTAAATACAGAAACAAGAACTTGAATGTCAGCGACAAGACTTGCATTTTTTGTTGACTAGTATTTTAAAACTTTCCGGAAATTTAATAAATTTGCAAAATTTTATTTAGATGACAATTTTGTGTCCCCAACCGAGATTTGTATGATTTGGTTTATTATTTCCAATATATATATATATATATATATATATATATATATATATATATATATATATATATATATATATATATATATATATGTATATATATATATATATATATATATATATATATATATATATATATATATATATATATATATATATATATATATATGTGTGTGTGTGTTTATTCATCATTAATTTTTTTTCACTGGCCGTAAAACTACTTTCTCAGCCTTGATCATGTAATTGTAGCAATGCGAACTTTCGTTTTAGCGACATGACCTGCGTTAGAGTTAACTAGAATTTTAAGACTTTTCGGGAACTTAATGATTTTTTGCAACATTTTATTTAGACAATATTTTTATGTGTGAAAATTAAATGAACCAGTTTTATTTTTATTTCTTAAGTTGCACCTATTTATTTATTTTATTTCATTCATTACTTTATTCATTAATTTACTGGCCCGGAAACTAACTTTCTCTGCCTAGATAATAAAAGGCCAGAAATAAAAAAGTTCGATGTCAGCAACAAGACTTGCGTTCTATGATAATTTGTATTTTAAAACTTCCGGAAATTTAATAAATTTGAAACATTTTATTTAGCTAATGGTTTTGTGTGCACAACCAAGATTTACATGATTTTGTTTATTATTTCTAAAAAAAAAATTTTTTTTTGTTTACTATTCATTTTTTAACTGGCCGTAAAACTACTTTCACTGCCTTGACCATGGAATTGCAACAATGCGCACTTTCGTGTCAGTGACATGGCCTGCGCTTAAGTTAACCAGAATTTTAAGACATTTCGGGAACTTAATGATTTTTTGCAACATTTTATTTAGATAATATTTTTATGTGTGAAAATAAGAGTTACATGTCTTAGTTTTTATTTCCTAAATTTTATCTAGTTATTTATTTTAGTTTATTCATTCCTTTATTTATTTATTTACTAGCCCTAAAACGACTTTCTCTGCCTAGATGATAAAAGGGAAGAAATAAAAACGTTGGATATCAGCAACAAGACTTACGTTCTATGTTAGTTTGTAATTTAAACCTTTCCGGGAGCTTAATAAATTTACAACATTTTATTTAGGTAATATTTTTATGCTTGCAACAAAAATTCACATGTACTATTATTCATTATTTTATTCATTTTTATTAATTTTTTTTATTTGTTAACTTATTTATTTTTTTATTTATTTCGATTTTTTTATTTGAAACCATCAAACATCCTAAGAGTCTCACGCGTAGAAGTCGACTTTTAAACAACTGCTTTACTTCAACAAAGCTTTATTGGTAAGGCGAAGGGATTATTTTTAATTTTAATTTACGGTGATTTATAGAAATATCGTTACTTCACTTCAGTTAACATGTTCATTTTTAATTTTTTTATTTTTCTTTTAACTTTTTTTTTCTATTTTCCGATGATCCTCAGTCTATTACGACTTTATTTCGACACCTGTTCTTTCCATTAACTCTGGTTTGAATAACCATAGAAACAATTACTTTTTTTATAAATTAAATTACCAGGGGACTCTCTTCTCTAAGCAGCTAGATTTAAGAAATTTCACTATACAAATCACAACCAACATTTTCTTCAATCTGGATGTGTGTTGTCTTAATCCTTGACAGATCAAAGCTAGCGTGAAAATATCGTCTGTTATCAAAAAGTAATATTGTTTCAAAAAAATTTAAGCATAGTGTTAACAAAACTAATTAGAACTACCAATCAATTGATTTTTTTTTTATCGTCGTGCATTTAATCTTACGATTTATTGTGAGCTTGTTTTGGCAATAGTGAGATTTATTATTGTTTTTTATTATTAATAGAATTATTATTAATCTATGAGAACATTAAATAAAGGGAGTATTTTATGAGTTTTTTAAAGTTTCAGTGATTATTGATATGATATATTGAATTATTGTGATGAGTTTTTTCTGGTTTGCATCTTTCTAATTTTTTTAACAATACTTAGAGCTTTTCATCAGAATTATTACAACAGTTTAATAAAGTTTTTTCTGAATAATGTTAGAAAATAAGTTCTAACCTCTATTGTAAAACGTCAAGACGTGCGTAGCTTGACTGTACAATGCTATGTGGTTGCATCTTTTCGACATCTTTCTCAGTGTCAGATGCTGATGAAGAAGCGGTAAGTATATAATTTTCTTCGTCAAAAAGCGTGTGTCTTTCATTAAAATATTTTCAAAAACTTTTCAAAATCACCTCATTTTTATTGAATCACTAGTTTTCAAATACTGAATAAATACATTAATCAGAAAGTAATTTTCTTTTTCCCATCCATAGTTCGTTACAGATTTGGCACAATTGCTTTTTTTTTACTATCTAATTAAATCTGAAGCATTATGGAGCTGAATATCACCCATCATAAAGTAGAAAAATAAACATTAATTGCATAAGTCTGTGACCGTTTAAATCTTTGTCATAATGGCGTGCATAGTTCTCCACTCTTCCCTATCATCAATAATACATGAAAGAAACGCAAACGATTGAAGAATTTGCGCAATCTGAGTATTTCTTCAGAATTATTATCAGAATTTATTCATTCGTTTATTTTTACTTATTTATTTATTTATTTATCCCTAAATTTGATTCAAACTTTTTTCAAATTTAGTGCTTGCAAATCAATCTCGAGGTATGAAAACTGTTATAGTGCTAATAAATGCAGTAGAACGTAGGATGTTTTAGAACAGTAGTAATTAATGGAAAATATAATAAAACTAACTATTGAATAAAACTAACTTTGTATTTTACTGATTTTTTTTAACATAAATCTGTATAAAGATTAGCACTCCTCAAATTTGTTATCATAAATGATCATTAATAAACAGCGTATTGAAATTTGCTCTATGCTAAGTAAATAAGTTACAAGTTTTACTTTTGCATTTTATCGATCATATTAACTGTCATTTTATCCCAAAAGTATGTTGACAAAATAAACCAGCACATTTCTATGCAAAAGGTGGCATGAAAAAAATCTTTTTTTTTTTGGTTTAATGGTCGTATTTTTTTTAATAAACATTTCTCTGTTCAAAGGTGGCAAGATTTTAGTAAACATCTTATAATTCAAAAGGGTGCAATCAAAAATCAATCAATTACATGTACTAGCTGAACTAGTGCAAAAAAAATATCTTTTATTACTTCTAGAAAATTACCCGACAAGATATGACGAGTGAAAATTTCTTCTACATTTGAACGAATCTGTTTGCGGATAGTTGAAATTTTTACCCTAACTCTAGGGGATTAACCCTAAACTCTAGTAAATAGCATTTATTGCTGATCCCTTTTTCATTTCTTCATTCTCCTAAAATGACAATCTTACCAGTAAAACAGTTAGTATATCGGATCCAGTTAATCCTAATAGTTAAGCCTGTCAAAATAAAACATTTCTCAACGTGTCAAACATTACCAAAAATATTATCAAATTATCCTGTCATGGAGCGAGTTTTATTGTTGATGACGTCAGAAGCGTTACTCGACCATTTGCTATTATATATGTGAGGATGACATAACAAGCAGCGTGCAATCCTTCAGCATAATAAAAATACGCAATGAACTGAACTGAAAAGAAGTGCCTCGTATCTCTAAAGTCCTACAATCTAAGCGTCTAGAACACGGTCTACGAACCAAATAATTTGTCTGATTTTATTTTTATCAATGGTAAGAAAACTATAGATTTAGAGTAAAACTTTGATGCGTTATTTTTTTTTAATATACAGGAGATTTGGGGAAAATAAATCATCACTCGCAGAATAATAATAAAAAAAAACGGTTAAACAATTCTGAAAAGTCGAAATTATAAAAAAAAAAAGTAATGCAAAAAATTGTTGTACATATTATGATTATAATTAAACTACTGCCGATTAATCAAGCGATTATATTTTATCTACTAATCGGTGATCGGCCATTTTCTTATCTATGCAGCTCTATATAAACATTGATCATTTACGCAGTTTTTATGCAGCTCATTTGTACCTATAAGCACTGAAAGAAAAGTTGTGAACTTCATATTTACTATGCTTTGTGAATCAACACATTATCACTATTATTTAAACTACCACTCCACATTTGAAATTTCCCCAACTTGCAGTAACATTAGCCCAAAATGTTTATTCAGCCAAAAATGGCTTCCTTTTTTTTTTTTTTTTCATTTTGTACTTAAATTTTTAGTTTTCATGTTCTTTTGAAAATGTTTCCTACACACTTCTTCGCATTTGATGTATTTCTAAGTTTGTACTCCACCCCTTTACTGACAGCAGTGCATATTCATAGATTCGTACCACTGTAACATGGAAAAAAAAAAGCTTGGTGGATAAGGTGTTGGGCATTAAAAAAGCAAACAAAAACTTCCCAATCCTGTGACGGGAGAATAAGTCGCGAAGAGCTTTATGTAAACGTCTCCTCCGAACCAATTAGCTCAAGTGATTAGTTTAGGCCCTTATCTCCCTCGGGCGGCCCCTGCAGACGATTTTTGGCTCGCGACTTAGGGTGGATAAGGCAAACGATAAGAAAGAAGTCAGTAGGGAAGAAGGAACAAAAAAGAATAAAATGCGATCTGTGACAGCTTTTGAAATCTTTTTTTCCCCTTTTAAGCTGCTTACTTTTTTGCTTGCATAATTTTTTCGGAAGCTCTTTGAAGTGACATTTGCGGCAAGGATAACGTGATATAAGGCGTAAATTAAATTGGAAGGGAAAGAAATTATGCAGTGGTTTTTGTCTTTTAAGCTGACAGGTTATGCCCTTTCCTCATTTCAACCCCCACCCCGCCCCTGTCCGCAGATACAGGGGGGAAATAGTATTACTTTTTATTTTAAAACTTTCTTCCTTAAAATTTTCTCATTTTCGATTATTTCTTTCATGTTTTTCGGTCAGAATTAATAATTTTAATTCTGTATTAGCTTGTGGCTTTAAAATAAAGTCCGATAAGGATTAGGAAGACAAATTTCAAACTCAATTAAAAGCTGTAAAAAATGCAACTGTTTAATATTATATTAACTTAGAATATTTTTTTGACGTACACTTACGCTAAATGCTAAAAACGAAAAACTGTTTAAAAAATATGTATATATATTCGTACATATATCGATCGTTTGAAAAAAGACTGCCACAATACAAAATTTTCAAATTTCTCTTTTTTTTTTCGCTTAAAGGCCTTCAAATTACGTTATCTTCTTTTTAAAATAATGACAGATTTTTTGTTCTAATATTAACCACTGGAGAGCACAGCAAACTTACTTTGCTTAATGCAAATTGCATAAAGGGTGAAACTTCAAACGCTTCTCCTGTGAAATTTCATTTCTTCGTATTGTAACACTCTTCTTCCAAATGAGCGATACATATTTATGCAACTTCTAACAATAAAGTTCAGTTAATGAAATTATAACAGCCGATGTGGCAACACTGGCAGAAACAAACCTCTGCCCCTGCTAGTAGCAGGTATTAACCATCTGCCCCACCGTTATTCAGATGAGCATCGTTTGTGCTCCTGAGACTTGTTTCACTAAGTGATTGTTTGGTGCGGTGGTTCAGGAAAAGAGAACATGAAAATGTACAAAAGATCAATTGAAAGCCTGTCTAAACAATTTCTGGAAAAAAAAAGAGGGTGGTGCAAATTGAATGTCCACCATGCTCTCCGGTTCTCAATCCTCTCGACTTCCTCCTATTCCGACGACTCGCTTTGAAAGGAAAGATATTTGACGCTATTCCTGACGTCCAACGAAAAATGACGAGGCTTTTGAACTCCATCCCAAAAGGAGACTTCTTGCAAAGTTTCCGTGACATGTATAGCAGATTTCAGCGATGCATAATTATAGGGCATGACTATGTCGAAAGACAATAAAGTAACTTTCATTAACAGTTCATCAACGTTGATGTTAAGGGGACTATTCCACAAACTTTATTGTCAGAGTTTACTTTAATTTTTTTATAGTAGTGTCTCCCTTATTTGATATTTATGAACTAGTATTTTTATTGCTTAAATTAGAGGCTCTTGAAAGAAAATTTTAAGGAAATATTTTGGAAATGACTCGTATATAGTTTTGAAAAATTAAACGTAAGTAATTTTTTTAAGAACATAACTGAGTGGCAAACGTTATTCCAAAACGAAAATATAACTTTAACAGGAATAAATCTGTACCTCAAAGCTAGACAAGCGTAAGTTACGTCATCACTACTTTACAAGAGAGTGTAAAAAAGTTTGTCTGTTGGTTTTGGCTTTCATCAAACAAATTCATTCATCAAATACAAATGATGCAAATGGGGCCTCAGTGGCCGAGTGGTCTGAGTGACTGCTTGACATTGGCACACTTGAGGCGGTGGGCTCGACTCCCACCCCTGCTCCGGTTGTACTTTCCCTTCTTTGTGATGTAAATTCTTTCATGTGTTGTTTATCTGTGTAATAAAATATATCATGCGTAAGGGAGGCAAAGCACTCAGATTGTAGTCCTCATCAAAATAAACCTGTGCAATTAAGCACCGAAAGAAGAAGAAGAAATGATGCAAATAATTAATTTGTCTGAAATAGCCCAAGTTATGCGGATTATTTTTATTGTTCTTCAACATTCGGAAACTGTCCACGTAGAAAAAAAACTTTGAGTTTTAGCACCGGTATTAATTAATTTCATTAATAGAATCAAATTAACAAAACTAATTCTATATTAGTCTCATATAATTGTTTATCATTGATAGAAAAAAAATCTGATAAAGCAAATAGCTTTCATCTTAAAACGTTCTATAAATTTTACTAAAAAATATATAATTCACTTTTAAATATTTAAAATTATGTTTAAGTCATCTAAGTGCAATGACATAGAATCGTTAATAGTAATTATTTTAACACAATGATCCCAATAAAAATATTTTAATGACATAACTTCAAACCCAAAATTTCCGTATATTTTAAAACATGTGAGATGGAATCAATTTACTTGTTCACTTTATATAATCTTTGCATTTATTTTCATTTTGCTTTTTCTCCTTCTTTCTTTCAAACAGTTGCCAACTTTTTTTAAATGGATCTTATCGAAGCAAGTTGGGTACTTTTTTATGTTATAGTTATCAGAGTGAGAGCAATAAAAGTTTTTTCTTTACAAAGATGCGACAGATGGTTCTTTCTACAGCATGTGAGGGAGGAAAAAAAAATTCTTTAGAGTAAGGATTTAACATCAAAATAACACGAAATTTCCCAAACATTTTCATGAAAAGCAAACTGAAAAGGTGTAATTTTCTTCTGGTCCGTCGCAGGGCCACGGGATGGTTTCCGTTAGAAGACCCAGTTCTGAGCTAAAATGGAATAGTGTCTTTCGAAATGGAGCCGAGAAAATATGAAAGGTATGAAAATACTCGCAGAATTGACTGAATTTAAAGTTTCACTGTGAAAAGCCTGGGATATGTTTCATTTAAGATTACTGTCATGCCTGTTTTAGTTACTGTGTTTTCCTTTCCTTCTTTCTTTTTTTTTTTTTGTTTTTATCAAAAATTTACTCTGATTGAGATTTAATTTATTCCAAAAAATAATAATATCTCCAACCACAACAGATTACTTCATTACTTCCTTGATCATCTTTTGTATGGGAGTAACTTCTTCAAATTTATTTAATTGTAATTTTAATAATTTTTCAGATACTTGTTATTATTACACGCTTTGTTTTATTTTTGCATAATAGTTACAGTGATCGAAATAACTTACATTTTTATTCAATGCTAATTTTTGTCTTTTTGCCCACTTTCCCAGTACAAGTCAAGAGAAAGAAAAAAGCATGAAAGAAGGCTTAATGCATCTTTCAAATATCGCTAAAAACAAAACAAAAATGTCAAAAATAAGTAAAATAATTAAGTAAAAATCGAAACATAAAAAATTGCAGAATAAGGTATTGATATGGGGAAAATGGCTATCGGTCTGTCTGTGTGCACCCCCTCTTCCCTCCCCCCCCCCCAATAACTTTTGAGTACATGGTCCGATTTGAACAAATATTTTTTGTTACTTTACTTCAACAAATATTTTGTGTTCGAGAGATCTCGGAGATGAAACCTTATTCCCAAATTTAATTTTAAGATTTGAAAAATTTTTGGCGCAATTTTGAACAGTTCAAAAAACTTAATATTAACGCCTACGGGAAAATTCAAGGGAAATATAAATCCCGCATTCAGAGGTGAATTTGGTTCAAAGAAAGTTTGTTGTAAAAAGCTTCTGAAAAAAAACATGTATAGAAATTATCTTTTTGATTTGAACAATTTGCCGTTCAATTCTGAACAGTTTAAATCCCTTAATATCAGCGACTACGGGGAAACAAAGTCAATACAGATCCCACACTTAAAGGCGGATTTAATTCAAACAAATTTTGTTATAAATAGCTTTTGATGAACAACTCCCGACTCCGACTCCTAGAACTTTGAAACAGTTGACTCCGATTCCGACTCCTGCACCCGGAAACAAGTCAGACTCTGACTCTGACTCCGTATCTTCGGTAAAAAGTTTGATACGGAGAAAAAATACCTTTCTCTGATTTACCGTTCAACCAACTTATGACCCCGAGAACGATAGGATTTGATCTATAGGCATTCCAAGCACCTTAGAAAATGTTAAACATCGCCAAAATCCGAATTAAGGCTTGGTCAGTGATGGAATCAGCATAAGCGAAAAAAAAATCTGTTTTTGTGAATGAATACCGGAAAAGGAATCAAAAAGTGTACCAGAAGGACATTTTAGTAGCTGTTGTTGTTCTATATGCCTAAGAGCACATCGGCAATGCAGACTGGACATTCCAATTCGACTCCACACCAGCTCACAAGGCAGAAAAGATAAGAATGGTGCAAGGCGCATTGTTTTTGGCATGATGTCATCTGTAGAGTGAACGCGGACACTCTTCTCGCTAGACCTCAATCCCATTTATTACACTGTATGGCACATTTTAGAGTCAAAAGTCTACCCTAAACTACACAAAAGTTTGGACTCTCTAAACCAATTGCTTTAGAAGGAATATGATTGATTAATGGACTTGCGGCCCTTGTATGAAAATTTCAATCAGCAGTTGCACCTCTGTATCACTGCAAAAGGCGGCCAGTTTGAAACCAATTGAATTTATTGATTGCTAAAAGTCAACTCAATAGTATTATTTTTGCGTTTTGTTAATTAATTTATTTTTAATAAGTTACGTCGAAAATTGCTTCTTCGGGTTTTTTTGACGCATCCTGTAAGTATGTCAAGCCTCACAGGCAAATATAAATGAGTTTAAAAAAAAAGTGGGAGTTAAAAAACTACAAAAAAAAAAAAAAAAAAAAAGCAGCTTTGCTTCCATTTGACAAGTTGAACTGTGGTAGTGCTGTGAACTCTCACAGGTGTTCTAAATTTGTTTTAGCGACCAGTTAGTTGGCACTCTCAGCTTTAATGAGATGACATCTTCCTCCAGCTGAGTTATTATCAATTCCGGACTGATGAGTCCGTAGCAAATGCAGTCTTTGGATTGCATAACTAGGTTGTCGGTATATTGCATGAACCAAAAATAATTTTCAACTATTTAGATATTGTGATTGCATTGTCTCGTTTGTGGTGCAAAATGACCACATTGAGTGTTTCATGTTTTTCTCTCTTCTCTTTTTTTTTTCTTTTTTTTGCGAATTTTTTTCGCACTACCTATAAAATGAAGAACAAATCAACATCTACTTTTTTTCATTTTCTCTCACACCACTGTTGCTGAAATTCCATTTCTCTGGCGGTCAGTCGGTTGTGCATCGCTGTAAAATGCAAGACACACACAATACATATAAAAAAAAACTTTGCGCATCTTATCTAATGCACTGGACAGAGTCCAATGCAAAAAAGCTCATAAAACCACCACACCTCCTATCTGCATATGCGATAGCATTTTTACCCTCGGGTCTCGGGGGGAAAATGCATCTGAAACCTCTGCAGTTCGTTCTTAGAGGAAAGTGCACGTTACTGCTTTCCTATTAGGTGTTTCTGGTGCAATGGGTTTAGGAAATGAACTGATATGAAGAGTGGTCAGTGCGACGATAAGTTTGATGCAACTGTGAATTTCAGTTGATGTCTTTAAATCGAAAGTCGTGAATAAAAGTCCAGGTTAGGGTTTTTACCCTTCGGGTAAAAGTATATTTGGAGTACAGAAGTAAAAATTGCCCTCCAGGAATAAAAATGAGAGGCTATTTCGGAGTTGCAAAACGTTTTGGAAATTTGAAAATAACTAATGATTTTTGTGTTATTTTGTATGTATAATTTCTTTTAAACTGCTCTTTGTTAACTGGACATTATGATAGTTGAAAAATTAAGTTATTTAGTGTTTAAACGATGAAAAATGTATTTAATTGTAAGAAGTTTTTTAATTAGAGCATACTTTTAGAAAACTAATAAGTTTCTTTTCTCAACCTTTTCCGGTCATCTCCCTTGGTGACGACATAAATATCATTACACGCGTTCTTTTTCCAGAAACTATTGTTTTTTCATTCCACGTTTCACTAATAAATTATTGTCGTTTGGCTTTTTAAAACTGACATTATTGTTATTTTATTCTTATTATAAGATGAATTTTGATGGTAAAAAAGAAGTTTAGCTTCTACCGAGAACTAGCATACATGAGGCAGAATAACAATTAAAATATTTTTGTTATGAGATGTTTTCTGATTACTAAAAATTTGTTTCCTTGGATAAATAAATTAATGTATGATTAATTTTATGAAGTTATTAATGAAATAATATTGTATAAATGGGGGAATATAGGAATAATGTAAAAATTGTGTGAATAGATTTGAGAATGAAAGATAAATACGTGACTGTAATTTATTACTGAATGAATGAATCAAGGAAAATGTAAGAATTAATTAACAAAAGAATAAATCAAAGGATATGTATTTACCTTAAGTTTCCCCGTAGGTGCCAATGTATAGTTTTTTTTTTTTTTTTTGAACTATTCAAAGTTGAACGGAAAATCGTTCAAATCAAAAAGATGTTCCGATAAATGTTCCTCATTAACAGCTTTTCCAACCAAGTTTGTCTGAAGAAAAGTCGCCGTTAATTTCGGAATTTACATCCGTCTTAAATTTCCCCACCGTCGTAAATGTTAAGCTTTTTTTTTGAATTTGAGCGAAAAATTGTTCAAATCAAAAAGTAAAATGTGGGAATGATGTGTCCTCTAGAGATATAAATCGTTTGTTGTTGGGGGGGGGGAATAAAGCGCCTCGGGTTTTAAAAATCCGCCGCCGTCAAAAATTTAAAAATAATAATAAATAAATAAGTATACTAAAGAAAATAAATAAATAAATAAATAAATAATGAAATGTCCTATTAAAAAAATAATTTTCTCAAATTCGTCTGCACTGCACTTTTTTTCTGATAAACAGTCAAGCACTCCGAATTTTCTTCTAAATCCATTTGCCAAAAATAAAATTAATTAATTAAAACTTTTGAATTAAAATAATTACAAATAATCTGAGCAATTTTTATTTTATACTAGTGGTACCCGCACGGCTTTGCCCGTAATAGAAAAATTAAAAGGTCTTTTGGTTCGCCTGTATATTTACAAATAATGTGTGGTGAATTTTCTCGCCAATTGGCTTGTACCCATGTTATTGTTCCACGTTATGATAATTTCGTATCTCGCCAGTTGGCTTGTGCCCATGTTACGGTTCCACGTTATGATAATTTCGTAATTTACTCGTCCATCTTATGATAATTTTGTTCTTAAAATTGGAATAGAAAGAGAACCACATCGAATTTTCAAAAATCGGTTCGAGGTGCACATCCGCATGCTACAAACTAACTTTGTGCCAAATTTCATGAAAATCGGCCGAACGGTCTAGGTGCTATGCCCGTCACAGAGAGCCTGACAGACAGAGAGAGATCCGGACAGAGAGACTTTCAGCTTTATTATTAGTAAAATAAAAAAAAGAGTAAACCACAGCGGAGTTGAAATTGTGGACTCAGAGTCGGGCCGATTTTGGGTGAAAGAGTCGGAGTCGGAGTCGGTACAGATGGTAGGGATGCACCGGTTAATCGGCAGTACTGATTAATTGGCCATAATCGCCACTTTCCCGATTGTTTATAATTGGCCAAATTTTACCGATTAATCGGAGGAAAAAATATTTTTCAAAACAAATTTTTTTTAAGCATACACTGTTAAAAATTACGTCCACCGTTGCACCAAAGAAAGGAGCAAATTTGCTGCAACCTATATTCAGTGCATGATTGAACCAAAACAGGGTGTTTTATATCACTCCCAAGTTTCGTGCGTAGTTGAACCATATTCGTCATTCCATCTTTCTCCAACCTTAGGAGTTAATCTGAACCATGTATCGTGTTTTCCTTTTTCCCTATAACTGGAGCGGAGTAGAACCATAACTGACGTTTCCGTTCGTCGTATTCTTGGAGTGAAATTGAACCATAACTCGGGTTTTCGTTTCTTGCATTGCTGGGATGAAGTTGAACCATAACTAGCGTTTTCCGGCTTTCATGTGTTGGTACGTGGTTGAACCGCTAACAATATTCTGATTTCTTCATTTAGGTGTTAAATTTAGCCATTTGCTTTACTTGATTTATATATTGTTTTCGTAGAAAATAAGTAATTTTGTGAGGATTTAAAAAACTTCCCTTTTTTCGATTTTTTTTTAGAAAAGTAATATTAGATGTACTCCAGAACCATTTATAATATTTTCAGTCAAAATTTTATATTGTTCTCAAGAATAGAATGCTTAAAATGACCACAGGTTTATCATACTCTTTAGTGTTATAACATTAACGCAAAAGGTAGAATTTGCTATGCAGGCAGATATTAAACAACTATTTATTTATTTTTTGCGATTTTTGCTAAAACCATTAACTGCATTAAAAAAAAATAAGCAATTGGAATAAATAAAGATAGATTTAAAAGATTCTTAACGTACGTATGTGACAATTCCTAATTAAAAACTTAATTAAAAAATATATACATTATTTAAAATAAGAAATTATCCTTTTTATACATTTCTTGATATTTTAAGAGTTGCATAGCTGGGAGGGAAAAAAGAGAAAATATTGCTATTGTAATTACAGTAAAACCTGTGTAAGTTGACCACTTGCGGTGCAGCACTTGGGTGATCAACTTAGACAAGTGGTCAACTTATAGAGGGTAGTAAGGATTTTTTTTTTTTTTTTTGTCATTTCTTGTCTCATGCATTCATTTTAACTAATTGGAATACAAACTCGCTTTCATTGTTTAACATTATTTTAAAACAATAAGAAAAAATGTTGTTTAAATATTTTTAGAGATTATTTACCAGAATGACTCGTACAGTATCATACAAATTTAAAATTTCTGTGAATCGATCAAAAAAAAAAATGTGTCGTTACTAATGAAAAACAACTTACTTGATATTAACAAGTCCTAAAAATTCATAAGTCGAAAGTTACTTAAATTCTTCATTTGATTTTTTCTTGAACATTTGTAACCATGGTAATAATCTACTTTTCAACAAAATAACTCCTTATTGAAGTTTGGCGCATTTTCTGGGACATAACATCAGGCCAATGTTTTTCGATGGAAACATAAATATTCATAGGATTTTCTAAAATGTCTGGTTATTTATTTGAAGCATAACTGATGAAACCTTTAGTACAGTTTAATGCTTTTGCCTGTTGGTCAACTTACAAAGGGTTTTTTACATTTCTCCAAACCAAAGCTGTCGTATATTAGTGGTCAAGATAGAGAGGTTTTCCTTCATTATATAAGATAAGACTAATTCCATTCCTGACAAAAGCGGTCAACTTAGACAAGTGGTCAACTTTACAGGTTTTACTGTATTCCTAATTGACATTCATTTTTTATCTTTATATTTTTTTCCTTAACAGCAATCCAATTGTAATCTGAATAAAAGTTAACTACATTTCGAACCATTTTGACAATCAAAATGCATTAATAAAGTAAAAAAGAAATTAATACCAATAAGGCACTACAGTTCTTAAAATAGGTTACGATTTATTGTTCTCAAAGGTTTTATAATTTCTGACTTAAGGAGCCAAAATTTTTAACTGATATGCTGTTTTTAGAAGATAACTAATTTTTATTATGTTAAAATTTCCAGTCAGTTATTAGTTGAGATACTATGCATACAGTGGCAAGAACATAAAATATTGATAATTACAGAACTCTGCTACTTTATTTTCCTTTAGAAATGCAGGATATTGATTTTTACAGGATATCCAGCACTAGATGTTTTTATGGGGTGTACATTTATTTTTCACTTTACGCCATCACACAGCAGTAAATTATAACTTATCTGACGTCATAAAAACCTTCTATATGTGTCGAAATATAATTTACAACAGCTGTCTCTTTCAATTATTTATATTAATAGTGTTGCATTAAAAGTAATTTACATAATAAAATATTCTGTTTTTTTGAAAAACAATTTATTAGTTGTCTTATCCCCTAACAAAAGAAAAATTGCAAGACTTGCTCCAAAGGAAAAAAGTTCTTAATTTACTCTTTACTGTAGTTAGCTTTAAAAAATAGCAAGATTAGCATAGTTCTACCCATAAATTGCATTTTTCTTCAAATTTGATAAATCTTTTTAATTTACATAAAGCATGATTAAATAAAAATGTCTAAATTCCAATAGTGAATTTTCCAGCTTCTGTCTTTGGTGTCAGTTGGCTCTCTGTTTAACGACTTTCAAGGGACCACAAAAAATCGTCCTTAAAAGAATGCTTTTAACACTAGAGTGGACCATCTGGGACCGTAAAAGCCGTCGTTAAATAGAGCGTCGTTAAATAGAGCATCGTTAAACAGAGAGCCAACTGTACTTTTCTTTTTCTTTCAGAAAATTACCAGTAGGTGGATGATCCATATATTTTTTTCTATAAGTATTGTTTGTTTTAGTTTTTGATTAAGAATAATTTTTAATTAATAAAAAAATTTCAGTAATGTTTATGAGGTACATCAAGAAAAATATCTAGCTTCAAACTTTACTTATTCTTTTTCCTGAATTATTGTATTAGGGGCGGTCAAATGAAACTCGATCAGTGTGTCTAACTTTGCAAAACACGTAAAGGGCTCCATTCAGCTGCATGTGTGGTGATTCCATGTATTGGTAGAGAGACTGATGCAAGCACAAAGTTTGACTTTACATAGCGACAGTGTGGCTGTACGACTAAGAGAAGGTTGACACTCAACTTTTCGTCCACAACAGAACAGGCGAGCTCGCAGGGACATTCAACTGAAACCCGGTCAATGCGTCTAACTTGGGCATTAGATGTAAGGGGCAACGTCTACTGCAAAGTCTTATGTCTAATGCAAAGTTAGACACACTGACCGTGTTTGAGTTGAATTTTCCTGTGAACTTGCCTGTTCTGTTGTGAACGATAAGTTAAATGACAACCTTCCCTTCCTCGTTCAGACACACTGTCACTATGTAAAGTCAAACTTTGTGCTTGCATCAGTCTCTCTACCTATACATGGGGTCACCACACACGCAGCTACATGGAGCCATTTACGTATAATGCAAAGTTGGACGCACTGACCAGGTTTCAATTGAACATCCTAATACAATAACACAATTAAAGTTGTCTTTCATTAAATTTTTCATTCATCAAAAAATTTTCATAGCATGCATGTTAGTACAATACAAATTCAAACCAATAAAATGTAACCGAGTTACGACAAAGTGTATATAAAATGCTGAAAAAATGAGTTGAAATTGAGTTTGATACACACGAAACTCCTCAAACATAAATTGGTGAATTGATGAGAAAAGTGTGAGGCAAGTTTGTGCCGAAGCACCTTGCCATAATGAGCTGCGAGTCCACGAGTTTTTGGCCAAACCCCAGGTGAAAATGCTGTCCCAGCCCTCTACAGTCTGACAGACTTCTTTCCTCGGATTAAGGTAGGCCTGAAATGAACCCATTTTTCATCCCTAGAAGAGATCCAATCAGCCATGAAGAAGACCTTATGGGGAATTCCCCAAAAATGCCTTTCAGACAACTTACCAGTCATGGCAGACACAATGGAAGAGATGTGCAGAAGGCGAAGGACATTACTTTGAAGAATTTTTAAGTGTTTGTGCAAATCTGTTCAATAAATTACTTTTAAAAAAAAATTGCGTTACTTTTGGAATAGACCCTGTATATATTCGTAGTGGAATACACACAGAAAAGTATTTTAGTTGAATATAAATTTTTGAAATAAATACCCAGGTAAATACCCACTTTTGGTATTTACCCGGGTATATACCCTGGGCATTTACCCCTAAAAATAAATACTTGGGCATTTTACATCACTATTCTGAGGTGACGATATTTGGTAACCTTAGGACCTTTAAAAACTGAAACAAATCCAAAACCACATTTAAGCGATTTTTGGACGCAATTTAAATGATGTTAGGTATTTGGGGGGCATTTTCTGGAAATTTAGCAAAACTGAAGATCTGAACACAAAATTAGGGATGCTCCGTAATTTTATTGGCACAGCGAGGGGGGGATGGGGTGGAATCTGGAGGAGTAGCATTTTGACGACTTATTTTCAGACAAACTAGAAAAAAGAAAAAAATTGCTTGGAAACTTCAAAGAGAATGTTTTTTTTTTTTAAATGCTGTACACAAACTTTAACCTTAAAGTTAATTTTAAGTCAAATATGCACTTTCCTTTGGTTTTTTTTTAATTATATTTTCTCCAATGGGAGGGGTTTAACCCCCCCCCCCCCCTTGGACACAGCCCTGGACAAAGTGTATATGAAATGCTGATACAAAATGTATTGAAATTGAGTTTGATGTACACAAAACTTCTCTAACGTAAAAAGGAAAAACAAAATTTTACTAATTTTACCAGTCGAAAAAAATTTACTTATTAAACAGCAAAAAGTTACCGGAAATTTCATTACATTGGTTGACGCTAAAAGAATCCCAACAAAAAATATCTAACTTTCAAAATGTTTTCATTTAACATCAGGAATGAGAGTGATCAGAGAGCAAAAAGCAGGAAATCCAAAAAAATTTCGTAAAAGGGATGATATTCAAAAATATTTCGTAAAAGTGCGATTCAAAACCACATCAAAATAGAACCTAAAAGCCATAATATTTAAAAATTCCACAAAAGTGGCTAATTTAACAGTTTTTAAGGTAATACGTTTTTAATTAAGCATAAGTAATAATTTTGTACAATTTGCTGAACTGTACCATTTTTTGCAACATTGTTTATTCCTAAATAAATCTAAATTTTGAAAAAGAGACAATTTCTAACCCCTGAGTTCTTGAACAAAGGGATCAATTTTGGCAGCAGCACAATACTGTCATCTTTTCATATGTTTTAGAGAAAAAATACATATTTTTCATTAAAAACATTTGATTTTATAGTGTTAAAAGAGTGAGAACATAAATTTTAAAATTTGGTCTGTTTGTAAAGTAAAAACTTACAACAGAGAGAAAAATCTAAAATTTTCTTATGTGGTAGAACATACTTTTCATAGTAAGAATTGAAAATAAATAAATATATGTATATTAACGATTGATTATCTTTTTCATTGCATTGGAACTCAAAATTTGATTTTAAAAAGTTCCTAATACGGAATCAAAAAAGCAACTTGCAGCTGCCTCATTTAATCATGAAATCCCAAAACTTTTAACAGGCTGTAAAACCTAAATCATTTGAGATTCACCATAAATATTTTTTTACTTTCTCAAATACACAAAAAGAGTAACCATGCCAAGTTTCAATAAAATTTGAGACTGTGTGTGTTAAGCCACAATGACTTTTTTGATTGACTTTTGCATATTTTCTAAAATAAATTAAAGAAATAATAATATTATATAAATGATGAATTAAATAAGCAAATATAAGGTAGCATAATAGTAAAAAACCACCCAACATTAAAAATAATCAAAATACTTGCAAGATTCAACAAGATTGAAATCTCAAACGAGGCAAGCAACTTTTGGCGCATCACGTGTTTGACATCATAGGCATGATTCCAAAACATACCTTTTTGGCAGATAGGATGAAGATTCAAGGGAAAAAAATGAAAGAGTAAGAAATCGGGGTCCAGTCGTATTCTCTTCCGATTTTTGAGAAAATGAGGGCAGAAAGAGGCAAAAACAGGAAATATCTCATCCCTGTAACATGCATGTTATGTCAATTTTATCCAAGTTCAACGAATTCTAAAGACGGAACAAACCAAAACAAATTTAAAGTAATAAAATGTAACACAGTAATGGCAAAGTGAAAATGAAATGCAGTTACAAAATGTATTGAAATTGAGTTTGATATACACAAAACTTCTCATAAAATGGAGAAACAAAATTTTACTAATTTTACCAGTTGATAAAAATTTACCTATTATACAGCAAAAAATTAGAGACGTACCGAGTAGCACTTTGGCCGAGTACCGAGCACTCAGCCTTTCACTACTCGGCAGAGTACCGAGTAGTGAGTTACCGAGAACCAACTATGTTTTAAGAAGAACCACCGACATATACGTGGTACATTTGAACTTATCGGAATAGTAGTATAGACCTTCATGTCCATATAATAGTTTTTGAAACAATATTGCAGCTGAAATTTAATTATGCATTACTTGAAAGATTTTGCTTGTGTCAAAAATTTTAGAAAAAAGTTATTTTTAAAATTAAAAATAAACTAATAAATAAAAGGTATGATTAATCAAGTTAGAATTTATTAAAGAACAAATTATACCAATCTATTATAGTTCTAGTCAGCCAAACATAAATAATTTTTAAAAGCAAATACAGGAACACTGCAGCACGTACTTCTGCGTTACGAGGAACGTCTTTTTCAGGACATAAAATGTGAGCTAATGAATGTAAAGACATTCGACAAAAAAATCCGACTTTTGTCGAATATCTTTAATTAAATGAGCTCACATTTTATGCATTGAAAAAGGCGTTCCTTGTAACGCCGAAACACGTGTCTGCAGTGTTCCTCCGCATTTGTGCTTTTAACGTTGTTTTGTTTGCTTTTATATTTAAGCAAAGGTATTTTTATATTCTTTATAAATAATTTTTGTTCGTAGTAAAAATCAATTTAATGATATAAAAATTCCATATTTTCTATACTTACCTTTTTTGATCAATTTTTTTATAAATAAATTTTATTAACTTTGGGGACATTAAAATAAAGATTTTTTACATTGAAGAACTACAGGGTGGCGACAGGAACTGTGAAAAAAATGTTCCCTGATTTTTCCCTGATTAAGTTCACCAAATTTCCCTGAGTATCAGTCTGAGTCAGTATATTATATACCTGCATTTATTATGAATTGTAATATCTGTCTTGAACAATATTAATGTCTTGAACAATATAAAATGAATTTTAAGGGTCAACACAATGCAAAAATAATGAAAAAAATGACACATGATAATTTTAATCATAAATTTATTCGAAAATACTTGAGTTTATGATGACTTTTGTGGCGCATTATTTCTCTATCTCTTCGTTTTTTGACCCATTTCAAAAAGAAGATCAGTCAATATTTTGAAAAAACTATAGGGTTTCATTTAGAATGACATAGGAATAGGAAAAAAATATTGGACTTCATATTTGAATTCAGTTTTGCGTTATTTTGGTTTTACTAAAAAATTTTAAAGTGTATGAACACTTTTGGGAGCCACTGTACATACCACATCAAAAGGAAAATAATTTTTGTGTTTGCTGTCACATGATTTTCTTATTGCTCATTACTTCACATTTTTTGTTTCACTTTATTTCTCTCCCATAAAATGTCTCGTTCTGTAAAATATTGTTATCAGCCAGAATACGGGACTTTAGCCGTCCCATATGGAAGTTCCCCCGGATGTGGGACAATTTTTCAAAATCCGGGATGTCTGGCAACCCTGGATGAGAGGGTGTAAATATCTTATCCTATAATGCAGGCGCTGGTCTACCTATGAGATTACGCCCAACCATGCATAGTACTTATAATTTTAGCCTCCTTTCATGGAATGCAAGCGGGCTTACTACGGCTAAAGGTGCTGAACTTTATCTTTTTCTCGCTAACTATACTCCTGATTTGTGTCTTGTGAAAGAAACTCATCTTAAATGCATTCAAAAATCACATGTTGAAAACTATACGTGTATATGTAACCACAGAATTGGCAGAAGGGGCGGGAGAATTGCTATTTACATCTGCCATGGTTTAGTTTTTTTAACTTGATTTTAATACTACTACCTCCATTGAAAATACCTCCACTGAACTTAACATAAACAACCAGATGATTACTGTCATTTTCATTTACATTTACCCCCACAAATAACCTTAACACTGATGAAATCAAAACAATTCTTGGGAAAATTTAAAAATCCATTATTTTCGATGATTTTAATGCAAAAAATTATACTCGGAACTTTGGTTGTGATAATAGAAGAGAAATGCAGATTCCTGACCTTGCTTTAACAGAATCTTAAAATTATTTACCCGGATACTCCAACTCACTACTCGGGAAATAATGCTCCCACTATTCTTGATATTGCCATCACCAATAATATCAATTGGTCGGATCAAATTGAAGTCCTCTCTGAGCTCTCCTCCAACCATCTTCCATTTACTGTCCACTTTGGACTTAATATCATTCTTACTATAAGAACTATTCTTACTTACCATTCTAATTGGAACCAGTTCCAACAAATTCTCCACAGTATTATTCTAGAAAATCCCCGAATTCCGGATGAAATTGCTCTCGATAATGCTGTTGCTAACTCCACTAAAGCGAACCAAAATGCTTTTAAGGAAGCTACTACTTCTAAAGAAATTAAGAACTTTTCAGATACTCTCCCCAGAAATATTTTTGAATTTACTAAGCACAAAAAACAGACTACAAAAACAGTATAACAACACTCACTACCCTCCATACAAAGATGAGGTTAACAGACTTAAAACCATTATTAGCAACCAAATAAAAGAATACCAAAATGAGAATTGCAATCCAAAATGTCAACACTATAGATAACTCGCTCTGTAAACTCACTAAATCTCTTACTAGTAAAAGGTTTTCCCTTCCACCACTCCACTTCCACACTCCACGGAATCAAACACTCGGATTAAGAAAAAGCCAGCATGCTCGCTGACACTTTTGGAACCCATTTTATGCATAATAGATATCCTTATCATGAGCCCACTATCAACAAAGCCAACAAAAGGATTAACCATTACTTCAATAGCCCCCCTGAGGATGAATTCCTTTCCCACTTTTTTACCACCACTGATATTATACAAATTAAAAATCTTCCCAGCAGAAAATCCCCAGGCCTGGATAAAATTACCAACAACACCATTAAACACCTCACTATGAATGCAGTCATATATTTCGTCAAAATTATGAACAGAGTCATACAACTTGGATATTTCCCCAGCCAATGGAAGCACGCTATTATTGTTCCGATACACAAACCAAATTCTAGCACTAAATTTTCTCAAAATTATACCTTCGACAAGAAACTGATGAATACATTTACGTACAATAAATAAACGAAATTTATTGCAAACATTATTTTAGAACTGCAGTATGAAAGTGTACAGAGAGCAAATAGTTTAGCAAGTGGGTAAAACTGAATGAAATATTAAAGAATAATTCTCACAGCTGAAATTCACATGACACTACAAAGAATAATTAAGTTACGGGACATTTAAACTGGAATGCGAAAAATATTTATCTCACCCCTAGCCCCCTCCCCTCCTCCCCTACACTTTTCATATTGCCTGCCTTGCAGCTGCTTTTCATTTTTATGTAATTACTACTTCTTTTAAAGGACAGAAATGTGACAGAAATAGACAAGTGTGTATATGATCCCACTTTAGTATCCCTTTAACTCTTTCCCACGCGAAAGAAAAAACTCCCAAATGCTTTTGTTTCATTTTTCATACAAAATCAGGATCATTTCCTAAAGTTTACAATGATGATCTACCCCAGTTTTTGGTGAAACAACTTGATTATTTTTTTCTGTTATTTTGTTCCTCGAAACTATACATATGATTACATCATACAACTTACTATTTAAGTTTAATTTTTGATTCAAAAAAAAAAAAATTAATGTTATTTGATGTAAAAAATTTACATTCTTTACTATTATCATTTTTTTTCCAAACTAATGGTTGAAGTATAATATAATTTTTATTATTATTTTTTTTATTTTGAACAAATATGCACATTAGGGTGTTCCAAAAAGCACTAATTTTAGAACGATCTGTTAGGGATACACCGATAGGCAAATTGGCAGATTACTAATCGGCTCAAGCCGATTAATGATTATAATGATTATTTTTAATGCTATCAATTCTTCCATCACATTTTTTTTTTTTTTTTTTTTTTGACTTTAGAAATAATTCACAATTTATTTCTGAGAGACGATTTTTCTACACTTTCCTAATTTTCCAAAAATAGTTTCAAAACTTCATGCAGTTTCTTTCAGCTAATTTTCATATTAATATTAATAAAATCATATAATATTAGTTAGACATGAAAATTTAAAAATATTAAGGATAACATGTGGTCAGTAGGCAAATTTAGGAGCATTTTTAATTTTAATTTATTTTTAAATTATTAGTAGCCATTTAATCCAAGTTTTTTATTAATTATAAAAAATACGTATAAGGTTATCTAAAATCACTTTTCTAAAGGGGAAAAGTATCGACTCATGAAACATGATGCAACATTGTTTATATGTGCATTAAGTTGTCCAAAGAAAAAAAAAGTCGCACACTCTAATATTTAAGTCGCACAATCTAATATTTTTCCTTTTCTGTCAAAACAATTGTAAAAAAAGTTTCATATAATTGGAACAACGGCAATCCGTACCGACTTGCGCCCGAAAGAGTAAACCAGCCCTGTTTACTAGGTTGAAAAAAAAAAGAATTTTTTTGGAAGTTTGAAATCTCATTTTGATAAAACGTTTTCCCTATAGCCTCACATGTACCACAAAAATATTTAGCCAAATTAAAAAATATTCACGTGTCCATCAGGAAAAGTAAGTTTGCTGTGCTCTCCAGTGGTTAATATTAAAACAAAAAATTTGTCATTATTTTCCAAAAAAGATAACGTCATTTGAAGCCCTTTAAGCGAAAAAAAAAAAAAAAAAAGAAAATTAAAAACTTCGCATTCTGGCACTCTTCTTCCAACCTAGCGATATGCATTTCAGTAAAATATCAACTTCAAAAATCGTTAGAGAACACATTTTCAAATCAACATTTGCAAATGAATAATCAAAAAAATAATATATTTAAAATGAAAAATTTTACTTATACTAGAAAAAAATCTATATTTTGAGTACTATGTGGGAGACTTAAATAGTGCAAGAGAGCAAAAATTTCAGTTTAGCGCTAATCACCGAGTTTACTCTTTATTTTCTTCTTGTTAAAATATATCTCACATTTTTATAAAAAATACATAGAAAAAAATAATTTTTTGAAGAAAATTACAAATTTTAGGCCTCCTGCAAAATTAAAAAATATTATACCTAAATATTTTTGTGGTACGAGTATTGCAATAGGGGCAACGTTTAATCAACATAAAATTTCAAACTTCCGAGAAAAAAAAATCGATTCTGAGAAGTACACACACTTTCAGGCGCTAGTCGGCACGGGTTGCCGTTGTTAAAATTATATGTAACTTTTTTTATAATTGTTTTGACATAAAAGAAAAAATATATGTGTGCCACTTGAAACATTAACTTTCTTTTTTTTTTTTTATTTGACATTGCTGACATATAAGCAATGTTGCATCATGTTTCATGAGTCGATACTTTTCCCCTTTAGAAAAGTGGTTTTAGATAACCTTATATTTTTTATAATTAAAAAAAAAACTTGCATTAAATGGCTACTAATAATTTAAAAATAAATTAAACTTAAAAATGCTCCTAAATTTGCCTACTGACCATAGGCTACCCTTAATATTTTTAAATTTTCATGTCTAGTTAGCATTATATGATTTTATTAATATTAATATGAAAATTGGCTGAAAGAAATTGCATGAAATTTTGAAACTATTTTTGGAAAATTAGGAAAGAGGAGAAAAATCGTCTCTCAGAAATAAATTGTCAACTATTTCTAAAGTCAAAAAAAAAAAAAAAAAAAGAAAGAAAGAAAGAAAGAGAAGAGCGATGGAAGAATTGGTAGCATTAAAAATAATCATTATGATCATTAATCGGCTTGAACCGATTAATCGGTTAGTAATCTGCCAATTTGCTTATCGGTATATCCCTAAAAGATCGTTCTAAAACTTCAAGAGTTGGAGTCGGTCGTGTGTCGGAATGTGTCAGAGTCAGAAGTTGGTCATTTTCCCACCGACTCCACAACCACGGTAAAAACATTTACACTTTGAGTTCATTTCTTTCGTTTCAGTCATTTCTTGACTTGTATCAGAGTTAATTTTACGAAATAATAATAGGTTAATAATGAATATCGAAATCCATATGAGATATTAATTCTACGAAAAAAATTCTGATGCGTATTTTGATTTTTATAAATTACCTTTTTTCTATTTCTTGAAACCAAAAAATTGAAAGTATATACAGAATCTACACAATTTTTTCCACTTTCGAATGGCAAAAAAGAAAAAAAAAATGCGTTCTCGTTAATGTAACAAATAATTTAATTGCTCTAAAAACACCCTTGAAATAACTAAACAAAAAAAAAATCTTTTCTATACATTCTTCATCTAGAGATTTTTCGAAAAAAATTTGTTTGAAGCAAATTTGCCCTTAAGTTTTATACTATTTGCTTTAAATTACTCCTTTATTTTTTTACTGTTCAAAATTGAGCAATAATCTGTCAAATTCAAAACTCTGAATGTTTTTCATCAAGCAATTTTCCCAACAAAATTTATTTGAAGCAAATTCGCCTTTATACTCAAGATTTATGTTTTCCTTAATTTGCCCTTAGGTGCTAAATTAAGATTTTGTAAACTGTTCAAAATTGATCGAAACATTGTTCAAATTAATAAGTGAGGTTTCCTCGCTGAGATCTTTCGCGCAAAAAAGAGTTTGCTTGAATTGAAGTATTCACTCAAAAGTTATTAGGGGGGGGGGGGTGACAAACGGACAGACCGACACACACATTTTCCCCCATCTCAAAGTGCTTTCTAATTTTTAATTTTTCGTATTTATTTTATTATTTTATTGATTGTTAATTTTTTTCTTTGTTTTTAGCGATATTTTAAAGAGGCATTAAGCCCTCTTTCATGCGTTTTCTTCTTTCTTTTACTTTTACGGGAAAGTTGTAGGTTAAACGGAGGCACGTGTTTCTTTAACGTTTTGCCTTCTTTATTCTATTGATTTTGCTATGAAACAAACGCTGCAGAAGTTTTATATCTACTCCTGTGCCAGTAAAACAAGCGACACTATATAGGGGAAGGTTGCTATCAATGAACCACATAACTGTTTTCAATTTTTTTAGAATGGAAATCCAACTCTAATTTCACGCTATTATAGGTACAATTTCTCAGTATAATTTCTCAGTAACAATAAGTAATAGAAAAATAGAATTTTTCTTTCCAAAATGTTTTATTTTTGGATAAGATAAAAAAAAAAAAAACCAGCACACACAACACACAGCTGTTGTCATCACATCTGGTTCACCATTTGATATTTTCCCAACCTGGTCAACACTGTACTTAGCTAAAATCTTTTCAACCTCTTTTGAACTGTTGAGAATTTTTTAAATCGATTTTGAAAATTTTCGTTCGAAGGAAGATTGAACTTGCTCCCTAAGATGTCAGAGAACATTTTATTACTAAAACCAGAACCTTAAATCTCAAAGTACTATAGAGAATATGGTACTAACAGACTTTTTGTCTTAATTAAATCTGTGAGACATGTTATTTTTCTCAGCCTCTTAAAAGGCCAAATCCCCCAATTTTTCGGAACAAATTCCAAAAACTTCTGCTCTAGTTTCAAAATATAATTCACTAATCATATTCCTATTTCGGAGGTCTTACCTCCTTAATTTTTAATAAGTGACTAAGGCAACAACAAACCAGTTTTATTTTCCATGCGACTGTTTAAAGTTGGTTTCAAGACTCTATATTGTAGGCAGACTTCACTAAGTCCCATACCACAATTTCTATAAGCTACTGTAGCACGTTACATACTCTTACTTGTCCACTGGCCATATTTTACTAACTTTGGATTTATTTTTTTGGAACAGCAAAAGTATTTGAAACTGTATTATTATAATTTAAATTTTTAATCAATTTTATTTAAAAAAATGCCTTGAAATTATGATTGTATAAGAATATTCTTGAATTACTGAGATTATTTTTTTCATTGTCATATTTATTCTAAAACAATTGAGCAATTTGCGAAGGTAATTGAGCTGAAGTTACAATAATATTCGAGATTTTCCATGAATGAACCACTTTGTCAGGTGGTTCATTCGTGGAAACACCTCGTGGTCCAATGATAGCAACTGCGTCATTTTTAATATTCTTATTGGTGTTACTGCTGTGACGAATTATGATGAAACATGAAATATGGAGAATTGTACTTGAGAAGGCACTCTTTTAAGTCAATGTTCACTTTTAATTGATCAGTGATATTCAAAGCATGTTATAGCTAAATGAAAATCTCAATATTTAGTAAGACAATGGTAGAAATCTTTTCTGATCGATCAACAATATGATTAAATAATTTTAGCTACTTTAGGACTCTGCAGTAGATTGTTTTCAGACAAAGGAAGGTACTAAAACCGATTACGCGTCTGCAAAAACTCTGGTACGGGAAATATCTTCGCGGTCTAGTCATGGAGCCGGTTCATTGATGGCAACCTTCCCCTAAAGAAAAAAAATACATGTGCCTGTAAAGTTAGCTTTCATTGATTTGCTGATTTTGCAACGCATTACCAAACTTCGGTATTTACTCTTGACCAGTAAAACCTTCAGAGCAACCCCTTAATTTATAAATCAACAAATAACAAAACCTATAATTTCTGCAACTGATTACAATTTTTTATCTTGTGTATTTTGTTCAAAATTTGGAAATGTATTAATTCCAGTATAAATGATGAAAAATTTTTTGTTCGACTTACATGATGTAAAAAATGATGTTTTGTGAAACATCATTTTATGTTTTTTTTAGAGATGGGAGTATCTTACAAAAATAAGCACATGAGCCTGTAAGCTTTGGCTTTCCTTGGTTTGACGATTTCGCTATGAAACATACTTTACAGATGTTCGGTATTTAATCTTGGATCAGTACGGTCATCAGAGCATTTTTTTTTAAATAATTCAACAAAGAATAAAATCTAGTATTGCCATACTTTTCTATAATTAATGTTTTATATTTGAATAAAAACTTGGAGAAAAATCATTTTAATTTGATTTAATTAAAATTATTTATTAGCGCCTTACATCATGTAAAATATTATGTTTCGTGAAACTTTTAATTGAGCGGAAATTGTATTTTTAAAAACCCACATGTGCCTGTAAAGTTTGGCTTTCCTTACTCTACCTAATTCACAGTGAAACATACTTTACAGAAGTTCGTTATTTACTCTCGCGCCAGTAAAACCTTCGGAGCAACATTTTTTTTTTTTTTTTTTTTCATGAATTAAAATACACTTTTTATTGCCATACTTTATTGCAATTCATGTCTCAGATTTTATTAAAAACTTAGGAAAACAAATTTGAATCAAATGAAATTAATGTAAAACACCAGTAGTGGCCACTTCAAAGTTTAAAACGCACTAGTATATAGTGGCCAGAGTGTAGTGTATTTTTAAACAATAGGTCTAAAATATTTATTGCTCCTCTTGAAACTAAATAAGCGTTTTATAGCCAAATGCATTCTAAATCTTTCCAATTTCTTAAAATTCCAGAATTTCAATTTGTTCGATTTTATCAATTTTTTCTCAAACCTCAAATTTGATCCATCGGTGGCTACTCCAAAATCTGAAAATTTCAATAGTGGCCATCTGACTCATTCTCCCCTCCGAAGTATTTACAATACTTACTTTAAATTCAAATAGGTAACTGATAATAAAAAATGTTTCAATATAATAGTTACATTAAGTACCAACAAAAAATCACATTACTATTGTTCATTTTTTTCTTCAAAGTACAAAAGTAAACTTGAAGTGGCCACTACTGGTGTTTTACCTTATATGTTAACGACTTATATCTTCCAAAAAATGGTTCGAGAAATGTTTGGTAGAATTGCAACTATATTATAAAATTAAAAATGCATCTGTTAGTAGGGGACGGTGGCCCAAAGCGGGTAGGTTTTCGAAGAACGCTCGAAAATTGTAGCTTTTGGATTTTTATTGACACAACTTCGGTTTTATTTCCTAGCAGGGTTCTTGAACTTCAAAATAAAAAGTGTCCAGTAAAACGTTCAGTGCAACCGTTTTCTGCACATCAACAAAGTACAGACCTGTCATGACCGTAATTCCACGCAATTCGCTTTTTAAGTTTTAGAAAAATTATATGAATTTAAACTCAAGTAAATAAATAAATTAAAAAAAAAAACAGTAGTTAAAGTTAAAGACGGAAATTTTTCTCGACGTTTTTGCTAGAACTGGAATTATTAGGAATGGATATTCGATACTTTGCGTTTATATACATGCCTGAGATTTCATATGTTTTCTCGGTACTGAAAAAATACGATCTGAATCATTTTATCATCAGTTCATTTTAACAAGCAGCAAAAGAAAACATTTGAAGTCAAATCAATTAAATACAGTCTCAATCCGACAAAAAGCATCACCCCTCTTCTACCCAAATAGGATTTTCCGTCTGATATTCTGGTCCAGAATCACAACCATCCGAAATTTGAGACTAAAAGCTTTGCTCTCCCGCCAGTCCGAGGAACTGGCACTTCATAAATATCTATTACTCTCCAGAGAGGGAAGAGAGGACATAATCAATTTGTTTATTTCGGCTGGCTGACCACAACTGGTCAAGTGGTCATCTGAGTCTTTTCCCCACTATTGAGCGGTCAGCCATCCATTAACTTGGCTGACTCGCTTAGTAGAGCTCCGGAGGTTTATCGGACTGATAGACCCCCACAATGCCTAAAAGCATCTGTTACGGATGGGGCATCAGGTCACGTGATGGGATGAAAGGGTTCTCCGGCGAGTAACAATAAAGGGGTAAATGCTACTTCTTGTCGCAAGCAGTTGATAAGTGGTTTATGTCAATTGCTATTCTTGTACCTGCGAGCTATACTTTGAGTCTTTAAGTAAGCCACACCGAAATAAATGAGAATTCTCTTGTATACAAAGGTTAAAAAAATATTATGTTTCATACATTCTACATTTTATAATATGGCATATAAGTAGAGCCCGGTTAATAATATGGGTGGGGGGCTAGGACAAAGCTTTTTCGGAGAGCACCAGGAACGTTCCTAAAACCGAAAGTACAAAGTGATGCCATTCTAAAAGTAGAAACTCCACGAAAAGACATGTTTCCATTCCTAAACAATTATCCGCAAATTATTAGGTTATTTAGGATATCGAAATCAAATCTCAGCAGCAGGAATCCTATCCCTCAATCCTACTAGACGGAGGTCACAGGGGGAGGAAGGGGGAGGTTACAGGGAAAGAGATTGCTGCCTATGAACTACCGTCTGTTGTGGCAGAACTGTCCTTTTCCATCAGGGAATCTAAATAACTGAGAGCATGGGACGTGCTATAGTGGACTGCAGGAACGGTGACATGGGCCTTATCGAAGTGTAGCAACAGTATGGAGTCCTGCAGGCAGCTTTACATAGCCATACGTAGGGTAAAAATCATTTTGCTGTTGATCGGAAAGAACTTATTAGATGTTTGGGAGATATACAACTCAAAACAGAAAAGGAATTTGTGAATCATGTTTTGAAATAACGACAAAAAATTGCTGGAAAAAACAGTAGTATAATTTTATGCGACGGCACCCTGAGCCAGAGAATAATACTGTAATAGCTAGAGCCTCTGGTTTCAGTAAAAAAATGGTTTTGAAAAATTTTGAAATAACTGTATACAAAAGAGGCCCCAAAACATTTTAATCTAAGAAGAATAAGTCTCGGAAAATATCAAGTGATGAACGAGGCGTGGTGAGAACTGTGTTGTGTGAGTGCTTGGGGGGGGGGGGGGGGGGGGGGGGTTATGTCCCTCCTATGCTGAAAAAGAAGCCAATGTTCTCTTTTTTGAATAACTTGCTATTACAGTGAAACCCCTTCTAACGGACACCCTTCAAAGGCGGACACCCCTCTTATGTGGACAGTTTTTAATTCCCCAGTTTCAATGCAAATAACATTATTAAACCCCTGTCGTGCGGACACCTCTCTATTGCGGACAAAAAAAAATTGTCCTGTTGGTATCCGCATTAGAGGGCTTTTATTGTATATGTAGTGTTAAATGATTTCTTGTAATAAATATTTGTAATTTACGCGTTCATTTTTGCTTCCTTTTACATAGTAAAGGAAGTATTGTATTCGGAAAAAAAAATTTCACTCAAAAATCGGCCTTAATTTCCATTTTGCTCGCCCCGAATGAATATTGAGTTTTTTTTTTTTTTTTTTTCAATCCGACCACACGTGAATATATGTCTAAAAATGTGTAGACATCAGAAATATCCATTTTGACGATCCCCGAGTTAATTACACCGAGTTTTCTCGCGACGTCTGTATGTACGTATGTATGTGCGTTTGTGTGTATGTGCGTTTGTGTCTCGTATAACTCAAAAACGGTATTTCCTAGAAAGTTGAAATTTGGTACGTACACTCTTAGTATGGTTTAGCTATGAACCTCCCCTTTTGGTTGCGTTCGGGTGTCCCTAAGGGGGACCTTTTGCACCTTTTTGGGAAAAGTCATTGTTAATTTCAATGCAAACTCAAGTGATGGTGTTATATTTTGTCAAGCACTTGGCGATATATCGCCAAGCTCTTGGTTGCCAAGTTTTGTCGCCAACTTGGCAACAAATGTGGCGCTTTTTTTTTTTTAATCTGGTTACAATTTGGCCATATTTGGAGAGAAAATCATTGAATCACGTTAAAATTGCCAATATTGGAAAATTTATCTACTCTATAAAACGTGTTTTTTTTTTTTTTTTTCGCTTCGGTTCGCAACAAACTTCGGGTGAAAATATTTAAAGTGTTTCTTTGCTTACTTCGAGGCACTTTTTACATTAAATTGGAGTAAAAGGAAGTCATGTGATGCACACATCAGCTCGTTTCATTTGAGAATGTGGTCCATTGATGGAAACTTGATTTTTCATACATAGCCACCGGTTGCCACGAATAAACCACATGCTAAAATATTTATTTTAAAATTTTATTTTTAATTGAATATAGTTATCTTAAACGTGAATTAATTTTTTTAAAGAAAACTATACTAGGTAATTATTTCTATAGTCGATGTAAATTTTGAGTTAAAACTACTTCCAACAGAAGTAAAAACTGTTATGTGGTCCATTGACGGCAACCTTCCCCAGTTGCAAGGGGAACTGGAGCAAATGCATTTGAATATGGCATTCAACTACTTTTTTTTTCTTTCTTTTTTTTTTTTTTCAAACAGAATTACTGTCCTTCACTTTCAGTTATTTCATTATCACACAAACTGCCCTATTTCGATAGGCAGGTGTTAGTGCGTAAGAACACGTGCGTAGTTTGTTGCACGTAACAATGTGATACTTATAGCCGGTAATGCATTGAGTAATGCGAGGATACTGGTGACTAAAAGGTGTTATTTCACATATAGAGAGCAAGGACTCTACGTTAAAAAACGTTTTTATAAGGACTACATATAATGCATTATAATAATTGATATTATCATTAGCAAATATTTAATTTTTTAATAAAGAACCCTATTTCGTAGAAATTCACCTATTTCGGTAGAATCTGGAACGAATTAATCGCGATAAACGAGGGTTGACTACATTCATTGTTCTCTAAATCCGAGTTCTAAAAATGAAAATCTTTGCACAGAAGCTAAACTGTTGTTGTAATCATTAAATTGTCAGAATTTCAGTTAAAACGATTTTTTAGTACGTTTACTCTGTCAACCCTTAGACAAAAATAAAATCATGCTAAGAAAATTTTAAAATGATAATCTAAAGATTTTCAAGGTTGCTATAGTTACGCCATGTTAACTATTGAGCAATAGCTTTACTGCAACCTTTGCTGCTGCATCAGTTTCAAAACCACTTTTTAAATAGTTTTCAAAACACTTTTCATAACACTTAAATGGTTCAACACATTTTCAGGAGCATATTTGAGATCTTTTTTTTTTTTTTTTGAACACTGCACATCTCTTCCGTCTGTACACTACACAGCACAGTTTGTGGAGCACGTTCAACACTACTTATAGAACACTGCTTTGATTATTACCAGCAGTTTGTGCTGTTAATTTTACTGGAGTTTCGTAGGACAGCTGTCAATTACCCCCGGGCAACGAGCGGCCTTCTAGCAGGGAAAATTCGGCAGGAATTCTTTTTGACGCATTCATGGCACAAAGCGACAGTGATTTATTGTAACAAAATTTCCACTATAGCATCATACAGAGAGATTTTATTTACTGGTGGTTAAAGAGAGATATTAACATTATATTTGCAAAAGAAAGCGATAATTTTTCAAGTGCCCTAATGTGCTCCCAATCTGTTTTCAAAAATGTCCCCAATATGTTCTCAAACGTATTCCTAAGTTTAAATTAATCAAATATGCAGGGAGGAACAGATTCGGAGCACGTTTCAGTACACTTTTTTTAGCGGAACCATTAGGAATTTAGGGATACATGTTATTGCACATTCAGGCAACTAGGACACGTTTTTTACTTCCTTTTACGAATAAGGAAGTGTTGTATTCGCGAAACAATTTTCACTCAAAATTTGGCCTTAATTTCCATTTTGCTCACCCCCGAATTAATGTTGAGGTTTTTTTTTTTTTTTTTTTTTTTCCAACCCGACCACACGCGGATAAGTGCCAAGAACGTATAAACACCCGAAATATCCATTTTGACATTCCCCGAGTTAATTACAACGACTTTTCTCGTGACGTCCGTATGTATGTATGTATGTGCGTATTTGCGTATGTATGTCGTATAACTCAAGAGCGGTATGTCCTAGAAAGTTGAAATTTGGTACGTAGACTCCTAGTGGGATCCCTTATTGGTTGCATTCGAGTGTTTCTAAAGGAGTCTTTTGCCCCTTTTTGGGGGTGAGGGAATCATTGTTAATTTCGATGTATACTCAAGTGGTGTTATAATTTGGCGGACATTTGGCGATATATCGCCAGTCTTTTGGTCGTCAAGTGTTGCCGCCAACTTAGTGACAAATTTGGCGGGTTTTTTTTTTTTTTAAATCTGATTTCAATTTGCCACTGGTGGTGATATTTAGAGAGTAAACTATTGAATGACATTAAAATTGCCAATAATGGGAAAATAACACTAAATGGGAAAATAAAACTGGAGTAAAAAGAAGTCATGTGATGCACACATCAACTCGTTAAATATAGTGTTCCAAACGTACTTCCATAGTGTACTGGGAACTTGTAGTGATTTCATCGTTATTGCCGCTTGTTTTAAGAGACAAGAACCAAACCAAGTAGCTATCTAGTCCCGTTAAGTTCGAATTTAGTTTTCTGTCACTCATAGGTTGACCTGATTCTTCTTAAAAGAAGTGAATCTATGTTGGCTTTAAAAATCCAACTAAAGCTCCTTTAAGAGTAGCTTTCAAAAGTTTTAAAATCCAGCTTATTCAGAAACGCTGACTTTTTTTAAAGAAAAAATATTCATGTTTATGTGTAGGAACATCTTATTTACAAAAGAGTAGTATTCAAAAGGAAACAATTTCTATTGAAAATGAGATATTTGTTTAAAAGTTTTAAAGAAAAAATGAGACCCTAACCACTCTCCTTTTGTAAGTTTTTGAAAGAGAAGAAAAAAATTGGATCTTGAACTGAACTGAAGTCTCGGATTGCTTCAGAAAGAACAGATGAAACTTTTTAAAAAATGCTATGTCAGTATCAGTGAGATATAAAACATAATACCTCCTATATTTCTCAATTTCAGTCCAGATACTGCCTAAAATAGAGCAGAAGCCAGAAAAATGTTGATAAATTAATCAAAATTTTAGCTTTGCGCCATATTAAACTGACAGTCAGGCAATTAGTCCCACTTCATCAGGTTAAATGTCCCACTTGAAAAAAAAGGGAAAAAAACTCCATAAAACATAATAATAGTGGTTTTAATCAACTAAACTGACCACTGCCTCTGAGATAATGTCCACCAGCGCATTGTGTGGCTGTAATTATGAAAAATGTTAACTGGAGTGTTTAATCCGTCGAAGCGTATGAATTACCTGAATTACCCTGTGCCTGAATTACCCTGTAACAAGCATTGACTGCATCGTAAAAGAAAAAAAACATTCAGGGTATTTCAGTACATATTTAGATGAAATAAAAGGAATTTCTTCATAACATTAAGAAAAAATAATTGGAATACTGAGTAAGAAATTAATGACATATCTTTTACTTCATCTTTTATTAAACCAAATCTCATTTACCATGATTGATTACAGATTGCTGCATGTTAAATTTTTTATTAGTAGCTCAAAGTTTTTCAAAATACAGAAATCTCCCGTTTCCTAAAATAGGAAAAAATAAGAAAATAAGAAAAATGTCAACTAACGCAATCGTTTTAAGTGAACAACAATATTATACAAACATCAAACAACAAAAGAAAAGAAATAAAACTCTGGCCCTAACTTTTGACGCAAACGACTTGCTTGCGTGATAGCACCAGAATGCCCTCTTGCCCACTAATCAATAGCGAAGTCGCCTGCTGTTCGAGTCGGGCAGAAACGGGTCAGTGCGATGTCACGCCATTGGTCGGCCCGGGATCGTTCGGTGGCTAGCGATTGGCCCAGGCTCACCTGGAGAACGGTCGGGGGCAGGATCGCCCGTAGGTAGGGCACGATGGACAAACACGTCGTTTGGGCTGGGTCACCGATCGCTGCGGCCCCTCCCTTTCCTTGTTTGTTTCTGTTTTTTCCCTATTTATCCCTGTGTTTGGCGCAATGTAGGGACTTCCGGTGCCTTCGAGGGAAAGTTTCTCCTTTTGCGGAAGAATGAGGTAAGTCGATGAAAGAGCGTTCAGAATTTTTTTTTTAACCATGATCCTGTTACGCGGTGTCGGTGTCCGAAAAGTCGTTAAATAAAAAAAATCACAGAAAAACAACGAATTGTTGTACGAATATGTGGTTTCCACGAGAATAAGCACAAACTCATTCAGATCCAGATTTGTGTTTCCCAGGTGTCAATACGAGGGCAGAATTTTTAAAACGGTGGTAACTTTTTTTCTTTTTTTTTTTTTTTTTTTTTTTGTATGTTGCAGTACACGTGTTGTTTGGGGCAGTGAGAAGCAAAGGGATGTCAGTGGACATTTTCAAGTTTTGAGAAAAACGCGTACAGAGATCACGTTCTGTAGGTTTTCATTGAATTTTTTTCTAAATCATGCTGTACAGCAGTAGCTATCGGGGCTAATAGTACTATCTCCTGTTCCAAGACAGAGGAGGGGTTCACCTACCATTTGTACTGGTTATCTCCAAATTTTTAATTTTGCCACCTGCATCCCTTTGCTTCTCACTTCCTCTATGTTTACAGTGCTTTGGAGGTCTCTTTTAAATTTCAATGCTATTAACTGCATGAAACTTTTTTTATTATCATTATTTTATTTATTTATTTTTTACACTAAGCATTTTACAAACAGTTAAAGAAGACACTAATTGATACTTTTTTCTTTTCTTATTTTCTTTTTATTTCTTTATAGATATGCATATATATTTGATAGCAATATAAAACTGAACAAGAAAAACGAAAATTTGAAAAAATCACTATATATATAAAATATTGTTTTTGAACAAAACTATTTTCTTCTGTATGCATCAAAATTGAATGATATGAATGATACCTATGTGTGTTGTTTGTAAATTTTCACATAATTCATCCCATAATTTCTTAAATTTAACACTGTTGAATATGTAAAAAGGGATGGCTTATTAAATTTAAAAAAAGCGCTTTGGAGGCACATAAATGATCTTCTTTTTGTACCCTCACTGCCAAAAACTCAAGAATAGCTCCCGTTACCGCACTGATGACTGCCCAGGACATTTCCAGGATCACGCTGGACGCTACCAGGGCGTAACTCACACAAAAATAGACACTTTCCTTGCTTTGTTGCCATTTTAAAAATACTAAATTCGTATTAACGCCTGGTTAACCCAAATTTCTGAATCTTGATGAGTTTGAGGTTGTTCTGGAGCACCTCGCACATTCATGCAATTTGTTGCTTTTCTATGATTTTTTTTTTTTTTTTTTTTTTTTTTTTTAATGCGTCAAGCACTTTCAGACACCCTGTATTTTGGAGAGTAGTTTGCTCGTAGCACAGGTACCCGCTGTACTGCGGTTCAAAGTAAATTCAAAATAAATAAATAAATAAAAGATGCATTAAAAAAAGAAGGGGAAATAAAAAGAGTTGTTTTCGGTTGAAAAATATTGCACATGTTTTCTCAAAGGGAAAATGATTAAAAGTATATAAACTGATTTTGTGACACCAAATAATATTGATTATTTATAAATTATTTCCTTTAATAAAACAATTTAAGCTAATTTTTGAAATCTTTTATTGTCCCAGAAAATACGGAATAATTATGGTTCCAAAGAGGGGGTAGATAGTTGTAACTCAATCTTATGAAGAAAAAATATATTGTACTGTTATACCAAATTAAAAAAATATCTTTATGCGTCTTTCGTCTTATTTGAATTATTTATTTATTTTGTCATCCATCTATTTATATTATTTGTCACTATTATTTTTATCTATCAATTTTATCCATGTCTATCAAGATATATAACTCTTTCAATAATATCTATTTATATCTATTTATTAAAATCCAGGAACCGATTTAAACTAGGAAAAAAAAACAAGTGGCAACTAGGCCTCTGCCAAGAAGATATCAACAATCCTAATCAAAAGTAAAGGCTTTGTTATTAATTTTTCTTATACATATGTATGAAAAAAAACGATGATTTCACAAGTCTAACAAAATGGGTTCCAATTTGTTCTCAAATGTGCCCCCAATCTGTTTTCAAATGTGTTTCCGAATTAAAATTTAGCTTCTATCCTGAGTGATACGCACTTGGAACAGATTTGGAACTCATTTCACTTCACTGTTTTTTAACGGAATGGAGCACATTTCAATGCGCTTTCGGTCAACGGGAACACTTTTTCTGAATTAAAGTGTTCCAAACGTGTTTCCGATGTCTACTAGGAATTTGCAGTGCAGCATTTATCTTAGTTCTTTGTGGTGGAGCTGTTCAATGCTAGCGACCTCTCGCTGAAGTGCTAAAACATTTATATCTACCAGTATGAAGATAACCTATTTTTGTCATAATGTTTTCGCCTCTAGTTCTTTTATAGCTATTCCAGATTTACAACCTTTAAACAATGGTGAAATAAACGCTACAGTGATAACAGAGATGTTAATACACTAAAACAATCTGTGACGTTTCAGAATTCCCGTACAGTGCATTACATATTTTGTAAATTCTTAAACTTTTGCTAAAATAATCATCTACCACAAAGATTTTAATCCAAATTGAGCTAATTTATAACAGTCTTCCCTTTAAAATGAAGGGAAATATTTAGGCTGATGTATGCTAAAAATACATCCAATGGAAGTAATGCAAATGCATATTCTGTCCTTCTAAACAAATAGCTCTCAATTCCCTAATAGGTAAAGAGTTGTTAGAGAAAAGAATGACGCAGTTGAGAAACAATTGGTACAAAAATAATTTTAAGAGCACGTTTACAAAGCAAACGCAATGAGCTGACTTAGATGTGGAAATAGGTATAAATGATTTTCCCCGTTTTGCTTTCTACACTGCAAAATCTCAGTGTACATTGAAAACATTTTCGAAACACTGTAGTGCAAAATTTCCAATTGACTGAATGTGTGCTACAAAAGGGTTTTTAATGTGCTCCAAATATGTTCCAAGTGTGTCCCACTCAGGATATTTGTTAAATATAAATTTGGGAACACATTTGCAAACAGATTGGGGACACATTTGAGAACACATTGGGAACAGAGATTTGATTTGAGATGGATTGGATTTGAGAATAGATTGGAAACACATTTGGAAGTAATTGTGAAATCGTTGCTTTCTTTCCTACTTGTATAACTTCAAAACCTTTCTTTAACTATCAGTCAATAAAATCTTTCAATATGTTACTATACAAGAAATTGTGTTGCAATAAATCCTTGCCGAATGAGCAAACCCTGCTTAAAGTGAGCAATATTTTTGGGATTCTTAAAATTTCTATTGACTTCCAGCCCAGCTTATCTTTTTTTGGTAAAGTTTCTTTAACTTTGCAAAGTCAACCAAAGGTAGTGATAAATCATACATCTTGAGAACAAGCGATGACAGCACAGTTTTTACTTTGTAGAGGAAAGAAATATTTAAAATTTATGTATGTTTGTATATATGTATTCCTCAAGAACAATGACAAAAGAAAGAGACATTCAGACAGTTCAAAGCAAAATAACCAACTTCTTTGGTACTGCACAGTGATTAAAAAGAAGAAAAAAAAAACCTATATGATGAATTTTTATGATTATTTTTCACGAACTCGCTTTTTACGAGCACTCGGTTATAATGAGCAAATATCGTGGTCCCTTTTCGCTCGTTATAACGAGCGAGTTTGACTGTATTCATTGTTGACTGTATTTCATTCATGGTTATATGCTCCTGTGTCAATTAAATGTGTAATTACTTTCAACCTATTTCTGCAAATATGTTAAATGCGCGTAAAAAACAAAAAAGTGTGAAAAAAAAGGATGATTAGCTAAACCAAGTTCTATTATTCACTAGATGACATGTGCGATGCATACGCGCTCGTCGGAAGGAATTCAAAACCAGATTTTTAAAGAAATTTTTTTGAGCAACATCAAAAACGCGACTTGTTTGATAGCGTTGAAAAAATTGTTAAAATGCTATTTTACTTTCGAAGTTCGATAAAGCAAGTTATGTCGTACCCACGGAAAACACCTTTGAAATTATGTATGATACTGCCATTTACCGTGCTAAAATTTCTGATTTAAATGCAACAATTCAACTGTGGTTGAAAATTTCTGCCATTAATGAGTGAAAATTAAGGAAAATTAATATTCGTCTTATTTAGCAGGATGCTCTTGCTAACTGAGCTAACCTCCTTCTCGTGTTGCTATACGCTAGAGCAATGCGTACTAAAGCAACAAAATAAATTGAAATCGATGCCTCTATTTTCCAAAATATTTTCAAAAGGGGATGCTGCAGTTCACCGTGTAAAAACTTGTCTTTTTTTCTGAGTTTAATAACAACAAAGGTGTAACTCAAAATCCTGCAATAAGTTTAAGATTATATTCATTCGAATTCTGAGCAGAATTCAGTTGAAGTAAATAAGTTATCAAAACGACACTTTTCGGCCAGTAGGGATTCGAACACATGACTTTCGCATTATTAGCACAACACTCTAACCAACTGAGTCAATGGTTCTCCATTTTGAGATGCTATGCATTGCAGCAATGCGTAATAAAACGTAGAATAAAACGGTTTTTTCTACAAAAGAAACAAAATGTGAACTGTTCATTTATTTTTTGCCGAAAGTGGTGAAAAAAAAATCTTTAAAATGTTGACTCTTGTTTTGCGAAGCAATCCTTGAGTGTTGGGCAGCGGCAGTGAGTCCCTTAAAAACAACAAAATCCTTTTAAAAAAAATAAATAAAGGACCACAATGAGCTTCGCATGCCACTTTTGCTTTAAAATGGCGAAATTAACAATATTTAAAGAGGATTCGAAGTTCGCCTCTGAACGCTTGATCTATTTTTAGACATAAGAAATGTTAATTACGAAGGTACAACTATTCATAATTCAATTTATTCTCTTAAAATATACCACTATTTCATTTTCTTCAAATCTTATTACATATGTCACTATTTTAAACCCCAAACATGATTCACAAGATTCGTTTATTCACCAAAAATTGCATATAAGGTTACAAACACAGTTACAGAAGCAGCACACGTGCTTGAAACCGTTTTACATTATTGACAATTCTCTCCGGATCAGAACCTGCAATGACATTCGTCACGTGACAGAATGGAATAACAAAGTAATAGCGGGGCTAGTAACAACGAAAGAAGACGAGAGAGTGATCAAAAAGTCAGTTGCGTTCGAATGTGGAACAGAACCCCGACTTGTACAGAATGGAATAAAAATGCGCGCGTGACATCTGTGAGTGCGTGACACACGGCGTAACCGTAACCTCATATCGAATTCCCCTCCCTTGAAAAGGCAACGTAATTATCTCTCCTCTGTAACTCGATATGTTATTGGTGAGCCACACAGCGTAGTGTCTGGTTTTAAGCAGAAAAGGACCAAGGATCGTTTAGCTTTTCGGGTTCTGCTCAGAGGTGGCCCCGAACTTAAATTTTTGGGAGGGCGAAAATTCTCATTTTGCCGACTGGAACTCCAAATTTTGCCGAATGATGATGGTTTGCCAATTGGAACTCCAAATTTCGCCAAATGATGATAATTTTGCCGATTGAAACTCCAAATTTTGCGGAATGGAACTCCAAATTTCGCAAAATCGTCAGACAAAATTTGCCGAAAAAAGAAAATTTTTGAAGGTCACAGTGACCTCTTTAACCTCCTATCTGGGCGCTCTTAGTTCTGCTGAGAATCTAGATTCTACGCATGGTGGCACATGAGAGAACATAAAAATAACACGTTTGGGCTTGTGACTTTTCGCTTTCTTTCGTAGAAATTAATTTTCCAACAGCTTTCTTGAACTACAAGTCAATAGAATATCTTACATGATACTGGTAGACATTTTGTTGAAATGACTTGCTGTCGGCTGTTGTCATGAATGCCACCAAAAAAGGACGACCTTTACATTTTTTCGATCCGGTTGATAGCGGCCCCACGTTATTGCTGTGAAATTAAAAGCTAAACCTACTAGCATAATCAAAAGAATGTTCTATAAGTGGTCTAAAAAGTGTGCAGCACAGTGTTTTGAAAGAAGGAACGTGTGTCAGTGTTCAAAAAATGTTCTCAAATGCATTCCCAAAAGTGGTTAAAAAAAATGGCACCGCACCAAATAAGTGTTCTAAAAGAATGAGTCTTCAAAGTGCTCTAAAAAAGGAAACAGCTATCCATGTTGAAAAAGTGTTCAAAATATGTTCAAAAGATGTCTCAAGGTTTGCAGTATAGTTTTATATTGTACTCAACGCTTGAAATTCAATTAAACTAAATTTTTTTTCTACTACATCTTGAAATGGAATTTTTGACTTAGCCTTAAGTAAAATTTTTGATTCTATCCCACTGTGAAAACCTTCCTCCTAAAACTGCTGGTAATAAATCATCAAACGATTTTCGTTTTTTTTTTTTTTTTTTTTTTTTTGCTTCCACAAAGTTTTTTAAAGTGCTAAATGCTTTAGGAAAAACCAAAAGTTGGAAAAACCACTCCTTCTACAGCAAAAACGAAAAACGCCATGAAATTTTGCAGAAAAATATAGAAAATGGCCTCCAACTAACAAAAAAAGTACTGTTGAGCATCGTTTTTCTTATTCCACAAAAACGTTAATTATACACTTTCCATTTAACTGGAACATTCAAACAAAAATTATTTCACGTTTAAAAAAATTATACCTTTCGATTGGTAGAAAAATTGTAAGTATGCAAGAAATTTTCACCTCCAAAGTAGAAAATATTTCCTAAAACCGGAATAAATAAAGAAATAGAAATCCTATAAAATTCTTTTATTGTGCACATATACAGCACAATATATTCGAATATTGCTGTGATTGTTAATACACTAACAATTTTGAATGATTTGTTTTAAAGTTAAAAAAGCATGTTCTTTCGTGACACGCGAAAATTCTAATGTTTAAATATGACTAAAAAAGATTTTCATCTGAACGTCATAAAGTAAATAAAAATGATCAAGCACGCTTTGAGGCAAAATATAATTAAAATTTAAAAAAAAAGCAAATAATTTCCAAATTGTCGAGAAAGTACTGCAATAATGCAATTTATTTTTCATTTTAAGCACTTTAATTATACTTGGCCTGATTGTCACGGAGAAATCTGAGGCCTGGATTTTTGCTTATATCTCAGCAACTAGACTACTTAGAGACTTCCGGATTTCACTAAATGATTTGCTTTATCTAAAGGTACAACTTAGCGCTGAAAAATTAAAATTCTAAAATAAAATTATTATTTCGGTTAGGATGGAAAACAGCAAATTTCATGTAATTTCCCCCATTAAATATTTAAATATAAAACCCATTGGTACAAATTTTGTTGCCTTGCAACAGTAATGTTAATAGTAATCATAATGAAGAGTTTGAATCAAGGCTTCTCTGAAGCAAGCATGAAATGCATTGATCTGCACTGTCATTGCTCTCGTAGGTTTTTATTCTCACCTATGCCAATGATCGATAACAGGGCTAAGTAAAGAAACATATTAGGATCTTTATCTCGAGTTGTGAAACATAAATTAATTTGGAAAACTTTTAATATTTAAATGATTTAGTTAAATAAATCGTAGAGAGGAACATGCATTATTTTTAATGCCAATTGCTTAAAATTTTAGGCACGCATATAGGTTTTACATTTACACTAAAAATAATAAAATAACAGAATTTTTTTAAGAAATATTAAGCCCTTTTCATAATGCTCTCAAAAGGACAAAATAACTTTTCTGGATCAGAAAGAAAAGTTCAAGTATTCCTGTAGTTTTCAATGATTGCAAGAAAATGACACTACAAACGAAGAAAAGTGTCACTCAAGTCATTTCAAACCAAACCTTCCCATTAAGAAAAAATTATGCATGTTTCAACAATAAAATTTATGATTGAAAGCTAGATAATGATGAAGAATTCTCTACATGAGTTGAGGCGCACTTTTCTTCGTTTATAGTGTCATTTTCTTGCAATCATTGAAAACTACAGGAATACTTGAATTCTTCTTTCTGACCCAGAAAAGTTATTTTGTCCTTTTGCGTGCAGTATGGAAAGTGCTTAAAATTTTTTAAAAAAATCTGTTATTTGATAAATTTTGTTAATAACTAGTACATTTGACTTTACAAGTTTCTTACTTAAACTATAAATATAAATGCTAGTGCATTTTCGTTTCAATGTATTTCGATTTCTAGTCACAAAAACAAAAATTCTTGTCTGTTTACTCAAAATCCGGTAAACGTGGAAATCGGTTAAAACAAAAAATTTTGAAAGTCATCAGTGAGTACTAGGGACTGCAATACCGGACCAAAAATGCAATACCGGTTTTCGGTATTTTTTAACGTTATACCAGAATACCGGTACTAATACCAGTACTAGAAATTTCCTGAGAAACATTCAAAAACATAATGTTTCGTTGCCATACAGGTATTTGCCATGCTTGTATTTCATTATTTCGTTTAATGAGTGCATTATTTACTTATTGTGAACAAATATAAAATAAAAAAATAAATATCATAATAAAAAATCAACAATAGCAAAAAAAAAAAAAAAAAACATGGTAATTTTTACTAAGCCTGGAACTCATTGTAATGAACAAACTTCCTGCAGTTGAAAATATTCTTTTTGAATTCACGCAGGCCGGTGGTACTCGCGCGTTACACCTGTAGTTGCCTGAAAGACCTTCATCTTCAAATAATTGAAGGTTGGTTTTGAAAAAAAAAAAATTCGTGTGAGTGCTGGTTTTTCCTTTGTATTGTGGATAGTTTTTCTTATCATTATTATTTATAACTAATTGTAATTGTTCGTCGAGCGACAGTTTTTTTTTTTTTTTTTTTTTTTTTTCAATATTAATATTATCTTCTGCGATTTCCTCTTGATCAGAATAGGTTCGTGTTTGCTTTTTATAAACCCTTTGGTTTGAAATTTACAATGAATTTGATCTTTTTTTTTTCTCGTTTTCTTTTCGAAATTTTTTACAATTATCTGAAAATATGTTCCAACTGATTGTACCTTTTTTCTTTGCAAATGGTTAAGGCATTTTAAATACAGAACAGCACGCTAATACCGATGACAACAAATTACTGTTTGTTATACTAACAAGAAAGAGTTTTTCTCAAAATTCAGTACAGTCGAGATAAATATATTTTTAAAAATATCATATAGATTATTATACCTTTACTAGAGGACCCGACAGACGTTGTTCTGTTCAAACTTGGTAAATTGAAAAGTTTAAAAAAATCAATAAACTATCGAGTGTTTGAACCGTTCTGTTGAAAAAAAAGAAGAAAAAATTTTTTTTAAGCTGCTATGGTGTCAGAATTCGCATATTTATTACAACTTGATTCATCTAATACCCTCTGAGCAGTTGTTTTACTAACTATTTTTTCTCACGTACTTTATGATTCGTTCTCTCAGATATACTCAAAAGACAAAATGCGTCCTCAGATATTAAGTGTAAAAATCTAACTACACTGTTAAAACTACAGGTTGCGATTGGCACCTTTCAAGGGTGAAAAGCTTGTTCACCAGCGACACCCTAAACGGTGCCGAAATGTCACCCTTAAAATGGGTGAAAAACTGGCACCCTTAACCACAGCGTGCACAGTAGGTGAAAAGATGGCATACTAGGAGTGAGAAATGGCACCCTCACTTTTCCCTATTGCAGGTTTTAATATTCAGTTCTTGCGGAAAGGGCGCTACCCCTCCCCCAATGGAAAATAGATAGCCCCTCATGTGGTACGGGGAGGGGGAGGGTTTTTTTTGGGGGGTGGGGGGTTCAGGGGGGCTGCTCTCCAATACAAGATCTTAAAATCGATAGTTTTTAAAAACATCCCCTTTTTTGACTGAAGCAGTCTGCGCCATGACTGACTCCCCCCCTCCCATTTGGTACACCCCGCTGTTTTTAATCTTATTGGAATAGATTTTTTACTATCCAGATGGCCGATGGCTGTTCCCTATTGCAGTTACTTGCGGAAGGAGATGTTCCTCCTACATAGTAATTCTCCTCCCCCTCAGGCCATGGGGGTGGGGGGGGGCATATCCCCCCACCAAAAAACAAAAATAAAACTAAAAATTTTCAAAAACCAACCTTAAATATTAAGTCTGCGCCACCCGCGCAACTACCCCTCCCCCCCCCCCGCCCATCGCAGGCCACACTGCTTTTGTCCTTATTCGAATAAAATGCTTAAATTTTTTATCCAGATGGTCGATGCCAGTTCCTATTGCAGAGTTACTGGCGTAAGGGGATGCCCGCCTAAATAGAAATTTACCCTACTCAGGTCATGGGGGTGGGGGGTGGGGGCTCCTCCCCCCCCAAAAAAAAAAATATTAAAATTAAAAATTTTCAAAAACCAACCGTAAAAATCTGAAGTTTGTTCCACCCGTTCAACTATTCCCTCCCCCCCCCCCGTAGGCAACACTGCTTTCGGTCTTAATGGAACAAAAATAGCTTGAACGTTCTTTTATCCAGAGGGCCGATGGCTGTTCCCTATTGCAGAGCCACTTGTAAAAGGAGATGTTCCCCTAAAATAGGATTTCACCCTCTTAGGTATTAGGGGGGGGGTCTGGGGCATCCCCCCCCTCCTTCAAAAAAAAAACAAAGCTATCAAAAAAAGCTACAAACTAAGGTTTTTAAAGAAAAAACTTTAAAATTTTGAAGCTTGCGCCATGACCCGCTCTACCCCCCCTCCCTCGTAGGACTCACTGCTTTTGATCTTATTGCAATAAATTGCTTGAATTTCTTTTATCCAAAAGGCCGATGCCTGTTCCATATTGCGTTTACTTTCGGAAAGGGGGTGCTTCTCTGAAAGTAAAAGTTAACCCCCTTAGGTAAAACGGGGGGGGGGTGGTCAACCCCCCCCCCCCAAAAAAAAAGAAAATTACCATAAAAACTGAATTATTTAAGAAATAAACCTTAAAAATTTGAAGTCTGCGCCATGACCCGCTACATCACCCCCCCCCCCCCCGTAGGCCCTACTTCTTTTGGTCTTATTCAAATAATAAGCTTTTTTTTTTAATCCAGAAGGCCGATGGCTTTTCCCCTTTATCAGTCACTTGTAGAAGATGTTCCCCCTAAAATAGGATTTCACCCCCTCAGGTATTAGGGGGGTCTAGGGCATACCTCTTCCCCCCCCCCCCCCGTCCCTTAGAAAAAAAAATTAAAACCATCAAAAAACTAAAATTTTTAAAGGAAAAACTCTAAAATTTTGAAGCTTGTTGCCATGACCCGCTTGCAACCCCCCCCCCCCCCCGGTAGGACCCACTGTTTTTGATCTTATTGCAATAAATTGCTTGAATTTTTTTTATCCAAAAGGCTGATGCCTGTTCCATATTGCGTTTACTTTCGGGAAGGGGGTGCTTCCCTGAAAGTAAAAGGTTAACCCCCTAAGTAAAACGAGGGGGTCAACCCCCCCCCCCCCCGAAA